>NC_143014.1:373562469-374243719 GCF_055824585.1 Amblyomma mixtum | reverse complement strand
CAGAGTAAGCTTGCTTTAGTCGGCTTGAATTCTTCGTCACAGCAGCGAGCGGTTGCGCTGCGAGCTTGTGGTCTTGCGGAAAACAGTGGAAGACGACACAGTCGCGGCCGTAGTTGTTCGTGGACACGAACGCAGAGTAATACCTGTTGAATCTGATTCTCAAGGTCGGCTGACACGCTTTGTACGTCGCAACGCACGCAGTACGAGGAACAACGCATGCAGCACGAGAAACAACGCGCGCTGAAAGCGCGCTCGGGTGCGCCGAAGCAAACCCGGCTCCTCAACATGACGTCACGCTGGCCGACATGGACGAGTTTCCCTCTCCGCTGTTCCCCTCTCCTGCGCTCGCGCGGGGCGCGGCAAATTTAAACATCGCGTTTTTAATGGGTGATTGCGCCACTGTTTTAGCCAAAATCAAAAAAATAATTTCACAGACGTGATCAGCAATGACACTACTTCAAAACCCTAGAAGGTTAGCTGATTCGAAAACCGCCTCAGTATCCCTTTAAGGGTAACGGAGTGGATTCCAAGAGAAGGCAGGCGCCGCAGAGGGCAGCAGAAAGTCAGGTGCGCGGATGAGATTAATAAGTTTGCGGGCATACGGAGGCCGCAACTGGCAAAGCACAGGGTTAATTGGAGAGACATGGGAGAGGCCTTTGCATGATGATCATGACGCCTCCTCACTTGTGCCCGCCGTAGCTCCCAATATAGAAGAAGGGCAGAAGCAAACTTCCAATATTCGAACCCTCTAAAAAAACCACGACGTACTGGACACGGCGCCGTCGCTTCGTGCAACAGCTGCTGCTGGCTGTGCCAAGCAAAAGAAAAGCCTCGTTTGATAAGCGGTGAGAAGCGCCTTAGCAATTCCGATGAGCGGCTACCGCAGCGAGGGTTTCCTGCTCAGACGCTGCTGCCGAGAAAGAGGGGGCGCGGCTGCTGGCACGCGTGTCGCTCGGTCGCGTGGCTCGCTCTCCGTCCACTGAAAGGCGACACCACCGAGCTGCTTCGGAGGCATTTCGAAGCGCATCTGTCTTTCGCGGTGCTTATGAAAAGAAAAACGCGCATGTTGTGCAGCCTCGGCCGTCGGGGAGTAGGCCTATAGAATTATTTATCATCAGCAGCAGCAACCTGAGTACGCCCACTGCAGGACAAAGAACTCTCCCATCTCTCTCCGTTCTCTCCCTCGGCATCGCGTTTTTCCACCGGCTGTAGAAGCAATCGCTTAAAGAAATAGCTCTCCCTTCTCGCCTACCAAACAGTGATTCATCGGTTTCGACCGCCAAGAAGGAAAACGCTGGCCCAGGACGAAAAGTCATCCGCGTCGCCGCTCGCTGCGCACTCTTGTAAGGCGGAGTGCCATACGCAACAGCTGCGTCACGCGAAGGAGGTGCTTCACGCCGAAAGCCACTCTCTCGCATACGTAATTAGATGAACTCCGACGAAATTTTTGACGCGAATATCTCAGGACACAGTCCCTTTATTGACACTGCATAAAATGCAATATCCCTCAAAAGCAACTACCTCCAAGTTGTCAATATGAATATGCACGCTAGCTTCAGCCAATAAAAGGTTAATCAATGAATTTTAGTTAATTACTAATTTTACGGGGACAATTACTACCCCAATTGGTGTCCGCCTGGCCTCATTACCAGCTTGCAAAAGCGGCACTGGGTACGGCGGTTCACGTTTTTTTTTTTTTAAATCACTAAAGTCTAATTTTGAACACGCTGTATGAGTAAAAAATTCACCCAGGTAGAATAATGCCACCGCATTCCCGCACGTAAGCAGTCTTAAGTGTCTCTGCCGATTTGTTTTTCTTTTCTGCATTCACCGCGATACCCAGACGTGATAAAGATATTTCAACTGCGACGAGCCGAAATTTACCTCACAACTGAGGAGGGCTTTTTACAGTCTTCATAATCACGAAAGCGCTAATACCTAAGCAGTGAACGCCACGCGGGTGCCTCCCGTGGTTCCGCTCTTCGCATCGCTTGCTCGGAATTCGACTACCAGAGCGGCGAGGAGCGGGAACTCCCCGAGCCGCTGCAAACAGGTGCGGGCCACGTAACGCGCGCTTCTCGTCGCGCATGTCTTTCGCATTATCTGGACAGGCGTGGCTTCCGGCCGTGAACTCGGGCGCTTCAAACTGCCGCGCACTCGCTCGGAGACCGCGCGCGGCGATAAATGCTTCTCAATACGCTGCTCAAGTCGGCAGCAAACGTGGAGTGCACCACGCGAGCTTCGACTGCGGCTGTACCGCAGTGCCACGTTTCCGCCGATTTCGGTGAGCAGGTGCGGATCTGATTGAAGCGAGAAAAACTGGCATTTCTTCACATGGAAGCTGTCGCCCCTGAGGCTCTCTCGACATGGCCGTGGGGTGATAAGAAGGAGTTTAATCGATGCTCGCGTGGTATATTCTGCTTCCGACGGCCTCCGGCAAGTCGACATACTACCGCACCCATTACACCCCTCTAAAATCCATGCCCGCCTCCGCAACTCTTCCTTGATGTCGGGCTGCGTCAAAAATGAGCGCCGTCCACCAAAACAGCTGCGAAAAACGCCGCAGGAAAAAAAATAACTAAAGAAAAGCGCCTCGTTCCAGACGCATCAAAAAGTTTCCAAGCAAATCACCAATGCAAATCCCCAACGCGAATGGAATACCCTTGACCCAACCATCACAAGCTGCTCACGTACCTTTGTAGCCCTCGTCGGACACCAACTGGGTACGGAATAAATGCTTTACGTACTTTTGCATATGTACCCGCCTTCCAGTCAGGCACAGATCGTGTTCATTGTTTGCCCATTTCTACATGTTCTTCCGTTGCATTACCTTCCATTTTTGCCTATTATTTTTAAAATATTGATTCATTGGCTTCCAGTGTCTGTTCTCTGTTCCTTGATTACTGTTCTCTGTTCTGTCCATTTGAAAGTTTATACACCTTTACTTCTATTCTTGAGTTCTTGTTAAACATCTTACCCTCACAACGCTGAGTGTTTACCTTTTTGTTATGCTTGCTTGCCTTATTGTGCTTATTTATTAGATTGTTCAACTTATGCCCTTCCTGTTATAATTCCATATGGGATTGACAGTATGTACCAATTATGAATGCAGTCAGGAAGCTCCAAGGCGACGAAAACCAGAAATGTCAACTTGTGTTCACAATTAGCTTCTACAGAACTCGGAACACTGGAAATCCTCGAATGCTGCGAATGCAAATATACAGTGCCTTGTGGCGCCCTATCACAAGTGTCAGCGCACTGCAGCCCCCAAGGGCACGAACTTCACTCCAGACCAATGAACGGGGACGACTGAAACTGCTTGTTTAGAAAAATAACAATATAGAACGTGTTCTTCCATCCTCTCTGTTCGCGCTGCTCGGTCCTTTTCATCAGCATCCACCAAATAGTGCGACTAAGCACTCTTCTTGAAGCAACTTGGAACTGTTCCTTTCGATGCCACTTAGTATTTATTTATTTTTTTCAGTCTCCAGCTATTTCAGGTTTATTACTGCAGTTTCATACTCTCATGAGTCAGTACCGTACGAAGAGAAATATATTGCTTGCGAAACACAATTAGCCCTTCTTATTAACGACCTCAGCTCTATCATTGACCATAACAATGCTATTGACGCCCTCTTTCTCGAGTTTTTTTTCATCATTATCATCATCATTTTATTTCGCGAAACCAATACATCAGAACTTGATTGGACCCATAGCCAGCTCGGCTAGTGAAAGGTCCAAATACAAAATATTCACGAAAGAAATGGCAGACATTCAAACTACATGTACAAAAGGACGTGAGATACTACAATCGCGGCATTGCAAATATGTAAAGCGGATACATATTCTGAAAAACAAACATACTCTGAAATGTACAAAACCAAAACACAAACGCATTTAGTCCCACAGCTCTGGACAGACAAGAAAAATGTTTTTCAGTAAGGCCAAAAAATTGTTTGAGTTCGATGTCATCGGGAATCTCATTCCATATTTGAGCACCATTGTACTCTAATAGCCTTTGACCGTAAGTGTTGTGACAAGGCGGTAGGTTAACTCTATTATTAGTGGCGGCTCTTGTTTGTCTCAGCGGCGACAGTGTAAGAGGAAATGGATCATTAGTTCTTATTACTGTGGTTATTATCTCAGCTATCTTTAGTTTGTATGCAAATGATGCCGGTAATATTCGCAGTTCTTGAAAGAGTGGTCGGCTAGGGTCGGTTGCCTTTGCGAAGGCTATGGTACAAACAGCATGTTTCTGCAAGCGTAAAATTGATTCTAAGTACGTTTCATAGGTACCACCCCATGTCCCTAGGCAGTAACATGCGGACAAACGGACTGCGGACAAACGCGAAGTACAACATGCGTAATATCAACATTCCCTCACCCTTAATAAAATATGACAGCCATAAGCTAATTTAGAGCAAACAATTTTAATTTGTTGCTTCCAATGCATGTTCCATTCAAAGACTACACCCAAGTACGGTGCGGGAGATATTAAGCAAATACGTACCGTTAAGGTTAGAAATAAATTATCACAGCTAATATTCTTTTTCCTTGAGTGAAATAAAGTGTGCATTGTTTTCTGGGTGTTAAGTGTGAGCCGGTTGTTTACGAACCAGTGCGAAATTTTACTAAGTTCCTCGTTAATTTTGCCCTCCGGATCCTCTATGTATCTCCTGTAAAAAATAGTGCAGTGTCATCAGCGTATATAACAGCTTCAGAATAGTTCAGAAACAATGGAAAGTCATTGATGTATATAGAAATAAGGAGGAGCCTGAGGACAGAGCCCTGAGTGATTTTTTGAGGAGCGGAGATACAGTTTCCGATAACAACGCATTGCTCTCGACCAGAAAAGTAACTCTTGATTAGATCGTAATTTTTCCCCTTAAACCGTAAGTTTATATTTTCTATAGCAATATCGAATGGTCAACCGTGTCAGAGGCTTTTGATATGTCTAAGTAAACAGTTGCGGCCAGTTTGTTGCTATGCAATGCGGTGTTTATCACCGTGTAAGGACCAGAACTGCCGAGGAAGTGGATCTTTGGGGTCGGAAGCCGTGCTGATTCGGACAGAGGACATTATGCTTAGTTAAAAAGCTCTGTATTCGCTTGCAGAGCACCTTTTCGAATACTGTATTAATTACACTTAATGCCGAAATTGGCCTATGGTTTGATAGAACGGACCGCTCACCAGCTTTAAAGATAGGCGGGACGTTAGCGGCTTTGAGCTCATGAAGATACACTCCACTTCTCAGGGAATCATTAAAAAGATGCAGCAAACGGGTGCCTAGGATATCAATATTGTTTTTTTATAAGTCTGGCAGGTATCGCGTCTAGGCCTGCTGCTCTGCCTATTGAGAGATTGATGACTACTGCTATCACTTCTTCTACTGATAAATCAGGCAATGCGAAAGTATTGCTAACCCGCTCAGGCATTCTTAACGAGGCTACAGCAGTATCAATACGTGCAGCCAGCGAAGGTCCTATGGAGGCAAAATGGGCATTAAATAATTCAGGCGTGTCTTCGTTGGCTGATTCAGGCAACACATCTACTCTTGAACAAAGGCCAATTGCATCATTAACTATGTTCCACATTTTTTTCGTATAACCCCGACTCTCCTCTACAAGTGACGAAAAATATTCTTTTTTCCTCTTCCTCATAAGAGACACAGATAGGTTGCGGTAGCGTTTAAACTGGCGTAGAGAATAGTTGTTTGTTCTTAGTTGCGCTCCATTTATGATACCATTTGTTCTTTTCCTTCAGTATGTTTAAGATCTCAGTTGTCATCCAAGGACATGTTGGCTGGCTGTATTTTTTAGTGGCCACTGTAGAGCTCCGGGTAATAGCGGTTTTCAGAAGAGCTAGGAATTGTGCGTATTCAATATTAACATCCTTGTGATAGGCAGAAGTAAAAGCGGTTTGTTTAAGCATTTTGCGCAGTAAAACGTAATTGATTTTAGTGCGCATTTTGCTGAGTGATGTCTATTTTTGCTTGCGTAGCTCTGTTTCAAATAAGGCAAAAATCGGCAGGTGGTCAGCAATCATATCAGCACAAGTACCAGCTCTCACACCTGTGTCAATGTTGCATGGGGCATGATCTATTAAAGTGCATGAGGTACTCGTTATATGGGTTGGTTCTGAGATGATATTACCGAATCATTCGAGGAGAAGAGTATAGTTATTCTGTGTGGCAGATGACAGATCAATATTAACATCTCCCACAATGATTACATTGCATTTCCCACCGAACATTTCTACAAGGATCGTTTCAAATTTTTTCAAGGAAGTCTGCTATCGATGAGTTAGGTTGCCAGTTTAATACCCCAACTATAAGTCCACTGGAAAGTTTTATAGAAAGTGTTTCAATACAATTATCTCAAAGAGATGCCACGGTCAACACTTGGTAGACAAGGTAACTTTGTCAAAAGCTTTTGACAAAGTTCCTCACAAACGACTATTCCTAAAACTTTCACGTCTTAATCTTAACAAGCCTGTCTTTAATTGGATATGTAGCTTTCTCACGAATCGGCTGCAATTTGTTTTCCCTAATAAATGTTAATCTTCTTATCCCTCTTTTACATCTGGAGTACCTCAAGGCACCATCTTGGGCCCCCTTCTTTTTCTCATATATATTAATGATTTGCCTGCTAACATATGTTCTAACATTCGCATGTTCGCTGATGATTGCGTTATCTACCGGCCTATAACTAACAGCGTTGACATTTTGCTTCTTCAGTCTGACATTCAGCGCGTACTAACCTGGTGTAATACATGGCTGATGTTCTGAAATGTGAAAAAAAAAACATCTCTGCTATCATTCCACCCACGTAATTCACAACTATCTTCAAGATATCTAATCGGGAATGCAGAAATCTATTCGTTTTCAACTTATAAGTATTTAGGCATTCATTTCACACCTGATCTAAATTGGTCTTTTCATATATCTCAGGTTACTAACGAGGCAAATCGCGTCCTTGGTTATTTTCGACGAACCCTGCGACTAGCACCCCCATCAGTGAAATGCCTTGCTTATTTAACACTTATTCGTCCCAAATTAGAATATGCATGCGCGATCTGGGACCCTCATCAAAATAACCTTTCCACTACTCTCGAATCTGTACAAAATCGCTCAACTCGTTTCATTTTCTCAGCCTATCTTATCATGTAAGTGTAACTGAACTAAAACGCAATGCTCGTCTCACAACCTTAGCGAACCGCCGAAAAATTCCCAGACTGTGTCTGTTTCATAAGTTCTATTATCATCTATTGCTTAACTCTATTATCAGCCCCGCACATCGCATCTCCAAACGCAGACACCACGGGTAGGCCGTCTATCCTCCCCCTGCCCGCACTTCTGCGCATCTGTTATCATTTTTCGTTCATACAGCAAGGGACTGGAATGACCTGCCAAACGCCATCGTGGATCAGACCGACTCATCTTCATTCAAATCGTCCAGCGAAGAAATGTACTGCTGAGTATTCCACCCCCTCATGTAATACCCCTTCAATGGAGCCTTTGAGGTAAAAATAAATAAATAAATAAATAAATAAATAAATAAATAAATAAATAAATATTCGTTTTGCATACGAGTAATATGAAATAGTCCGCTCCGTTACCGTTTCGTACAGGGCCATCGTTGCATTGTGCGTGCAAATAGGCCACCAGGTAACACCACAAACTAGCGAACTCAACGCTCATCGCCGCAATATTTCCTTAAAAGTTGAATTTTTAGTTTTTGCTTGTTTTGTTGTGCTGAAGCCTTCCTCTTTCACGCCTGACAATCCTAGCGTCGATTAGAGACACGAAATTAATAAAAACAGCCATGTAAACACAAGTGACCGAAAAATGAGCAGAACTGAGATAATTTCCCGACGGTAACAAATTTGAATACATACGCTTCCTACCATTGCCGCGGTTCAGGTAGGTCGACGATGGCGTTCCTGTATGCATATGCCCCCCGTAGAGAACTGCGGGAAAGCCGCTCCTAGTTCGGCACGAGCCATGATTGCGATGTCGCCGAAGGTGCGAGGTACTTCGTTCGGATTTTCTTAGCCCGCAAGTTACAGATTCGCAGCCACTGATGCATTTAATATGCGTTCAGATAAGATCTGCGAATTTCTACTCCAGCCAACACGAAGGGCGTCGGTTGTTGCTGTGCGTCTCGGTCCTATAGTCGCGCCCGGTAAATCCCGCATATGCACTCATCTCTCTGGAGCTCAGCAGACGACATGCTGAATATAGACCATTAGCATACCGCGTACCGCTCCAGTACCACAGCGCACGGGTAGATGAAGTGAAGTGCCTGCACGGGGCGCCTCAGGGAAATCTCCGCATACTAAGAGGCAGCGCGGCGCGCCAACATTTGGCGCCAGAGATGCCGCTCGCATTGCGTCGCGGCTGGGGGTGCCCGGATGCCCGCTCGCCTCCAACCACTCGAGCGAGGTTACCCAATGTCCGGCAATAATGACCCCCCCCTCCCCCCCCCCCCCCCCCCCCCCCGAACAGGACTTCTGCCAGCGCCCATGACACACCATGTCCGCTGCCAACTGCCCACCTCCTATTATCAGCGTATTCTGGGCCCGCGAGCACCCCTCAGCTGGAAGTTTTCGCTTAGAACCTCCGAACAGTATGCCTGCCGGGGGTTTGCCACGCAGGAGCTTCCTGCCCCCCGCCAAATATGATAGTGTGATACTGTGGTAGTTTAGAAAGTCTTCGTCTTTCAGGCGTGTCCTCCGGCTCTTTCGTAGCTCCAAAAAGTGGTAAGGTTTTAAAGTAATTAAACACAGTACACGTGCGAAAGCATGTGTTTAGCTTGTTTGGCTCATGGTTTCGCTTTGCTGGGTCGTCGACATGCCTGGCGACGATATTAGACTCAGGTTAAGGTTCCGATCGAGGTTAAGCTGATGTGATCTGTTCGCGCCGCAGAGGGAAGTTGATGAAGACGACGACGTGCAATGAATAGCGCGAGAGGGTGCTGCAGTGTAACACGAGGCGTTGCTGGCTGCGATGATAGCACAGTGCTCTGATGCAGGGGTCCGCGAAGCTGTTCGGTTCGCGCCGCCGCGGGTTGCAAACCCAGTCGCGGCAATATTGATTTCTGCCCTCTCAAGGTCATGCAAGCACAAGATTCTAGGTTGGGTTGGACCCCGTGAAGTAGGTGTCATTATTATCATCCTCATCAGCCTGACAACGCCCACTGCAGGGCAAACGCCTCCCCTATGTCTCTCCAATTAACCCTGTCCGTTGCCAGCTGTGTCGTAGTGCTTTCATACCGAAAGAAATTGGAAACTACCACTTTCGTATCTCCGGTGGCTGAAACACCAGTCTCTTTGAGTAACTTGCAATGAATTTTCGAGCAGACCCAATGGCTGTGCATAATATTCTTGCACTTACGCTTGTCACACCTCGATGAAATCTGGTACGGATATGCTTTACTCTAGTCGGATACGACTCAAAAAACGATGCGGCAAATGTTCCACAAAGGAGCCGCTCCAGCCAATGGTGCCAACCGATCCCGTTATACCTGCTAGCGTGAAATTGCATTGGGTGACAGATGAATGGAGGATAACCACTGGTCAGTCGGATTAACCATGCTGTCATGAAAATCGGTCGACGCCATTGGCTCCAGGGCCTCCTTTGAAGGGCATCTGCCGCTATACTATCTTAATTGCAATTTATAGTTGCTAATGGGATTCAATTTTATTTTTCAGCGACTGTAGTGTTATTAAGAACAGTCATTGTAGAGAGTAATAATTTTTAAATTTTGGAATTTTATATTCGACAGACTTTTTTCTCTGTGCATAAAAGGAGTCATAGTGAGTAACATGGGATATTTTTCAGTGCTGTCGCATGTCTATAATGGCGACAAATAGGTGCACAAAAGCATTCGTCTATTTCAAATCCTTGACTTCAAAAAATGGACAAGGAAAGATCGGCGAAAATGGACCACACATTAAAAAAAAAGTGAATGATCTCTCAACTGAAACTTTCAGCCACCTGGTACAAATATTAACAAAAATGAGCACACCCCATGAGGGGGAAATCCAAACGCGACCTTGCGCAATGCGCGTAGTTACACAAGCAATTGAGACTGCGCATGCACAGACACTTGCGTCATCCCACTTGCTCGTGTACCTCCCGACAAGCTTCCTGACAAGGCTCTCAAAAAAAATCAAAGAATAAAAAAAAATGCATGATGAGGTACCACTGCCTGTCTTGAGAGGCGCTTTTCCGGCAGTGGCCGATTGAGACCTGTCTTGCGTAAGCTATGCTCGGGATATGGTCCGTGCTCTGAATTCTGGGCGCGCATGTTTTGAAAGTCAGTTGATGTGCGAATATCGAAAGCCCATCTCAACTGAAAGCAACGCCAGATGAGCGAATTCGTCAGCTGGCTGCGATGCTTCACAGCTATTTGCTCCCCACTCAAGGATCTTGGAACGGATTTCTCGATCAAAGCTTGGCACCGGCATGCACGCAGGGTTGTCGCAATCGTTGAGGAAATTTCAAATGTAGCAGCGGCAGCGGCGATGGAAAAGAACGGTGCTGCACTTTCGCGAGCAGGCGAAGGAAAGGTGCACTTACCATTCGTCCGGTCGTCGTCAAGAGAGCAGTCATCGGCAGTGTGGCTGGCGGCCACGAAATCGCAGGGAGCGGGGATGCTCGAAGGCTCGCGGATAATAGCCGGGTGTATTGGACAGGCCGCTCTCTCGGAAGGGGGGCCCAGAGCACGCCGCGCGGCCCGCTTGTCATACAGGTTCGGCGAGAAGGGCCGCGAGAGCTGCCAGAGCGCCCGGGGAGAGGCGCAGACCAATCCTCGCGGCCCGTACGACTCGCGCGGGGCTTTCACGTGATCGGAGACTTTGATCGCTAGCACGCACGTGGAGGAGGAGACCCTCCGCTCCTCTATCCGCCGCGCACCTGCGACGGGATGCCGCCTACATTCCAGGCCCCGTCTGCTGCCGCCGCGACGTGTTATTTTACAGCAACTGAGGGGGCCGCTGAAGGCCAAGTCTCTCGTTCTTTTCCCTCTGATAGCGTCGCTCGAACCTCGGGCCGCAGGGTGTCCGCGTGAGTACAGCCCCGACTCGATGGACGCTTGCGCCGCGCGCAGGGGCGTACGCGCCCGAGAAACGACATCCATCTCCATGCTGGTGGTGCTCAATGCGCGGTGCCCTCATCAGGGGGTAGCGGGTGCGGAGATGACGTCGTTGCGCACAGTCAAGTGCCGCGTGATGACGGCAGGGTAAATGCACAGAACTGCATCCTGCCGTTCTTTTTCGGCTCAGAGATGCGTTTCGTAGTGTGCTGCATCCCGCAAGGGCAAGAGAGCAATGTGCAGAGAGTATGGAAGAACAAGTTCTGTCTTGCACATCAAATACTACGATCTAAAAGGAAAGTATCCGATAATGCAAATGCTGTACGACTTGCACTGCAGCATGAATGGAGCTACCAGTGACTCCTGCTCACGTCATCTTCTACATCATCATCATCAGCCTGACTGCGCCCCCTGCGGGGCAAAGGACTCTCCCATGTCTCTCCAATTAACCCTGTCCTTTTCCAACTGCGGCCACTGTATCCCCGCCAACTCTTAATATCATCTCCAATCTAACTTTCTGCCTCCCCCTCCTACGCTTGCGTTCTCTTGGAATCCACTCCGTTACGCTTAAGAACCAGCGATTATCTTGGCTTCGCATTACATGCCTTCGCCAAGCCTGTTTCTTCCTCTTTATTTCGACTAGGATCTCAGTAACCCTCGTTTGTTCTCGCGCCTACTCTGCCCGCTCCCGCTTCCGGTCCCTTAACGTTACTCCGTGCATTTTTCTTCATGTTTTGGTTGGTTTGTTTATGGGGTTTAACGTCCCAAAGCGACCAAGGCTATGAGAGACGCCGTAGTGAAGGGCTCCGGAAATTTCGACCACCTGGGGTTCTTTAACGTGCACTGACATCGCACAGCACACGGGCCTCTAGAATTTCTCCTCCAAAGAAATTCTAGCCGCCGCGGCCGGGATCGAACCCGCGTCTTTTGGGTCAGCAGCCGAGCACCATAACCACTGAGCCACCGCGGCGGCTTTCTTCATGTTTTGTTGAAATTTAGATTAAGCATACTTATATATATATATATATATATATATATATATATATATATATATACCCCGCCGCGGTGGCTCAGTGGTTACGGCGCTCGGCTGCTGTCCCTAAAGACGCGAGTTCCATCCCAGCCGCGGCGGATGAATTTCGATGAAGGCGAAATTCTAGAGGCCCGTGTGCTGTGCGATGTCAGTGCACGTTAAAGAACCTCAGGTGGTGTACATTTCCGGAGCCCTTCACTACGGCGTCCCTCATGCCTGAGTTGCTTTGGGATGTTAAACTCCAATAAACCAACCAACCAACACCTATATATATATATATATATATATATATATATATATATATATATATATATATATATATATATATATATATATATATATATATATATATATATACCAGGTGTCCCAGCTAAATGTAACCAAGCTTTTAAAAAACACGGGGTGTCCTAGCCGTCTCAAACCAAATGAGGGTTGTTTTTAGTCGCGTGACCTAGTCTGCAGTATTTTTTCGTTCTTCAAGATTGACTAATCAGTTAAGCTTAATTAACAAACTTTTTAATTATTGACTTGAGGAACAAAGTGTCAATGGAAAAGTTGTAGATCGCTTTGAGAAACAGCTTACTGAGACATTTGCAGCAAAGTAATATTTACGTAAAGTAATTTTTTTACCGGCCTTTAACCATAACCCGCACAATAAGAAAAAGCTTTCACATGACAACTGTGCCACTTCAACGTCCCAAGACGCGCCTTAAACAATAAAATCCATTTTTTGTGAAGTCCTCTCCTCGATGAGACTTTGGGTGCACATTGGGACAGAGAAGTGAGCGAGCAGCTGGTCACGTGACAACTTTCTTTTAAGGCCAATAAATGAAGCTACGTAAATCGTAACTTGACGGAAACCGCACTACCAGCGGTTTTTCGAGGTGGTCTAAAACTTTTGGATTGACACTTTCTTCCTCTAGTTAATAATTAAAAAGTTAGCTAATTAAACTTAACTAATTAATTAACTTTGAAGAGCAAAAAAAATACTCAAGACTAGGCCACGCGACTATGAACAACCCTGAGGTGGTTTCACTGGACTAGGACACTTCGCCTTTTTTAAAAGTTTGGTTACATTTAGCTGGGACACCCGGTATATATATATATATATATATATATATAGAGAGAGAGAGAGAGAGAGAGAGAGAGAATGCAGCAAAAAAAAAAAAGGGAAAAATCTTGGCACGGTATGTAGTAGTAAGAACGTAGACCAACGTTTGAAACGCTTGAAACAATTTATTGACGTTTCGACCGTGGAACGGCCTTCGTCAGAGTGCCGTTCCACGGTCGAAACGTCAATAAATTGTTTCAAGCGTTTCAAACGTTGGTCTACGTTCTTACTATATATATATATATATATATATATATATATATCGAGAGAGAGAGAGAGAGAGCATAAAGTACTTGACTGCTTAAAGGAGTATATAGCGAAGTGTACGCTTCGTTACAGGAAACACTTATTTTACTCGACGTTTCTATGGGAAGACCGATCTTCTTCAAGATACAGCGGTATATCTCGTATGTCACTCCTTCCACGCAGCAGACGTATAGGATGTCTGCTCCTTTATCTTGAGGCCGGGGGTCACAGCGTCAGAAATCCGGGGTATAGTTCTGACAGCTTGTTAGAGGCTTATTAGGCGCTGAAAAAAACAGCGGTACCTCGTGTACGCGAAAGCGCTGGTTTTTTCAGCCCCTATCAAGCTGTACCCATGTCCACCAGAATGTTGTATATGGGGCAGACGGGACGACACATCAACGACCACTTTAGGGAGCACGGCAATTAGTTAGGATTTAATGGAGATAAATATGCGAAATTGGTCATGCATGTTAGCACATGTAAGTGCGAGCCTAGACTGGAAAGGGCGATGATTCTGGGCTGAAGCAAGAGCAAAAAGGTGAGGGTTTTGTTAGAAACCTCTCACATAAAGAAAAAAGCAGCCCAGTGCGTAAGCGATGCATCGACCAACTTGTACGCGGCCGAATAAGTACCAGCAGCAATAAGGCACAGAAAGTGTAAAAGTGGGCGTAGCTCGATATGCATGTGCTTCACTTTCAGAATAAACAGTTATAGGTTGGCGCCTACCCTTCGCCTCCTAGTCTTTTTGTGCGTGCACGTGTAGCCCAATGTCTTTTTCAAAAAAGGCTAGTTTAGTTACTAGCCTTTTTTGCTGTGGCTGTGGTTTAGTTCTGGTTTGGAGGATTGCGAAAGTGACATCTGCGCGTAGCCATATATTGTTCCGGGAGCTACATTGCCCACAGTCTCGCCGCTTCGCGTGCTCTTGCATGACCATACTGCGCATGCGCGAGGAGCAAGTGACGTCACTACGCACAGCTGGCGTGCCGGCGGCCTCTGAGTCAACCGCGCAGCGACGGCAGCGGTGCGCCAGCTATGTGACGTCACTGCTCCTCGCGCATGCGCAGTATGGCTTTTCCTCGGATACGCGAAATGGCTTGGCGACTAGCGTAGTGTTGCTTTCGCAACAGAAGAAAGTTGACTGATTAACTTTTTATTGTTTGTTTTGTGGCACAAGGTTATTTGCGAAATTGAAGGAAGTCAAAATCGAAGGTGGACACAATTTCATAAATTTCAGAATTGGCATCGTGCTTCGAGATAACGAACGTGGATAAAACGCTCTTGAGGCCCCTTCCAGCTGGCTTTCTCATATTGCATATTAATAAAATGGGCGTTCCTTGAATCAAATGCAGAAGCAGTTTGCGTCTTTTGTACATTTATGACGTGGCTTGATTCTCGTGACCATACCACGGGAAGCAAGGCCATTTATTTAACATGTAAGGGGGAAAGCCGGCTTAACGAGCTGCCAAATTCGTATTTTCTACGCTCAATATCTTGAAACAAGATACTGATTTAAAAAATTTGTAAGATGTGTTACCCTTCAATTTCTCAAAATAATCTTGTATCCTGAAACAAGAAATTGAGAAGTTGATCATTTCATTTTAGTTATTACTGGTCTTTTCGTTGCAATCAGTTAGGTATATAATGTCCGCAATTCTTTATAATCATTCTACACCGACTATACAAACGTATCTTTCAAAGATTTTCAAACAAAAATCTGAGAAAAATATGGGAGGAGTTCAAACCTGAGCCGTTAATCCGTTTTTTTTTTCCTCTCAGACTACCGCTGAAGCTCCAGTGTCACAGCACTGCGAATCCTCCAATTTTTTCATCTTATGCAGGGAGCGAAGTTTTTTTTTTGCTATTTAACGCCACATAACCAAGTAATCTGTTGTGACTCATATGTAAGAGTTGAGAAGACCGCACTATGAAGCAGAGCAGAAGTCGTATACTTTGTGGGGTTTTAATTGGGGAAGATAAATACGTTCTCCCCACTTAACCGCGGCTGACCCAGTTCAACCGCCGTACCCCACCCCGTGGTCGTGTACGCTACCGAGCGCACGCCGACAACGGCGGGCCTTGCTCTGAGGGAACAAAGGAACGACACACTGGCTGACACAAACAAGGCATTTATTGCTACAACAACAATAACGCCAGTGTCGATAAGTTCGTCTAAGGCGCCGTCTAGTGCTTTTCTCTAAGCCGAGCTAATTGGTCTAGGATTGCACTTCCAAGGCAGTGCGTCACCCGTGTCTATTCTGTGCCTTACTAGTGTAGTGAGGCCAGAACGGTCCGTGAATATCGCGTTGAATTCGCAGAACAGAGATGACAAACGTGCCTTCTCCCTTTCGGATACGCTGTTCACCTCCGACAACAAAGGATGCATTGCTTTCCCCGGCACGGCAGAACAGCTTTCTACCGTATGGGGGTTATTCTTGTGATAACGCTCAAAGGGCTAAAAGCAGTTGTCGCTCTCTAGCACCAGCGTGCCAGCCCTAGCAGTCAGAGCTGTGACCCCCAACCCGCGGTGCGGTGAGTCGCAACCACGGCGGGTTCGGGCCAGAGGGGACAAACACGAGTATGCTACTCGGAAGAGCGTTTATTGCTCCCGAGCAATACAATGCAGCAGCAACAATACAACCGCCGTAACGAGGGCGAGTGTTCCGCTCGCTTATGGGGGTGGAAAACACAAAGGGCAGAACGCACGCAAAAATGTGGGGGAAGAAGGTTCCGCTCACCTCGCGTGGCTCCTCGCTAACGGCCCGCGGCGGTAAGTCACACACGGTGGCCGGGCGATAAGGGCAGCGGTCTCCGTGGCAGATCTCTGATCCATGCGTGTGCACGGCTCCCGCCAGAAGACAAGCGAGCCTCGGGAGAAACGCGTCTCCTCCCGGGCTGTGGAGAGGAGGTCTCTCCGTTGTAAGAGATGAAAGAGGGAAAGTCTCCGCCGCGGCGTCGCGGCGGGGAGCGAAAGGAAGCGTGGGTGGCGAGAGTGCCCTCCCTCGCAAAACCTCCCGAAAGGCGCGCGCATAGCATCGCGTGATAATTACGCGCGGCCGTTACTATGGGGCAGGGGATTCATGTGTATCCCCACAACCGCGACAGCATTCTTTGTGGGCCCTCTCTCAGCGGCGACGCCAGCGGCAACTCAGGATGTACCACGTCCGCCGCTTATGAACGCGGGTGGCGCTGATGAACACTGTCAAGGTTAGGTAACTTGTAAACATAAATACCCCCGAAAGCAGAAGATTCGATAGCCGCCGCCGTAGCTCAGTTGGTAGAGCACCGGACGCTTAATTCGGAGGTCGTCGGTTCGGTGCCCACCGGCGACATCTGGTTGTTTTTTCTTCCGCTTTTCTAATCAATTAGCTTTAAGCAATAGCATATTAGGTAATATTATAAATTGATGAGCAGCACAAAATAAATAAATAAATAAAACAAATCTCCCGTGTCCCATGCTTTCTGTGGCTGTTGGCTTCTCTCATACTTGTAACGAGCCCCTTATTATCCTTCCCTTTTTTGCTTAATTGCTTAGCGAGGGCCTCGGTTCTGGCAGCGTTGACGCCATAGGAAGCATAAGAGGGTTATCACACATCTTCCACCCTCGCCGTTCGATGGCGTTCTACGTCACACCAGCGGCAACTCAGGACGTACTACGTCCGCCGCTTACGAACATGGGTGGCGCTGATGAACACTCTCAAGGTTAGGTTACTTATAAATATAAATACCCCCGGAAGCAGAAGATTTGACAACCTCTGCCGTAGCTCAGTTTGTAGAGCAGTGGACGCGTCATTCGGAGGTCGTGGGTTCGGTTCCCACCGGCGGCATGTGGTTGTTTTTTCTTCTGCTTTTCTAATCAATTATCATTAAACGATAACATATTCAGTAATATTCTCCATTGATCAACACCACAAAATAGATAAATATAAATAAAATCCCCTGTGTTCCTTGGTTTCTGTGGCTGTTGGCTTCTCTTAATATATATATATATATATATATATATATATATATATATATATATATATATATATATATATATATATATATATATATATATATATATATATATATATATATATATTTGGTACATGTTGATAGCGCACTCTCCCCGGTCACGGCTAGCTCTGTTAATCCCGGTGCAAGCGCCTCCCCGCTGTCACCATAACTAGATAATATCGAAAGTCGATCCGTTGCACGCAGCTTTTCTTTTCTTTTTTGCAACATAAGGAGCGTTAGCAATAAACGCGACGCCCTTTCCAGTCTGATCGACACTTGCACAGCGGACCTGGTGATCCTGACAGAAACTTGGCTCTCTGCTAAAATCAATGATAAAGAAATTTTGAATTGCGCACGTAAATACAAATTCTACAGGTGTGACCGTGGAACTCGACCTGGAGGTGCCGTTTTGATAGCAGTCGCGGACGGCTTGGTTTCCTTTAATGTTCCTATTCTGTGTTCGCTTAAATTTATTTGTGTGAACATCCGCCTCACCTACAAAGATATTATTTTTGTCGCGTGTTATCGTCCTCCCAATTCATGTAGTAGCTTTTCATCTGACTTGCATGATGTTCTAAGTAAATTGCACACCAGGTTTCCCTCATCACCCACTTTCGTTTTAGGCGACTTCAACTTTCCTAACATCACTTGGAACGTACCTTCGCCGTTTGCAAATGACAACTCCGCTGAATGCATTTCCTTTCTTGAAGTATGCTCCGACTTTAATTTGTGTCATCTAGTTACTAGTCCAACACGTATTACTCAGTCTAGCGCTAGTATCCTTGATCTAGTACTTGCCACACATCCGGACCTCGTTCAGTCACTTTCTCAGCTTCCTGGCTTGAGTGATCACTCCGTCATACACTTTAATATGCGGAATGATTCCCCTCGCAAGCAAGTAAGCACAGAATTTATTAGGGACTACGGAAGAGCGGACTATGCGTCTATTAACGCAGGACTGGCAGAATTTACAAGTGATTACTTTTCTAGATTTTCTGACAGATCAGTAGAAGAAAACTGGCTTGCTTTAAAATCGAAAATACTGGAGCTTACTAACCGATTTATTCCCCTACGTAGAATAAAAAACAGCTCCAATGCACCTTGGTTTACAGCGTCACTGAAGCGATTACTGAACAAAAAAAAGCGTATCTTTCGGAAGGCCAAGTTATCCACGTGCGTAGAAAGATGGGAGGCTTATCATCGCGTGGCAGCAGCGTACACAAACGCACTTTCAATCGCCAAACGCACATTTTTCGAACGCACATTGCCATCGATGCTTGCCTCAAATCCGCGCAAATTTTGGAATGTTGTCCGCGGTGATGACACTACGCAGATTGAATTACTCGCTGCTGATCAATCTGTCGTTCCTCCGGAAAGCTGTTGTACTGTTTTGAATGAAGTGTTTTCAGCGTCCTTTTTGAAAAACGTTCCCTCTACCCTTCCTATTGTGTCTCATATTGATCACCCATGTATGGATCCTGTCATTTTAGATTGGACCGGTATATGCAAATTAATATCTGTAATTAAGCTTTCTTCCTCACCAGGCATCGATGATATTAGTCCGAAATTCCTGAAAAACACTGAAGCGTATTCTGCAGTATTGTTAGCAAAACTTTTTTCGCAGTCCTTGCAATGTGGTGAACTTCCGGAGGACTGGACAGTGGGGAAGGTGGTTGCTTTGCACAAGTCAGGTGACGTTCATTCTCCTACCAATTACAGACCGATCTCACTAACAAGCATTCCCTGCAAGCTACTGGAACATGTAATTTATAGCCATATAGTAACTTTTCTTGAGAGTAACTCTTTTTTCAGTATTCATCAACACGGTTTTCGAAAGAACTATTCATGTGAAACTCAACTTTTAGCGTTTACAAATGACTTGTTTTCAGCTCTTGATTCTAACTTAGTTATTGACTGCATTTTCATTAATTTCGCCAAGGCTTTCGATACTGTTTCCCATAGTTTACTACTTCTGAAACTAAGCAGACTTAACATTGATCCGAACGTCTTAAAATGGATTGAATGCTTCTTGTCTAACCGCACACAATTTCTAAAAGCTAACGGCCATAGCTCTGATCCTTGCGGTGTAGCCTCTGGTGTTCCACAGGGATCAGTGCTGGGGCCGTTGCTCTATCTAATTTATATTAACGACTTACCTACTAACATTTCTTCTTCCATAAAACTCTTTGCTGATGATTGTGTTATTTACCGTCAAATTAAAAGCTGTGCTTACCGCCTTACCCTCCAGTCGGACCTTAATCAGATTTCCTCTTGCTGTAACACTTGGCTAATGAAGCTGAATGTAAGTAAATGCAAGTTTATGAGAATTTCCCGCCACTCACCTACTCAAGTTTCCTGTGATTATTCACTATGTAATACTCCTTTAACCCATATTTCCACATACAAGTACCTTGGTGTGCATATTTGCAGTAACCTTTCCTGGCAAGCTCACGTGGACTATGTCACAAGTAACGCTAACCGTACTCTCGGTTACTTACGTCGCAACTTTTCTATGGCGCCCACTAACTTGAAACTTATACTGTACAAAACATTAGTCAGGCCAAAACTTGAATATGCGTCGTCTGTATGGGACCCTCCTCTTAACTCACTAATTCTGAAAATCGAAGCCATTCAAAATCGGGCTGTCCGTTTCATTTTCTCTATCATAGAACTGCAAGTGTAACTCAAATGAAAGCAAATTTAAACTTACCGGATCTTTCAATTCGTCGAAAAATTTCCCGTCTATGCCTATTTCACAAACTCTACCATTCAAACCATCATCTCAGAGATACGTTGCTTGTACCACCGTCTTACATTTCATCCCGCAGCGGCCGCCAGTTCAAAGTTGGCGTACCCAGCACTCGCACCAACTTACACTTCGCCTCTTTTATCCCCAAGACTGCTAAGGAATGGAACCACCTTCCCGCTTCCATCGCCTCCATTACAAACGCCGACTTGTTTAAAAACGCTGTAATTGATTTTACATTGTAGTGCTGCGTTACCTGTTCTGTTTTTGTTGTGTACCACCCACTCCTCTCTGTAAGGCTTCGGCCCTGAGAGTAAATAAATAAATAAATATATTGCTTCACGTTTCGGCCAAGGACCTGCCTTCGTCTGAAGAAACTGAGCTGGGGGCAGTCTCTTAAGTTTATATGACGAAGCTATCACTGTCTGCACCAAGGACGATGAATATAAAAAAAGCTAAAATCAAGGGAAATCATTTATGCATTCGCAAAAGCGCTAAAGTTATGTATCAGGGGTGATCTAGAACACCAAGAAAACATGTTTTCTTAAAAATTGAAAATGCAGTAATGCAATAAACGAAATCGTTCTCGCTTCGGATGTTCGAACAGACAGGCTTTGGTGCGGGGCAGCCAAAAGAAGAAAAACGAGGGTAATCAGAGCGCAGTCTCGCATGGGCCAAGGGTAGGGAACGACCGGCCGGCACGGCAGACGCATCGCAAGCGTTTTTTTTTTTTTTTGTATCCGAATAGGATCGCGGAGAGCGCTACGTGACGGTGCGAAGTGCGCACCGCTGCGGCGAGTAACGCGAGACGTGCAGCAGCGGTGAGCGCGGCCCGGTGGCGCGTAGGTGCGTAGCTCGCACGAAGGTGCTTCGCCAGCACAGAGGCCCGTCTTCAGTTGCCGCTGCAGTATTAATGCAGAAATTGTGCAGATTAAGTTAAATACAACCAAGAAATCACATCGGGAACAAACGGGCATGTGCCTCTGACGACCACGAGGGTCTGGCACCACGTAGTACTGCTGCGTCGCGGATTTCTTTCGTTCTGGTCATTTCCAGTTGGGCGTATCACAACCTCTTATGCCTGTGCTTACACCTGTCATGGCGCTGACAAAAATGACTGTGACAGGACCACTCTGAACAACTTGCTCATTGGTTCGTGCGCCGCCCCGGCAGCATGAAGAAAATCTTTTCCCACGAATACCTGTTCGACTACTCAACGCTCCTGCGCTTGCCTGCAGTGCAAACTTCACTGAAGAACAAGAACTCTACATTTCGTCTGACCCAATGTCGACAGTGTAGTGCTCTGCGGTTAACTTGCGGCGCGAGAGCTCAATTTCCATTTCTTTTCTGGATTTAAACAAAAGATACCTCAATGAGAATCTCAGAAATGAAAGGTAATAAACTGTTCTACGTAAAACGCTATTGTTGGTGTTTTTAGTTGGACCACATCAAGTTATCAATCTGAAGGCACAGCGCACGAAGGAGGGGACAAGGCAGAGACAAACACACACTGTGTTTGTCTCTGCCTTGTCCCCTCCTTCGTGCGCTGCGCCTTCAGTTTGAACCACGTACTGACTAGCCCAGACGAACACCTTAGCACATCAAGTGAGATTAACGAGTGTTCGTTGCTCAAAGCGAAAATTTTTACAAATTTGGTATTATTTTTTTACTTCGATGTACGCATTTTATCATGTGCAACATTGGTTATAGGCCAGTAGACATCTAGTGAAACAAAACGGTGATTTCAGAATTTCTGAGAGCAAGTTGATATCTTAAAAAAGCGACAAAAAGAGTGCATTTTAATAATTTCTCTGTATTTCCTGAAAATATTTATGCCGCATAAAACGGTATGCTCCGAACTACATCGAAAACCAGAATCTGTGCAAATGTCATTTAAAATTCTAGTTTTTCTAAAATTTTCAATCTTTATTAATTATTGAGTGGTGCGTGGTTTCTCGCCTTTTCTAAATGTCCAAACTGCGCTCACCTCACGAATAGTTTTTTTTTTCTGCAAAAATATTTCAGCAAAATATTTCAAAATATTTCAAAATATTTTTTTACCCCGCCGCGGTGGCTCAGTGGTTACGGCGCTCGGCTGCTGACCCGAAAGACGCGGGTTCGATCCCGGCCGTGGCGGCTGAATTTCTTGAAGGCGAAATTCTAGAGGCCCGTGTGCTGTGCGATGTCAGTGCACGTTAAAGAACCCCAGGTGGTCGAAATTTCCGGAGCCCTTCACTACGGCGTCTCTAATAGCCTCAGTCGCTTTGGGACGTTAAACCCCAATAAACCAAATTAAACCAAACCAAAAATATTTCATGCTTTGATTGCGCACATTGGGATAAGTTTAGTTGAATTTTTTTTAACAAATAGGCTGGTGGTCGAGCGCAACGTCTTATTTTATTTTATTTATTAATACTGCAATCCCAGGAAGGGATTTTCGCAGGGTGAGCATACAGAAAATAGGTAAGTACAAATATTAAGAAAAAAAAGTACAAAGGCCACAAATTAATAATAAGCAACAAAAACACAACAGCAAAAATGAAAGGCTCAATGACGTAACACAGCAAAAAAGTACAATAAGGTTTGGGGCATATAAATACACTACTATCAAGTCATCAGTGAACATGGTCAACAGGGAATTAATTAAATGAAGAAAGAGCACCAAAACGATCACAATATTAAAGTCAGGTCATAAAAAATTGGAAACGGGAATGCATGACAGAGGACATTATTGTGTACTGAGGTTGCCGATAAATGATGTTACAGATAGCTGTAGGACTTCGTCGTTAGTAAGTTGATTCCACTCCGTTACTGTTCGCGGAAAAAAAGAATATTTAAAGCAGTTATTACGCTGGGTGAAAGGGGTGATTGTAAGATTGTGACGTTGTCTTGTAGAATAACCTGAAGAGAAGGATATTAGTCCATCAATGTTAATTTTAAAATGACCTTTGACCAATTGGTATAAGAACTTTAGTCGAGCAACGCGATTCCTTTCGGTTATAGATATTAAAGCAGCCCTGTTTAAGAGGTCACTTACTGATGTGCGTCCATAGCTATTGTAAACAAAACGTACTGCTTTCTTTTGTATTTTTTCAATTTTATTTACGTTTGTTTTGGTGAATGGATCCCAGATTATTGCCGCATAATCTAGTATTGGAAGGACAATCGATTTATACGCTAAAAGCCGAACTCGGGGTGTGGAAAGTCTCAATGCACGCCTAAGAAAGAAAAGTTTACGGTTTGCATTATTTACAGTTTGATCAATGTGTTTAGTCCAGTCAAGGTTGTTAGTAATCCATAGCCCTAGATATTTGTAGTGTGAGACTTCGGAAAGAATGTTGTTATCAAATGAATATTGGAACATCAGTGGACTTTTCTTGTGAGTGATTGATTCTCATATACACGGTTTTTTGAAAGTTGATAGGCATCTGCCATGCATCACACCAGGCATTAATTTTCTGAAAAGCCTCTTTAAGTTTTACCTGATCTGACATGTTTTTAATTTCGGAGTATAGCACACAATCATCCGCATATAGTTTAATATTAACAGGAATGTCTTTCACGATGTCGTTAATGTAAATGATAAACAAGAGTGGCCCAAGCACTGAGCCCTGAGGGACGCCAGAGTCAACAAAAACAGTTTGAGAGGAATGTTCCCCAAAAGAGACATATTGCTGACGGTTATTCAAATATGCTGAAATCCAATTAATGATTTTGTTATTTCTGAGTGTGCTATTAATTCTGGAAAGCAGTTTTTTGTGAGAGACCTTATCAAATGCTTTGGCGAAATCCATAAAAATGGCATCTGTTTGGCTACTATTGTTAATAGCATTCGCAAAATCGTGTATAGTCTGAACTAATTGGGTACAAGTAGAATAACCTTTCCGGAATCCGTGTTGGAAATTTGTAATAAAATTGTGTTGTTCAAGAAAATGGGAAATGTGGGTGTGTATTATGTGTTCCATAATTTTGCAAACTGTCGATGTTAATGAAATCGGTCGGTAATTATTAATGTATTGTTTGTTTCCATTTTTATGAATTGGTTGGACTCTGGCTGTCCTCCAGTCGCCCGGAACCTGTCCTTCGTTTAGAGACCTAGAAAAAATTATGAACAAATACTTGGACACCCATTCTGCATACCTCGTTAGGAATGCATTGGGTATTTTATCAGGCCCAAGGGATTTTTTTACGTTAAGATTCAAAAGCATTTTAGTTATACCCTGTTCACTGATGACAAGATCAGGCATCGGAGGTAAGCATGTTTCGAACACAGGTTGTATGCCATTATCCTTAGTAAAAACGGATTTGAAGTATTCGTTAAAGGCGGTTGATATTACCTTTCCGTCAGTGTTAATGTGCCATTGATTTCAAATGCATGAGAATCGCTAGATACTGGTGAGATTGTAGGCCAAAATTTTTCAGGCGAGCTAGTTATAAAATTAGGCAACAAATCGCCAAAATAATTTTCTTTATCAAGTGCTACTTGTCCTCGTAGTTGACTTGACAGAGCGGAAATTTTATCCAGCAGGCCTTCAGGTTGGACAACTGCTTGCCTTTTCTTTTTCAACTTTTTTAATTTTCTACGCATTTGTATTGAAGTGCGGGAAATCCAGGGATTGTCACGTTTTGCCTTTTTAACAATGCTTGGCACAAAACGGTTAATACACATCATAACCAGATCCTTGAATGAAATCCACAGATCGTCTACATTTGCGGTAGACTTCGAAAAACTATCAAAATAAAAGGATAAGGTATCGATTATTGATGTGTCATCAGCGCGTGAGAAGTTAGAAAAACATGACTGCTTTGGATGCCTGTCAATAGCGGCAACAGATAAGGTAAGGAACACGGCCTGGTGATCGGAGATTCCTGGGATTATTTCGCATTTTGTTTTAGTACTAATAGATCCGCTTACGAAGAAAAGGTCCAGTATAGATTTAGCGCCATCGTGTACCCTGGTGTACTCGTCAACAAGTTGGGATAAATCAAATGCAAATGCTATGTCCAACATGGCATCACCTGTTTTGTCGTTATGGTTTTTGAGGGACATCGTGCGCCAGTCAATATTAGGCAGATTAAAGTCGCCAGCTAGAATTATCCGATCGCCAGGTTTTAAATATGTGTTCATGTAAGTTTTCAAATCATTTAAAACCGATATGGAAGAAGAAGGGGGCCTGTACAACACACCTATAATGTACCTGATTGTACCACAATATGTTTTACTGAAAATGCACTCTACATTAGGCACATCAGGCATCCTTAAAACTCGTAATGATTTCTTGTATATCATACAGACGCCGCCACCTCTTCCAGTACGGTCTTTCCGGAGTACATTGTAACCAGTAGGCACGAATTCACTGTCGAAAATTGCATCATGTAACCATGTTTCGGTTAGCACAGCAATGTCTGAATCGTTAGTAAAAAGGAGCCCTTCAAGCTCGGTTACTTTATTGATTACACTTCTGCAGTTAATGTTTAAGATTTTCAAGGATGTAGGATCATGCTTTTTCTGTCAGTTTTTTTTCTTATTGACCAATCTGACGCGCTCTCCTTTCTGGGCATCCCAAGCAAACATAACACTATCAATGCTAATTTTATCAAAGACCAGCTTTACCTTAGCGCCATTTGCTTTTTCTTCCGCTGCGCTGTCCCATAAAAGTTTACGTAAGTCACGCACGCGCTTTGAGAAGTCTTCCGAGATAGAGTACGACGATCCTTTTAGTTTGTAGGCTGCTTGTAAAATGGATGCCTTTTCCCGATAGTCAAGAAATTTTATGATAACCGGTCTAGATTTGTCACTGGATTTACGTCCAAGCCTATGAAGTCTTTCTATACCTGTAGGTGTTATACCTATCTTCTCTTTTATTATGTCGTCTTTCACTGTGTTCTCAAGTTCTTCAAGCGTCTCGTTTTCTGACTCTTCTAAACCGTAAATTATAAGATTATTGCGACGGCTTCTGTTTTCTAAGTCGTCCACCTTATTCATCAGAAAGGACAACTGGCTGTCAAAATCTGCTATTGTTTTTTCTATTTCGCTTACTTGTTTTGTCAGCGTGCCTAGTTTGGACAACTGTTGTTCAATGCTATCTATTCTGTTGTTTAGTGTAACCATTTGCTCTTTTATTTCGTTCTGACCGTCGATAATTCCTTCAATAGTTCCTTGCACTTTCTTTTGGCCGTCTAGCAGTTCCGACAGCAATTGCTTCTCAGTTGGTCCCGGGTTTGTCTCAATATCGCCCGAAAGAAGTAGGTTAGTAGGCAATAAAGCAATGTGCGCCAGAATACATTTGAAACACTGTGGGCAGGGCAGCAGCAACAGAAACCGGTTGTCTGGGGTGTTTGGCGTGGAATGACCCGAAAGTAATCCCTGTACACAAATCAGGCGATAAATATTCCCTGAATAATTATACGCCCATCTCTCTGACATGTAGGTACATGTTGGAAACTTCTGAGCACATTATCGTCAAATTTCTGACGGAATACGTACAGGCTAATTAATCTTATCCACCCTTGCCAGCACGGGTTCAGAAACGGACTATGCATTATAACAGAACTTGTTGCATTCGGGCACAATCTTGTGCAATATATTCGCAACCAGTCGCAGTTTCACAGTTTTCCCTGAGTTTTTACAAAGCATTCGAAATAAAGCACCTAAAGATGCCAAGCCCCATATAGTTGCCCGATAACGCCGTAGCTTTCGCACTCTAACCAGGTTCAGCAGTAGTTGAATCGCAGCTCATTTTTTTTGTTGTTGTAATAACAGTTCTTACTTTTCCCGCAAGCAGTGCGCGAATGGAATGCAGTTGACACTTCACTTGTAAGGCAGCCGACAGCCCTGAAATGTTTGGAGCTTGCCGAGCAGAGTATGTTGCCACGAAACTGACGACATTGTGAAATAGAGTACAGTCGGGGACAAAAGTCTCCGGACCACGTGTTCCTCAAACGAAGCCTATAGCTCTACTATCAGACAGCGGCTGGAGGCCGCACTTGTGGAGATGAAAGAACAAAAATTTAACTTTTGCCTCCACAAGTGTGGTCTCCAGCCGCCGACTAATAGCAGAGTTATCGGCTTCGTAAGGGGAACACGTGGTCCGGAGACTTTTGTCCCTGACTGTACATGTTTCGTATCATGTAACTGGTATGCTCGAATTAGGTCTTGTTTTTTCACTCTAACTATAGACCCACATCCTTCGCATTGTATAACTGCTTGCCATTCTATAACTATTATATCTTGAATTGGTGTTTGTTTCTTAAATGCACCCGCCCCTGTGAAAAATCCCAAGTTGGCGTTGATAGTATGCCGAAATAAAAAAAATATGATAGGTGTTTCAGGGAATCCCGCCACTGGTTTTTAAAAATAGGATTTTTGAGGTTAAGAGCTGCTCTTCGCGGAAAACTAATACCAGTGTTGGCAGACGCCAGTAAACAGGAGAATCATGGTAACTAGTAAAGTGATTAAATAAATTCTATTGTAAACTCTAACTAATGCCGATGGGCGGCCGATTGCAATTAGCGATTTGTAGCCGGCCGTAAAGAACGGCAGAAACTTACGTGGGCGGATGAGATTAAGAAGTTTGTGAGGATACGGCTGGCGCAGCTAGTTAGTTAGTTATATTGATTTTAATGGCGCAAAAGCAACTGAGGCTATGATGCGCCAAACACAAGGTTAGAGTTTTTGTTAAAGGTGAAGCTTTTTATAGTTAGAGTTTGTTTAAAATGCTGGCTTCCTTGACAAACTCGGCGGGCGCAGCTGTCAAAGGACAGGATTAATTGGACAGACTTGGTAGAGGCCTTTGCCCTACAGTGTGCGTAGTCAGGCTGATGATGACGATATTAGTAACAGCCATATCAGTTTTTAGGATATTGAAAATGCCACCAAACTGGCAACTGCGGCTCAACTAATTCGGGCCATTTCTAGCGTCATTCGAAAACTAAACGCCTGCGACTCAAAGCACAAAGCGACGCCAATCAAATCGCGTCACTTGCCACGCGACGTTTAATCCATGCCCCGTCCGCCGTGGAGCAGCCAAGTTGCGAGGAGCGGGGGAGAGATTGCCGCGCCTAACATGCGTCACGGATGACGTGATTTGATTGACGTCGCCTTGTGCTTTGTGTCTGAGGCGTTTAGTCTGCGAATCGCCCAAAAAATTGCCCAAGTTAGTTGAGCCGCAGCGGCGAGGGTAATGGCTTTTCCGAAATTTTAGAAACTGATACGGCAATTGCAAACGGCCGGCTGCGCTTCTCTAATTGCAATCGGACGCCTATATGTAATAGTTGAAAAGCTAACCACTAAAATTTAGTTACTCACTTTTTTTTAATTTTTTTCTTTATTTATTCTCAGAAACAGTACACAAACTGTAGGTTGGACTCATAGCCTTTACGGCTAGTTAACTCCATTCGCCTGTTTTTTTACGCCGGCCAAGACTGGTAGTACTATGCCGCAAAAAGCTTCTCTATCTCGAAAACCCTTGTTCAGATATTAGTGGCGGTCTTCCCTGAAACACCTGGTATATGTATACCAGATGCTTTTTTTCTAGAAGATCCAAAATATTTTTAAAAAAAACGGTAATTGCTTCAGATTTATTTTGGCCTTGATGCTATATTGAGGGGGCACCAGTGCGGGGGGCACCAGTTAAGAGGCAGAACGATTTAATTAGTTCACTGAAAACTAGATGCGTTAACGAAATTTTGTAATTTTTATTTTAGGGGGTATGCTGTATTATCAAAATTAGTGATCGTCCTCCAAACGGTCTAGCCAAGAAAAGAAGGCTTTGAGTAACAAATTTTTAGCGCTCGTAACGAGCCGAGAAAAAAGTCACCCTTGCTGTCGGCCTCACACCGTAAATCAGCGACAATGAGCGCCTCTGCCGTCGATCGCTCCGCTCTGCGCTTTGCATCCCACTGCTGACGTCGCCTGAGGGACGGGCGGCCCAGCGGTAGCTTGCACTTTCGCTTGGCTCCACGGCTTCGCGGGCTGCCGCACCGTTTGAAGCTAATGCGAGCTGTCATTTCGCTTGCAGTATGACCTCAGAGCGACTGCGAGGCCGTTGTCGTTTGCGGACGCATAAAGAAACGCTTACGCCATTCCCGCTTGTGGCGCGTGACAGCATCGACCTCGGAATGGCATCGCGGTGTAAAGGAAGGTTATCCACACAAGAAAAACTAGACATGGCTTTCGCATGCGCAACGATGTACAAGCGTCTGGCGGTGCAGTCCTACGCTTCCAAGTACCCAAGGCGCCGGCTTCCAGCGGAGACGTCATTTGTGATAATTTTCAATAATTTTGCCTCTGCGGGTTCTGTAGCGTCAACAAGGATGTCTAAAGCGTATGTTCTGGACGGAGAGCTCGAAATCGGCGCGCTTGCGTTCGTGAGAGCAAAGCCAGAAGCCAGCATTCGACAAATAGCCCAGTGCGCCGGTGCATGCATAATATCTGCATGGGCAGTCGTCGTCAAGCACTGCACGTATACCCTTTTCATGCGAGTCTGCACCAGCAGCTGAGTGTGAAAGACTTAGAACCAAGCCGGGAGTAAATTTAAGACGGTCAGTTTTCCGTCTGCAAACGTGATGGTTTGACAGGGGATGAAGGACGAGACTATCGAAGATGCAGATTATGAAACCAAGAAATATATTTACAGAATTTGCAAGAGTGAAAACTTGAAGTTACATAAGCTAAGTCACACAGACGAATAGAGCAAACTGAAAATTAAAGAAAAACAATCTCACACAGCGAAACAACTATCCAGTACCTTATCAACTAAACGTATTAGTTAAAGCCTACGTGACGTGAAAGTTACAAGCTTTGAACGGAACCTTTATTTAAACTGATGTACAATGTTGTTTTCTTTCGCTCCATTTTAAGGGTTACACAAATAAAGAAGTTAGGACGGTCATATTCCGAGGCCTGCTCTATACTTCGTTTAAACAATGAAACTTTAATACGAAGTAGCGACAGCCCTTGAAGATTGGGCACAATCTCCAACCCAGGGCTTGGTTAAAAAAAAAAAGACACACACCAAGAAAGCATCCAGGATGCCCCCTCCACGCGGGAGTCCTCGCTCTCTCCGCGTGATGTCTCCATTTTCACTTTGCGCGTGCATCCGTGCCACTTCTCGAATGATGCTGTGCCCTTTTCGCTAACTGACAGGGAGCAGGTAAACGAAAGTTTCCCCTTTCGCTTGCAGGTATTCATGCTTATTCTACTGTAGGTATTCTACTGTAGCGTATGCAGATCAGCTGACCTAGGAAGGCGAGGCCTAATCGAACGGTATCGCCTGTCGACTGCGTCACGAGTACTGTCTTGGTGCCGGAGAGCTACCCGCGTCACCGGAGGGTCACAATGCTAGGAGTCGGTCGTAGCGGTGTTGTTAAGCCGACTTTCCGTACTTTTGTGTATGTTTGCGGAGGACGCGTGGGCGAGGAACTCCGAGAGCTCTCTGCATAGGCCGGAGGAGTACAGGGATCTCAGACTAATGCAATTAAAATGAAGCTAAACTAGGCCGTAAGCGAGGTGCGGCCATACAACAGGATTTCTGCAACTGGGCCCTCAATCACGTCTGCAGTGATCCTGCATTTTTACAGAAAGAGATCTGGACAGATAAGCACAGTTCTGTCGCATTTCGTCAGCGAACCTGCACAATGCCTGTTACTTGGCTGATGGCTTCGAGCGCACAAACATCAACAAAGTTGGGCAGTGAACGTTTGGTGCGGCATTTTCAACGACCCCAACTACTAGGAAGGGTTACCGTCTGAGAGAAAGCACTGCGAAGAAATCTGGAAATGGAAGTGGAGGATTTCATTGCCTCTCCAAGTGCTCTGGAAAGCGCAGTAACACCACGATGGAGAGCCAATGCAATCTTCCGTGGCGCATGTCGACGCAAGGTTTTCACTGCAATCGATAGCATGTACGGGTCAGACCCATGGCTACCAAGGCTGTGGGGGTACTAAAAATCGAGGTTTTCATTGATGAGCCTGCCATTATAAAAGACCTGAAGGTGATGATAATCACAGCGTGCGCTGCAGTTGAGACTCCAACTCCGTGCGCGAGCGATACATTTTGTGCGTTTCTGTGGAAGGAGAGCATTTCGAGCATTTCTTGCAAAAATTCTGAGCTTGTCTGCGTGTGAGTCTTCTAATTATAATTTTGCCACTAAACCAACAGCAGCCGCCGCGGTGGTTCAGTGGCTATGGCACTCGGCTGCTGACCCGAAAGACACGGGTTCGATCCCGGCCACAGTGGTCGCATTTCGATGGAGGTGAAATTCTAGAGGTGCGTGCACTGTTCGATGTCAGTGCACGTTAAGGAGCCACAGGTGGTCGAAATTTCCGGAGCCCTTCACTGCGGCGTCCCTCATAACATGAGTCGCTTTGTGAAGTTACACCCCCATAGACCATAGCCAATTGAAGCAACACTTCAATAAACTGTTCCCATGAAATCTGGAAACGTTGCTTAACTGCTGGCAGGTAAACAATCAATACTTTCTTCTGCTCAGAATTCCGAATTATAAGCTTTAAGTTGCTCTCGAAGATACTCAGTCGAAGAAGATTACTGCCAGTCAACCATGATAGCGACCTTCGCTTCAAAACAAAACTTGTACTAAATAGGTTTTCAAAGAGGCAGGTGTACTGGGGCAAGCGATTAAGATAAATTAATTCAGTAGTGAAATGTGTCAGGCGCTGACCTTTACATGTGCTGTCATCAAGCTCGTCGTGAGCCCCTAAAGGGCAGTGGCGGTCCCAGAGTTTGGTCTTAGGTGGGGGAGGAAAGAGGGGGGGGGGGGGTTGCGGACGGACATCCGTATACCAAAAAAAGAAAGAACAAGGAAACAACAATTTTTTATTTACAGTTTCTTTTTACAACTATTTTTGTGCGCTTCGTTGTTGAAAAATAAATCGCTACCGATATAGATGTTATAACAGATGTTTTTAATGTTAACGGTTACGTGTGCAATATTTATTTAGATACCAAGGGAAAACAGGTCGGCGGCTGAGATATCCCGCCATGACGTGTCCAGGGAGGTCAAACCACCAGCCCGGGCATTTCACGTCCGGGGTTAGAGGCTTTCATCACTCAGTTCGGGGAAGAGGCTTTCCGCCCTTGGTCCCCTCCGACAAGGCGGTTGGTCGGCGCTCCTTGTAGAGCCAGCGAAAGGGATTATCCCCTAGCTGGCGTCTCTCTGTCCCATGGGGGGGGGGGGGGATAAAGACATGAATGTGTAGCTCCTTGCACCCCTACCACCAGCACAACCCCCTTTCCTCTTGCTGCCCTTTCCACCAGCACAGACGTCGCCTTTCAAGGCATGCGTATTTGACTGCCGCATTTCGTGAAAGGGTGAACGGCGTCCGTACGTCTTGATTTTTTTTTTTGCTTTCTTTGGTCGCCGCGTTTTCTGTAGAAACAGGGGTGCGGGGGACGGGGGGGGGGGGGGGGGGGTCGTGTCACGAAGACTTGGAGACGCTTGTCGCCCTCCGGTCCGGCACGATTCAGCGCCTTCTCGTACGTTGAGTGCGCTGAGGAGTGTTAGCTAACGTCATTTTCATTTTGTATATATATGTTTGTGTATACAGGTGGGGGTCTTTCTCCCTGTGCGAGAGTCGGTGGACGTACTGGTCCCCGAACGAATGGAACGCAGCTCAAGTTTAGGGGCGCGACGCCAGCGCTGCAGTGGCGAACCGTGGGAGATCAGGGCACCGCAGGCGCTCTGTGCGCTTTGTGCCGCTTTCTGCGCCGCTTTGTTCGCACGCGTGACGGGTAAGTTGGGTGAGGCGCAATCTTCGCGATGACAGAAGCGGTCCCGCGAAAGCAAAACGAAGGTAGTACGAAGTATTGTTGAGTTGTGGTGCTTTGATTGTTGTGTCGCGCCTCTGGTTCGGCACCACCGACACGGAGGACCACATTCGCGCCCCAGATCTTACGAGTTCAACGCTAATATTCTCACAGAAATCGAGTACAAGCGTGGCTTAAGAACTGACATAAATTAGAGGAGCAGTACGCCTGCTTTCACAGAGTTTAAAGTTGATATGCTTTAAAACAGTTAGCTGCTGGACCAGCTGGCTGTCAAATGTAATAAAAGGATTCTAGCGCCGAGACGTGCAGCACACAAAAAAAGAAGAAGAGAACACGGGCGCTCAACTGTTATTGAGGTGGAAGCAATCTTTTTAGAAATCTTGGAAAAGCGCTTACTTTTGAACTAGAGAATAATGGTGTGCTTCAGTTTTTAGATTTACGTTTAAAGCTTTTAGATGGGTGCATTTCATGGGCCTACTACCCTAGTGTTCAGAAGAGGCTCTTGCCGTATAAGGCTGTCACAATCAGATTGTTAAATGAGGCTTCACAACCCTCTGCTTGGAGTCCTCGCTCCGGAAGTCGTGTGTACATGAGATGCAAGCTAGCTTCCATCAGTGGCGGTCCCAGCTATTGGTTCTAAGGGGAGGGGGGGGGGGGGGGGGGCAGACGGACTTCCGTATATCAAAAATAAAAAAAAAATACAAACAACGATATTTTTATTTACACTCTATTTGTACAACAATTTTTGTGCACTTTGTTGTTGAAAAATCAATGGCGAACGATAAGATGTTATACCATTGCTTCAGATTGCAGATCATGCATTGAATGCTAACGGTTACGTGAACAATATTCATATGTAATTCATATCTATTTATGATTTATATATGAATACTGCTCATGTAACCATTAACTTATATAATTCTTATATATTTACGCGGCGGTTGAATTTCGATTGAGAAAAAATTCTAGTGGCCCGTGTACTGTGCGATGTCAGTGCACGTCAAAGAACCCCAGGCGGTCGAAATTGCCGGAGCCCTTCGTTGCGGAGTCCCTCATAGATTGAGTCGCTTTGCGACGTTAAACCCCCGTAAAACACACAAACAAAACAGATATATCTATCTCACAATATTTGAAATTGGAGGATAGTTTAGAAGAACATTTTGTTGGGCTAGATGGTGCATGTTGTAAGAAAAGAACAGTAGCGCAACCAAGACGAACACAAGAGAGGACCACACAGGACTAACGCTAAGTCATAGTGATAGTGCCAGTCATGAAGCACAAAAGTAACTGTGAGGGCACGGCGGGACCACGATACCCCGACAGTCAATAACTACCAACCTGTTGTATAACTAATACTGTTGCAAGACAGTATTAGCTCACAACGTGACTTACTATAGCAGTAGGAAACTGGTGTGAAAAATGGCAAATGTCTTTAAATATTGCTAAGTGTAAGGTAATGCATTTTCATACACGCTCCAACTCAATACCATATGGCTAATCTGCGGTTCTCGTTTACAAGCTATTAAAGCATGCAAATATCTTAGGTTATACCTGTCTGACGATCTTACGTGGTCAATGCACATCAACCACACAACTGCAGCATCCAGCCGATCCCTTGGCTATCTTCAACGCTCAACGAAGTTTGCCCCAGCACATGTAAAATTACTAGCCTACACCACACTAATGCGCCGAAAATTAGAATATGCAGCCGCCATTTGGAACCCACATGAGGAATACCTTTCTGGGAGCATACAAACTATCAAAATCACGCCATTAGATCTGTTCCGATTATTCATCCTACAAAAATGTAACCGATCTGAAGAACCGATCTAGCTTGCCATTATTAAAACAGCGTCGAAAACTAGCCAGTTATGCTTTTTTCATTGTTTATACTATTCATTTCCCTTAAGCATCTACGTCAGAAAACATTCCCTGTTTTCAGCTCCTCACATAAACATTCAACAGGTCGCATACCCTTGCCCAAAAACACAAACATTTGCGCAGAGCATTTGAGCGTTTTGCATTTTGGTTTTGTGAGCTGTTTGCCTGTTTAATTGTATTTTGAACCTTGATGTTTGCATTGTACGGAATATGTTAGTTTTTGCTGATATTTCTGTAAAACCCACCCCTCGTGTAATGCCCCTCGTTTGGGGTCATTTAGGTAGTAAAATAAATAAATAAATAAACCTGTAGAACGTAGAATTGTGTGAAATAAGGCAGGGGCTAATACGCTGAACGTATACAAAGTAGGGGACTACTTGACGATTCAGAGACAAAAAAACTTTCCATTTCTACGTCGAAAATCACATCTCGCACTATGAGAACCCGAAAACGGACGTTCGGGAAAATGTGCAAAGGCTTTTGGGGGAGGCGACAGCACCCCCCACCCCCCTCCCCTTAGGACCACCACTGGCTTCCATGATTAATTGCGCAGGCTCTTTGCAGCTGGCCTCGCTGAGTCGGTGTTGGCGCCTGATGCGGAAACGCTCGTTAAGAAGATGAACCCTGGTGCAAGCAGGAATTTATCGGATGGCAAAGGGAGGCCTGTTGTGGTAACCTATGTCCACAAAGTCACCCATAGGCTGAAAAAAGTGGCTAACTGGTTGAGTGCACCGGTGGTGTTCTCTGCCCTCCGAAAGCTGGCTCAGCTAAGCCGTCGCATAACTTGCGAAAACCAAAAGGTTGGCTGTCAGAAAAGACATGGCCGGTGTTTCGTAAAATATGCGACCACATTTTCGATCTTACTGGTACTCACTTATGAGGCAGAAAAGGGGAGGCTAATGAAAGGGGTTGAGCTTAGGTTACGGACAGCGCAGCGAGCTATGGAAAGGAAAATGATAGGTGTAACGTTAAGAGATGGGAAGCGGGCGGAGTGGGTGAGGAAACAAATGCGGATTGATGACATCCTAGTGGAAATCAAGAGCAAGAAATGGGCTTCGGCAGGCCATGTAATGCGAAGGCAAGTTTACAGCTGGTCCTTAAGGGTAACGGAGTGGATTTTAAGAGAAGGCAAGTGTACCAGGGGGCGACAGAAAGTTAGGTGGGCGGATGAGATTAAGAAGCTTGTGGGGAAACGGTGGCTGCAGCTGGCAAAGGCGAGGCTTAATTTACTTGGAGAGACATGGGACAGGCCTTTCCCCCTGCAGTGGGCGTAGTCAGGCTGATGATGATGAATATTGTCTACATAATTACCGTGTCTTTTGGAAAATCCTATAGGCAATCTGCAATGCCCAGGCGGCGTTGATACTGTTCACATGAGCGCCTAAAAGCTGCTGCCGTCACCTCTGCGACCGCTGGGGTCACAAAAGACGTGACAGCACATTTTTAACAATTAGAGGGGCGCGTTTGGCTGCTAACACTCTTTGCTTAGGTTCTGTTGGCGTAGCAGATAGCTGACGCTCGCCATGAGTGGCTATGACAGAGCGCGGAAGTGGGTGTGGAAAAGCACTAGCGCTGTGCCTAAATACGCTTGCTAATTATGCTAGGCTGTGCCTCATGGCGCTACGATCGACTCGGTAAACTTCATTGCAAGTTGCCTGTATTGGCCAGACGAGGTGTTGCGTGAACGACTGCGCAGGGAGCATGCGTATATATACATAATAATCAAGCAACTTGTCGAACACCTCAGGGCTCGCACAACTGCACACCACAGTTCCGCGATGTGAGGATTCTGGGCCAAGGCAGACAACAAGCAGCTCGTGAAACCTTGGAAGCCTTTGACATAAAAAATACGCGTTCAAACTGTGTCAGCGACACAGCTATTTATCGTTATGAGGCTGAAAAGAAATTCATTTCCCGCCTGCTATGATAAGACCTTTTGGTTGTATTTTCCTGTTGCCTTGCACGCGTGCGCATGCGCAAATGGTTTGGAAAGGTGTGTGTGTGTCGTGGGTCCGGATGCCACCGGCGGCATGTGGTTGTTTTTTCTGCTGCTTTTCTAATCAATTAGCTTTATGCGATAACATATTCAGTAATATTCTAAATCGAACAACACCACAAAATAAATAAATTAATTAAAAATCTCCTCTGTCCCTTGGTTTCTGTGGCTGTTGGCTTCTCTTATATTTACAACGAGCCCCTCATTCCCCTTCCCATGTTTGCTATATATATATATATATATATATATATATATATATATATATATATATCCAAACCCACGGTGGCATCCGAACCAACGACCTCCGCTGATGAACACTCTCAAGGTCAAGTTATTTGTAAACATAAATACCCCCGAAAGCAGATTTGACAGCCGTCGTGTATATATATATATATATATATATATATATATATATATATTGTGACGCTCATGAAAAGGCCTATTCTACCTATTCCTATTCTACATGGTCGGCGTTGCTGACTAAGCCGAAGATGAGGAGAACGAGGTTGGTGGTGTCTCGTGCTCGGCAAGCGGACCCAGCTGTTTTCAGTCCTCCGTCCCGGTCTGAAATAAACCCCTGGGCGTAACATCTTGGTGGAGGTGCGGGGTTTACTGGTTCCCCGAAGACGGATCCTCTGCTGCAACCTCGCCGGAGTCGTCGCATTGTTGGTCTGCCGCCTTCTGTGCTCATGATGTCCCTGGACGGCGACGCTCCGAGGTCTGTGCCCAGCAGTTCATGGCAGCATTTCCGGGAGCCTCGGCCGTTCGCAGGCTCAACCAGCGAGGACGTGGATGGATGGCTTACCCACTACCAACGGGCGAGCCGCTACAATAAGTGGAACTCTTCTGCCCGACTTGCCAACGTCTTCTTTTCCCTGACCGACACGGCCCTAACGTGGTATGACAACCACGAGGATTCTTTCACAACATGGGACCGTTTCGTAGAGGAGCTAAAGAAGTGTTTCGGCGACTCTGTCACGAAGAAGAAGCGGGCTGAACAAGCGCTTGCGCAAAGGGCTCAGCTTCCGGGAGCGACCTGTACAAAGTACATCGAAGAAATCATCAAGTTATGCAAGGTCGTCTCTCCTGGCATGACAGAAGAGGATAAACTTGGCCACCTACTTAAAGGGTTTGCAGAAGACATTTACAATTTTCTTATCGGCAAAGCAAGTCTAGATTCCGTGTCTGACGTCATCCAGCACTGCCGCACGTTTGAGACATTGAAGATGCGTCGCATCACACCGAAATTCGGACGTTTGGCTGGTGTGACAACGGTGGCAGCCGTAGACACAACATCGTCGTGTGATCTGGCTTCCACGATCCGCCAGATCGTGCGCGAAGAGTTGACCAGGTCGCTGGAACTCACTCGGAATTATTCAGTGCTTCCCCCTGAGTATCCCACGCGCCCTCCTCCGCCAACCGCATTTAACGCAGCGGACTTTGAGGACCACCGGGTGCCCCGACAGCTGCGGCCAAGCAACGTACCGCGATCGCGTCCAGAGCACCGGCCCCGCTTTTACCAACATCCGCCGGCCACATACGACGCGAACATTTGGCCCAATACTAGGCACGAAGACTACTTGCCGGCTCAACGTGCTCCTGGTCCCTCTCTTGTGTGTTACCGCTGCGGTCAGCCCGGTCACATATCACGATTTTGTCCCCGCCGCCAACCATCGCGTTACGGCTCCTCAGGCTATCCTCCGCGGCAAGATTACCAACCTGTACCTTCTCGGCGCCCGTCCTACCCGCCTGATGTCGACAACCGATGGCCTGCACAACTGCGGAATGGTTCACCGGCATCGGATAGAAGCGTGACTCCACCTCCGGCTTCCCGCACTCGTCGATCTCCATCACCCCGACGCCGCTCCTCTTCGCCTCCGCCGGAAAACTAGTCGGCGCGACCGATGGGGGTGAGGTCGCTGGAAGTCTGCCGCCGGAAGAGATACCCCTGCCTGTAGTTATGTTGCGGAACAAAGTGAATGTGCTAGTGGATGGTGTACCTGTAATGGCTTTAGTGAATACCGGTGCTACTGTTTACGTTATGAGCGCTGCATTTAAGTGTCTCCTTGGACGCAAAGTTTTGTTTCGGTGGCCACGGCGGCCTTAACCCTCCTGAACATTGTGAACACTAATCCAAAACATTTCTTGGATAAAGTAAAACCAGAAGACACCAATAAAATGTCGTTACCGCACCCACCGGCGAACCTGCTCCCGACCACCTCTGTGCTAGACTACGAAATGTCGTTAAGTCGCCTCCTTCCTCATCCAATGTTATCCAACGTTGCGATCTCCAACTGTGCGATCATTTCGCGATGAATCCCATCATTTTCGACTTCCAAGGCACCGATTATCGAATTTAAACTAACATCTTCTAGCAGAATTGATGGTATAAATGCCAAATTTGTACGGAATGCTTAAGAGTACAGTTATATCATCATCAAATGCTTATTCTCACAATCGTATCATCATGGTATACTACCGAAGACGAATAACGCTGTGGTCATACCAGTAGATAAAGCCGGAGATAAACAGAATCCATTTAACCATTGGGCCATATCTTTGAGATCAATATCATGCAAAATAATGCTACATATGTTTACACATCTTGTTAATTTTCTGGAGGATAACGATTTCTTCTCTCGAACAGAGCATGGCTTCCGAAAGTTTTTCTCGTGTGAAGTTCAACTACTTTCCTTCAATTACGACTTGCACTTCTATTTGGACTCCGCTTTTTCATTTGACCGCATATTTCTTGACTTTGATAAAGCATCTGATAAACCACACGAAAACAGCGCAAACTACACAAAGGACGCAGAAAGGGGAGACGAGGCACAGCGGCCGACTAACAACTGAAATTTTATTGCTCTGACACATCGGTAAATATACACAAGGCATCAAAAACAACAAGAAGGATAAGACATGAAACAGACAATCGTAGCAGGAAACGAGCAGGGAATCATGAATGCCGAGCTGTCGCAAGGAAACGAAATTCCTTATCCAGAAGGGCTATGGATGGGGTGCTGACACAGCGGTCTTTTAGGCTTGCGATTTTTTTGGCTTCAATTATCTCTCGCGTGATTTGGTCAGTGCATCTGCTCAGCACGCTCGTGTCACTCCAGTGAGGAGTGCATTTACAGTCGCGGCAATGAACGCCCAGATCGCCCGAGATTCGTGTGCTAACATTGTATTTGTGTTCTCACAGTCTTTTGTTAAGGCATCTTCCGGTTTGTCCTACGTAAGCATGACCACGAGACAAGGGAATTGAGTTGATTACGCCTTGATCGCAGGCAACAAACCGATCCCTGACACCTTTCTGCGTCCTTTGTGTAGTTTGCGCTGTTTTCGTGTGATGGAAAACCAACTAGCTCATGATGTGTTCTTCAAGTTCATTTGATAAAGTTAATAACCCACTCCTATTACATAAGCTAAGTGCGCTGAACATTGGCCCTGTATTTCCTAACTGAACCGTGGATTTCCTTCTTCTCGTGTTGAATTTGTCACCATTAATGACGCTGATTCCTCTACGGTAGCGTAATTGGTTGTGGAGTTCCTCAACGATCAATACTTGGCCCTTTACCTTTTTTTATCTTCTATATTGCTGTGAATTGCTGTTCCCCTCTGTAATGTACTCTGTATCCTGAGAGTAAAAAAAAAATTGGCAGTGGTTTAGCTCTGGTTAAACCGGGTAAGTTGCGTTAGCAATGGCAATCTCAGTAATCTTTGCGAGGGTTCTTCTGGCGATTCTTCGGCGCGTTGCCTTCGCCTGGTAGCATTGCGGCGTTCCTGAGCAGTCAGGTGTTGAGATTCATCGGTGACCGATGACGTGGAACCACTCTGCGAGGTACAACGTTGTCGCCGAGCTGCATCCTTAGCACGACGCTTTGTAAAAAGTTCTTCACGCTGTTCTGGCGTCTCTTGTGCACGTTTTCGCTTTCTCGCTTCTTCCTGTCGCTGCTACTTATCCTTAGACGACTGCATAGCAAAGAATTCAGGCCAAGGCAAGTGCTCATTTATAGACGCTTAACAGCGCGGGAGTATGGGCGCCGCCATGTTTGGTCACGTGCCCGTTCCGCCACGCTGCCAGGGAGTCCACAGAACGGCACAGAACGCCAATGGAAAAGAGGGAGAGGGTGCTAACTGCCCCCCCCCCCCCCCCGGCAGATTGAATACTCGGCGCCTATGGCTATGGGTTATACTGAGGTCTGAGGATTAGTGCAGTGCAGAGATCTGTTGCAGCTTACTGTACAATATACCCCGCCGCGGTTGCTCAGTGGTTACGGCGCTCGGCTGCTGACCCGAAAGACGCGGGTGCGATCCCGGCCGCGGCGGCTGAATTTCTTGAAGGCAAAATTTATTTTTTATTTTATTTATGAATACTGTCAACCCTCATTTGAGGGTCATTACAGGGAGGGAAAATGAAGAGAAAAAAATGCATATATAACCATGAATGAACAAGCTTCTTCGAGCATACAATACAAGAGAGCATAGAAACGCAACACAACTCACATCACTGTAGAGCCACCTGCTATACAAAAATAAATATTTGACAATCAGTTACGCGCACGTTTGCAGGAATCCCATGCCTAGACGGAATCCCCAAGTGCATTCAAGAATGCCGCTACACCTGTAGACTCAGCAACGTGAGCGGGCAGTTTATTCCAGTGCTCAATAGCATCCGGAAAGAATGAGCAGCGAAAGACGTTAGTTCGTGTCAAGTATGGCCGAATTGCTTTGTGGTGGTTAAGGCGGGAGCTTAGTCTACCTGGAGGCTGCAGATATTTTTCTTTATTGATGTTAATTTCTCCGTGAATGATTTGGTAAAGTATTTTTAATCTCTGCCTTTTACGTCTTTTTTCTAATGTTTCTAGACTACATGAGTTTAACATCTCCGTTACCGAATCTGTTTTCCTGTATTTTGAACAAATAAATCTCGCTGCACGTCTTTGAATCTTTTCTATTTCCGTTGAAAGAATCTTCTGCCGAGGAGACCATACTACAGATGCATATTCTAGGGAAGGCCGGATGAGAGATTTGTATGCTAAAAGTTTGACATCTTTCGTTGCTCTCCCCAACTTTCCTCTTAGAAAACACAGTTTTCTATGTGCCACCGCACAAACATTTTTGACATGATTGTGCCAACTTAGGTTGTGAGAAATTGACACCCCCAGATACTTGAATGTACTAACATTAACCAAATCGTGACCTGCAATACTGTACTGAAAAGAAATTATATTTCGTTTGTTAGTTATATGGGTAAATGTGGTCTTATTGAAGTTGATTTTCATTTCCCATTTCTCACACCAAAGAGCAAAAGCCTGCAGGTTTTGGTTAATGTTAATCTGATCTCCTTCACATGTGACAGGTGCATAAATGAGGCAATCATCCGCAAATAGTTTCAGTTTAACAGAATTTCCAACTGCACATACTACGTCATTGATATAAACTAGAAATAGCAATGGCCCCAGCACAGAACCCTGTGGTACACCAGAATACACATCCAAAAAGCCAGACTCGCAATTGTCAACACGTACCGCCTGTTTGCGTTTCGCCAAGTACGCTTCTATCCATCTAAGGATGTCTCCATTAATGCCAGCCCTTCGCACTTTCAGGAGTAATTTGTCATGAGGAACCTTATCAAAGGCTTTTTCAAAATCTACACAAATAACATCAATCTGTCCCCGGTCATCTATAGCTTTAGAAAGGTCATGTATTGTCTCAATTAACTGTGTCACCGTTGAAAACCCTCGACGGAAGCCATGCTGACATTCAGAAAGTAGTCCATTTGTTTCCAAAAAAATGATAATATGTTTCGCAATAACATGTTCCATTACCTTACAGCAGATTGAAGTAAGTGACACAGGCCGATAGTTGTTCATAAGTGTGCGATTGCCACTTTTAAATACGGGTATAACAATGGCAGTGCGCCAGTCTTGTGGCAGATAATGAGTTACGAGTGATTTTCGGAATATAATTACCAAGTAGAAGGACATCCATTCAGCATACCGTTTCAAGAAGCATGTAGGTATTCCATCCGGGCCGATAGCTTTTTTTTCGTCCAATTCTATCAGCTGCTGAAACACGCCGCTTTGAGTAAAGTTGATAGCATCGATAGACGTGTCACGAGAATGTGCTTCGTCGTGTGCGTCGCTTTGGCTCGTGTTTCTTGCGAATACAGATTGGAAATATTTATTGAAGTGGTCGGCCATATTCGTTTTATCTGCAATAAGTTCGGCTCCCACTGTCACCTGCTTTACTCTTTCCTTTCTTTTATCAAGATAGCGCCAAAATTTCTCTGGAGAATTTCGCAGAAAACCACTAAGAGTGTGATTGAAAAATCTTTCTTTTGCAGCCGATAGCAACATTTTTATTTTTTGACGTAAAACCTGTATGTCGTTGAAGTCGGCTTTCTTTCTACGCAATCTTTTCAACTTCCGTTTCGCGTGAATGATATCCCTGGTGACCCATGGGTTGCGCTGCTTTGTTTTCTTAACTCTAGTTGGAACGTACCGGTCGACACAAGTACTGATGATAACTTTAAGACGCTGCCATAACCATTCAACTGATGCATTTTCAGAGGCACTTTCAAATTCATCAAAACAAGTTTCCAGGTAATCCAGGATGGATGTATCATCGGCCTTCCCGTACTCTTTGATTTCTACTCGAATCATAGGTTCCGCAGGAACGTTTACAGAAGTAAGCACTTTCACGAAAATAATTTTGTGATCAGATATTCCATCGGTGACATTTGTTTCAATATCTCCTACATTATTTGAGAGGAACACCAAGTCTAGTAATGACTGTGACTGAGGCGATATCCGTGTAGGTTGTCCAACTACTTGTCTCAAATTGTAAAAGAAAGCAATATCCAGCAATTTTTCCGCGCTAGAAATTTCTGTATGCCCAGGCGTAGTCAATCCCCAATCAATATGTGGCAAGTTGAAATCGCCAGTCATTATTAGGCGGGTGCTCCTAGTTACATGACTGAAAAGAAACTCATTTAACTTATCGAGAAAATCGGGTGAAGTATTCGGTGGCCTGTAAATTGCTCCTATGACGTACGCAGCACCAGAAAACATAATTTTACACCACACTGACTCCGGCATTTCGCTCGTAATCGTGGAAACTGAGAGCGATGACTTCACAATAATGGCCACACCACCCCCACGGGAATCTCGATCCCATCTGAGCATTGTGTAGCCAGGAGGAACAATGCAATCAGAAGAAACATCACTGTTGAGCCATGTTTCCGTTATGCAAACGACATGCGGGTTCTCTGAGAGCAATAAAAATTCCAATTCTGTGACCTTGTTAAGAATGCTGCGAGCATTCAACAGAACTATCCTGAGCTATGAATTACTTTCACTTCTGGAAGGTGACCCATTATGGCTGTCATCTGCTGTCTCCGATCCGTTGTGGGTGTTTCGAGCACCCTTACGTTGGGTCCGGCAGAGCAAAACGCTCGTTTCGAGTGTCATCCCAAGAGTACAGACGGTCATCTATCTTCAGTTTATCGTGAACCAGCGATACCTTTTGTCCGTTAGATCGTTCGACAGCAGCAGACTGCCACAAATTCCTTCGAACTTGTACAATATCTTTTGCGTAGTCATTGCTGACGCTAACAGACGTGCCTTTAAGTTTGTGGCAGTTTTTAAGAACGCTATCTTTTTCCCTGGAATCATAGAATTTCATAATTACTGGTCTAGTAGCTCCTGTTTTCTTTCTTCCTAGGCGATGAATTCTTTCGACTGAAGTAATCTGAACACCAAGATCCTTGTGGAAAATATTGTCTACAACCGCTTTTCTCAGATCTAACTCTGACTCAGTGGCTTGTTCAGGGAGCCCAAAAACTAAAAGATTGTTACGCCGGCCGCGGCTTTCAAATTCCACTAACTTTTTAGCTTGCTCTTTGATGATAGACTCAAGGTTATCAATTCTTGTGCTCATTTCCTTGAATGCCGCTAGAAAGTCCGATAACCCTTCCGTCCTTGCATTCAGCTCACCGATTTCGTCTTGAATAGCTTTCAATTTGCGATCCGTGTCTGCCTGATTCTTTACAATCATCTGCAAGTATTCCTCTGTTGTAGGCCCCGGATTCTCCTCAATATCACCCGACGTCAACAGCAACAACAACACTGTCCAGCAATCACTCAAAATTGCGCGACACCTGCGAGGGCACGGCAGGACTACTACAAATCTATTGTCATTTCTGTTAGAATGAACATTATGCCAGGAACTAACCTGCAAAACCAGCAGAAGGCGTTTAGCCATGCTGTCCCACAGGCGAGTGCCGTGCCCTCTGAAGAGGCCCGCGCAGGACTGCCGCTTTTGTAGATCCGCTGTAGATGACGTAATTGTCCGGTGGTGTTTCTTCTCGGCAAAACGTAGTTCCACCGTCACGTTTTCTAGATCAGCAAGCGGGAATGCGTGCACGGGTAGTACGCAGGCAGTTGCATCTTGTGTCACGCTGCTTTCTAGATGATCCGGCAGGTTCAGTGGTAGCCCATGTGAAGTGTTCGTTGTCGCATCCGAAAACCACGACACGACCTGCAAAACCAGCAGAAGGCGTTTAGCCATGCTGTCCCACAGGCGAGTGCCGTGCCCTCTGAAGAGGCCCGCGCAGGACTGCCGCTTTTGTAGATCCGCTGTAGATGACGTAATTGTCCGGTGGTGTTTCTTCTCGGCAAAACGTAGTTCCACCGTCACGTTTTCTAGATCAGCAAGCGGGAATGCGTGCACGGGTAGTACGCAGGCAGTTGCATCTTGTGTCACGCTGCTTTCTAGATGATCCGGCAGGTTCAGTGGTAGCCCATGTGAAGTGTTCGTTGTCGCATCCGAAAACCACGACACGACCTGCAAAACCAGCAGAAGGCGTTTAGCCATGCTGTCCCACAGGCGAGTGCCGTGCCCTCTGAAGAGGCCCGCGCAGGACTGCCGCTTTTGTAGATCCGCTGTAGATGACGTAATTGTCCGGTGGTGTTTCTTCTCGGCAAAACGTAGTTCCACCGTCACGTTTTCTAGATCAGCAAGCGGGAATGCGTGCACGGGTAGTACGCAGGCAGTTGCATCTTGTGTCACGCTGCTTTCTAGATGATCCGGCAGGTTCAGTGGTAGCCCATGTGAAGTGTTCGTTGTCGCATCCGAAAACCACGACACGACCTGCAAAACCAGCAGAAGGCGTTTAGCCATGCTGTCCCACAGGCGAGTGCCGTGCCCTCTAGAGGTCTAGAGGGCACGGCAAATTCTAGAGGTCTGTGTGCTGTGCGATGTCAGTGCACGTTAAAGAACCCCAGGTGGTCGAAATTTCCGGAGCCCTGCACTACGCCGTCTCTCATAGCCTCAGTCGCTTTGGGACGTTAAACCCCAATAAACCAGTAAACCAACCAACTTACTGTACAATAAACACTTTGCTTTCGAGTAAATGCGGCTTTCATCCTGCGGAGCGAGAGCGCAGGCGCGCGGCACACACCGGCTATGCCTTCAGCTTGCCCTGGCGTGAACCTGCGTCATGTGGGCGAAGTGCCACTTAACACACCGCCACTGGGTGGTAAAGGCCACGTAATTTGCGCCCAACGTGAGGCACTTTCTGCTTTGTAGTTACTGCAATCAAGTGCAAACTTGAGGGCAAGCTTAGCCAGGTGGTAACCCGCATGAGGCGCCTTTCTATCCTCCGTTGCAGGTAGTTGTAATCTGACAGCAAATCTGTGGATTCTAACTTCGGGTATGTGGTTGCCTGAGAAAGGAACCTTCATTCGGAATTGAAGCATGATGCATGCAGCCAGACGCCTTTTGCATAGATGTCATCGCGCTGGCGCCTAAGGGGACTACGCTACGAGCAGCCTCGCACCGCGCCGAGGAGTGGCAGAGAAACGGCCTGCCTTGGTCAGGGTGTCGAACCGGAATTTTTTCGGGTTCGGTTCAGGTTCGGGTTCACGCCTTTCGGGTTCAGTTCCGGGTTCGGCTCCGGAGCGACATTCCGTTCCGGTTCGAACCGCTCCGGATAGCGTCGAACCGGTTCAAACGGGTTCAGGCTATAAAAAAATTCTGAACGTAGGTTTTTACTCAACCTTGTTTTGCTGTTTACTTTTCTTTGTGATATCAGCATGTAAAACCGCACTGCAAAATTTGCTCAATGCGAGATGTTTTACTGTCCGCGGCAAAAAATTTAAATTTACGCAAGAACCGCGAAATCAAATGAACTCAGAATTAGTGTACACCGGCTATGCATATATACTCGACTCTATCTGATGAGATACATAAAAAGAAAAGCTGATGGATTTTTCATCTACAAAACCTTTCAGCTTCAGCAGTTTCGGAGTCCCCGTCAGGCGAATAATAGGTCTCTCTTGAAGCCTGTGTCAATCGGGAATTTCTCCGGCGAAAAATGCTTAAGCGGGCGCCATCAGGACCGCTGCATGCGCCCACTATGAGCAAAAGTTGTCTTGTATTTGCAGGTATATACAGCCAAGACATCTTTCTGTCACCCCAAAAGCGGCTTGTCAGTCACCCCCCCCCCCCCCCCCCACACACACACACACTTTGGCACACCTGCAGCATACATCTAGAGAGTTTACCAAAAATATTTTATTTTCATCTCCTGCTCTACATCGCCTCTGTAACTCGCATTATATGTCTCGATCACCTATAGCTCAGTTTCTTGAAAAACACAGCTAATCGTGGCTTGTCGCTAGTACAGTGTAAAATTAAGATTTTGTCCTATGCTGTTGTCGTCTCCGTCTCTTGCTCTGATGAAAACAATATGATAAAAACAGGCTTGCATTGGTTGGGGGCTCTTCGTGTCTGTACGGACACAAACTTGCGACGTCTTCGATGCGACGTTGCGCTGTGAATATGTTGCAATTGGTGCATTGCATGAGGACGATCGTAAATTCGTTAAATAGAATCTTTGTTACTTTTCTGGGTCGCTTTCAAAGGGAGCCTATGCGTGGACAGAATTTAATGCTACCTTGATACAGTATGGTGAGTCATTCGTGCAGTTTTTGTCCACTAACCTGTTTCATGATTTTTATTTTTCGAAACCGAAAACCACCGTTTCCTGGCAGCTGGGCTTAATAGGTGACTAAATGCTATCTGTCTTTTATGTACATAGTCGTGAGGGAATTTTGTGCTGATACACTTGATTTCCTAAGTATTCGCTTTTCCTGGGAATACCTGAACGGCTTCTCCAGAAGGCAGCTGACAAAGGTTCTGATCGGTCATTACTTCCTCTACGTGCAGCCTTACCTAGCCTTTCTTGACGGCCTTATATTAAGGCGAGTTCGGAGGATGTCCATTCAATAGGCCCCAAAAACCTTTCTTAGACTTCAAAAGTCGACCTTACGTGTTAGGACATGCCATCGAGCCAAGCGGACGTTTGTGCCATGATCAGTGAATTGCTACATCTGCAAGCAAGGAGGAACTATTGAACAACGAAATCATTTGTGACGCTACGTTCGCTTGAGACATAGCTCACTTCAGCAGTCTCTTAAAAAGGACATTGAGGTCATGGCTTACACTATAAGATTTGTGCCAGTAATGAAGGACACCGGAATTCCGTGTGAACTTTTCCTGTTAATAAGACTGCTTAGCGTGTGAAGAAGCTGTATGCTTGATAAACAAGCACAATCGCCACTTTCGGCGAGGTCACTGTTCAGAGAACAGTTCATTTTAGCTCAGATCGTATATGCTGCGAAAGTTCCACCTCCTGACTGATCGCCCTTTCTTGACGTGTGCGCCTTCAGGAATTTTTATGTGCGGGTAGAGTAAGGGAGCGATAGTGGCATGAGGCCGTATGCCGAGGTCGCGGAATTCGACCCAGTCAAGTAAGGCAAGACGATGTCAGGGAGGTTCCTGATATTCCATGCATGCGGCAACAATAAAAAGAATCTTCGAAGATGGCCGAGTAGCCTAAGGCATCAGTGAACGAAGCTTCTCTGTTGCGCCCGCCGCCACTGGCTCGATTCCCACTCAGGGTTAAAGTATTGTAGTAGGTTTCTTTACTGCGTTAGCAGTTTAGTCCCCTTTCTCAAAAATTCAAAAATTTCCGTGGTGTATGCGTGTGCATGTGCGTGCGCGTGCGCGCGTGCGTAAGTGTGTGTGTGGGGGGGGGGGCGTGCGTACGTGCGTGCGTGCGCTTAAGCATGTGTATGCACACGCGTGCATAATCTGATGGGCGCACATCCGGGCACTCACTGGCAAAAAAATTGACAGACGGTTGCAATTGTCGGTAATGCGAAGTTTAAGCGCAACTCATCACACGCTACCTGGCATGTGGCGTATTATGCTGCTAGCCGCTCTTGGGGTCTTCCCGTGGCAGCCACCTTCCAGGTGGCGTTTAATTCGCTCTGCTACTTGGACACCGACTACGACGCGGAACGCTGGAACGGGCGCATAATAGCTTCGGTCTGAAATGCCCCATCTACCTGCAGCCGATTTACCCGAGATGGAATGCTGTGAATGCTGCACGTGTGCCATTGCAAAGCGTTCCACAAAAGAACGCGAAAACGCTAGCGAATCCTGACGACGCTTTGCAATAACTTGTATTTGAGTCGTCGCGGTGGTGAACGGCGAGGTTCCAACAAGTTGGAAATTTTCGCTTGGACGCGCCGCTCAGTCGCCCATTCGCTGGCATGTGAACCAACCATAAGCCTCTCGCCTCAGACACAAACAACCCGAAGCGAGGGTTCTCGTATAGCTTCTGCCCTCACCGTTCGACCACGTTTTTCATGTGGCACTCTCGGTAACAGAAGACGCATTACGTTCGCTGCTATTGACGACGGTGGCGCTGGTGAACACTCTGATGGTTCGGTTACACTACACCCCGGTTGCACCCCCGAAAGCCAAAAAGATTAGACAGTCGTCACCGCAGCGCGGAAGTAGCGGACATTTTAAATTTCCTCACTGTGCGCTTTTCTTTAGACTATACCTGTATAGTCTCTCCAGAAGGCAGACGACTCAGATACTTACAGGGTATTTGTTTCCTGTACTGTTGTATCGGCAACCTTTTCTGGAGTTCCTTAACACCAGTGCTTTAAAACGTGTAAAGCAAATGTACATTTATTTCTTCTGCTGCAAAAGCGTTCTTCTCTAAAATTCACACACCGACGCTGCCTGTCAAAGCATTACTTCATGCTGAGAAGATGCTTGTGTCATGGACGGTAAATTGCCGCGTACGCAATGCGCCAAAGACCGTTGACCATTGTTTTATTCTTTGCAATGATGCTACCTTCTTCTGGGACATAATTACGGCGAACGTGCACTTTAGAAGGACATTGAAATCACACGGATTAGTACCCGTTTTTTTTCCGGTGGAAAAAAACTGTGTGTGCCGTGTGATCTATTTATGTTGCTGTGACTCTTTAGTGTCAAGAGCCGTATGATCGACCGCCGCCGAATCACCGGGGTCATCGAAATCTTAGTTCCGTGAGCAGTGCGCTTTGGTGAGGGGAGTATGCATTGCCCTGGAAGGGCCGCCTTGCTGGCTCCCCTATCTAGATGCAAGGGTGGGCCTCACAGTGATGTTTAGGGAGGTGGGGATTTGCATTGGTATGGTGGGCTCGTATTGCACAGCCTGGTGTTTTGTGGCATGGGCTTACTCCGATTTTCCTTTTCGGCACTTTTTTCAAGAAAGAAAAAAATCGTCGCCGTAGCTCAGTTGGTAGAGCACCGGACGCAAAATTCGAACAAGGGTTCGGATCCTATTTTCGGAATGTGTTTTTTTAGTTTAATCAATTATCGTTAAAAGTAATTACTCTTTAAGCTCCTATTGATGAACACCGCCAATTACTTTTAAAGAAGTACATCCCCTATGCTCCTTGGTTTCGGTTATTGTTGGCTTCCCTCATGTGCGGCAGAGAGGCAGATATAAGCCGCCCGTCAGAGAATTCAAGATACAGCAATCTGAGAACAGCGTGACGAAGCTGCCCGCTAGCGATTGGAATATTTTTTTATATAAGCAGAACAATTTCAGTGCATCGACATTAACGAAAATCACTTCATCGCAGTTACATTTCATTTCAGTAGCCCCTTTCTAGGCGTTTTTCACATCTCAGCGAGCGCATGTATTTCCGCATTGCCTCTATGTGTAATCACTATTTTTTTTTTCTGGCCGCCGCGGTGGCTCAGTGGCTATGGTGCTCGGCTGCTGACCCAAAAGACGCGGGTTCGATCCCGGCCGCGGCGGCTGGAATTTCTTTGGAGGAGAAATTCTAGAGGCCCGTGTACTGTGCGATGTCAGTGCACGTTAAAGAACCCCAGGTGGTCGAAATTTCCGGAGCCCTCCACTACGGCGTCTCTCATAGCCTTAGTCGCTTTGGGACGTTAAACCCCATAAACCAAACCAAACCATTTTTTTTTTCTAAGTATCGTACCGCTGCTACATGCCCGCCCTTCATTGTTTATTTCCGTCAAGTGCAACAAATAATGTTCAGATTCTTTAAAAAGAAAACACATATGTATATTTCTTTGTTTAGTAATAATAGTATTATGTGTGTTCTAACACGTCAAAGCGGCGCGGAGTCTATCAGGAACGCTGTAGTGGAGAACTCCAGATTAGCGTAGACCAGCTAAGGTTCTTCAGAATGCACTCACATCGCACAGCACACACGCATTTTTGCATTTCGTCGCTATCAAAATGCGACCTCGCCACCGGTATCAAACCCGCGACCTTGGCATTAGCAGCCGAGCACCACAGCCACTGAGCCATCGTGAGGTGTCTTATTTATTATCTGCTATCTGAGACAAGGAATACTTCAGAAAGTAAACGTTGCACAACGTGATTGGGTCATTGCGCCTATGATTCACATATTTATGGTACTCGACACAAAGAAAAGGAAACAATTCTCACTCAGTGCTTTACGAGTTAAAGCAGTGCTAACAATTCGAGTAAAGCTGTACGTAAGCACGTGAAAGGGGGATACTATAAAATACAACATTTCGCGTAAATCTAATTTAAAATACTTTAGAATTACCAAAAGCACATTGCAGAAACGCCAATTAGCTTTCTTCCTAGACACGAGACTTCTTTCAGTTTTGTTGTTGACCTGGATGCCATTTCCACTGGATGCCAATTTCGCACTCTATAGCGCCGACAGCTTTCGCTGAGTAAATCTAAGCCCTGGCATATGCCATTTGTTCTGAAAAAAAAAAGTATGCCGTGTTGCACAAAATGGGCGGCTGAACCGAGTTCCGAACCGGTTCGGAACGGTTCCTTTGAATCGTTCCGGTTCGGGTTCAGTTCCAAGATGGCGAAAAAAAATTGGGTTCGGTTCGGTTCCAGTTCCGGGCAAAAATTGGGGTTCGGTTCCGGTTTCGGGTTCAGGTTCGGTTCCGGTTCGACACCCTGGCCTTGGTATACGACGGCGTACAAGGGGTGCAAAACTGGTCAAACTCCTTGAGAGCAGCTAGGATTACTTCCAGACGGAAGGGCTTTTCAGGGCCAAGCGCTGGGACCCCTTTCGCGTTTCAGGAGATAATGCGTCGAAGCGTCGCTGGTATTGCAACGCGCGCACGAGACAGAGGAATTCTGTGCCTTGAGAGAGACCTGCAGCCGTAACACCAGCTTGTATTCCAGCACGCGCCGAGGGGGGTCCGAAACCAGACGGAACTGGCGTCCCCGGGGCTTGCCTTGGTGGGTCATGACTGCTCATGCTGGAATATCGAGTCTACCCAACGGCATCGCAGCATCTTTTTCTAAATTAACTAAGTTTCTTCACGATTTACGGCTATGGACGACGATCAGTAGGGCAGACTGACCGCAAGCAGGCACTCGCGCTCGCTGTCGAGGTGTTGAGAGCCAATCCGCAGGGTTCCTTTTTACTCGCAGTTTTTCTTTTGGCATGTTAGTGCCCTCTGTAGCGCACGGAGAAGTCGGCTTAGAAGTCGGCTTGCAGACTTGATCGCTTACTGTTGTGAGCGAGATAGGTGATGTTGAGATCCATTGATTCCACTTTTGGCAAGCGGGCACTACCGAAGCAAATGACCGCTTTCAGTTGTCTCTTCGGCGCCTCCTCAGACGACATCCACCTTTATGTTTTGCCCCACGCTTGATATCGGACACTTTTGGTTGAGAGCTGAGCCCAACTTTCCCAGATGAAAAAATTACAACTGGTCCTAGCTGGTGCCAGCTGGGACCAGTTCAACTGTGTTATGGAATAATTCCCAGCTGGGACCAGCTGACAATGGGTCCCAGCTGCCCAGTTGGGACCCACTGCCAGTTGGTCCCAATTGGGAATTACTCCATAACCCAGTTCAACTGGTCCCAACAGCTGGGACCCATTGCAAACTGGTCCCAACTGGGACCAGTTGCCAGCTGGTTATGGTTACTACTGGTGCTGTTTTTGCCACAGTGCACCGAGGCTGGTCAAAAGCCGCTCAAAAGGCAGGCAGTGACCCTCCAGTCAGCACACACTGCCCACAGCATGAAAAGTGTCAAAACTATTTATTAGCATGCACTTAGGTGCTTCCAAGCTTCCTGAGGAGAGGTTTTTTCACATCCTAAATCTTCTCGGTCAGGAGTCCCGGGATGATGGCCAGAGTCCCTTCCACATCCACGCCTTTTTGGGAGCCCCACAGCCAGACTGTATCTAAAAATTAAAGAAAAAAACAAACTTTAAAGTCAACGTGCACATTATGCAGCAGTCTTGCTGGCGTATGCCTTCCCAAACTAAATAGTTGGGAAGGGCAGCAACATGAGAAAATGCAAAATTCCAGCCATACATTCCATAAAAATTGTCACACAAGGCACAAATGCAACCGCGAGTTACAAATACAATTGAATCGCCTGCTGTGTGAAATTTTACAGAGGAAAGGGAAAATGAGATTGTAGAACATTAAAAAATACTATATGCAAGGATATTTAATCTCTTATGGCTATCAATGTACGATACAGCATGCGTGGTAAAAGGGCCAAATAATTCAAAATAAACAGCCATGCTTATTGAAGTAGTGAACAATCACAGTCATACATTGCCCGACTAGTGCACTGCTCAGCAGACAGTTAACACTTAAAATGGTTGAAAATTTAGCTCAAGATCAGCACTGACCCTTTCTGAGGCCATTCACAATTATGCAGATAATTGAAACAGATGAAATATATTATGACCTACCAAAAACGCTAACAGAAGCAGCCACGGCAGTTCGGCTGGCGGGATGCACCAAAATTAAGCTAACTAGTGTGCACACACATCTGCACTAGTTCTAATCTCACGCCACGGGAAGCAGCAACGAAAACAAGCCAACCTAAATAAAACAGACCAGGTATTTTGCTTCATATTTGCTTGGCCCACGTAATCCACTTTCATGTCCGTGTTTTTGCAGCCTACACGTATTTTTCTATTCCGATCGCAATATGCCCTTAATTTCAGTTCTCTAGTAGGTAAAGGAATTAATACCATTAAGCATGCTTTGGCTTGGTCGAACCAGCGCTACACGTGTTTGACACCCTAGCGCAGCGCGAATTAAGTTCTTGCTGGTGCTGGTTGCTGCGCTTCACTAAAATAACAATCCGCTCAGGCAATTACTCGAACGCCAAAGCGCGCTGAATGTCTGATTCTGTCTATGCCAGTACGATAGACACGTCACATAGTGTGTACAGTACGTGGTGTTTACATTCCAAACGTGGGCTATGGGGGACGCTATAGTGGAGAGCTCGGACTGATTTACACTACCTTGCATAGTTGAGCGTGCACTGACATCGCACAGTACACAGGCGTTTTTGCATTTCTTAAAAGAAATGCCGCCGCAGGCGGGATTCGCGATTTTAGAATCAGTAACCGAACGCCAAGTAACTGTCAGAGTGCCGGGTCTTGACACAGGGTTAAAACTTACCGGCTAGTAAGAGGACCTGCGCGACGTAGTAGCCGGTGTCTTCTCCGTCCCCTTCTTTGTCTGTCAAGAAGACCGAGTAGACAGACTTGCCGAAATCCTCTGTTGTCGTCGGGCAAAAGTCTTCAATATCGGACGCTGGCACCACGTGCGGCTTCTTGTCGATATCCGCGAGGAATCTTATTAAGGCAAACATGGGGCAAATAATCTAAAACATACCTACAGCTCAGAATATATTAGGGATATCACTAGACCCGACGACAGCCAGTGCGGCCAGTGACAGCGATGGCGATGGCTACCGCTGGTTATGTTCAAGTTTCAACGCGGTTGAACGATGCCAGACAAAATGCGAGATGTCGCACCAAATGCGCAAAAAAAAATATAAGTACTTTTCGTATTTGTCGCGAGGTTTTGCAGCAACCGTATAAAGATACTTGTTAGAATATGCTTAGAAATTGTACTTTTTGGGGAGACATCGGCGAAATCCACAGCCGCATCAACATCAACATCAGCATTGGCGGTGAAAACAACCAAACGTCGTTTGACATTGTGGAGAGAAATCTCCATGAAGACGAGGAAGACTCCAAAATAGGCTAGGACACTTTAGGTGGTTTTTCTCTGTAAGGACCGCCCGATACAAAGGGAAAGCCACATATCCGAATCCGAATGGCCGCGCGTTGAAGTGTGCTCCGTGCATGGTTTATTTTGATTGTTTTGATGCATGTTTTGATGTATGTTTTGCAATCTGTTCTGATCTCCTAGTCGCGTTATCGAAACAGCATAATGCGGCCTCATAAACGATACCTCGACTCCACACCGAGCCGATCATGAAGTGTGTGGGGTACTCAAGATTTCTGACGTGAAGATTGATGCTGGGCCTATCCTCATCATTTCTGATAAAAATGAAATGCAACGGGGACAATTGTTTAATAAGGTGCGCACTTTTTTCATGTCATTGACGAAGTGGCCACATCTAGACTTTCAAGGCAATGTTGCTGTCTAGAGTCGAGATGATTTTTTACTGCCTGTTACTGTATGCTGTCTTGCAGTGAATATATGCTCTTTGTTTGCATATATGCTATAAAATCAAACTTTCACTAATGATAAAGTCTGCTGTGTAAATTTTGAAATAAATCTTGGTTTACAGTTTTTCCTTTCAGATGTGAATTGTTGCATGTCCAGTGTGCATAATTTCTGCCTGCTTTTTGATGCTCTATTGCAAGATCTGAAAAGTGTCTTTAAACACAGGTGATCAATAACAGGATTGAGGTAATAGTCAGGACAAACACGTTTTTAATTTCAATCAAAATGCAGTTATGCGGATTTGAGTTGGGGCCAGTTGGCCCCAACTGCAGGCTAGTTGGCCCCAACTGCAGGCTAGTTGGCCCCAACTGCAGGTCAGTTGGCCCCAACTGCCGGTCAGTTGGCCCCAACTGCCGGCCAGTTGGCCCCAACTGCTGGCCAGCTGGTCCCAACTGCAGGCCAATTGGTCCCAACTGCAGGCCAATTGGTCCCAACTGCAGGCCAGTTGGTCCCAACTCCAGGCCAGTTGGCACCAACTGCTGGCCAGTTGGTCCCAGCTGGGACCAACTGATCCCAGCTGAAACCAGTTAGAACCAATTGAAACCAGCTAGATTTTTTTCATCTGGGTTACCAGCCTTCGCCTTGGCGAGCCCGTTCCGCGGCGTTCCCTGTGCGAGCTATTTCGCTGTGCCTTCAGCCCGATATGTGAGCAGATATATGCATGTTACGTTTCAGTACAGCGCTATGAATGTTTAAAAGTGTATTTCCGCGTTAAATGTTTCCCGTCTGTATAACTGAGTTCTGAAGTGCGCTGTTCTCTCGCGTATGTACAGTGCAGTAATGTGGATAACGAAACGTATTTCGGTTCACTTGAGAAGCGGACTTTCTTCGTCTCATTGTGGCGCGAAGGGTCATGTGCAAGGTCCCTTTCCCTTGGAAGACCCGGGAGGGGCTCTTGCTGTGGTGGTGAAGGGCTTTTTTTTTCCTCCGTGCCTGGACCGGTGCACTCCTGCTCCTTCTCCTGCCCTCCTGGAGGGCCAAGTGAAAAGCTCTGTGATCCGCGTTCGTTCTTCGGCATTCTGCGGCGAGGTCAAGCCGAATGCGCCGCCGCGGCAGAGATTCCGCCTAAATACCCAGCGGAAAGGCCGATCGGTCCGGGACCGATTTCCGCCGAGGGGGAAGTTGCATTCCCACGGCGGCAAACATAGCGGCACGCTTCGAAGAAGGACCGCTCGCTTCGGACTCAACTCCTCGCTGTCAGTGCCTTTTTCATTGCGTTCACTGGCCATAAATGGGGCACCGGTCTTCCGCTTTGTCTCACCTCGCCTGTAAGAAAACTTGTAAGTGAAAATTTTGCTTTATTTTTTATTTTTATGTAGAGTGACGATTCTGCCGCTTCTAGACTTAAAAGGAGCGTAGGTTTGTTGACAGAAATGGTTCCTGTCCTAACAACCATATGGCGCCACTAGGCTGACGCTGCCGCTGTGTTTGCATGCGCTGATGTAATGGTGGGAAAAAATGAGAAATGGTGTAACGTCCCGCAAAATACCTGCGTTTAGCGGTACGTCGGCAGCGTCCATTTTTCTTATTTTCTAACCATATCTGTGTACGCCGCTAGCGTCCAAGTGGCAACCAAGAAGTGCGTACGACGCATCATTTCGGCGGCGGCGGATTTCGCTCGCCTTCGTGCTGAAGTGCAAACGCACCATAAAGCTGTACTTAAAGGGACACTGAGGAGAAATTGAAGTTGGCTTGTATCGACAGAATACCAGCTCCTGATTACAAAAACGCCACTCATACTGACAACAAAGCTCTTGTAACGTAGAAAAGAGCAAGAACCAAAATACAGGTATCGCCGCCACAGGCCAAACTCGCAAGTACAAGCGTGATGACGTCATAGGACAAAACAGTGTTGCTTGAACCATAACTCTAGGACCCGAGAAGCCACAAATCCCTGAGGCGCAGCCAATGCATGCGCAAATCTCCTTGACGTCGCCAGATGGCGCCACGTGCCCGGCAGCTACGCGCGCTCCTGAAGCATCGGGACCAATCAGCGCCTGTTTTCCGGCGGTAGGCGGGCTCCTGGTATTCCGCTAGCGGTAACAAGGTACACGGTATGCTAAAGGTGTCTATTTGCGAGAACTTCGTTGACGACTTCGAGAACGAGATCCATCGTAACGCTGGCAAAACGCCAGTGCAAACGTAATCGAAGCGACTGTAGCGACGGCCGCAACAGCCGATAGATGCCTTCAACGTGCGGCCGGCGGTAGCTTTCTTTTCGGCTGCTGCTAGGCCGCACTGCTGGCCGCCAGAAATCACGGAGTCTGAGGTACGTCATGCACACGTCATGTTTCACGTCACTTAGTCCTGTGTCGTCATAGGAGAATCCCAAATTTGAATCAGACCAGCGGGAAAAACTTTTCAACTTCGAATCCAAATTTCTTAGAAATAAATGCATCTTTCGCTGCCGGCCAAGTGGCAACAAAGCCATGACATGCCGAACTATCGGATTTTACTATAAAAAAAATATTAACAGTGCTCTCCTCAGTGTCCCTTTAAGCTGAAGAGTGACGTAGCGTCGTCCGACCACGTTGACATGTTCACTGTGCACGCAAGACTACTATCGCTGGTGTCGCCTTGGCCCACAGAATGATAGCAGTGGTGATTCGACTGCCTGAAAAGACCAGTGTGACGTAGTTTCCAAACTTGAAGAGTGCGAGTAGGCTAAAAAGTCCGTGGTCCGCCGCCAGAAAACATTTCCTCGCATTTCAGGCACGATTCGGACCACGGAACATGTGCGGGCCTCGTAGACCGGAAGCTAGAGCCCACGTGACCGCTATTCCGCGGACCAAAACAGGTCCGCGGTCTGTATTCTTGAAAAACCTTTAAGGCCAATTCACACGATGGTCCGTTCGCCCGCGGCCCGCGCATCACGTGTTCATACGCCACTAAAAACTGGCCTGCGATCCGATGAAATCAAGCGGATGCGATGGACCAACAGAGAAGACGACGCGTGGGGTGTATCAGAGTTGCCAGATTATTTTAAAGTGTTTAGCAACGCTGGTCGAACTGGTTTTTCCTCCCGACCCATGACCATGCGAATGAATGAAAGAAACTGTATTGAACTGCACAAGAAGTCCTGCGGAGCGGGTGCGGCCCTTTGTCCAATTCCTCAATGGCCTAGGCCCTCTTGCTAGCCCAGTTGCCAGAGCTAGCGCACGCATCTTCGCGGGCCACCGCGAAGTCCCGCGAGGGGAGAGGCACCTGAGCTTCCTTGCTTGACCAGTCCGCGGGCCGACAGCGCGCTTCTCGCATGTGGTAACGCGTGATTACGTGAAGCGCGGGCCGCGGGCGAACGGACCGTCGTGTGAATCGGCCTTGCGACGTTTCGGAATGTGTGTGTGGGCTCGCAGGGATACGCTGGAAGTCAGTGTCCACGTTGCTTGCAATCCTACTTACCCCGGAATATTGTAGCGTCGTCGGGCGCGCGCCTGCTGTGGTGGGAGAATTGTGTTTGTTTGTAAATACTTTTTCTTGTTCAGTGGATGTATTCCTCGTCAGGAGCATTGCAGTGGACAAGGGCCATGGACTTGGCATGTTTATGCTTTCGTTTTGGGACGCATGTCGCCGCTTCCCGGTTCCTTGAGTGCGTATGCGCGAGCCCGAGGAGCCGCATTAGCGGAACTTCAGAGGCAACCTGTCCGCACCGTAGCACTGCTGCGAGACCATCTTCTCACGAGCCTGGCGAGCTCGCCATCGCAGCGCGACGACGGCTGGGTGAGCTACTTCCGGTGCACGCGGCCGCAGCTCGACAGCACCGACCGATTCAGTGAGAGATATCGCGGCTCCGGCGGCCAATTGTATCAGAACGTTTTCCGGCGCCCCGTCGTGCGCGTTCCGATACACTGCGACAGCACGGACGCATGTATGCATATGCCAGATTGCAACTTATGTAAAGATGTATAGCTATGATTGATATATACAGAGTGCGTTGATTATGTGATGTTCGAGTGACCGCATTTGTAACTTTGTATGGCGCAAATGCTTTTGTGCACGTATTGCGTCGTATCTGTGACGTTTTGTTGTTGGAATTCTCAGTAATCTTGTTGTGAGGGGGTGTTTAAGGGTTGGAGACATGGCGAAAGGCTGGTAGCTCATTGACGCTAGCGCAAGCAGTTTTGTGCTGTGTGTAGTGAACGTAGACCCGCTTTCAGAGCGACGAGGGCATTTAAGAAGAGGGCGATGAGGTGACTGAGATTCTTGAGCGATCTGAGTGCGCGCCCGCTGCTGCCGTTTGCTCGTTTGAGAGGCCTCCCTTGGGGTATCCGCGAGCGGATTGCAAGCGGCCGCGCTGCTTGTCCTCCTTTTCAAGAGAAGCTCTTTCGAAGAAACACGGTAAATCACCCTCCCTTGCGTTCTTCGCTCTTCGACCTCGCCTCCCCGTTGGGTCACTCCGAGTGACAGTTGGGATGCGTTCTTTCGGTGTTAGGCCCCGAGCGGGAAATGAACGCGCAGATCGCCACGGATTCGGGCAGCAGAAAGGTGAGTAGAGTTGGCTCCCCGCTACCCCAGCATTTGCGGTGGACCAACACCGCGGATGTTTTCAAAGAATTATCTTCATTGCGAATCAACTCAAGAGTGCACAATCGATCTTATGGCCTCGTGCGTGCCGTCGCTGTATGCGATTAGGAGTGCAGCACCATCCTGCACTTCTTTCAGACGTCAGAAATAGGCGAGAGTTGTCACGAAAGCGTCACATGCAGTTGCTAATTTTCTGGCAAAAGAAATTCGCAGTAGAAGCCGGGTGGCACTAACGCAACTCAGATAGGAAAGCGGCCAATGGCTGCGCCGTGCTGTTTCCCAAAACTAACCAGCACCGCAATGAACTCGCGGGGGATGGAAGCTCAGTGACCTTTGAGGCAAGAAAAATTTGCCGCAGTGCTGCCACAGACACACAAAAAGGTGAACAGTGGCTATACTGGAAAGCGCAAGTCAAAGATTCCCACCTGCTACGTTGCTTTTGTATGGCGGTGTGCGTCTATCGATAAGCCAGGACACTGACTATATGCAACAAGTTCCATGGCTGAAAGATGCGTAGAAACCACACAGTTCGGACATTTTTGGACAGGTTTTAGACTTTTAGACATCTTTCCGAATGAATTCAGCTCAGAACCGTTCATTATGAAATCACCTTAGCGGTCACTGGGAGGGTGGCTGAAGCCTGAGCCGGAAGTGATAAAGCTGCGCCCTTACACCCTCGGCAACCCTTGACCTCGCTTGCGAGGAGAGCGGTCGTCACCGGAGTCGAGCTATCCGAGTGCAATGTCGTAGCGTCGGAGTGAGAAGCCGAGGCGCTGGGAGAGCTCTGCAACCGACAGCCACACGGATGAGAGCCCACAGGCTGAAGTGTGGCCGCTGCTTGTGTGGCACGCGCGGGTTTCTAGACCACTGTCGCGGAGCCACACATTCTGTGGATGAGAAAAAAAAATGAGCAGTTTGGGACTTTAGGGCTGATCAAAAGACAGTGGGGAGACAAAGCAGACTTCGTGAGGCCCTTTCTAATTCAAATTCTTGGTCATTGCCATAACGCCCTCCTAATTCCCGGAAAGTACAGGTGGGTGACACCGACTTTCAGACATGATCCGACGGGCTCCTTGGAGCACTGATCCGGAGGCTCGTGGCCTTGACGGCAGCGCCGCACAACCCCGCCGAAGTAGATAAATAGGCCTGCTCCGTTTTGAGAAGGCACAGCGCTTTGGGGAAGTTCAGCCTCTCATTGCCTGCCGCCGAACCGACCCTCTGCCGTCATTCCTTCGTGATCCTGCTAAGTGTCTCGCCGTGAACCCCGTTGGCTTCCGTGACACCGGGCTGAGAACACTTTTCCTGTCTTGAATTTTTCCTGAGCCTTTAGATGCCATCCCTTGCTTTTTTATTATTTTTGCCTGTGTATATACGATCGCTGCCTATACCCTCCCGCATATTTGCTCGAAGTTAAGAGTCCTGTTCATGTGCGCGAAAAAGACACCGACGCGACGAGGCGGTGCGGCGACGTTCGCTCCGTCGCTAATTGGGCAACCTCCAAGCAAGCTAAGGCAGCAGGCGATCCACACGACTCACACGTCAACCGGCCTAATGAAATTAATCTGTCTCAAGCTCCGTATCGTGGGCGGACGGGTAACCGTTGAGGGGATCCGCGCCTTAACCTTGCCCATTGCGGAAGTTTGTGCCAGTCATACTCAGAGTAATATTGGAATAGACCTGGATGCGTGAGAAGACGTGGTTCAAAAAACACGGGCCAATCTTACGCTCCGTAGTCTTTGTGGCACATACTTACAGTAAGAGGAGATGACGGTGATTGCAAGTCGTACACAAAAATCTGTGGAATTTTTCTTAAACGCAGCTTTAAAGGCATAAAAACATGTGCATGAGTGTTTAGTTTAGTTGGAGAGCTATTTATAATAAAAACAGCCTAAGCAAAGCGTCTTTTACCCCTGTCACACGGGCACTTTCGATCCTCATTGAGTCAATGCTCATCGAACTCAATGCAGATCGAGGGTTGTCACACGGCCACTTTCAAGCGCAATCGAGCTCGATCCTGCTTGACTCGATGCCGGCCCCTCAAGAGTGCTTGAGGTTCCAAGCACGATCGAAAGCACTCTCGCTCTCACGAAGCTATAAAAATAAACACTAGTTAACAAAACAAAACTACAACTGTTGTTGTTGTAATTGATTAAAATGCAAGACAGAACATTTTCAAGCACTATGCCTGCTTATATGAAAACATATTTATAAATAATCTCGGCACCACGCTACACGCTTCGCAGTCTCTCGTCGGCTCGTCAGTGTAAACAAAGATGGCGTCCTCCAGCTCGTCGGCGCGCAAACTCTGGAGCGAGCGCGAGACAGCCGCTCTTATAGACTGCTGGCAGGACCGCCTCGACGATTTGCGGCGCCAGAAGAGGAACGCCGCAATCTACGCGGAAATCGCGGAGGCGTTGCGGGCCCTTGGCTTTCATAGAACGGCAGCAGAGGTGCGGCACAAGATTAGAAATTTAACGCAAATGTACCGGTAAGTAAACTGACGTTTGCTACGAAGCGCTTATTAGCGGGCCTGTGCATGTTAACGACGCAGCATTTTTAGACGGCCTTCTAGCACGCAGGCCTTGCCTTTTTCACCTGCGCCTGTTCTGTTTCGTTGCTTCGAATTCACGCTTCACGAGATGTCATTGCAAGTCTCCATTCATTTTGGCTGGCGTCTGAATGTAAAATCTGGCAGGCTTGTTTCTGTTTACTATAGAACTATTGACGGCTTCTCTTGTCGATTTTAAATGCACATTGCGCTGCCATTAAGCAGTTGTGTAAATTTGCGCGGCTTTCCATCCTTTTTAGGGACATCAACAAAAACGGGACTACAACAGGATCGGGCGCCATCCAATGGCCCCATTACAGCCGGATTCACGAATTCTTGGGGTCGTTACCCATGAACGACCCCTCGCTCATTCAGGAAACCCGCTGTGCTGCCGGAGCCACTGTAGAGGAGGTATGTAGATCAAATTCAAGATTGGCAAGGCACTTGCCAAAAAAGTGGTGCTCTATCGCTTTGTCACCTTTTCATATACATCACCGTGAACTTTGGAAAATGGCCTTTATTGGAGTAGCTATGATCTTGTGGTCATGAAATATGTGCCACACTCTAATGCTAAATAAAAATGCCAAGGTGACATCACATACAAAATGCAAACAGCCTGACATTAGTAGTCTGTCTTTTAGAACTGCTGCACGTTGCATAGCACACAGCATGTGCTGGGTTGCATTTGAACCATAGTGATGTTTATCTCTAGTTCCATCCTCTCCGCATCATATTTGTTAGTGCTGTCATCCTGTCTTTTAGCGCTACAAAGTATCAACCACCTTACGTTTCAAGTGTGGTCATGATGTCAACAGAATCTGCCACAGATGGCCCCTGAAGGCATTTGCCGAGGCAGTAAGTAAAGAAAACATGTACTTGGAAGAAACATTGCCAATGTATTTCGAAAGCCTGATTACTTCTCTGAAACGTCTCTGAAGCCTGAAACTTCTCTCCACTAGATGGCAAAAGAATATAAGTGTGCCAGAAACAAAATCTGTCTAATATTGTCACGGGTCGTCCAAACGAAGCAGGTCGTGGGGACACAGGAGGACCAGGACCACAGGAGAGCAGGCGCCAGAGACAGTCCAAGGGGTCACAGCCGAGCTCACAAGCGATTCCCACCGAGCCTCTTCCTCTTTGCCGTCAATCTTCCTCTTTGCCGCTAGTTGAGGATGACGTTAAGTGGGAAATCACAATTAACACACATGACACTGCTCCACTCCCGAAAGACGCATCGACCCGATGCGCAGAGAGGCAAAATCAAGGCTGAAAAGTATGCATAAAGCGCGAAGAGTTGGGCCACGTGCTCCGAGCGGTCACAATACTCTTTGAGGCGAGCGACGTGAACAACTTCGGAGGCAGGAGGGCGGCGGGGCACCCGCGTTACGATCGGCAGCACTTCGTAATTTAACTCGCCTATACGGCGAATCACCTCGTACGGGCCAAAGTATCTTTTCAGCAGCTTCTTGCTAAGGACACGGCGTCGAATTGGAGTCCACACTCACACACAATCACCAGGATTGAATTTAACATCACGATGGCCTTGGTTGTATTGGCGAGCACCGACTCGCTGGCAGGCTTGGATGCGAAGGCGGGCCAGCTGTCGGGCTTCTTCCGCATGTTGGGCAACAAGTTGAGCATCGGCGTGAGTGTAGACGTCTGGCTGGTGGGGCAGCATAGTGTCGAGCATGGTAGTGACTTCCCTGCCATGCACCAGGTGACTGGCGTATGCGATGACACACTCTGAGCTGTTCTGATGCTGGATCAAGACGGCCCCGAGGCCTCTGTTACTAGCGTCAGTGTGTACCTCAGTCGCGGCGTTCTGATCAAAATGGCCTAGTACAGGGGAAGCCTGCTGGCGCCGTTTTAGATGGTCAAATGCAATCTGCTCTTCATCAGACCACTGGAAGTGGACGGACTCTTTCGTGAGACGAGTAAACGCTGCGGCGATATCCGAAAAGCTGGGACAAAGTGTCTAGTAAGCGCAGAGGCCCAGAAATCTCCGCACAGCGTCCTTGTCCAACGGCGTCGGGAAGGAAGCGACGGCCACTGTTTTATCGGGATCAGGACGGACGCCCTCATGACTGACGACGTGACCCAGAAACTTCAGTTCGTCATAGGCAAACTGGCGCTTCGTTGGCTTGAGGGTGAGGCCGGCGTTTCTGATAGCCTGCAGGACCGCTTTTAGGCGAACCAGATGTGCATGAAACGTGCTTGAAAAAATGACTACATCATCAAGGTAGACAAGGCATGTTTGTCACTTGAGGCCGGTGAGCACGGTGTCCATAATGTGCTGGCAGGTCGCTGGAGCTGTACAGAGTCCATCCGGGGTGACGAAAGCAGTCTTCTCTCTGTCCCGCTCATCCACTTCTATCTGCCAATACCCGCTTTTAAGGTCAATGGATGTAAAGTAACAGGCATGGCGCAGGCGATCAAGAGCGTCATCGATGCGTAAAGGTGGATGTACGTCCTTCTTCGTGACTCTGTAGAGGCGCTGGTAGTCAACACAGAAGCGAAGGGTGCCATCTTTTTCCTTCACCAGCACCACCGGAGCAGCCCACAGGCTGTGAGATGGTTGGATAGTGTCATCAGCCAACATTTCGCGCACTTGATGTTGTATGGTTTCGCATTCTTTTAACGAAACCCGATAAGGTGACTGACGAACAGGATGGACAGCGTCGTTGGTAATTATTCTGTGCTTTGCTATTGGCGTATGGCGAACCCCTGGTGACATAGAAAAGCAGTCGTGGAACTCACCCAGCAGAGCAATGAGCTCGTCTCTCTCCTGAGCAGAGAGTTGTGGTGCAATGCTGACACCTAAAGGCAGCGCAGAGTGCTTGGGAGGGAGCGGACAGGAAGGAGCCGCAGACAGGGTTTCAGCGTCGACAGGGGCGTTGAGGCACTCGATGAGGCCGATTACTGTGCCCTTCGTGAGGTGCAGCGGTGTGCTGCAAAAGTTGGTGACGAGGACTTCGGTGCAGCCAGAGTGAAGCCGTGTGACACCTTTAGCAACACCAAAACCCCTGTCAAGAAGCAGCTGCACATTACCCTCAAGAAGAACTTCGCCAGGGGCAACCGGTGCGGACTCGACCAGCAGGAACACGCTTGAGTCAGGCAGCAAAGTCACGTGGTCCGCTAAGATGCGCGCCTCGGAGCTCGGCGTGTCAAGGAAAGGTTGACAAAGGGTGAGGCGACAGTCGGCGAGGTTGATAACAGCGCCGAACTCGGTCAGAAAATCCATACTGAGAGTAATATCTCTCGAGCAGCGCTGCAAGACGACAAAGGTTACAGGGCACGTGAGACCGTTAATCTCAACAAGAGAAGTGCAGCGGCCTGCCGAGGTGACAAGGTGGCCTCCGGCGTGAGTATTTTGCGAAGGCGGCGGGACAGCTCCCCACTTACAACGAAGTAGTCGGCGCCGATGTCGACAAGGGCCGTCGTGGCGTGGCCATCGATAAGTACACATGACAATATCTCTGCTTCAATACACACCTAGTCACTAGAGACATCCTTGTTTCACACACGCAGAAATGATCCCACACTTCTCACCTCTCTATGGAGCAAAAACATTAACAGGCAAACATAATAAATTGTTGCTTCTCTGTTCTATACGATGCAGATCATTGCGGACATGGTGGTGGGCACCGACAACAGTGGCGCTGAGGATGCCGACCCAGCACAGGCGTCTCAAGAGCTCTTGAATGCGGACGACAGCCAGGTCGAACGTGTTGCAGCCGAATCTGTGACCACTGAAGAAGGAGGAGCTGAGGGGCAGGCAGGCATCCGCGAGCAGCAGCCCAGAAAAAGGATGCGCACTGCTTCCCATGACTTTCGGCAAGCTCTGCTCACGGAGCAGAGGATGCTCCGTGAAAGTTTTGAGGCGTGCCACTCCAGGGAAATGGAAATGAGGCAGCGGCACTTGACCCTGCAAGAAAAATTGGTTAATGCTGTCACAAAATTTTTTGAATCAACATAAGGATTTTTTTTAACCCTTTCAGGTGCCATTTTTTGTTTTCACTGAAATCAATTATTTTTTCACCTAAGTAGTATATTCAGGAACATGACAGGTCAGTTCTTACAACAATGTGGAGAATTCCATACAAAGTGTCAGATTTGTTAGAAATAATAGCATCAAAATGTTCTCGTGTGTCAGGTAAACACCCTAGGGATCGTGGAATCACTTTGTGTTTGGAAGACTCACATTATGCTCGAAATTGAGGAAAAACAATCGATGTTTTCACTCACGGCAAAATCTTCTGCACAAAAACGGCAGACAAAGTGCTACCTAGCTCACTCTTATGTAAAATATTATTTACTACATTCGCTACAAGGTACAAAAACAAAAAAGTAACTTATTTGCAACAAGAAGGGTACTCAATTTGACTGAAATAATGAAATCACTGTTAAGTGCTCCAGTTTCCCAGAAAAAGCTGCAAGTTTGCCACTTACACAATTGTGTACAAAGCACCTGAAAGGGTTAAGGGCACAGGGTTAGCCATATGCATTCCATGCGTATTTATGCATAATTAAGACGTATTTTATTGGCAACTGTACCACACAGCTCATTAGGTTTCATTTTAATCTATTTGCCATTCTCTCAGCGAATTTTGACGGTTTTTTTAGTTTTTCAGAATTGTATGTCTGTATTTTGGCAATTTTTACTTTGCCTACCAGTTTTCTTTTTGTGCTAGTTTTCAGACTCATCGGTTTTCTTGATGTTTTACCCCTGCTTTCATCTCGGCAAGTCGCACCGTGCACTTTTTTATCCTGTGTGACGTTTTCAAGGCTATGTGCAGTATGACATTATTTGATATGACTCCAGTTTTATAGATTTTGTTTTTCTACCTTGCTGTTGTGCATTTGTTGCACTTGTTTTAGTGCCTGTGCGATGTTGCACAGCAATTTGTGATATTGAAGGCAATGTTAACCACACGTAATATGACATCATCTGATGTGACTCCAGATTCATTCTCTCAGCGAATTTTGACGGTTTTCTGATTTTTTCAGAATTGTATGTTTGTATTTTGGCAATTTTTACTTTGCCTACCAGTTTTCTTTTTGTGCTGGTTTTCAGACTCGTCGGTTTTCTTGATATTTTACCCCTGCTTTCATCTCAGCAAGTCGCGCCGTGCACTTTTTTTATCCTATGTGACGTTTTCAAGGCTATATGCAGTATGACATTATTTTATAGATCTTGTTTTTCTACCTTGCTGTTGTACATTTGCTGCACTTGTTTTAGTGCCTGTGCGATGTTGCACAGCAATTTGTGATATTTAAGGCAATGCTAACCACAGGCAATATGACATCATCTGATGTGACTCCAGATTTTGTCTCTCTTCTTTTCCGTGAGCATTTTTTTCATTTGTTCCAGCGGCAGAGCAATGTTGTGCAATGATTTGTGGTACTCAAGAATGCGTTAACTATGTGCAATATTACATTATCTAATGTGACTCCTTCCGATTTTATCTCTTGTTTTGTTTTCTTTTTTGCTGTTGGCATTTGTTGCACTTGTTTCAGTCCATGTGTGATGTTGCACAGCAATTTGTGATATTGAAGGCAACGTTAATCATATGCAATATGACACCATCTGATGTGACGTAAGGGAAGGGAGGAAGGTATAAGTGAAAGAAGAAAGAGAGAGAGGTGCCGTAAATAATTTTGACCACCTGGGGATCTTTAACCTGCACTGACATCGCACAGCACACGGGCGCCTTTTTGTTCCACCTCCATCGAATCATGGCTGCCACAGTTGGGTTCGAAACCGGGTACTCCGGCTCGGTAGACGAGTGCCTTAACCACTGAGCCACCACGGCGGGTCGATACTCAAAGCTGTGTTACCTATGTGCAATATGACATTATCTAAAGTTACTCCTTTCGATTTTATATATTGTTTTGTATTTCTTGAGCTTTTTGCAGTACCTGAGTGATTTGCAATAATCACGGCTATGTTAACCACATGCAGTGCGACGTGTGAGGTTACTCCTTACGATTCTGTTTATTATTTTGTTTTTCGTTCTTGCTGTTTTATGCTTTTTGCACCTGTTCCAGTACCTGAGCAATATTTCGCAGCAGTTTGTGATATTTCTCCTGTGATATATTATATAGCAACAAAGCATTGTGGGCATGCTGGTAATTCATAGTGAGACAACAGGACCAGCATACAAAGACAAAAGACAAAATAAAGCTAGCCAGCGTCTTTTTGTCTTGTCCTTCATCTTTTTGCTTTGGTTGCATTGAATGTAATGTATGCATTGTTTTGTAAAGTGCTAGCTGCCAAGCCTATAAAGAGGTATAAACTTTGAAATTTTGTGTGCGTCTCCTGCGTGTTCTGTTATCGTTTCACACAGTGTCTTAAAGGAAATGCATTGCACCAACTAGCCAGCCTGAAAACACGGTTATCGTAAATGGATAGCACTGTTTACCTCAGTTCTGTGCTCGCTGCTTGTAGTGTTCTAGGATTGCAAGTCGTACTGCAGTACCAGTTGTGGTTTGAGCATCTGTGACTCTCTGTGGCTGCTCATACAGGGCCTCGGTAACTTCTCGATCAGAGGTCCAGTCTTGCATGACGTGGTCGCCAAACGCTTCGCAGATGTTGTTCAGCGTGCAGCAGGCACGAATCACCAGTGGAGCAGTATCTAGGCTGCATTCCATCCTCTTCATGCAGAACCTAAATCGTGCCTTCATTCGGCCGAACGCGTTCTCCACCACCCTTCTGGCCTTTGACAGGTGGTAGTTGAATCTCTTCATGTCGGCATCCAAGTGGGCGCTGTGGCTGAAGGGTTTGATCAAGTGTGCTGTAAGGGGAAACGCTTGATCGCAGAGGATCAGTGGAGGCACAGCTGTTCCACTGATGATTACAGCTGGCGACTGAAATGTTGGCCCATCGATGAACTCGGCCAGCCGGGAGCGCTGGTAGATGTACGCATCGTGGCAGCGTCCTGGTGAGCCAACGTTCACGTACCGGAAGCAATACCGGTGGTCTACCAAGGCGAGCAGCACAATGCTGTGCCTGTGAAAAAAAAAACAACAACATTAAAAGAATTCTTCATAAATCATGGACAAGCACAATGAGTTATGAACTGAAGACTTTTGCATTAGCAAATTCGTATTATTGCAATGCTGCCTTTATGGCTTCAGCATGTAAGCTCTACATAAGCCAAGTATGAGATAACTCACCAGCCTTTGTAGTTGTAGTAGTCCGATGCGCTTTCCTTCGGCGGCGACACGGGGAAATGGCACCCGTCGAGTGCCCCCATCGCTTGTGGGAAGTCGCAAACGGCACTAAACTCTCTTAAGTGGTCGCCCATTGCGTCTGGAGAGGGCATGCTGACCCACTTGTCCTCGAGTAAGCACACTACGGTGTCGCAAAACTCCCGGTAGATGGTGTTCACAGTTGATCGCCCTACGCCGAAAAGATTGGCCACAGACCGATCTTCTGCCGAGCACAGCTTGTACATCGCCACTGCAACGCGCTTCTCGACAGAGATGGCCAGCCTCATATTCGTATCGACGCGCTGCAGCAGGGGCCGGCAAGCTTCGACTATGTACCGGAACGTCGAAGGCGTCACGCGAAAGCTTTGCTTGAAGAACCGCTCACCGAGGTGGGGAAGTGTGTCCTCAAACCAGCGTTCGTTGCGATTGTACATCCACCTTTCCCGGTGGACTGCACCATTGCACGCAACCGCAGCCGCAATACACAGCCCGTTCGCAAAAAGCAGCTGCCTTTTTGCACTGTCTGTCTTAGCTTTAGCCGCCTCAATCTCGACTTCGAGGTCAGCAGCCGCCACTATCATGAGAGCAATCTCGCGCTTCCTTTCCGAACTCATAATAATTCGCAGAGCTGCCACAACAAAGCTTTCGGTTTTGGCGCCAACCGCTATCGCGACTGGCTGCGGATTTGGCTGCCGCTGGCCCCGACTGCACAGCGTTGCCGGACATCACCATGTTATGGCTTTTGGAGGAACATTTGGCGCCACCTAACGCACATGAGGAAAACTTCTCGATGAGCATTGAAAATGCCCGTGTAGCACCGGATGCTTCGAGCGTGCTCGAAAATCTCGATGCAGATCGAGTTCAATGAGCATCGAAAGTGCCCGTGTGACAGGGGTATACAACTGCGTTACATGCATGTAAGTTGCGATGAATCTGCATGTGCGAAAATCATGTGAATATACGAGCATGTGGCGTATTTATTGCCAATTTCAATACTTATTCACCCTTACATGTGCTTCAGTCACAGCGTGCCTTGCCTAGCTTCTCCCTCACTTCAGCACTACATGACCAGGTCCGTCCTGGCGATCACGATACCGGTCCCTTGTTACGTATGAGCACACTTTGTCGAAAGTAGAGAAACCAAGGGATTTCGTTCAGGGTCATGATGTCTGCCGCGTTATGCACTGACAGCGTTTAGGTCTTGTGACGCTTAAAGGAATTCTCGTCCTAGGCCTTCCGAAACTCAGGACTTACACAGAGGCCACTGCATGATTTAGTAACAAACATCTTGGGCTCTAAACTTTAGACAAATGCTCTACCTCTATTTCGTTGTGTACTTGTCCGCAGACAAGAGCTCCGCCCCCAAGCCGTCATTGTCGCACCACAGTCCTGACGGATGAACGCCAAGTGACCCAACAGCGGTTCAGCTCCGGAAGGTGCGCGCCAGTACTTGGCACCTCGGAGCCATCCGATCACCTGAAATTTGTACCTCTCTGATGCACGCATGCCCTGATAGCGCGTTGCGTAAGTCAATCACGGATCGTGCTCTTCTAATATTCTCGACTGGGTCCAATAGCCATTTACATCTTTCACCTCCTCAGCAATTCTTCACTGCAGCAGCGCTACGGCAGTAACCTCCTTCCACCAGCTTCCTCCTGGACACCTCTCCACCTTGGCAGCGTATAGTTGAAGAGCGGAGCAATAATTCGGGTAATTAGGGGAGCGAACCTCACTTCCTTGCGTTTCTCCTATTTCGTTTTTCTCGCCACTGAACTTCGCTCCCCTCACTGCTGTCGCTTTCTGGCGTAAAGAACAAAGAAAATGCACAGAATGGAGGCGGACCAATAGATAAAAATCTGACTGCATATGCAACTGAGATGTCGCAATCATGAATGCTTGAGAGGGAACATATGTCATGTCGATTTTCAGCAGAAGGAGGCATCCCAATGGCATTAGGCCAGCAAGATGCCTTCAAAAACTGGATGGTACCCAGCTCCAGTTCGAGATTACGGCGCAGGTCATGTCTTTCTCTTTCGATGCCTTCACGGAGTTTTAATTTACTTCAAGCTAGAAGTTTGTGAAGTTTGAATATCCAATCGCACAGCTTCATTTCGTGTACTCTCTTCAGCGCATATCTGAAAGGCCTCGTAAGGCACTCTGAAGTGCACATCAAGCACAATGAAACGGTTTCATGTAAAGAGGGGGAAGAGTACCGTCAGCTGCAAAGCTTTTGCAAAGATAAGGTTAGGCATCAGAACTGCACATTCTGGTCAGTGACAATTCAAATATCCTCAACGCAGCTAACGACTCCTGAAGGAGGAAGCGTCTCGCAATGTTTGCAGACATCGCGTATTTATACCATCCCTGGTCTTATAGCTCTGCGAACGGCAGCAACGAATTCCTTGGACCCGAACATCTGCAGCGATTATGTGCTCGGTGAATTCCTCTTTCAAGACGAACTCGTTCCACTAGCTGCAGCCATTAGGTGGAAATACCTCTTGCTTGTGTGTGCTGCGGAACTGCAGCTGACACTGCTATTTAAGTGGAAAGGCAGATTTTGGATTCCTAACAGGAAAACGTGTTTTCTACACCAATCAAGATGCGCGGGGATAAAACACGGGGGTGCAGCGTACGATTATTCAGTGGCGCTTATCGTGCAAAGGTCTTCTCAGAGTCAGGAAGAATATTGCAGTCAAGAATAGCAGTGAAGGATATTGCGCCAACCACCACTATACGGCTGCCTGCACGCTGGTCAGAAAACTACTATATTTCTAAATATGCAGGAGGATTGCAGTGTGTAACGTGCAGTATGAAAATAAGGTTAAATTCATTCTTTTGTTGCACATCCTGCATTTCACTTCTCGCGGTGCTGCAAAGAATGCGGCGGCTGGTCGTGTTTATAAATGTCACGAGGGCAAATTTAGCTCAGTTCATGTCTTCTCGCTCGTATCATATCGCAGTGATGTTCCATTCCGGGATTTGTTCCTTTATTAAGGAATTTAAAGGGCAAACTTCGGCGAAAATTGGATGTTTAGGGAATGCTGAGAACTTTAAGAGCCGAAATTTTCCAACTTTTTTTTTTCAAATTGACAGAGTTTTCAAGTTCGCGCAGGGAAAAGGCACCTGAAATAGAGTATTCTGGATATAACTGAGGGTACTTTCGGCTATGGTATGAAACTTCACTGTCATAAGGCCCACGCCTGAGCAAATCAACATTAGTTGGCGGGCATGCCAGGATTACTAGTTTGCAAATGTTCTATGTGAGTGAGGGTCACACTCGGTACTAGCGAGTTCCAGACTGTAGGGCTGATAACACGTAATAATCTGACTGATAATTCGTAGGTAAATTACTAAATTTCGAAATTCAACTTCTAGTGCCTTTCTCGACGACGCGGCTTCTTCGATGCCTACAGAAAACGTATACAATTCAAGCTACGCAGCTCCCGGCCACTTACGCTGAAAGGGAAGGGCAGTATTCTACAACTCCACCATACGAACGTAGGTTTCGGCTTCGAGCACATGCTTTCCAGACTAGGACAGTGCCGCAACGCTTCACACATTTATAGCTCATATTTTAAAACTGCGCGAACAAAAACAAGGACCGAGCAAGAACACAGAAACACACACAAGCGCAGACTTCCAGCTTTTATTCGAAACGATTGCCGCAGTCTTTTTATACCCTCTGTGAATACCATCACCACACCCCAACCCATCCGTAACATTTGAAACACGTGCGCTTATCTCCTCTGAATGTCCCAAACATTCCACGATAATGGACAGGCGCCTTAGCTGCACACAAGTGACTCAGAAACACGCGCAAATTTTTACCTCAATAAAACGAAGATCGCGAGCCACGTGCCTTGTCCACGCCGTCGAACACGCCAAGAAGCATAGATAATAACAACGAAAAGAAGACATATGATAAGCATGACATATGATAAGCATGACATATGATAAGCATGACATATGATAAGCATGACACCCAACATGAACATGGTAAAAGGCAATGGAGAGATCACTAAAACCTGAGCAAAAATGCGAACCCAACAGGAACACGGTAAAACTATGAGGCCACTAAATTGGAGCTGAAAAAAATAACGATCTCATTCCTCAATGAACAAAAGCCATCTAAAGCATGAACCAAGTGTAAAGTGAGAACCTATACATAGAAAGCTAAAAGAGGCTTTTGTTCATTGAGGAATGAGATTATTATTTTTTTAGCTCCAATTTAGTGGCCTCCTAGTTGTTTTTCCGTGTTCCTGTTGGGTTCGCATTTTTTGCTCAGGTTTTAGTGATCTCTCCATTGCCTTTTACCATGTTCATGTTGGGTGCCATGCTTATCATATGTCATGCTTTTCATATGTCTTCTTTTCGTTGTTGTTATCTATGCTTCTTGGCGTGTTCGACATGGCGTGGACAAGGCACGTGCCTCGCGATCTTCTTCTTATTGAGGTAAAAATTTGCGCGTGTTTCTGAGTCATTTGTGTGCTGCTAAGGCGCCTGTCCATTATCGTGGAATGTTTGGGACATTCAGAGCAGATAAGCGCACGTGTTCCAAATGTTACGGATGGGCTGGGGTGTGGTGATGGTATCCACAGAGGGTATAAAAAGACAGCGGCAATCGTTTCGAATAAAAGTTGGAAGTCTGCGCTTGTGTGTGTTTCTGTGTTCTTGCTCGGTCCTTGTTTTTGTTCGCGCAGTTTTAAAATATGAACGATTCAGAGCAACTAGCCCGCCAGAAGATACATTTATAGCCTCCTTTATATAATTTTTGATCTAGGTAATAATGAAGAATAGGTTGTGTCCTAACACCACTAACTTAGGAAGTAGGGTGCTGGAGTGTTTAGCGAAGGAAAGCTGCTGCGTTTGCATTGTGTTTCCACTTGTTTAAGTGCAGGCAATACAACACAGCAACAGCTAGAATGCCGCAACAGCAGGCGATGTTTAAGCTCGAAGAGTTTCGTCTAAGTGAACCGCTGTGAGCGCCATGGAGGATCAAGAGAAGTTTGAACCAAAGTTTACCGGAATAAACATCAGGTGAGCAGTCCACATCATGTAACTGTTTCCATTTATTAAAAGCAAGAATAACTAGTGAATCTTTTATTGTTTTTCAATAAGGCCGAATTTCTAGCGCTAAACAACAAGAACACAAGAAACGAAGTGGACAGGACACAGCGCTGCTAACAACTCCACTTTTATTGAAAGAACTATGCTTTTACACAGTAATCATTCTGAACAATAAAAACAAAAAACACCAAGAAAGCTTATATATGAATCTCCTTGATAATCTGGTCCACCTTAGGCATGAAACTGAATGAATTCTTCTTACTTAATTCTAAACTATTTGATCTCTTTTTCTGTGAGCAAAATTGGTTTGCTGACACATGCGTTCCCGGAACTTTCAATTTTGTTAGCCTTAATTATAACCCTTCAGAGGTGCGTTCGAAATCTGCCCGGAAATGATTTTTTTTTCCAAGCGCTAGTTATGGCATTCCAGAATATGCTCAACCATATTGCTTCCTCCTTTCCTTTCCACGTCTCTGGCATGCTCCCTCAGCCTCCCATTGAGACACCTATCCGTCTGGTCTATGTACCGCCCGCCGAAGGCCAACGGAACGGAATACATGTAAAGAGGAAGACGCTTAGCAGACGGAGCAACAGAACCGATGCGCGGCGCGAAGCATAAAACCAGATAGCGGAGTCATCACTTTTCGTAACTGGTGGCACAATTTTGCACTGATTACAGATACAGCAGCACCGGTGTCAACAAGCGCGAAAGCATCGGTGCCCTCCACAGAAACGGTGATCAGATTGGCCGGAGAAAGTCGAGGTCTTGAGCTTGGCGACGAGCACGCAGTTCTTGCCTCCGGAACTGCGGGCACTAGTTTTAGACCCAGCTTGAGGCCCTGCTCAATAAGTTTCGGTCATCGTTTGACTTCTTCAACCACCGTTTGGGCCGCACTTCAGCTGTTACCCATAGGATCGACACTGGCGCCCATACGCCGTTGCGCCAACGCCCATATCGCGTCTCGGCCACCGAACGCCAAGTTATCGACGCCCAGGTAAATGACATGCTACAGAGGGGCGTCATACAACCATCACACAGTCCATGGGCTTCCCCCGTCGTCCTTGTCACCAAAAAAGATGGCTCTATCCGCTTTTGCGTTGACTACCGGCGCCTGAACAAAATTACCCGCAAAGACGTCTACCCGCTACCCCGCACCTCCACCAAGATGTAGCGGCCTTTATTGGCAAGAGATGACTGGTTGTTAAGGCCGGTTAGAGCGGGCAAGGGCAGGTCCGGTCCCGGAACAGTTGATGCTTTTGCCGCGCGTCGGTTCTGCTGCTTCAGCTGCCGATCGTCGTCTTCTCGCCTCGCGCCGCGCATCGGTTCTGTTGCTCCGTCTGCTAAGCGTCTTCCTCTTTACATACATTACTTCTTTATTGCAGGCTACAAAGCGCTGCTAGTGTCGCTTAGAGCAAGCGATGGCCGCGACTTCAGCATTAGCACTCCTGCAGATTCTGGGCAGCTTCTGAGGCGCAGAAAAAAGGACATTAACACCAATCTCTTTTGCCGATTTTCTTCAAGCTGTGCGATACCTCGTGAAAATATGGGATAACCGCAACCTTCTCTGTCCTCTCTTTTTGAACCTAATTCATCTTGCTCGCTGGTAGGTTTTTAGCATGTCCGCGGCAACTGACGTCAACTGGGCAGGGTGGTATCCTGCGCTAGACAGGCGCTGCACCTGGTTGGCGAAGCTGTAACCTACCCTATGTAGGCAGGATTTGTTGAGGCCACTGGTAAAGCACAATTGTACAATTCCTCTCTTGATCAGCTTGAAGTGCGCAGGGTGGAAAGGTAGCACAGGTTTGTTCCATCTCGGCTCGAAGGCATGCCCAATTGTGTTCAATTGTGCCCAATGGTTCAAGGCACATTGAAAACATCAAAATATCTCGCTTACACTGCCGGAAAATATCTGTTGTCACAGTTACTAAAACCAATAAATCATCAACAATTCTGAACACTTTCTGGACGTAAGTACCCTGAAAACAATCATTGACGACTTTGTCACATGCTGATCAAAAGATGTCACTGAGACATGGCGCTAGGCACGAACTGATACATAAGGTCCTTTCTGAAAGACTGTAAAGTTATTCCAGTGCGAATAAGTACACTTCACATACATGGAAAGTAACTCAATGAGTTATTGCACCATGCTTATCAATGCTGTGCCGGACACACTTATCTGAATACTTTCTTTTGGCACAGTATAATATAGATCCTTAATATCCACACAGAACGCTAGCCTACGCCCAGTGTTTTTGCAAATAAGAAAGTCAATAGCATCATTAGAATTTTTCATCCTAAATGAGTCGTCAATTTATAGCACCTTAAACTTCTCTCGTAGACACCGTGCTATAACATGTTGCCAAGGGCCCTGTTCCAAAACAATAACTCTAAAAGGACAGGCATCTTTGTGCGTCTTCGCGCTGGAAACCATTTCTATGGACATTTTTTCTGTTGTTTTTTTTTTCAGAGGAGTGCCGCAGCCCCTCGCGTTTGCCACGCTAGAAATTAGGCAAATCAATACTAACTAGCGTGGAAGAATTTCCTTGCTAAATAAGGCATTTCAGAAAACACCAGAATAATCGAGATTTTTAATGAAGTGCCACCAAGCTGAATTCGCAGTCGCATTTATTCATTCACACTTCGCCCTGCGAACGGCCCATGCATCTTTTCACCGTCCAGCAACGAAATTGAGGCGTCAAGCTCACTCAGCATTGAGTCACACAAGAAACGCTCAGGAAGAAAACTATGCTTAAATCACGATCCCTGACGCGCAACAGCTTGCCCGACGGCGGCGATGTCAGGTACAGAGCGTTTCATCTGGTCATGTGTTGCAGGTAGCTTGAGCCTATTTCCGCTTACAGTGTCCAGAATTTTTCCTATCTTGCTTGCGTCTCGATGGAACCGCGGACCATCTGCACAGAATGGCGCGATCCGAGCAGGAGCGGTTACGAGAATATTCATTTCCTTCGTTTTCCCAACTTGACCTTAATGATTCGTCCTTATATTCCTCCGCGTCGTTCTCAGACAGTTACGCTCCACCTTTAGAGTAACCCTTTTAGTCTTGGAGGCTGGTGTTCGTGCAGGATCCCTCGAAGAGAGACTTCTTGAGAAACACCCCTCTTTGGTTGGTTTATTGGGGTTTAACGTCCCAAAGCGACTCAGGCTATGAGGGACGCCGTAGTGAAGGGCTCCGGAAATTTCGACCACCTGGGGTTCTTTAACGTGCACTGACATTGCACAGTACACGGGCCTCTGGAATGAGGGACGCCGTAGTGAAGGGCTCCGGAAATTTCGACCACCTGGGGTTCTTTAACGTGCACTGACATTGTACAGTACACGGGCCTCTGGAATTTCGCCTCCATCGAAATGCGGCCACCGCGGCCGGGATCGAACCCGCGCCTTTCGGGTCAGCAGCCGAGCGCCGTAACCACTGAGCCACCGCGGCGGGTAGAAAAAACACCCCTCTTTGGGCGTCTTCTCCGTTAATTCTATCAGTAGAACTCCCCCCACCCTCTCTCTCTCTAACACACACACACACACACACACACACGCACGCACACACGCACGCACACAACTCAGGTTTTTCCTCACAGAGTAAAGTTTAATGGACGTCGGAGCAGAACTGCGGGAGACGTTGCGGAAGGCTAGACCATCACGCGTGCTTAAACCATGGCTCCAACTGGAGCATTTTAATTGAGTAATTGTCTTTTTCTCGGCACACTACGACGCAACTCGCTTGTTCGTTGGGTCACACGTCAGACTCAGCTTAAAACGAGTCGAATAATTTGCCCGTTGTATTATCGGGCTCTCTCACGAACTCAGGCGGCAAATCCGGCAAGCAATTCCTGGGTACATTGTCTGCGCAAGCTCGGTCGCTGCTTAATAAGACCAGAAGAAAGGGCGGATATCTGGACTCAAAGAGCACAGAAGGCAGCGCTAACCGCCTTGCGGACCGCCAGACGTATTTTGGCTCTCTTTAGGAGTGGAACGAGAGTCGCTGTCATGCTTTCGCGCAGTCTAATGGTTAGCTGCTCCTACGTGTCTCGAAATCTTATATTTCTCACGTGCCAGGCCTGCTCTAGGAGGTCAGCCCGTTCAAAATATACCGGATGAAAAGAGAATTCGTTAAAGTAAAATTAATTACCTAAAACTCCCCATAGTTCCTTTCTTTCTGTGCATGTGTCGATTTGTGAGAAGAACACAAGCATAAGTTAAACGCTCATTGCATCAATATTAGCGTCTGAAGTTCTCGAAAATAGCGGGCCGAAGACCGTGAAAGCAGTGATGATATAGGCGCAGCCCAATAGCAAGTTCACTTACACACATCATGCCGTAACGAGCTGAGCCGAGAAAACTAAATGCGTTTTTGATGTTTTCTGCTTTCGCTAGCTCACGAATCATCCGCTTGAGGCCGCCGATGTCGCGGCATATAGTACGTCAGCATACACTTGCCCTTCAGTGCAGCTTGCCTTGTATGCCTGCCCAGTCTATCCACCTCTTCCATTAAGGTGCGCTTGAGGTGTCCACCGAGATGTGAGACAGTTACTGCTACATTTCCTTTCCCCAAAAAAACAATTTCCATATCAAAATCGTGATGCAACCATTCGTCGTCTAGCGTTCTGGGTGGTCTCATACTCGCGTTTGTGTGTGTGGGTGGGTATAAGTGCACCCAGCGACAGTAATGCTCTCGAATTCCCACACGTAAGCAGTCTTAGCGTGTTTGCAGAATTTATTTTCACTTGATCAACGCACATGCAGATGATGGATGGCCCCGTTGCGGCAAATGCTTCCTCGTGAACACTCCTTGAACATGATTGCTTGCACGCAGGCGTCGTCCGCGTTTCATCCTCTTTTTCTTAAAATGCACGTCAAGGGTTTCAGTGCGCTAAAATTCCCAGAAAATCGCCCGCGTTGCCATTCCCGCAACGGTGTCAGTGCGAGTCTACTATGCGGCCAGGCTGGCGCTGGAAGAGCCGCGAGGAAGCGCTGCTGGCCATCAGGGCATCCAATATCATATTCTGTAACGAAGAAAAACCGGAAAACACACAGGAAGGAGGCAGGCGACAACACAAGGCGGTACGCAGCGCCCGCGGTGGCTCAGTGGTTACGGCGCTCATCGGCTGACCCGAACGACGCGGGTTCGATACCGGCCGCGGCGGTCGAATTTCGATGTCGGCGAAATTCTAGAGCTCCGTGCCACTGTGCGATGTCAGTGCACGTTAAAAAACCCCAGGTGGTCGAAATTTCCGGAGCCCTTCACTACGGCGTCCCTCATAGCCTGAGTCGCTTTGGAACGGTAAAACCCCCAGAAACCCGTAAACAAGGCAGTACAGTCAAACAATATAAATTTCAACGGCGCGAAGGACACGATCAAAGGAAATACAAGGAGGATAGGAAGAGCACCTACTACCAACGGAGTTTATTTGGCTGCAGGCTGGCCGTTGTTTCAATGAGAGAGCGAGCGAATACCAACGCTCAATAAAAAACAATGCAAGGGGAGCCTTCCAGATCGCTGCAAAGATTGTGAAGGCTGCAAACCAGTGCTTGAAGAGCCAAAGTTTATCGGCAAAGGCAAGGAGCGAGTCGAAATGGAAATAATAGAGGTTTATGATATACAGAAAACGGGGCCTACGTGCATCAGCACTTCGTCGGTCAGACTCTGCGACCAGGAACTGTGTTTTAGAGCGCAGCTCTTTGGCGTCCGTTCCTGGGTTTCGCGTCGGCGTCGGCCTCGTAACCAGCTCCGCCCCCCTTTCATCCCCCCAGCGCTATCGGCGTCAGCGGCATCAGTCAGTCGCTGCTATCTCTTCCCTCCTCCCTTTATAGTGTTGTCCGCTTGCTGCGCGCGCTTCTGCCCCCATCGTTTGCCGCTGGGTGTACACGCCGCCCCCCTCCCCCCTCTTCCTGCGAGTCTCCGGTTGTCAAAGCGCCGGCTCGAACTTAATTCCTTTCTTCGCTCCTCCTCCAATGCAACCCCTGTGCGGTGGCAATCAGAGAGCCAGATCGGTGGCGGCGGATCTGTATATGTGCACCGCCCGAGCCGAAATTGCGAATACGTGTGAAAAATAAAAAAAAAAATCTGTGATAGCGCATACATGTGTTGCTCGATTTCTTTGCCTCAATCTATCGGAAAGGTGAAACAGCTTATTTGCTGCGCTCAAATTTCGCATTAGGAAGTAACGTAATCGTCGGTAATTTTTTTTTTTAAGGACACGTGTAAACTGTGATAATCAGTAATTATGACGATTCTGCTTTTTTTTCTGGTTCGTTTATTCTGGCTGTGATAATGTAACGGCGCGTGAAAAAGACTACGTTTTCTGCAATAAATTGAATTGATAATAGACACTCTTTCTGTCCCCGAATTTCCTGTGATCGTGTTCTTCGCACCGTTCATATTAGTAGCATGAACAAACTAGCCCTACTGATCATTACAGTACCGCCTTTTGTTGTCGCCTTCCTGTGTTTTTGCGGTTTTTCGCCGTTGTAATGTTTTCCTAGCTGGCCTACAACTGCACCCTCCTAAATCAGTGAGTAATTTCGGCTGTCCAAATGCATCGAAGGGTCGTGCATCGGCCGCCTCTCTCCCGCCTGCTCGAGCCAGAGGGAAAGAATCAGAGGAGTGCTTATGGGAACAGCTTTCATAAGGAACCTCCTCTGCGCATGCGCGGCCGCCGTCTAGTGTCGGAGACACGAAGCGGCTTTTTTATGGCTCTTTTTTTGCGTGCACCTCGGCGCTTTTTCGGCTATGCCGCCGGTCAAGTGCTTCTCTTGGTTCTGCGTGCTTTTGCGGTGCAAAAACCTCAGCACAGCCTCGCTTAACTGGGACCTTTGATATAGGGTGGAGCTATTGGATGGGGGCATAGGGAAATAGAGGGGCGCCAGTGCGCAGGCGCACGACAATAACGTCCCTCCCTCCGGTTATTGTCCTGCGCCTGCGCTCTGGCGCCCCGCTCTTCCCCTATGCCCCTAATCGATAGCGTCGCACTATGCTAAAATCCTCTATTGCTGGCGGCACAAGCAACACGATAAAGTTGATGTGGACCACAGCACGCTGTTTGAGGAAAACCACATCGGCTGCTGCCAGTGGAACGCGTGATCTCAGTGCTATGTTGTATGTACAATCTTTGGCAAAAGTAACCAGGCTGCATGGTTTACTTCTAGCTTGTAGAGTGGAGCCCTTGTGGCTTTCTTAAAGATCGACAGGGGTTGGAAGGTAAGAAGACCCCCAGTCCTTGCCTTTAACGACCATTTGAGCTTCAGGGAAGCTGCAAGGGCTCGACGGTAGGAGCTAGAAGCAAACCATGCAGCCTGGTTACTTTTTACAAAGACTGTACGTAGTTTGAACGACAGAGCGTTAAAGACGGCGTCGTCTCGTCTTCGTGGTTGAGTAGCGAAACACTGGATTGCTCGAAAAGGTTTGACCTCACACGTGGAGGGGCTATATTGAAACGTGATTAGACCATTACATAAATTCTGATTGCAAGGTCGCAACACGACTAAAATGTCATAACGACATTTATATATAAGTGTATAAAGAAAATGACTTGCACCGAAAAAAAAACTGGGGCCATTAGTACGGAATCGAACCCTTGAAGCTTCGATTCCGAGTCCCACACACTCCACATTGCCATGCAGGCGCGTTCGTATGGACGGGTTAAAGCAGGGTTTTGTCTGCCTGTCATGTGGCCTCTCACATTGTGGTAGCCTGCGACTGTATACTAACTTGTATGTGTTCGATTAGAGAGGCACTAATTAAGCAAGTAGTGATTAAGCGATTAGCAAAGTGGATGTCGATGATGGGTGAGTATACTCGAACGACTGTATCCTTGTGGTCATGTGGTCTGGTACATTAGCAGAGCACATGATTGGGTGATATAGTAACGAGATCAAGTGGAGTAGCTGACGGGGCCGATTGACGCTCACGCTTTATGCCCTTACAGGGGGCTTTCCATGAGGCATGAGGTGGGTACAGATAATTAATGAAGTACATGTTCTCTAATATATTCGATAAATATAAAAGCTGCAAAACGTAGTTAACTCGTTTTCGACAGGCATCGCGGAGCTGAAACGTTCGCTTCTCCCGTCCGTCGTGAAGCACATGCTTTACCGCTTTCAGTCAGCGCCAGACCTCCGTGGTGATTTAGAGCAACAGGAATTAACGTCTAATCCAGTTCTGATGAGATTAATGTGTCGAATGGGGAAGGAAAGAGTCGGGAAGGCTGGCTGCACAGGAATCCTTCATTTTCAAGCCCGGCAAACCTGTACAAATGCAAAGACGATAGGTCTTTGTCGGAGTAAAAGTTTAGTTCGTGTTTAGCGCTCGTCTCGTTTTCTGTTTCTTCGTTCCAGTCCTAAGTGCTAGTTTTCTTTATATATATATATATATATATATATATATATATATATATATATATATATAGCGAAGTATACGCTTCGTTAAAGGAAATATATTTATTCGACTCGACGTTTCGATCGGAAGACCGATCTTCTTCAGGAGTCAAGAAGATCGGCCTTCCGATAGAAACGTCGAGTAGAAAAAATATGTTTCCTTTAACGAAGCGTATACATCGCTATATATATATATATATATATATATATATATATATATATATATATATATATATATATATATATATAGCGCTGTATACGCTTCGTTAAAGGCGAAATGCGCCTCTCTCCAATCAGTTCTTTGTGAATACGCCAAAACGTACGATGCATTCACGGACGCTCTGGAATGAATGCGCAACCCGAAGCTGCTCATGGACCCTCCTGATTAAGGTAAAGAAAAGTATATAACAGCTGTACCTTACCAGTCACCTATGGGGTAGTAACGCGGAGGCTAACGAAGAGGGTTCGGCTTAAGTTAAGGACACCGCAGCGAGTTATGGTAAGAAAAATGGTAAGAGTAACGTTAAGAGACAGGAAGTGCGCAGAGTGGATCAGATATCAAACACGGGTTAATGGCATTCTAGTCTAAATCAAAAGGAAGAAATGTGCTTGGGCAGGGCATGTAATTCGAAGCCAAGATAACCGATGGTCCTTAATGGTAACAGAGCGGATTCCAAGAGAAGGCAAGCGTAGCAGGAGGCGGCAGAAAGGTAGGTGGGCGGATGAGATTAAGAAGTTTCCGGAGGTGGGGTGGCCACAGCTGGCACAGGACAGGTTTAATTGGAGGGATATGGGAGAGGCCTTTGTTCTGCAGAGGGCGTGTTGAGGCTGATAATGGTTATAGTGGTGATGAGTGATGTGACAAGCGACAAGTTAGTTGAGAGGACTTCTCCACCTGGAGCGGAAGTTTAGAGCAGATGTAAGAGCTACAAGCAGGGACGCCACAGAGCAGCGTTCGTACTCGTCCCTGACCATGCCTGCTTTCCCTTCCAATATGCAACATAACAGAGCCGAACAGTCAGCGCTCTGCGGCACGTAAATTGGGCACTGATTGTAGTTATTTCCCAAGCTGCGATGATCGATCGGTTTAAATGAAAATAGATATTATCGCACACAAACGTGCGTGGAGTTTTCAGCGTACAAGTATTCTAAGTAAGCGTTGCATAGGTTTGCAGCTTTACTTGAAAAGAATGATCCGCCCCCAGAATATTGAGGACTGAAGAATGGAACTCTATGGAAAGAGAGAACGCCCGAAATTCGTGCTCGATGCTGCGTGTGCACAAACAGCGCGGGTGGAGAGTAAGAGACTCTGTCTGCCCTCCTGTAGGCGCAATAATCTGAATGCGTGCCCACCTTGTCAACTGGTTTTCCAACTTTAGGTAAGGATGTAGACCGCATGAGCACGTTTTACTTTAATGGGTTGGGATTATACTGGAAGGCGGCCCCTTAATACAGCGCGGCCAAAACGAACGAGCGAGAGTTTGAAATTATTATTTCTGTGGCATTCAAAGTTGCAGGTATTACCGAGCTGGCCACGCAAATAGCTCGTGCCGTCATAATCCTGTTCGCCGTGCAGTGGCGCTGGTCATCGATCATCCAGAGGAACCAAGGCACCACTGAATTCCCCCACACATGTACATACTCAACCTCTTGACAACCTGCAGAGAAAGTGCCGCGTAAGCGGGCCACAAATCGAAAAGGATGCGGTCGAAGGGAGCGCCAAAAAAATGGTTGCTTCGCGTTTGAGCCTCGCACAGAACACGGGCTATGCTGCGACACAACGCCGTCCTTCAGCAGGACTGCGACGAAGCGGTCGCAGCGCTCAACAGCTGTGCAGGCTTTCTTCGTCGCCGTTCGGCTGAGGCAGCACGTTGTTCTGGAACTCGCCGAGCACGTTGCCGGCCGGCTTGTACATGGCCACCACGATGATCTTCCCCGACCGGGTGCGGGCCTTGCCTACGCCGAAGGTGGAGCTGCTGCGCCACACCATCTGGCTGAAGTGGCCTGCGAGAAATCAATGAGCTAAGCCTAAGAATTATTTGTGGAAAGAGGGGCGCTCCGAGCAGCCTCCAAAGTTGGTTGCTGATTGTAAACCGGCTTCCGGCGCACCGTTTCTTGTGCTTCACCGTGGGATTATTTGAAGAAAACATGCATTCTGCCACATATCTACTCGACCAAATGTGCGTCAGAAGACACTATGGCATGTTTCTGTTGGCATAGGGAATAAATAAAGGTCGTCAGGGAAAATACAGTCGGATTGCACTGTTTTTTTGTGCACATTCATGACACCAAGCTTTAAGAAATATACTAGATTAAAGGGACACTGAGGAGAAAAAAGAAGTTGGCTTGTATCGATAGAATACCCGCTCCTAACACAAAAACACCACTATTTCTGCAAGAACTATTTAGCAAGACCTACAATGCAATTATCGCCGCCACAGGGCAATCTCGCAAGTACAAGCGTGATGACGGCATTGGACAAGAGAACCACGAATCTCTGAGGCCAGTACGTGGTGGCAGAAAGCCGGGCGAGCTGTCGCTCGCGAAGAAAAGACAAAGGAAGAAAAAGTGGCTGATGAGAAATGCTCCCCAAGACTCGTGTGCGGCTATCAGAATCTATGAGCAGTCCTAGAATACGGCACGCCTGGTTTCTGGCGCTGGTTTCGCACCCCAAGCCGCCGTGTTTTGAACGCATGAGCCTCTGTGAAAGCTACGCCACCACTCATTCTACCTTGGCCAGTCTGCCTGATGTGCATCTCGACAAAAAGCTCGCCTTCCGGAAGTGTGAATAGCTAGCCATCGTCTAGTTTTCACCCGAGCAAGCTGAGGAAACCAGATGGGTACTGCGGCACCTGATGGCGTCACCCGCGCAACCGCCCGATGTTCGGGACTTCGGCTGGCTGCGCGGCTGGCGGGCCCTGCGCACAGGAGACCGCAATGCGATGCGGGGCGTGGCGCCCTCTGCCTGGTGCCTGCAGTGCGGTCTTGCTGAAATACTGCAGCATGCGATTTTCGAGTGTGAGGAGTCCTACATTTTTAAGCTTCACGTGTCACGCATGTTTACAACGCACCTACACGTGCGGACTTGTTCGCGCGACCTGTTTGTGAATACGAGTATACAGTTGTGTGTTGGCGCGTTTGTTTGTTGCAGCAGCGCGGTGTGGCAGCGCTCCAGGCCCGTCCTCAAAGGTTAATGTTTGCATTGTTGCAGCGCCTGCGCGCACGCCTGTTTGAGCAGGTGCACATGTACACAGTGTCACTTAGCGAAGCCGAGTTGCTGCGCAAATGGTCGACATAATTCATCGTCCTGCGTTACGGTCGAGCGTCGGTCTTGTTGTTCTCATAATCAAATGTTACCTGCTGCGGCATGACTACGTGAAACTCGTGCCGTGCTGCTGATTATGAGCACTGTGTGAGACGGCTCTAGCGGGTGTTTGTGCATTCTTGGCGCTCAACGCGAAACACATCAGCGCGCTGTCTCGTACGCTCAATTTTCGGGTACACTGCCAAGTTCTCAATGTGTTCCTTGACACACTTTGTTTCTTATATGACCTCATGATTCTCAAGCCACCTTGTCTGTTCGTTTATATCAGCTTCTCTTTAATCCACCGCAGTCGCTTTTGCGCAAGTGTAGCAGTGCACGCTCTAGGCATGGCAGTTATCTGCAAAAGCGTTTAGGAGGTCATCACGCAACAGCTGGCGCATACTGAGCGTTACTTTTGCGCCTGCCGTACCCTCCTCCTCCACTTCCTACCTTACCCTTCCGCCTTTCTGCCTTTCACTCCCCCTCCTCCACCTTTTCATTCTCGCACTCTCTTCGTTATCGCTCTGCTTTCATCTTTGACCGTGCTCTTCGCTTTGCTGTACAGCTCCGCCGGTTGCGTCGAAGCTGCGATATACCAGATTTTTTTCTTCTTTCTTCTAGGCGTTTGCTGTGTATGCAGAATTACTCACTTAATGGACACTGTCAACTAGGCGAAAGTGAGCGAAAGATGTAATAGAAGAAGTTATGATGATGATGGCGGTTAATTTTTATGGCGCAAAGGCATCTGCGGCCAAATCGCGCGTGGCACAAAATATTTTCGCCTAATCAAGGAGGGGTCCAAGACCCATTTCTCAAGCATTACACCCTAAATAAGCGCAGCACCAGGCCAAGCCTCTACCCATTCTGTCACCGCTGGGTGCCGGCGGCACTGGTATTTGAACCCAGCACCTTCTGCAGGCGAGGTGGAGAACACGTGGAGAACGAAGTGAAAGTTTCGCTGCTGCTCCTGCCAAGAGAGTTCTGGCAAACGATCACTGAATTATGCGCGTCAGGCACGACTTTTTCTGTGAAGGGTTATAATGGGAAGGGCGACAGTGAAGGGTTACACCGAAATAATCTACATTCCCCATTGGTATGAGCAGTTTTGCTGTAAACGTGCGTTACTTTTCTTTGCGCCCTAAGCCTGCATGCACACTGGGGACATTTTTTTGCGAAAAACGAACATAAAGGCAGCTCAACTGAATGAGCAATGGGATTAGGAGCCTTCGAAAAGTAAATGAATAAAATTGCGCAAAATCAAATTAATACACACGGACGCAAGTTGCACAAAACGTACGTGGGATCAATTTCGCGCAAGGCCGCCGCGGTGGCTCAGTTGCTATGGTGCTCGGCTGCTGACCCAAAAGACGCGGGTTTGATCCCGGCCGCGGCGGCTAGAATTTCTTTGGAGGAGAAATTCTAGAGGCCCGTGTACTGTGCGATGTCAGCGCACGTTAAAGAACCCCAGGTGGTCGAAATTTCCGGAGCCCTCCACTACGGCGTCTCTCATAGCCTTAGTCGCTTTGGGACGTTAAACCCCACAAAACCAAAACCAAACCAATTTCGCGCAAGCAAACGCAGAAAAAACAATATAGATGCTCGATTATAATACCCTAATTTTGAAAATATTCGCTTGGGTATGTTAGACATACTTTAATAACATTTTGCTATACAGTGCCTGTTAAACAAAGAATAATTAAGGGGAAATGCCTAATGAGTGGTTTAATAGAAAGTAGGTGTATACAAGTTTACACCATGCTGGCCCTACTGAAAAAACTCTGCGTGAGTTTGCACGAGAACAGTGATTTTTGTACGATCACGTTCATTTTGCACACGAATGCGCAGAAATTGTGCGTTACCTGTACGCATTCTGTGCGTCCTGTGTGTACATATGCGCGTACTGTGAGCTGATAGACGTTCACGCACACTCTTTGCGTGTAAGAAATCGTGGACTCTCGTGGAGAACTCTCTGTACGTGGACATCTGCGTGCTGAGAGGGGGCTTGCCGAAGCTGTGCGTGCTTATGTGCATACTGAGCAAGCTCAGTGAGGCTGCGTGTGGCCATGTGTGCGTTTGCTTGCTTAGTAGCAACTTGTCGAGACTGTAAAGGCCCATTTAGGGTGAAAGCAAACAAAGTTCGAGCATTCAGTTAATGATTAGTTCTCAATAATGAGCAATAAGCTCACGTTTTGCTGTTTTATAATTTTCGTCTTGGCGTAAGTACCCATTAATCATTTTCAACTTCAGCAAACAAATAACCAAAAATTATCTTTTAGTGCAAAATGGTTCCCTTCGATACTGCAGGGACCTGTACATGACAACATGCACACTGAGCAAGAACTTGTCAACATTGCAAGTTCATTGTAAAATAATGTAAAAAACAAGCTGCTAATGACTCTTACAGCATCCTTCAGTTCTTCCTTTAACCAATTCTGAAAGTTACAGATATCTTATAGATGCATGATTAAAGCCATCCAGAGCACTTATGTTGTTGCCCGTCATGCAGACAGCCATATTTCGAAATCAGAAGCAACATAACCATTTGTTGCTTGCACTCGAAAGGAGTCAATCAATGAAATAACTCTGAAAGGGCAACAGTGTTTGTTAGGTGCAACAAACAAGCTTGGGGATATAATCAGGTTCAATCAAACATGACGTGCAGAAAGCGAATTGTGAGCTGTGACAGGAATGTTACGAGGCAATTTCCAAAACCATTTCCAAAGCAATTTCCAACGTCATTAGCATAAATTTACATACACGTAAAAAGGCCATGTAAGCCTACACGAAAAGACAGTTTTGAATTCACAGTTGGTGTCAAAAGTTCAGAAATTAGTGCCCTCTCTCAATTTCAGTGACGAATCACAGATCGATTAATTAATTCCCAGTATGGCTCCAGAACAAATCCAATGAATCTCAAATGTGCGAAGTATATATACCACACATGTTGCCTGATTAGCACCAGCATTGCATGATGCATGACGAAGTATCACACTCTTCATTCTTCTTCAATCTGTTTTGAAATTTGCACTACCACAAAGACCATCTGGATGGACTATGATTCCATCATATTGCTGAGAGTCACATTCGGAGACCAAGAGCAACACAACAGTGTGCTGCACATGAGTGGATATAATGCACTGGGACAACTGTGCACAGTAAGGAACGCTTGTAAGGCGTCAGGTATTTGCTTGGGGAATGTAATCAAGTTCAGTCATGTTTCATGTGTAGAAAGGAAGATAAAAGTTGTAGCAGAACTATGAAATCCAACATCCAATACTGAACTTCCCCAGGTGATCTACACACACATAAAAAGCACGAAAGGATAAGCTCAGCGGTACTGTTAAGTTTGATGCCCTTTGAGGTTTGACTTGCGCGTCTGTATGCAACCATCAGATACCATCTTGAAGTTACCAGAATGCCCAAAACAACTTTGTTGAACTGTTCTACTCTAAACTGAAATACTTTTCCTTAAAACATTTTTTTTGCGACATGCTGTGTAGCTAATTATAAAATAAAGAAAAGAAGCTGATAAAATTTTCTCATCTCAAACGTACTGATAAGTACACAAATCTGAGTGCTTTCAAGAGAGGTGAGGCACCCGATATTCAGTGTCCAGAAGCATACATAATGCTGCAGAATCCTATAGCAAGAAAATTTCTTTTAGTTGACAGATGGCTATAAGGCGCATATCCTAACCTGCAATTACATGAAGCTGCACGTGCTTCATAGGCTGTAACTCCGCCAATAACTGCTACATATTTCCCACCTCTAGCACGAGTGCGGAATCAATATACAGCATGGAAATAGCAGTTTTGTTGCTTTAGCTTCTTTACTATGCTGTTTAGGCAAGAGACGAGTTGAAATATTTGCATGGGCAGTTCTCGATTGAAGTAACGTAAAAAACATCCGCACTCCTTTCTGCTGAAGCGACTGGTGGACCACTTTTGCATGTCGCATCTCGTATGACTTGCTAAGGGTCCAGACTGACACACGCACTTCGTCAAACCTTCACACAAAACACTCTTCGCTTTTGCTATAAGCTCCGGCCACAGGCAGTAAGTGTCCCGTCACCGTTCACATCGCAAAAGAAGGCAGCGCTCGCAGGCGGTCAGTTTGAGCTGACAGCGACAGGCGTTGCAGGCACACCGCCGACTAAGTTTCCAAGGAAGCCACACTGTAGAAGGGCGCCGTCTTGTAATCGAAACACACCACAGAAACAATGGCCACTGTCGCTGCTTATGAGCCAGGCATTTTTTCAACGAAGTTAGCAGTGCAATAGGCCGAAAGGTTCGACTCATCAAACGACGGCACCGCACTGCTGACCTCATTATCGTTGTCGACCAGACATCCATAGCACATATGCCCCGACGGATCGCTTAATTGGGAGCTGCTACTACTCTTGGATGAGAGCGCGCCCACCGGCAGCACACACCGGTAATCCTTCTTCTTTTGCGATTCCAGCACAGTAACAGCGGCACGCAAGACCGCCCAGCAGCAGCACGAGAAAACAAGCGAAGCTCACGGCGGTGATCTCAGAAACCATGCAGCATGTCGCAACGTTGGCATGTCGGATAGGCTTTGGATTTGACGCGCTAGACCATGCCCACTCACGCACGCACGCACGCACGCACGAATGTACCGACACGCATATTAATGCGTCCATGCGTCACAAATTTCTCAAGTTTTTAATGCTAATATGTGCATAAGAACTTAATTATTTTTGCAACGAAAGTTTCATTTGGTTTTAGTCCTTTGCTATCGCACTGCCCAAAAGCATAGAGCCCGAAAGAGACGACCTGGAGGATTGCCTGGAGGCGATGCCTTTCTAAACGGGCCGAAGGAAGCCGGAACTGGCCGAAGCGCTAGCCAACGAACGCAGCGTCTGGGGAGGGACAGCATGGCGGTCAGCGTTACTACGTTTTTCGTGGTCCTTTGTGGTGCCGAGGGCATGAACCATCGCTGGCATGAGCATTTGTCACTCTTCCGATATGTGATGTGCCGACAGCAGTGAAATTAGCTGGTGCGATGTACGAAAACGTGGTAAGGTGCTGAGTAAACCTGTGTTTATAGCGTGCGTCAGCGGGCTCGACGGATAGCGCGTCGTCCTTTGCGCGCCTTCACTGGAAACGCTATGCTGACGGTGGGGCTCATTTCCTCCATGGCGGAGCAGCTGGTGGGAGACCACTACCCGGGTGACATCTCGCATCTTGGGGGTAAGTTAATTTTCTTCGAACCTGTTCATTATTTCAAAGCCTTTGCGCACAACTGGCCACGTCAACACAGCTAGTACAGAGACGCGAAGACGCAGTGCCTATCGCGGCAGCACGCAGCGCTGAAAGGTTGTTTGCTGGCGGCACACGGGCATGAATGCGCGTGTAGTGTCAGTGGTCATACGGTCATGGTCAGTATGCCATGCAAATATGCACAGCTGATCCGATCGTGGGGTGCACGATATCGGCGCCGTACTGCCGCCATACTGCCATTCATCTCTCGCCGAGAATGGAATATGTGCCCACCAATAGATCTTCGGCCCGGGCTTTACATTCTCGCCGCATGTTACGCTGTAATTGAAGTAACAGCGCTCGAGCAGTTTAACTACGTAGACTGCGGTTCAGCTGTATGCGTTAGGATTGAGCTTCCTCCTCTTTCACTTGTATTTCACTTGTACTTTTATAAATTGTGTATTTAAGGTACGAAGCTCCATATGATCCAGCTGCGTTCGTACTTATAGCCGAGCCAGTGTAGTCGAGCCTTGAATAGCAGAACGGTGAGATAAAAACAAATTGCTCTGAAGTTTTTCGCCTCTATTTTGGCATTCGCTTTTTCATACTTTGGCTCGGAGCTGAAATGATACAAACAACTGCAAAATGCACACAGGTGCCCTAGCTCCATTTGCCCTAAATCCCGAAGTTGCAGTGAAATTTAAGGGTAATTGAGCCTTTAATATGTACGAAGAATAAACTTGATTGTTTCATGATTATAACCAATGGCGCAAATAAATCTGACTTTGACTTAAATATGCTGAGGTACCTCTCCAATACCTTATTTGATGTTAAAGGAAAAAGTGTGGTTTTTCTGCAATTGGCACTATTAATTCATCATACCTGTGAGGATGTGAAATCAGTGCTAATCATGCCAGATTTCAAATTGAGGGACGCATGCAGAATTTGAAGCAAACCAGCCTTCTACTGAAAATATCGTTCTGCTGTGGGTCTGTTCTTTTGAATGGTGGCATGTATTGTAGAAACGATGCTGGATATCGATATGCAAGTGATGTCTCGTCTGAGGCTAGCTTGTGAATGACTGCCGTGGTTATGAATTTCTTGTTGCCTGGCCCACTTCGAAATGTGGTTAAACAGTCGTGTTCCATTCTGCGACCGGCTCCTTTTTGTGCCTTGCACTTTGCCTTACATGCTTGATTCTAGTCCATTTTTTGCACTGTGCTGCTGTTAAATGTGTCTTTTTACCTTGCAGCAATCTCCACATAGCTTTACCAGCAATGCCTCTTCCAAGCTGTCCAGTATAGCTGTGCCAGCCTTTCACTTGGTGCTAGGATGCCCAGCAAGCAAGCAGGCTTTTGAGGTAAACACTGAAGACATCTTCCGACACAAGTAGCTTTTATTTTCCTAGTCCACTGCTACTTGTGTGACCCCTCGTTATGTTGATTTTGGCAAGTTAGGTTGCCTATTAAGGGCTCTCTTTTGTTTTTCACCTGCTGCTGTGGCCTACTGCATTGCTGTTCGGCTACTGAGCCCAAAGACGCGGGATTGAATTGTGGTGGCTTCGTTTCGACAAGGCGAAATGCATATTTGCTCGTGTGTTATGCAATGTCAGTGCATGTTAAAGAATCTTTGGTGGTCGAAATTTATGCACAGCCCTCCTCTATGAATGGAGCTATTGTTCAACTTTGAGGCATTAAAGGGACACTGATGGCAAGCTGAAGTTGACCTGTGATGATAAAGTTCTGCATCCTAACCACAAAGACGACACTTTTTCTGAAAGTGGAGCTTTATAAGCCAGAGAAAGCAAAACATACAATTTTCATCAGCACCGGCTGATTTCGGAAGCAAATTGCGATGCGCTGACTCCGTTTTTTTTTGGCACAGATTCCAGAGGCTAGGCTGAACTGCCATTCACCTCAGAACGGTTATCATGGAGTCCTTTGTGTAGACTTCATGAGTTCAAATCGAGTGGCGGGAAAATTTTTAAATGTAATTTTTGCGCCAATCATTGTGTTGATGGCCTTTGCGCTGCTGTTAAAAACCGGGATAGCAGTATGGTATCCCATAAAACTAGGTTCAGGACTTGCAGGAAGTGGTTTATCACATTCCGCTAGCTTGTGCAAGAAACTACTTCAGGGATATGTGCAGGTGTCTTTAATGTGTTCCTGAGTGAGCACTAACTCGTTAGGGGGAAGGCAGCTTCTAATCTGGCACTACAGTGCCAATGTCGTGAGTGTAAATCATAAGATGACCCATCAGTGTGTACGTCTGATTTCTGTGACACTTCAGTGGTGTATAGAAGTGGTAAACAAATCTGTAAGGTATTTGATGCATATCTCCAAGGCAACGGCTGTATGAGTAGCGAAGCCATTAGTCAATCTTCAACGGAAAGAATTTTCTCTTTTAGATGACGTGCTTGTATATCAGTGACAGTTATTTGTTGTCCTGCCTTTCGCTGGTGTGGGTCATGTGTGGCGCATCTTCATGCGAGCCTTCTTTTCCTTTACAAAAAATTCAATTGATAGTCGAACCTGTTTTCTTCTCTTTTCCTGTGTTGCATCTTTTGGCTGGTTTTAAATCTGTAACTGAGCTCAGACCGTGATAATTACAGCCGGTAAACAGGGCTACTGAATGTGAGCTTGGCATACATGCGTACTGTATGTGTGAAAGTGCAGTTTACAATATTCAGAAATGCTTGATAGCCTTACAAGAATCTAAAATTTTGTTGGAATTCCTATTTGTTCTCTGTTCAAGTGTCGAGAGTTTTTCCGCTTCATCGTGTGATTAGAGCCACTTTGGTACTTAAGCTGAAATCTTTTCTTTAGCCTGCATGTTTCTCACTTTTGGGGCAGAAACGTGGAGGCTAATGAAGAGAGTTCAGCTTAAAAGAGCATAGACACCTAATCTTGGTGGCATGTTTTCTTCTCTATAATGATGCGGAAGACACTACTATGCATGAATCACCATCTGGTATTCACGTGAGACCGCTAAATAATTTATAATCAACTTTTTCTGCCATCCTGTTTCGGTGAACAATTTGACTATGGCTATGACATCAAAGAGAGGTTATAGGTCACGTGAGGCGTGGAAAAACTGCACTTATAATCGCTGCTTCATCATTTTAATTCGCTACAGCGTACGCCAGCATTCCTTAAGAGCCAGAAGTACCAATTGTATTGCAGTTTTTCATGCCTCACATGACCAATAACCTCGCTTTGACGTCACAGCCATCATTCAGCTGTCGAAACCGAAACAAATACAGCAGGAGAAAGAAATTTGATTATAAATTATTTAGCGGTCATAGGAGGATGCCGTGTGGTAATCCGTGTATAATACTTTATGCCTTATTACAAAGAAAAAAACACGTGCCAAACGATAAGGACAGCAAAGTGAGCTATGGAAAGAAAAATGAAAAGTCTAACATTAAGAGACCAAAAGGGGGCGGGGCGGAGTGGGTGAGGGAACAAACGCGGGTTAATGACATGCTACTTGAAATTAAAAGGAAGAAATGGGCCTGGGCGGGGCTTGTAATGGGAAGGCAACATAACCGCTGGTCCTTAAGGGTAATGGAGTGGATTCCAAAAGAATGCAAGCACAGCAGGGGGCGGCAGAAAGTTAGATGGGCGGATGAGATTAAGAAGTTCGCGGGGATATGGTGGCCACACCTAGCAAAGGACAGGGTTAATGTGGAGACATGGGTGAGTCCTTTGCCCTGCAGTGGGCCTAGTCAGGCTGATGATGATGGTATGTGTCGCACCTGCTGCTTCGTGCTATCAGCTGGCCCATGCTTGGCCGACCAGACTAGCCAAATTTGTGATGTGGGTTTTCTATTGCACCTGCATTTGTGTACACAGAGGACTTGAATGGTAGCAGGCGATGCTGTGCATGTGTTCACGCCACAGCACACATGACCCACACTGAAAGCTTCTCTGCCTTTAGTAAGACAGCTGCATCAGTCTGGGGCATAACGTATCTTCGAACAACGTAGCGCGAAACACAAGACACAGGTAATCACAAAATGAACAAGGGAGGGGAAAACCTCAGTTTGCTAGAGCCAACGTTTCGACAAGGGGACTTGTCTTCGTCTGGGCAAAGCGTTCATCATCGGCAGGGATTATATAGGGCCTTCGCTCCGAGGAGGAAGGCCCCGGGGGTGGGGAAGGAAAGTGGTGTGGGAGGGGATGCGTGTCAGGAAGGGGAGGGAGGTGAATCATCATTCGCTAGGCTGCAATAGTGCAACAACCTATATCCGGGGGGTATGCAATGAACAAAAGGCTTTGAAGGGGCTGCGACGGGGGGGGGGGGGAGGCGCTGGGTGAACCTGCAAAACTCAGATAAAAGGATTAGTCAGCGTGGTACAGGGAAATGATAACAAGGGGGAAAAAAAAAGGGGGGGGGGGGCTGGCACTGGAAGGAGAAAGGAAGGGGGGCATTTCCAAGGAAGGACTAGGCAGGGGGGGGGGGGGGGAAATGGCTCGTGTTCAGAGAAAGCCAAAAAGTGGGGGCAGAGGGGGTAACAGGAGTGTCATGGTTTCCGAGAACTGGTAGCAGGGGATTAGGAGAAAAAGAAAAAAAAAGTGAACAAAGGAAGAGGGTGACAAGGCCGGAAATGGGGTGGAAGATATGACTTGGGAAGGGTGCAAGGAGCGACAATATACTTATGTGAGGTTCTAGGAAATAGTCTGACCACGTGCAAGACATTTGTTAATTTAAAATTATGCTGACCCTGGAATGTACAGGGTCCTTCAAAATATGTGCGAACACGGCGAAGCGTGCCCGCGCTCCGCGGAGCGTCAGCGCATCCGGCGCGGTCGCGCATCGAAACAATGTGCCGCATGCGCACAGCAGACTGGAGGCGGTGCTTCGTGTCGTCTGCTACAGCACGGCGCGCTTCCGTGCTGTAGCAGACGACACGAAGCACCGCCTCCAGTCTGCTGTGCGCATGCGCCACATTGTTTCGATGCGCGACCGCGCCGGATGCGCTGACGCTCCGCGGAGCGCGGGCACGCTTCGCCGTGTTCGCACATATTTTGAAGGACCCTGTACCTGAGAGATTCCAGGTTTCCTCTGGACATGTTGATCCCTGTTGGTTGCAGTGTTTTAAATTTGTGGATTAGGAATGCTTCTCTGTATTTTCTGTCCCTAGTCGATTTGAAGCCTGACTGAAGAATGAACAATTTGAGTTCGTCGAATTTGTGATGGCGTTGATTAAAATGGGTCGACACTGCCTTCTGTTCATTCCGTGTTGTGTCAGCCCGGTGCCCGTTTAATCTGGCACTCATTGTTTTTCCGGTTTCTCCGATATATTGTTTCTGGCAGTAGGAGCACTGGAGCATGTAGATAATATTGGACGATGTGCAGTCAAAACTGGTCTTTATATCGAAACTGAAATCGCTTGCCGTACTTTTAACCGTAGTGTCCCTTTGTAAATGTTTGCATGTCTTGCATCTGGGTCGAGAGCATGAAGTTACTGTCGGTGGTGGTTTCTTACCGAGCCTAGCATGCACCAGGATGTCCCTCAGGTTTGTGTTGCGTCTGTATGTTACCCTTGGTGCGTCGGGAAATATTTTCTTGAGACGGTTGTTACCAGTTAAAATGGGGTGGTATTTCCGCAGGATATTGTTTATGTTTGGAAGCGCGTTTGAGTATTTCGTTATAAGTGCAGGAGGTCGTTGACTGTTAGCTTTTGTTCGTTTTTTAAGAACTACATCTCGTTTCAAAGTGGTTGCTCGTTGGAACGCATTATTAAGGGTTGTCTGTGGATGGTTTCTGGTGATTAGTGTGTTTTTTAGCGAGTGGAGGTGTTTCAGGTAGTCATCGTCGTCGCTACATATTCTTCTTAGTCTCAGGTAAGGTGAGGTGAAGACAGGACACGAGCGAGGACACGAGTATGAGTAAATTGCTCTGGAATTTTAATCTGGTATCAGGTAGCATAGCGCAAAAGAAGGCTAGCGCGGCTGCCTAATATTCTCTTGGGTAGCTGTGTTGGATTTTCAGTGCCTGTTAGTGTAATCCGTGAAAGTTCACTGTAACCCATTCGTTTCGATGTAAATTAGGAAGTCCTTAGAGCCCTGTACTTTTTAATGATAATAACAAGGTAATGCAGTAATTCAATTGTACCTGTTCTCTTTCAACACAGTAAAGTGCTGCTGGGTCGAGATCACAGTTTTACTTTGTAGGTGTGCTCAGGCTGTCATCATCATCAGCAGCAGCAGCAGCCTGACTACACCCACTGCAGGGCAAAGGACTCTCCCATGTCTAACCCTGTCCTTTGCCACTTGCGGCCACTGTATCCCCACAAACTTATTAATCTCATCCACCCACCATTTTTTCCTGTGTGTGTGTCTTTTCGCCATTCTGAAATTCTATCATACAAATGGATTGATGCATGTAGTGTCAGGTGCGTAATGTGATACCACCAGCTCACCCCAAGCTGTGCTCAGATTTGCCTCATTGCTGCTGGAGCAATAAGGCAGGCTTGAGGCTGAGTGGTGCAAAAACATGATTTTTCAAGAATGTCTTTGTGGAAATTGCAATTAATCATGTGAATTTGCTTTCATTTTAGGAGCTGCACACAAGCTGTGCGCCTTTCCATGCTGATCATGCTGGCCAGGTACGCTTATGGTTACATTACTAGGTTGTTTTCATAATGGCAGTTGTGGATTTCTGTGTGGTTTTAAAACATAAATTGTATAAGTATTTGGCCTGCCACAAACGTATAGTGGTGCATTCAAGGCCAGTGTTACAAAGGGATGTTTTGATTGCTGCAAGAACTTGAAGGCCCCTGTGTGGTCACTGTGGAAGGCCCCCTCCCTACTTATAAATTGCTATTTGGGTTACTCAGTCAATTGGCAGAGGAATAGTGTATAGAGATAAGGGATGGAAGAATGCTTCCAACTAAAGAAAAAAATCCAGCAAGCAGTCATAGAAGCAGAAGTACAAAAATGGCAAGGCTTTCTCTAATTTACATAGAATCTTTTTCACTTAGACTTCTTATTGCATACAACGGCTGATGCTTGGCTTACACACATATTTTCTTTAGGTATGCAGTAGGTCTCACATTCTTGTATGATATGGTCACGGTGCCAAAAAATGATGGTGGTGTTAGAAAACTCGGGATATAGAGGAATTTTATTGCTGACGTTATGGAGAACTATGGTATTTAAGGCAGACAGCTGGGCTAGTTGGTGTTTAGATTGAGAGGTCATAGTAGTAGCGCTTAAAAAACAAGGACGACAGGGTAGAGAAAGACAGCACAGGCGCTAGACATCAACTGTGCTGTCTTTCTCTACCCTGTCGTCCTTGTTTTTTAAGCGCTACTACTATGTCCTCTCAATCAGAACTATGGTAGCTGTGCAGTCGTTATAAATATCTTCCAATATTTTCACATAACACTCTTCTACACCCTGATTCCACAATGCCTGCATGACAGCTGTGGTTCCACCGAGTCAATTGCTGTCTGGTAGTCAATGAAGGCTATATATAGGGGCTGGTTGTATTCTGCCCATTTCTCTATCACCTGATTGATTGCATGAATGTGGTCTCTTGTTGAGTATCCTTTACGAAAGCCTGCCTGATCATTTGGTTGATTGAATTCGAAGGTTGTCCTGACTCTATTAGTGATTACCTTAGTAAATACCTTGTAGACAATGGATAGTAAGCTGATCGGTCTGTAAATCTTCAAGTCCTTGACATCTTCTTTCTTATGAATTAAAATAATGTTCGCATTCTTCCAAGCTCCTGATATGCTCGTGGTCACGAGGCAAGCGTGTACAGGGTGGCTAGTTTCTCTAGCACAATCTCTCCTCCGTCCTTCAACAAATCTGCTGTTATCTGATCCTCACCAGCTGCTTTACCCCTTTGCATTGCTCCTGAGGCTTTCTTTACTTCCTCCCTCGTTACTGGCGGGATGTCCCACTGCTATGCTCTACTGCCTCTCTCCGTAACGTTCTGGTTACATTCACTACTGTAGAGATTTGTGCAGAACTCTTCGGCTACTTTAACTATCTTATCCATATTGCTTATGACATTGCCCTCTTTGTCTTTTAGCGCATACATCTGGTTTTTACCTGTGATTAGTTTTCTCTTCACTGATTTTAGGCTACCTCCATGCTTTTGAGCATGCTAGGTTTTCTGCATGTTAAACTTTCTTATGTTGGCTACGTTGCACTTATAAATAACTTCGATAGCTCTCCTAGTTCTATTCTATCTCTGAAGTTAGACGTCCTCATGCTTTGGCGTTTCTTCATTAGACCTTTCGTCTCCTGAGATACCTTGCAGGTATCCTCTCGAATGATCTGACCACCTACTTCTGCAGCACGCTCCAATGAATTTAAATATGTATTTAAAGATAACAGTTGAGGTGGGAGATTGAGCTTTGAGATTTGCACTTCAACTCTGGAGTTTTGCCTCTGCTACACAGAGTACTTGATCGCCGTAGAGATATTTCATCATCTCGCACCAAGCTGCTGTGGCGCCACTGTCACAGTTGATAATTTTGCTGGGAAGCTGTTGTAGCGCTCACACAGTTTTGAAAAGGTGGTATTCATTGTTTTTGTGCTATTGGCAACAGTGATAATATGCTTGCTGCAGTGTTTTGTGGCTAGCCTTTTTTTTTAGTCAAATAAGTTGTAAATTTCATGTTGAGTATTCTTTCAGCGATTAAATTGCTTTGATTTTATTGCTTAGTGTATAGTTGCGAGTGCTCCATGTCTGAGTGCAAATTTCTACCACTGAAAAGCCTTCAAAATCTTAATAGATGTCCACACTGTTCTAGGGACTCAGTGGCTATTGGAAATGCCCATTTAGCTGTATTCAAGTGCCACTAAGTTAATAGCCATTTGAAAGCCTTCAAAATGTCTGTGTGACACGGTTATTAGATTTTGTGCAGGTTTGATGGTGAGCAGTCTGCGTGCTTGAGTCGGGTTTTCCAGTGTCTGTATTTCAAACCTGAAACTTTTCGAAATCATCGTTAGTTCATTAATGGAAGAAGTACTTGTGCCCTTTTCTGGAATTTCCAGAAAACAGATTAACTGAATTTTTTTGCATATACTCCTACCTTTTTGCAGGTGCTGCATAGTGAGAACCTGTATCAAGACGCCAACCTGCTGGACTTGGAGAAACTGAAGAAATTGTTTAGCCACTGTGTGGCACCCATCATGAGGGATGTGGCATTAATAAAGCCAGTTAAGGTGACCTTATCTATGTCCTTTTGCAAGCATGCTACACACATGAGAGCCATCCCACGAAGCACCGTTTCTGCAAAGCTTGTTATCTCACAACATGCATGCTTAATGAGGCAGTGACAGACAGATAAGGAGGCCTTAATGCAGTACATTAGCGTACCGTGTTGAGCAGTGATGTAGGAGCCTTGCAGCCATGCAAGGTATTATCGGCATCATGATGGTAACTCCATTAGACACTGTCTAGTGCTCTGTGAGCCAGACTCGCCTCTTGAACATTCTGGGACTCGCCCTTGGCTCTCGGACATTCTGGAAGCCTCACCCGGCTTGCGCATATTACGCGAGGATGTCTCCTGCTGTACGAGCCTTACGCGGCTTGCGCACTTATGTGAGAGATGTCTCGCGTTTGCGAGCTTGCTCAGCTTGCGCAAATTATGTGAAATATGTCTCGCGTTCTGCGACCTCGTTCAATCGTCGCATTTTGCGTGGCAATAAACACGCAAAGATAGGCACGCAGAATTCACGCTCAATATTTTCAATAGGGGGGTGCTGGAAACACATAACAAATTCAACCGTGGAGCGGGCGTTAAGGCGGTAACCGTAGTCTACTCACTGATGCTAACGCAGGCAATGCCGGTGAATGCGACGTCACCGATACTTCCTTCATCAAGGACTTTTCTCAAACGCAAGTATTCAACACTGTGTTCTCGGCAACGACGACAGAAGGGTTAAACTTCCTGCATCTCCCAGCGGCCACGAATTAGACGCTAGCGCCAATTCCTCCTTCAGTTACGTTCGTAGCGGTTGGTGGCAGAATAGCGTCGTATTAATCTCCACGACAACGGATACCGAAACGCGGGCGCAGGGGGTATTTCCATGGCATCTCCTTAACGCGCGGACTGGTCCAAAATCGGGCCCGCTAGGGGAGGTGGGCGGATGTATCGTTGTCCGCCTGCACTGCGAGCGGCCACGCGCCGGTTTGTGTACACCATTTCGTTGCTGTTTGGACATGTTAAAAATGGTTGCGCTGTTCGTCAGCAATGGTAACCGCAGCGCTGGGCCAATGTACGGAGGAAAGCGAACATACTTTCCATGGTTTTAGTAGCACACATACCCTTCCCATTACTTTCGGTCCCAAAGAGATATTTCTCGAAATACATAGTTGACATTTTGAGTACATAATTTCGTGCATCATTCACGCAATGCATGTGCTATCATTCCGTGCAAACCGTTCACGCAGTGCAGAAGGTTGGTTTGGTTTATTGGGGTTTAACATCCCAAAGCAGCTAAGGCTATGAGGAACGCCGTAATGAAGGGCTCCGGAAATTTCGACCACCTGGGGTTCTTTAACGTGCACTGACATTGCACAGTACACGGGCCTCTAGAATTTCGCCTTCATCGAAATTCGGCCACCGCGGCCGGGATCGAACCCGCGTCTTTCGGGTCAGCAGCCGAGCGCCGTAGCCTCTGAGCCACCGCGGCGGGGCGCAGTGCAGAAGGATCATTTTGCACACAGTGGGCGCGCGCAATTTAATGCACGCATGATGTACCTCATAATAATAAATAATCGCAAAAATAGTATTTATGTAAACGCGTGAAAGCAAACCACTATCACGTAATGGCCTTCACTGTCCATGCTGATATATGCGACGCGTATAAAATTCACCAGCAGAACAGGACGCGTACACAAGAGAACGAATTCACACGGACGTCGCTGGAGCGTCATCCGTCGTCTCCAGCGTCATCCGCGTGAATTCGTTCTCTTGTGCACGCGTCCTGTTCTGCTGCTTTCTCTGCCCGTTACCGTGCACCGACTGGCCCAACGAGCTACGCTTCTCGAACAGAGTTCATTTAACGCACAGTTGTATTATCGGTTACAATGATGCGCCTACTCTTCTGCGACCAAACACGATGACTGCTTCGTGAACAAGGGCGACTAAATCATAGTTCATGATCCACGGCGCCGAATTGAGCGGTGGCTCCTGAGAAAGCCAGCGCAGGTAGCGGTTCCCGTTGTATCTGTGCGGGTCCTGCTGCACTCTTCGTAATTTCGAAGGCCACCAGCACAAAACCAAACACCAACGTAGCTGTCGCAGCACTGCCATCACTAACACATGAAGGAACACGACGCCAAAGTGTCTGTTATCAGCGCTGCAATGCAGGCGAGAGCGCCCGAGATAACGCGACTGACGGAGTTCGCGAAACACGCAACGAATGCGGGTCAGAAATTCAAAAGGGGTAAAGAGAGAAATAAAGAGATCTTTTCTCCTTTCGAAAACTTCTTGCGCTTAGATCTAGTTATTTATTACAGACGCTAGCGCCAATTCCTCCCGTTTTGTTCTTGGTGGGTCGCGGCGCAGTTGCTCCTACAGGGGAGGTTTTGTAGCGAAAGCTACATACTAGGCTAGCAGAAGCGCATTTCGCGGTGCCTGCCAAGGGCCCCTGCTGCGCATGCGCCGTTACCATGGCAACCAAGGCGGCGCTTGAATTGTCATCATAAGAAAGAAAAGAAGAAAGAAACTAGGCTCTAGGTGGAAATCGAACCCGAGCCAGCGGCCTGCAAGACGGGGACGCTGCCACTCTGCCACGACACTTTTTTTTCTTTATTGCCAGGTTTTCGACAAACAGCACAAAACAAAACATACAGCGAGACGTACAGACACATCCGCACAAGTAGCTTATACTCCGTGAGGCAGGTCTTGTCACGCTAAATTTCATTGAGCTCTGTCAAGGATTCCAGCCTTGGTAACAACTCGGGAACAAATTTTCCAAATTTCCAAAGCTCCAGAAAGCTATGCACGCTCTCCCTGAAGTACATCCGCGCAGGGCGTGCGTCGGGGTCACAGTGATACCCGGCCATGCGGCAGCGCCATATACCATGGGGGCCCATCGGCATAATTTGGTCAAAGGTGGCATCATCCTCATTATCTGTTGACGGGTAGCTGATGCCATGTGAAATCTACCACGACACTTCGACGTTTGAAGTTGAATAAAGGCGTGTCTAGTGAATGCATAGTTCTTAAAAACATACCTTCGAGATAAGTATTAAGGCCTACATGAGTAATTATGAGCGTGTCAATTACAGCTGTCACAATTAAGCGAGCACCAAATTTCCTCCGCGCTTGGAGTGTAGTAGAAGCGCCATCCTGCGGCACCCACTGAAAACCCCTCTCGCAATATACGGCGCTGGCCCAGCAGATGGCGCAGGTGGCGGAGTTCTAGAGTTCCAGTGACTTTAAAGGGACACTGAGGAGAGCACTATTAATATTTTTTTTTATAGTAAAATCCGAAAGTTCGGCATGTCATGGCTTTGTTGTCACTTGGCCGGCAGCGAAAGATGCATTTATTTCTAAGAAATTTGGATTCGAAGTTGAAAAAGTTTTTCCCGCCGCTCTGATTCAAACTTGGGATTCTCCTATGACGACACAGGACTAAGTGACGTGAAACATGACGTGCGCATGTCGTACCGCAGACTCTGTGATTTCTGGCGGCCAGCAGTGCGGCCTAGCAGTAGTCGAAAAGAAAGCTGCCGCCGGCCGCACGTTGAAGGTATCTATCGGCTATTGCGGCCGTCGCTACAGTCGCTTCGATTACGTTTGCACTGGCGTTTTGCCAGCGTTACGATGGACCTCGTTCTCGAAGTCGTCAACGAAGTTCTCGCAAATAGACACCTTTAGCATACCGTGTACCTTGTTACCGCTAGCGGAATACCGGGAGCCCGCCTACCGCCGGAAAACAGGCGCTGATTGGTCCCGATGCTTCAAGAGCGCGCGTAGCTGCCGGGCACGTGGCGCCATCTGGCGACGTCAAGGACATTTGCGCATGCATTGGCTGCGCCTCAGGAATTTGTGGCTTCTCGGGTCCTAGAGTTGATAGAACCATTGGTTCTAGCAACACTGCTTTGTCCTATGACGTCATCACGCTTGTGCTTGCGAGTTTGGCCTGTGGCGGCGATACCTGTATTTTGGTTCTTGCTCTTTTCTACGTTACAAGAGCTTTGTTGTCAGTATGAGTGGCGTTTTTGTAATCAGGAGCTGGTATTCTGTCGATGCAAGCCAACTTCAATTTCTCCTCAGTGTCCCTTTAACTGCGCAAACCGCGCACAGCTTCCGCATCGCGTGAAAATGAGGCGAGAAAGGCTATAAGCTGGGGGCCCGAGACGGCTGAAGAACGAGAGGAACGTCTCCCGAAGAGACGCCGCCAAGCTGCTGAACGAAAACGACGGTATGTCGCTAGCGAAATGTCAGCACACGAAGCTGCTTTCGCTACGTATATCCTGGCCTAGCTGAGCTCAGCCACTGCCAATTTTTTTTTCCAATTAGCAATAACGGAATTGTTCCCGCTTTCTTCCCGTTTACTACGACATCCTGCTACAGATTCACTGCGGAGGCATTCCGGCGACGGGGCGAGGAACCGGCGTTATGGGGGTAGCACTAATCTAGTCAGATGCTCATGCATGCTGCTCCTTTTTACTATCCACACTCATATAGGTGTTATGCATTGCCGGTTCCACACCAAACCTTATTGTCATGTTCTCTGGTTGAAATCTGAATTCTATTGTGCCAAGACAAGCCGGTGCGAAACGACTTTGCTATCTTTTGCACAATGTGGCTTTTTATTTGTTGTTAGTGATTTTGTGGGGGACACATCGAGTCAAACCCAGGGCCGTCTCACGAGGAACTGGGTGAACTACTCCATGTCCTGGCTACAGTGCTATGCAAACTGACCTGATTGAAGCGAATCAAGCATAGCTTACGGCTGACGTAACGGGCATAAAATTTCGTTTTCAGTCACTGAAAAACAAATCGAAATCACTTGACCCAATGCCGACAGCTCTAAATAATCTTGAAGACCAGAAACGGCGTGATCAAACAAAAGTGGAAAGTGTCAGTGAAAAAAATTAGCTGAGCTTTAGCTCTGGTTAAACCGGGCAAGTTGCGTAAGCAGCGTGGAGCCAGGTGGCGAGCGGCTGAAGGGGGTTCCTATGGCAACGGCGCTCCATCTGTTTGACCTCGGTGTGGCTAAGGGTCGACTGTGGCCACCGCCGGGAGCTACGCGACGGCTAGAAATCTGGCGCAGTATTGTTGTTTTTTATTTTTATTTTCCATATTTTACTTTGTTTTAATTTTATTTTTATTTGTGTTTCTTTTTTATTTTTATTTGTTATTTTTGTTCCTTTTCTTATTTTCTTATTTTTATTTGTTATTTTGTTCCTTTCCTGATTTTCTTATTTTTTTACTGTCATTTTTTTATTTCTTTTATTCCATTTATGAGACCCATGCATTCACTAGATGAGCCTTTATTCATGCTCAAACCCCGAGCCTTCGTGGCGGATTTGTATAGAAAGAATATATGTATATACGTGTGTGTGTGAGTGTGTGCGAGTGTGAGTGTGTGCGAGTGTAAGTGTGTGCGAGTGTGTGCGAGTGTGAGTGTGTGCGAGTGTGTACGAGTGTGAGTGTGTGCGAGTGTGTACGAGTGTGAGTGTGTGCGAGTGTGTGCGAGTGTGAGTGTGTGTGTGTGTGCGTGAGTGTGTGAGTGTGTGCGTGTGCGTGTGCGTGTGTGCGTGCGTGCGTGTGCGTGTGTGTGTGTGCGCGCGCGCGGGTGGTTGCGTGCATACGTGCGTGTGTGTGTGTGTGTGTGTACGCACACACAAAACACTATTTACATAGAACCTAGGCAGGCGCTACATAGCACAAACATGATAGTAAACATATTAGAATTAAAAGGCCGGTAATGATATACAGCGCATCAGGAGAGGAAACCAATCCGGTAAAAAGTCCAATTCTTTGTAAATGTCCCTTACCTGCAGGAAGTACCATGAAAGAAAAAAAAAGAGCCTTCGTGGCGGAGTGGTAGCGGCTCCGCCTCAAATGCCAAAGGCCCTGGTTCGATTCCTAGCTTCAACAGTTTTTTTTTTAAGTAGTAGCGGTCCTGCCGCCTGGTGGAGCGCGGCTGAAACGGTTGCTATGGCAACGGCGCTCCATCTGTTTGACCTCGCTGCGGCTGAAGGTCAACCGTGGCCACCGCCGGGAGCTACGCGACGGCTCGAAACCTGGCGTAGCATTGCTTACGCAATAAAAACTAATGGTTTAAAAAATAGGGGCAGACGCAATAACCTTGTTTTCTATGTCCTGACAGACTCGGCCACTGGTGAGACGGCGCTGAAATCGGAGGAGGAAATTGCAGGTGTGTGTGGCATAATCTCGGGCTCTCCACTGTAGACTCAGAACGGGTGCATCGAATGGGCATCTATCGGTCTCGCGAGAATCGCCCTAAGAATTTTCAGTTCGCTTCATTTAAGGCACATCAATCAGCCCTGACATAGATTGCTTACGACAGGTAGGTTTGGTGGAATGGCAAGGATGATAGCCGAGTGTTTCAGTCGAGTGCCGACACATGCCGAGTGTTTCAGCCGTTAATTATTATCTGCATTTGCTGCTGCTCATTGACGAACTCGTGATGTTGTATATCTGTTGTATGAGATTGACGTCACCTTTTCGATATCTGGCGTCCAGCGGCTGAGGAATAGCGGAAATGTGAACAAAGCATGCGGTCTCGATGATTTAGCTTTATCAATTATCAAAAAGTGCTCGCAGACGCTCTGTTCGTATTTTGCACGATTTTCTAGGAGTCCCTCAATGACGCTATTATACCTGCTAACTGGAAATTGGCACGCGTGACGCTGATACGCAAGAGCGGACCACGTAGTGTCGTGCAGAATTACAGATCGATCTCTAACAAGTATTGCTAGCAAAATAATGGAACATGTGCTTTGCTCCGCTATAACGTGTCACTTAAAAAACCGCAAACTTCTCAACCACCAACCGCATGCACCATACAGCTTGCTGAGTTCACACATGACTTACTGTAAGCATTAACAAGCACCTCCGCGTTGACTGTTTTTCCTAGATTTCAGCAAGGCGTTTGATGTTGTTGCACACGATTTCCTTATTTCTAAACTTCGCGAATACAAACTGAATAATAATGTCACAAAATGGATAGCGGAACACCATTCTGTCAAACTTCATTTATGTTACTTGCGGAGTGAGCCGCCGCACTGGCCCAGTGGTTATGGCGCTCGGCTGCTGACCCGGAATACGCGGGTTCGATCACGGCCGCGGCAGTCCAATTTCGATGGAGGCAAAATTCTAGAGCACCCTGTACTGTGCACGTTAAAGAACCCCAGGTGGTCGGCATGATCCGGAGCCCTGCACTACGGCGTCTCTCATAGCCTGAGTCGCTCTGGGACGTTAAACCCCATAAACCAAACCAAACCTCCGGAGTGCGCCGACGCTCAGTCCTGGTCCCCTTTTGTTTTTGCTTTATATAAATGCCATTACAGGTGGCATTACAACATGATTTCTGATGCTCGCTGTTGGCTGCGTTTTGTATACCATAATTAACAATGCCAGTTACTAAACAGGCAATCAAAATGATTCCGATAATGTGACAGCTTGGTGCATAGGTTGGGAGATGAAGTTGAATGTTCAAAAAATTGTAAACGTCGCCCTTTCAAGGAAATGCCTCTGAAATCCGTGTGCGTGTCATATCAATAATGTTGCCTTAAAGTCACTGAAGGAATATAAATATTTAAAGGTCTTTTTCACTTCCGATTTGTGTTAAATTAAGCGCGTTAAGTATGTCGTGAGTAAATCAACTTCTGTTTGGGGTTTTTTTAGGCGAAATTTAGTCACCTTCCATCTGCCCTAGAACAGCAATTATATCTTCCTCAGGTATGGTCACTGCATGGATATGCATGCGTCTACTGCGACTCATATACGGCTCAACTAATAAACAAGCTCGGAAAAATACAAAACCACGTAGCCCAATTTGGTACACGTGCACTTTCGGTACACCTAGCCCAATTTGGACATTCCGCACAGATACAACTAAGCGCAACCTTCAATGGCAAGAATTAAAGGTTCGGAGGAAAAATCTTCGCTTAAAAATTCATACCATATACCACTCAGACACTGACGCTAATCGTGAAAAATACATCAGACCCCCATCATAAGTTTCACAAAGAAGCGAAATTCTTTAACAGTCCAACACGTTTTCTTTACATGTGACGTCTTGCTTTATTCATTTTTTGTTGAGACTGCTGAAGGCTGAGTCCGCCTGCTGACGAATATTGTTGAAATCCGATGTGTAAATGCTTTTTACGACGCTTTGAGTGTGCGAAACTTGTCTCATGTTTTGTTAACCTCTCTGTAAGCCCCCTGATCCTCATGCTGTATAATGCCTCCAAAGGCGATGCAGGTATCCAAAAGCTAAATAAAGTAAATAAGAAAGCTCTGATCGAAATTGGTCGCAAAAGCTAGGGGACTTCTGACAGGAAGCAGTGTCTGCGTGATGATCCTTTTGAAAAGCATATCAACTTCCTGCTAACGGCTGCGCAAAGACTCATGCAATTTGAATTGTGCATTCTCTACAAAAGCGACATAGATAAGGAACATGCTTACGTCGATTTCGGCGAACAAGGAATGCCGGGCAGAGAAATAGATCGGCAAACGAGACAAGTGTCTCCGGCAAAAGATTAACACGTGAGCAGAAAGGAAAATTAAGAGGCACGGCGCCCGCGCCAATATACGGACTCTGGGCTCAGAAAGTACTGTTCGTAACAAACGGACGTATTTTCACCCGGATGCTGCACGGGAAAAATCGCTGTCGCGATGTACAGTCGCGGACAAAAGTCTCTGGACCATGTGCTCCTTAAACGAAGCCGATAGATCTAATAGTAGGCGGCGGATGGAGGCCACACTTGTGGAGGTGGAAGTCATTCTGTTCTTTCCTCTCCACAAGTGTGGTGGTCAGACAGCGGCTAATAACACAGCTATCGGCTTCGTTGACAGAACACACGGTCCAGAGACTTTTGTCCCCGACTGCACGTCTTCAGATCAGTATGCTTTGAGAACCTACAGGTCACTGACAGCTTCTTTCTTCAGCACCACATGTAGGCTAAGCACAGCCTGACAATGGTCCTGAAGAAAAAAGTGGCACCAGGGGCACACTGGGCGTAGACCTCGTGTCGATGCGCTGTCTGCCTGCATCGCCACTGAGGCAGCGGAGCCGTTACGTTAAAAGAGGGACCACGTCTCGGCTCAGGCCGTAGTGCTGCAGAGGTGAGCGCCCATATCCGAACACGTGGCCTAGAAGCCGGGCAGTTGATTAATAACACCAGTCTATGTAATATGAGCGAAGTGGATACTTTCGCGAGCCTAATCTGGGAATACAATCATTTACGTGAAGAAAACCTGAAATCATGCTACGCCCAACGTGATTTTCTCAGCCACAGGCGCGACGAGTGGTGTGCTCCGTTCTTGTGTGGGAAAAACGTCCGCTGTTCATCCCGACACACACTCGCTACAAAAGCGCGCAGCGTGCGTTGCTGTGAGCGCACGATTCTTACCTGCTTGGACGTGCAGTATAGACGGGTCAAGAAGAAAATCGTAGCCCTTGATTTCGCTGTACCAGTGCCTGGCCACTTGTTCTCCTGGAGACGGAAATAAAGAAGGCACAACGAAATATAGAGTAGCTTAGTCTTACTCTGCCTATTAGCTGTACTCCACCGTCGCTCTCGACAGCCGCAAACTCGTAATTACGAATAACAGAGTTTTGGACGAGCTGCTCCTCGGGGCAACAGCAACGGTGGCTCAGCTATGAAAGCACACGAAAGAAAACGACGCATGCGCACTGCATCGATTTGAGAGCACGAAAATGCGAACACGAGTTAGGGGCAAATCTGCAAGGTACTTCACAACAACGGATTGTAGGGGCGAGTTGGTGCAGGATGCAAGAGAACAACATGCAACTACGGCAGCACAAGAAAGGACGACGCATACACAGTACATGTATTTGAGCATACGAAGGATACGAACACATAATGATCCACTGTGCCAGTTAATTTAGAACAACGCATTGTAGGCCGACGTGATGTATGATGCTAGAGACCGGGAGGGCAACTGCGATAGCACAAGTTCTTGTGTTGGCCTCATGCCGTTGCGCTGTCTAACAACTCGCCCACCACCTCATATTGTACAGCACACGAAAGAGAACGACACATGCGCACTACACGTATTTTAGCATACGAATGATACAAGCACATATTAGGGCCCATTGTGCAAATTACTTCAGAATATCGAATTGCTGGGCCAGTTAGTGCATTATGCAAGAGAACGGGGGCGCAACTACGGTAGCACAAGAAACATAACGACACATACTCACTACACGTATTTGAGCATACCATGGGTGCGAACACTTAATGTGCGCTCTGTGCGAGATACTTCAGAACGACAGATTTTGGGCGACCTGGTGCATGTTGGAAGAGAACGGAGGCAGCAACTACCACAGCACAAGAAAGAGAACAAAACCATATGTATTTGAGAGTAAGAAGGATACGAACACATAAAAGGGCGCTCTGTGCAAGCTACTTCAGAACAACAGGTTTCTGAGCGATTTGGTGCATGATGCAAGAGAACGGCAGCGCAACTACGACAGCACAAGAAAGAGAGCCACACATGAGCACTACACGCATTGTAGCATACCAAGGACAGGAACAAAGGAGGACGCTCTGCGCAAGGTATTTCAGAACAACGGAATGCTCGGCCAGTTAGTGCATTATGCAATAGAACGACAGCTGAACTGCGATAGCACAAGAATCAGAACGACATATGCGCAGTTCACTGTTTCGAGCATGCCAAGGTTGGGAACACAACAAGGCGCTCTGTGCAAGCTACTTAGAACGATGGATTGTTGAGCGAGTTGGTAACAACAGGGCGCACTGTGCAAACTGTGAAAGAAGTTGTAATACGTAAAATAATTTTGTTTCCTTTCCGCAATGCAAACTCAGAAATGTTGCGTTTGGCGCATGATGGACTTAGCTGCCTATGTGCCATTAAACCCCATACAATAAATACATGCAGTGCGCATGTGTCGTCCTCTTTCTTGTGCTATTGCAGGTATGTACACCAGCGTTTCCCTGCATCGTAGCTCCGAATTTACAAGCGTAGAAAACAGGATTTAATAATTCTACAAAGATTTTGAAAAGTGTAGCGCGCAGGTTATTTTATGAAGAAAAAGTAGCTGAAAAAAGAAACATGAAGACTTCTCGCTCACACTAGATCTTCTGTTTACAGTGGAATTAGGAGGCCGGTCTAGATTTATCTTAACCCGTTATCACTGAAAACTCGCACACCAGATGCAACATTTCGAACAAATAGAGAAATGAAACTGTGCAAGGAAAAATATCGGCACGAATCAGGGAACTTGCACGACCAACGTGTACGAGTGGCAAAGGCTGTGACATCTGTGGTACGTACGTGAACTGCATTAAGAAAAGTTTTCATAAATTCACATCCTCCGCTTATTATGCGGTACGAAGAAAATCCGACCTCAGCGCCCGATGATGTCAAAAATTTTGCATAGGTGAGGTGCTGAGACGGAATTGAAGTTATTATGATTGTTGTTTTTCAGGTGGGAACTGCCGGGCGGGCCCACCGAAGGGCCTCCTGGAGCGGTGAATGTCGTAATGAAATTTGGCCAAGAAACAGCAAAAAGCCTTTACATTATCGAAGATGAAGTAATTCCGGCCGAAAAAAAAAAACAAATGCAGGTCTACTAATTCGTCCAGAGCTCGGCAGAAGGGAACGTGGCATTACACTTTCAGTATTACGGCGTTATTGCATTTTTTTTTTCCGAGAACGGATAAATTAGGTGTTTTTCTTTTGTTTCATTGCTGCAACTGCGCATCTCGCCATGCTTGAATTAACTGGCATTCAAACTTTACCCCACCCATTTTTTATTCTTCCGTCGTTTGCTGTTTATACCTGTATTACAGTTAGTGCGCATATTAAGCCTTTATAAGGAACAAGCTGTGCGCATGTGTCACGTTCACACAAAAGGTAAAACTGGACTCGGAATGACACTAGGGATTCAATGACATAACTTTCAAGCCGTTTCGAGTACTAATTGTGTAGAAAAAAGCTGTACGGCCGCCCATACACTTAATAAGAACGCTCGTGCGCGTGGCCTGGATGAACCTTAGCGCCGATCAGCACTGGCCGCTAGGTCCAATATCATACCAGAGTGGGCGCAGGGTGCCTGCTATCACCACCCGCTCCAAACACATCGAGCAACAGATATCTGACCCAGCGGCCAGTGCTGAGCGGCGCTAATGTTCATCCAGGCCACGCGCACGACCGTTCGTGTTAAGTGTGCGAGCGTGCGTAAAAGGGCCTTAGATGTGCTTGTGTCTCTACTTGAGTCTTCTGGACGCAGCAGACACTTTGTATAACAACCGAAGGCAGTTGACTGATGGGAAAGGTTGAAAAGCTCCACAATTTTTCACATTTTTTTTCCGCCAAGATCACTCTCGCGAACTGTACACCCGCGTTTGTAAAACACGCAGAAGAGCAGGGAAGCCTCTAACTGAACGATAAAACCACACTGCCTGACTTGTTTGATAGTTCGGTAGTATTGAGCTCGCACAAATATGGTACGTAGGTGCATCATTTTTCTGTTCGCCTGCATCTGAAGCAAGTGGTACGCATGCGCCCCTGTGCTGCACGAAGGGTTAAAGGGAGATTTAGATTCGATTACTCTTGAAGTACTTGAATTCCATTCTTTTCTACCACAGGATTTTAGAGACCACTTTGTTTATACAATAATTGGTTTGTTCATACAGGAGGTTGTGGGCGAGTCCTGCACCAGGGTCGCCAATCCCTTCCTAGTGAGGGAGTGCGTTGTCGGTTCTGGCCACCAAGATGAGGCCGCACCCGACAGCGGCCGTCCTGTGTTTCTGTCGTGTTCCGTGCGGTCTTTTCGAGCTGCCCTCGAATGTTTCAGATATGAACCAACTAGTGTAAGCTCAAATGCTAGTCGCGCACGATGCCTCGTTGGGCATTTTTAACCGTGATTCATGGACTGGCCTAGCTTGCCGGTCTTCTCTCTGGGTGCTATGGAATTTCCTGCACTCGCGCGAGTGGCAGAACCAATGTCAGGTGCGTGTGCGTGTGAGCGTGCGTGCGTGCGTGCGTGCGTGTTTGCGTGTGTGTGTTTGCGTGTGTGCGTGTGTGTGCGTGCGTGCGTGCCTGCGTGCATACAGAAAATCACTGCGATGGCAAGAAATAGGGTGACGTCATCAAGCGGCCGTATGACGCATTCAGCAAACCAAGGACCGCCACTTCAGAAAATCCTACACATGTTGTTCGTCAGTATATAATCGGCCGACCTCCATGTGGCACCGTTTTTTCTGACATTCGTACCAAAACTGTGATGCAACTGCTTGTCGTACAGCGTTATGGGTGGTGTCATATGATTTCTCCCAGCATATATCTGACATGTGCTAGTCAAGTTGGAGGCTAGCTCGCGACAAGGATCAGGTACAGTAATGCTTTCGAATTCCCGCATGTAAGTAGTCTTAAGTGCCCCTGCTGAATTTTTTTTATCTGTTCTCCAATTTAGATGCGTTGCGTATGTCCGTGGCAGTGCGTCAGCAGTGATGATGTATCAGCGTGATTACGTGAATGGCGTGACAGAATTCACTGCACGGCAGCGACAACATGTTTGTGCACGCCGTAGACCACTAGATGTATTTTGCAAAGTTAAGAAGGTACACTTCATGTGACATGAATACGCCTGCTAATGGAGGATGCAGTCGCCGCTAATTCTTAATAAACATCAGCCCCAACCTTAATAAGTTGCGAAAGTACTTATTACCCCAGTAGCTTTTGTTGGTTCGTATTTGCTCCTGTGTTGTCCCAATTTTTCATTCACTGTATAATTGTAGAGCCCTTTGTGGCCATTGTAAGCGCGCTCTATGCACTTTTGTACATGCGTCTGTGTTTATTTTTTTATGCCATTTATTGTCCACCTTATATTGGACTCATGTTAATCGGATTACTTTTTTATATGCACTGATAACCTTTTAAATTATGATTTTAGATCTTCATATAACTCCAGAACTGTATAGACATCGTAGTTGTAGCCACATTTGACACGTACACGACGCTTGCGATGCATTTGCGTTTTTATGCACTTTTATATTTGTTTTCAATACTTTGCATCATATGCCCTATCTTATACTGTGTTGGGCTCTGGACCTTCTTACTGGAAAATCAATTGAATGTAATTCAACACAAAGGGTTGAAAACGGAACAAACGGACCAAAATCCGGTTGGTCAACCTCGGTGTTAAAGAAAAATGACAGGTAGTTGGGTCACCTTATCGCAATGGAAAAAAGGAGTTAAAATTAAGATGTGCAGATCGCTGTGTTTCCGAAGCGTTTGGTATAATGACGGCGACTGTACGAAAGCCGCTTCGTATTCCCTTGATCTATGCAGTAAGTTGCTATAGCAAGACACTGACGGAAATTGCCCGTGGTACTGCCGTTATATGCAATCGCATGTGATTGTTAACCTCTGTGCACCATGTGATGTGTGACGTCACAGAGCTTTCTGTTTCGCTTGCCATCACAATACATCATGAGCGTCAGAAAACCTGCCTTCCCTGCAGAAAGCTGGAGTATGTGGATAGATCGGCGATACACACACGAAACCAACCATGCGTACCAACCATGCGTACCATGCGTACCAACGGGTTGCAAAGCTCGACAATTGCTCCGCCTTTGGACTGCACCGCTTAACTGTGTCGCTGTCTCTTTGGTGAAAACGGGAGCCGTTGCTTTGATGCCCTTCGACAAGTGACAGGGATATTAAACATCCAATTCCTTCGGCGTCTTTTGCTGCTGTTCAAAAAATATCCGAATAGTAAGACAAAAAATTCTTACTGAGAACAAAATTTGGACTGTGTCAGTGGTGGCCCTTTAAAATCCATAGCGAGAAAAAAATAAAAGAACTAATTACATGCGATTTCAATGTAGTTCAAGAAGCATCAGAGCGTTTTATTTCTTCTGGGATAATGATCAAGTTAGAATTGGCGTCTTTTTTTCTAGTGTGATTATGTTTTCCGAGGCGGGATATTGCACTCACAACTAAAACGCAAAGATTTTACTAATCGGAATGCTGGATAAGGTTTCGTTTCTTCCATCAGCGGATGTGTTAGGCACTGTTGTATGTGTTTGTCTTTATCAAAATCGGCTTCAGCACAGGAATACCGAAGCTCGCCGCTGGTATTTGTCTCAAAATACCGCTCCAACGCCCGAGTATAGCGCTGTCCCTCATGCAATGCCCCATACCTCGGGCGTTGGAGTGGGTAACGAGTTTTGCGATGACTTTATATAGTTGTTCGGGGGTAGCTTTTTCCGGCCTTGGTGAAAAGGGCACTCCAGTGTAGTTAAAAATGGAGACAGATGCGCAGTAGTGCATTATCGCGATAAAAAGCTGGGACTCGAGTGTACGGAAAGAAAAAATAATTGGGCATGGTCGCATAATCCGTTCGCTGGAAATATGTATCGGCTGGTGGCAGTACCAAGCGACTTGGTCGTAAGGCAGAGCTGCGATAAACTTTTCTGACAAAGTGTATGAGTGGTAGCTTCGGGATGGCTGACACGTTACGTAGACCGATGGGAAGGAAAGCTAACAATTGCGATTAATGACAGAATTTACGAGAGAGATTCGAAACTTTGCGCTAAACAAGAGGAGGAATCAGTTAGTTTGACTCAGCCAGTTTTGGCGAAATCCCCTACGGGGAGTAAATTTGTAGTGAACTCGTTGGAGTAACACTGTTCCCGCTTCGAGTTGCTGGTCAGCTAGGCGTCACTCTGACATCTGTTAGTCGCCCTGGAGAGCTCAGTTGGTAGAGCGACTGCCCCTGTGCCGGGTTCGATCCCCGGACCAAAACGAATTTTCCTTCAACTGCCAAGTTTCTAAGAAAGCTGCATAGTTTTCCTTTCAGCTGTACGGATGCGCTTTAGAGGACGCTAGAAGAGGTGATGCCCTTATTACAGACTATACTCGGAAACAACTTAGAGAAACAGTAGTTGCTAACACTGGACCACGGTCCACGGCGTACTGTATGCCTCCGCTGCCAAACATAATAGTAAACGAAATCAACTTTCTAGTGTTTGACCAAATTAAACAACACAAGTGAAAAATTTCTAGAGCTTATAATTTTGTTCTTGTGATTAGCTTCTTGTTCAGGTAACAATGGACTACTTTTTTGTCGTGGAGGAATTCACTGCGGCGGTCCTGAAAGTGGGCGGAGCTTCACTGCAGACTTAAGTTGTACCCGACTGTAGCTTAAGATTTCACATTGGACATGATGTACTCGGCGACAACATTTTTGGCAATGCACCAGCGGCTAGGCAGAACAGGGAGAGAGACAGGCCTTTGTCCCTCTGCCGTGGGGGGTGGGTTTTTTGTTGTTCGGGCTAGGAGTGCGGAAAGGTGCAAAGGGGAAGTTGTAAAGACAGCGCATAGTAGCTAATTTTGAGGAGCCCACTCCTCATGGCACGGGACAAAGGCCTGTATCCTGTCCTTTCCCAAGCAGCGCATACAATCGGCCCAATATTGGAAGTGTATTGGCAAAGACCGATCCTACAAAGGACCAGGGTGGAACCATCAATTTGCAGTATTGGGACGATTACCAGTTCTGCTTGGGCCTAGCCTCTGCTGCACTGCCGAAAAGTACCGTTCCAAAACACAGCATAGCATCTTATACTCCTGTCACACAGGCAATCTCAATGCCCATTGAGCCGCCATCGAAATTTTCGAGCGCTGTCCAGATGCACCACTGATACACGGCTGATTTCAATGATCATTGAGTGAGTAGTGAGAATGCGATCTGACAGATGGCGCTAGGGGTAGCATCTTTGAAAAAAAAAAGATTACGAAATGAATCGGAGTAAAACGACCCAGTGTGAGAGCAAGTGCTATTTTGCTTGAAATTTTTTTTCGGAAAAAGCCATTCAAATACTTGACAGTTCGGCACAATCTATAGACAGCGACGGCGGGGCGACGATGGGCAGGGATGCGCACTTCGTTTGAGAAGCATTCACTTTTCGCCGGCGAAGATGTTACGCATCAGTGACCCTCTTTGTCGTGTTCATGGCTACTATCGTTGCAGCATTTCTGGGGCACTTCTTGGCCTCGGCTGTCGCAAAGTCCGCTATGAGGCGGAAAAATGAGAAACGAAGCGGAACGACGGGACGCCGTACAATAAAACCGGCGTCGATTTGTTCACATCTGAAGACCGGACGTTCTGCCAAGCTGTCATTTTGAGTACCGAATAAAAAATGGTTTATGAACTGTGTAATGTTTAAAATTTTGAATTTAAACCAGAAAGATATTTTTCTCAATTTCGAGTTTTTATGTGCAGTTTTTCAAAGTATGGCGACTGCGAGGTTTCTCTCAATAGTCCATGATGTAAAAATAGCGCACAAGGAACACAAGGGACGGATAGGAAACGACGTCCTATCCGTCCTATCCTATCCGTCCCTTGTGTTCCTTGTGCGCTATTTTTACATCATGAACGTTATCCAACTTGCCCAACTTTCGGCTTTGCTTTTCTCTCAATAGCACTTGAGATTCCAGTGGCCATTCGCGAAACTCCATTGAGTCGATGTCCATCGAGTTCAATGGTCATTGGTAAGCGCTCTGTGGCACTGGCCGATCCCCATTGAGTTCGAAGTCTGTTGACTCAAAGGGCATTGAAACTTTCCGAGTGACAGGGGTATTAGTCTTAGTAAATAAACCTGGCTGCGCGATTCTGTACTCATTCAATATAAAGGAATGTCTGATGCGGATCCCAATCCCGTTTGTGTGTTTTAGTTTTGGTCGAACAAGACTTCAATGGCCAAGAAGCTTTTTACGGAGGGGAAGCCAGTTTTCAATGACGGAATAGAAAGCGAACGGACCAGTTAGTGTCTCCTTCGATATGTAGTCAAACCAGGAGGGGTTGTGAGATATATTAAAACCTCAACATTTATGCGAGGCGTTATAAAAGGATCTTAGCGCAGAGGCAGGAGGGCGCAGAAGCCATAGCTGACCCAAAAATGGGACACTTATTAGGCGAGAAAAAACGCCTGTGGTTGAGGGACTAAAGATGTCTGAGTAAAACGAGCTTTTCGACTGCAACGAAGAAACACGATCACATCCGTGTCTGATCATATCGTCCATGTGTTGTGCGTTTCTTCTCGGCAGTTATGATACAATGATGATGTCGTGTTAGCGTTGATAGCCAACGACCACTTGTACACCAGCGTTCATAGGAATACAGATAATTCTGTAATTCGATGGAGGCGAAATTCTAGAGGCCCGTGTACTGTGTGATGTGACTGCACGTCAAAGAACACCAGGTGGTCGAAATTTCCGGAGCCCTTCGCTACGGTGTCCCTGGTAGCCTGAGTCACTTTGGGACCTTAAATCCCCACCAACCGAACCATAATTCTGTAATGGTAACATTGGCACTCTTGCAAATGAGACGGCACCCATGAGTTCTCGCAAAAAAAGCCCGTATGCAGTGATACCATGCATTTACGGTATACCACACAATACTAAGAAGATTGTCCCAAGAGCTGGCGTGAAGGTGCTATGTCAGCACGAAATAAGTTGCTCACGTGTACAATGAGCAAAGAAAAATCCATGAGAAAAGAAGCATCAGATAAAGTAAGAGAAATTAGTAAATACTGTACGAAATACCACTGTCATGCGGCCGCACTTACATCGGTCAAACAGGCCGATGATTGTGCTAACGGCTTCAAGAGCGCAATATATCACTAAAAGGCGCCATCAGCAGCAAACTAGCGTCTTACTGGCGCAAGCATGAGTATATTTACACAACAGCCCTCTCATCTCGTACCCGTGTAATTAACAAAGCCATCAACATACACAAAAGAACGAGGTGTGCGTCAGTCCAGGCGGCACTGGCCGACTGGTAAGCATTGGCCGTTCAGTGGTAGCTGGTCGGCAGCTGACTAGATTGGCGAAGCAATTTCGGGAACTAATAGGATCATGATCACATGCCAGGCTGCTCGGCTCAAGAGTAGCTAGCCGCAAAGATTGGGTGCCCTAAAGTAGTGTTCATATGGCGAGACTGGTCTTTATGCTGAGCAGGCTATCAAATGCTGAGTTGGACAATAAAGGCCAACCTTTATACTCCTCTGCACCGACTCACTCAACTTTCAATATATTCTTAATGGCCTCTGCGTTCTCACAAAAATTCTATTTTTCGTTAATGCATCTGCGTCGTGGGCTCAAGTGCGCCTACGTGATATGATTTGTCAATAGACTCCGAAAGCACCGCCTAGCGGCGTTACTGCCCCTGAGGGGAATGCCATCTCTGGCAGAAAAATAGAAACTATGGATACGCATTGAGCGCTTTCTCATTTCATCACCGCATTCCCACTCGCTTCCGTGCGTGTGCAGAGCTCTCGCGTTGCAACTATCGCTCGTCGCAATATATGTATCGTCTGCAGTACGGCTTCAAACCACTGATCTCCACTAGGTAGCTGGATGCCGCATTCCCGCTTTCCGAGACGAGCGCGAGTGAAGCCACCGGAAGTTGGACGGCTTGTCCCGGAAGTCGGGTGTCTGCTGTGTATTTCAACGCAAAAAGTCGCGTCTTTCACCCTTTCGTTCTCAGTTTTTTGCGTTATTCTCGTGTAGTGTCTGCTGTTGTATGAAAGTAACAAGAAAGCTGAACGCGAGAAATGTGAGCATTGTGTGCAGAACCCTGTGATTTCAGAGAAACCGAAGAAAACAGGCATGCAGGTCTCACCCTGCCGCGGCAAAGGAGTACGTGCATTAAACACTATGTTCTTGTCTGGTTCTTGCCTTCCGAGCGTGAAGGAGAAGTAGGGGAATGACGATGAGGCTAGGTCATCTTAAAACCGAATTTTCGTGTAGCAAAGAAAGGCACAGCGCGAGAGGAACGACTGACAAGAAAGACGAATGCTGCAGTGCACGTGAGAAGCGCTGTTAGAAGTCAATTGCACCAAGCACCACGACTTAAAGCCCATTCAGGCTTAACTTGCTCCAATACGAAACAGTACATGACAAGCTCCGTCGAAAAAGCAGTACCATACCTTTTGGAGGCGCTAATGCGAACCAACCGAACACCGTCGACACCTCACCAGATAGTAGCCTAGCCCTCGCTCCGGTTTTTTCTAAACATAATTCGGTAAAATGGTCGCTGCAAAGGTCACAGTAAAGGGCGGTGTTGGCGACGGCAGCGACGGGACGACACAGAGCTGAGCAGCCGAGGCTCCATACTTGCTGAGTGTAGCGACGTCCTGTCGTCTGCTAGTGTCGCCCCATTGCGATGCAATGGGCCCTTATTTTTGAAACGTCTTTCCCGAATACTTCGCTAGTCTCCTCGCTCAGTTGGCGGCGAAAAAGGTAGGCATTGTCATGTAAAAAGACGAGAACGGCGAAAAGACAAAATGCTAAGTGGGAAAACAAAACTGGAGCTGAAAAACCGTGCTGAGGCCCGATTTCGTGCACTGCCAAAGGCTGACTTCCGGGACAAGGTCGCTTACTTGCGGTGGCTTCACTTTCGGGCGCTCAATGCGCCATCCAGCTCCCTAGTGGAGATCAGTGCTTCAAACAGATGTGCCAGCTTTACGGCTGTTTCCGGAAAGCGAACTTGGTTTAAGATGACCAGAGCGGAGGCCTAGAGATTTGAGCGTCCGCCTTGCATGCGCGAGGTACTGGGCTCGATCTGCAATGCCGCCAGGTACACACCGGTGGTAAATTCTTCCGTTGGCCTGGTGCTCAGCTTATCTGGGATGAAATGCTTGAGAAATGAGCCGCCGACCTCACCTTGTACCTTGTACAAAATACCTTGTACTATGACGCCCTTTGCCCAAAGCTGCCCTTGTAACATTAAAATGTATCACTTATTAAAAGTGAAAAGCTCATTAATCACGTACGCTCTCTTGAGGAGATGAATGACAACAAGGAAGCACGACTGAACGGGAAATGCTTTTCGCAAGTCAGCTTCACACTGTGTACGACGTGTACCTTGAAGTCATTGTAATTTTGTCATATGCTCAAAATACCGAATGTAAAGTGCCACTAAACGAAGCGCCGCAATCGATCGATATCCTCTTTTGTCGAATATGAGGCATATGCTTTAGCTGTTCTAATATGGAATCGTTGCTAAGTTATGGTGTTCTATCGAGGGCGAAAGTTCATGGCGTACGAAAAAAATTCTCTACGGCAATGGTGTGCTCTAACAAGTCCCAGTTTCATTTTTCCCGCGATGTGCGTTCATCGGGCAACACTGGACTCCCCTACCCTTCCTCATGGGCTTTCTCTCTCACCCTCGTGCTCTCCCTCTGTGACATATTCCTCGCGTTATTTCGTCTACGCGGATCATTTCGCTTTTTTAACGGCACTGCACGTCTGCGGCAGCAGCGCGGTTTTTCACCCTGAAGATGATTCTATAAATTTCCGTTTGCTTGTGTTTTGCGATCTGTCATCTGTCTGAGAAATGGCCGCTGCCCAAACGCGTGCCACGGACACGGAACAGTGAAAACGTTACGATCATCGGGTCGGCGTCACGAGGGCAGAAACAGCTAAATGTCGCTGCTCCGATTTCGGGCGAAGGTCCCGAATTTCCATCGCAATCACGGACGACATGGAGCCAACTGACCGCAAGTCACCCGGTGCTCAGAAGTCTCTCTTCGCACGCTATCAGAAACACAGCTGTCAAGGCCTCGACCACACCCAGCATGCTCGCCGCCAGAGCAAGACGCGGCGTGAATACCAAGAAGGAAACAGCTGTGAAGCCGGAAAGAGCCAGACTCGAAAAGAAAAGCGCAGCTGGGACCACCGAACGCAAGAAAGCCTAGCTGGACACCGAGTTGGAAGTTCTGCAGGTGGATAGGGAAGTGGCCGCCGCAGACGCGCAAGCAGAGAGGATGCCGTACATAAGCATGACGGGGAGCATTACATCTGTCTTACTGTCTCCAAGACATCCGAAGACCGCACTCAATGCAGTTTGGGCTAGATGCTCTCGCGCACAACGGCCCACGCCCGCGACCGCAGCAGCATGACAGCGGGGGGCAACACGTGTGTCAGAATGCCACTGAGGCACCTGAACGCCACGCTCCGTGCACACCAAGCACTCTCAATCGAGGGGCCACACATGGAGAAAGTTGTGAGTCATCAACAAGTGGATGCGTCATCTACAAGTGGAACTGACCGCCACGGCGAAGTATCTGATTCGACGCGATTTTGGGAATACCGCACTCACAAATTTCGATCACCGTCTTGAATACTACCGGTCATGGAAATTTACATTCAAGGGACTGGCACAAAATTTCAAAGTCACAGCAAGAAAGGAACTTGACCTTCTCGTGTAGTGGAGGGACCTAGTCATCAAGCTACATAAAGAAAGTACAGGTCAGTGAACAATGACGACCCCGAACCCAGGTAACATATAGTCTGGGAAAGACTCGTGGAATGCTACGGCCGGCCGGAGATTATAGAAGAAACCTTCTTCAGGAGTATTTCAAGCTTCCCAAGACTGTCCAAAAAAGACACCCACAAGTTCATAGAGCTGGAAGATCTGTTTTTTTGAAGTTGAGGTTACAAAGGCCAACCCTCCCCTAAGTGGCTATGTAGCCAGAGCAAGAGGGTTAAACCCTTGATTCATACCGGCAGCGAAGAAGCACAAACACACAGAGAAGGAACACGCAAAAAACACGGACGAACGCTTTTTGCGTGTTTCTTCTCTCTCTGTTTGTGCTTCTTCGCTGCTGGTATGAATCAATAATGTTACCAACTCGCCCAAAAATGTGTTTTACTCAGGGTTGAATCCCATCGTAGAAAAGCTGCCTCACAACTTGCTGGAGATGCGGATCACAAAGGACTCGAAGTACACGCAAGGTCATCATGTTGCCTATCCCTCTTCTCGTTCTTCTCCAGCCTTGTCAGGAACCAGGCCGAAATAGTAATAATCCAAACTTCAAACACGGCTCAACGAGCACCCTTTCAAAGATGCCAAGATCAGAAAGATGGGCAACGAACGAAAGCACTATGAGAACACCCATCTAAGTTCAACTGACTGACGTGGAGGCAGGCACTGAGCATATCCTTCCAAACGCGCCAAAAAAGCTGCACAATACGAACAAGCAATGCCCTCTGCACAAGGAGCCTCATCCACTCCACATTTGCCGTGCCTTCCAAGGAAAGCAACTCGATTAATGGAAGGCCTTGCTGAAAGATAATGGGATCTGCTTCAAGTGCGACACTTCTGCAGATTACATTAAAAGAGACCGCAAAACGCTTCTCAAGTGTGCTTATTGAGTTCGAGATAGGCATGCCACAGCACTTCACCTGGGCAGTGCCAGGCACGGGCCTCCTGTCTCCGACCACAGTGCAGAATACACCAGAGCAAAGCAGAATTCACCGCTTAAAGTGTGGTCTAAGTTAACAGAAGCGTGCATGAAGGCTATGGTGGAGAGTACTGCTTTAAGATTTGTTTCGTCAAAGTCAGTCATTCAATTCAGCCACTGAAGACTGCAAAAACACATATAATCCTGGACGACCACAGCAATAGGTTCTGAGCAAGAACAAAGTTCTCCAACGTTTTTGGACTCAGTGGAGACAGCTCTCCTTACATGTTAAGGATACGTGCCGAATTAATGGAGGTAGCAGTAAGAAGCTCATCTGAATTTCTCACTGAACACATGCATGGCTCCGTGAAGTTACCCGCACCAGTACTCCGTGAGTGGAACGAGATGCCTAACAACAGGAACAAGGTTACAACGCCAGAAGCTGGATTGCACCACTTTCATCTCAGAGCAGTGCACCGTCCATTCTGTATCTGGACTGAGAGGCCGAAATTCTGCCTCTCTTTGGGAGAGAGTAACCTCAGAGTGCACAAGGTTGGACAGCAGCCCAATGAACCAGCTGATGCACCATTTGCTCAACGACTCGACCTCGGATCGGTTATCATAAGGAACGTTTGCACAAGTCCTAGTCAAGGATATCTGCACAATAGTCACTGAGCTCTGCGCGTACCTAAATTTCAGCGTTGAAATAGCTCAACTACGAATGCATGCACAGCGTTTGTAGGTTTCGAGTTGCGTATCGAAAGCGGCGAGGCCAACCTCTGATCTACATCCGGTAAAGCTGGAACAGCCTGCAGGCGCACTCTCTCACGAACAGAAGCGCCGGTCACGGTGCGCAAGTGTGGAACGAGACGCGGCCAGCCGCCGCGGTGGCTCAGCGGCTATGGTGCTCGGCTGCTGACCCAAAAGACGCGGGTTCGATCCCGGCCGCGGCGGCTAGAATTTCTTTGGAGGAGAAATTCTAGAGGCCCGTGTACTGTGCGATGTCAGTGCACGTTAAAGAACCCCAGGTGGTCGAAATTTCCGGAACCCTCCACTACGGCGTCTCTCATAGCCTTAGTCGCTTTGGGACGTTAAACCCCATAAACCAAACCAAACCAGACGCGGCCAGCCGACACAACATGTGACCACGAAGGTATGCGCACGTGAAGGGTTTGTGATAAAAAAAAAGAGACCGCCTGGTAGACAGTAAGCGTGAGAAGTAGACTGGACGGGGCCAGTGCGAAAAAGAGTCGTCGACTGAAGAAGACATCCGTAATCTTTAGTGAATATAGCCAAGGATTTTTTTTTTTTGTACCGTTACTCAGTTTCGTCCCCGTGTGATTTATCCGCTGTTGTACGAACCGTAAGGTTTAAAGCTGTAGCGTCATCGCTATATTCGAAAACTGCTGGAAGTTCATTTGTATACAAAGGCGAAATTGTAGCAGCCATAATCACCTTCCATCGTTCTCACGAGCTTCGCCCTTTCCTTCTTTCAAGCAGAATCAAAGTGCTGTTTTCTCCCTTTCTTTTTTGTAGCCTTGGCCGCCTTAACGCTTTGGCAACGCTCAGCCAGCAGCATGCATTTGCGCCGTCATGCGATAAGAGCCTCTTGCCCCGATATCAGCATCAGACATAGCGCCCTGTCGCGGACCGCAGTCTCGCTGCAGCCGACCTTGTTTATCCATCGCACGCTTGACAGCAGCACAATAGCTGAGCGCAAGCGTCATGTCACGTTGCATTTTTTCATGTTTCGCAAGCTTCTTTGGAATGCAGAAAAAAAGAACCACGTAAGATATATCACGTAGCAAAACAATTTATTGAGAGGTTTCTGAAGGTGCTCTACAACTTTGCCAATCACACTTGGGGTCTGCAGCCAATAGTTCAGAAGTTCATTAATTAAGCCTAACTAATTAGTTCCTTAAGGAGAAAAAATATCCAGAGTAATTATAGGCTAGTGCCATCATTACGCTTGTGGTGCCGTTCGCGTCCGGAGTGCCATTCATTTTAAAACCCTGGCTCAAATTATGTGGGACAACCTGTATATGTCGATTACTTTATTGTACTCAGAGATCACAACTTCGAAACCAAGCGCCACCCCTGGTGGCATCGTTACCAATGTTGCAAGTGCATCTAACGGGCTTCGTTTCACCCAAGAAGTGCCTAACAACTACAGCTCCCGGTTTCTTGATTTCAGTCTTCTTTTCCAACAGGACGGACATGTATTTTTCCCTTTGCAATGTGTCTGCGTAAGTGTCTGCGTTAATATTAACGCAGAGCATAATTAACTCCTGTTTGTTAAATTTCATTTTTTGTAACCACTCCCCTCTGTAGTGCCGTAATGGCCCTGAGGGTATAATAAATAAATAAATAAATAAATATACCAGTTAAGATACTGAAATGCAGCAAGGAAATCTCCAGTCAAATTTTGCAAATAAGCTTTGATCAATCTATTGCTACTAGCTTAATTCCGGACGACTGGAAGCTAAGTCGAGTAGTTCCAGTTTTTAAAGCAAGCAACCGTCATGATCCGTCCAACTACCGTCCATTTTGTTTAACCTGCATTGCATGCAAACTATTAGAACATATTATATATTCACAAACCGCATCTCACCTTGATTCTAACTCTTTCTTTTTTTCCAATCAGCACGGCTTCCGATCCGGTTACTCATGGAAACCCAACTATTCGAATTCACTACCGACCTTAGCCTAAACTTAGATTCTTCATTCCAGACAGACGTCATATACCTTGATTTTTCAAAAGCATTTGATCGTGTACCCCACCAACGCCTTTTAGCTAAACTTTCATGCTTATGCCTCGATCCCCTGATATTAAAATGGATTCGCTGCTTCCTAACTGATCGCTCTCAATTCACTGTTATCGATAATGACAATTCTCCCGCAACAAAGGTCTTCTCTGGTGTGCCTCAGGGCTCGGTGCTCGGCCCACGTTTGTTTTTAATCTTCATAAATGATCTTCTTTTCGACATTTCATCGTCAATTCGTCTTTTCGCAGATGACTGCGTCCTGTACCGCCGCATAACTACCAACAATGATCAGGAATTGCTCCAAAGCGACCTAAACACGATTGAAAGTTCGTGTTCCACATGGCTAATGACGCTCAATGTAACAAAATGCAAATACATGCAGGTATCACGCAAGCGCACTAATATCGAGTACGCGTATTCACTCAGTTCAACCATCCTCACTAAAGCCGAATCATACCGGTATCTTGGAATCCATATCACGAGCAACCTCACTTGGTCCGAGCACATCACGAAGATTTCTGCTGATGCATCGAAAACACTCGGCTTTATCAGACGTCACCTCAGTTTCTCCCCTTCTTCCATTCGCAGCCTAGCCTACAAAACTTTCGTCCGTAGCAAACTTGAATTTGCATCCCCAATATGGAACCCACATCAAGCCTACTTAATAGCCAGCCTAGAAGGCATCCAAAACCGTGCAGCCCGCTTTATTTCCTCCAACTATGACACCCGCTCTAGCATTACCAAAATAAAATTATCTGCCGACATCGAGCCTCTCGCGCATAGGCGCAAAATTGCCCGTTTATCATTATTGCATAAATTGTACTATTGTTTTCCCTCACTTCGACACTCCCTTCTGCTCCCTCCCCTCCGAACATCACGCCGTCTTTTCAACTTCATGAGCATCCTAAGACTCCATGGCTCCTCAAACGCATTTAACAAGTCATTTCTGCCTCTTGCCATTGAAGAATGGAATTCACTACCCGAATGTATTGTCACTGAAGTCAATGCTCTTAAATTCCGCCAAATGCTGTCATTTCACTTGAAATCCCAATGTGGGTAACTGCTGCCTTTGCGTTTTATTTTTATGTTATGATTGTTTGATTTGCTACTGCACCTGTCTGCCTGATTTATAAACGTATATTTATTTTTTTCTCTTCCCCAAGCAACGATTGTTTCACGGTATACTTTTTTTTCACTGTATACTTTTTTTCACTGTGTTTTCTTTTCAATGTTTCACAATATTTTTTTTATCTAATAATGTCATTACTTGTTTCGACGTTCGCCCCCCCCCCTTATGTAATACCCCTCCAGGGGTCTTTAAGGGCCAATAAATTATGATGATGATGATGATGATCTCGACTTGTTATCATATGTCAGAGTTGTATAAAATTCGTATTTTTCCTAATAAAAAACTACTTTCGAGTCGGCGCTAGTCTGTGTCCTCTTCTGTATGTCTTGCATCTCTTTTTGCGCTGTACCTTCCAATATTAACCGACATGTATGCTACTTACACAGTCCCTCACCATCAAAATAACTGCTTCCTTTCAATAGTGCAGATTCCAAGCTAACTAAGCGAAAAAAAAACTTGTGGGCATGAGGCGGCATACACCCTTGATACGCGAATCAAAATCAAACGTATAGATCAAGCTGGGCACGCAGAGCACTTGATTATCACTAGCTGTGAGAACCCTTCCAAGAAACTCAAGCCAACGTTAAAGGCTGATCAGGGTGAAATGAACAAAAAAAAACACTTTTCACACACTCTCAATAAAGCGGTATAAAGTCAACGTTTTGCTCCCTGCATAGGCGCCAATTCAATGTTATGCAAAACCGCCCCGTGTAAGTAGCGAGTAAAGAAAAAATGGAGGGGACACTTAAGCTCCGCCTTAAGGGTACCACGCGATAGCGTAATGGGTTAATTCCCATATATGCAGAAGGTCACTCTCTACTTTACACTCATAGATCCCTGGGAGACCTCATACCACTCCTGAAGCAGTGGTGCAGCTGTTAAGCGATGCGCCACTGCCCAGCGATGACATGTGCTGCCAGCGTTGCGCCTCGTGCGACCCAGGTTGCTCCTCCCCAGCGACCAACCCTTAACTCAACTGCCACCTGCCACGGTGGGCAGTTTGCTCACTATGCGCTGGGCAGGTTGTGACGACGCTGCAAGGTCACGTGACCTGAGTGGCCCACCTGGCTCCTAGGTTGCTCTCTTGGGACCGCCTACCAGAGCCATTCTTGTGATTTTTCGCTCACAACGCCGGCAACGCCAACCCCGGATTTTGTAGTGAACGGGGCCTTTAACGCTACTGCTTTAAACTATCTTCTTCGTTGTCCACTGACAATAATATCGTTTCAGAAACATCACAATAATATAACACACAAAAATTTCATAGCAAGGAATAAGATGGATCATTTGGTAAGTTCGGTACATAGTCAAGTCAGGCTTCAAAACAGTTTTTGCTGAGTGGTCACGTTAGAAAAAATTGCTACTAATGAAAGGAATGTTGTGTAATTCTCGTCTGCTCTTCATATAATGCATGAATAACGAAAAAACGCCAGAAGGATGTCTCTGTAGAGGAAAACAAACGGCTAGACTAGACTGCGCTTCCTCCATATTTTCCCGGGTCTGGCGCTTTCGCGGATTTGTGGCGCACCTGTGACGTCGAAGTCCGGCACGTACGACCAGCGGCAGAAGAGATTCTCTCCGACGTCCCTGAATTTCCGGTAGTAGAAATCGTCCGTGTGGGCTAGGTGGTTGGCCCAGTATTGCGCCAAGTCGCAGAGCTGCACAGAGGCACACCATTTAGAGCAGCCTCTGGGGGCATGCACTACACCGCTTCATGCTTTCGGCTGTTTTAGTTGCCTTAGTTCCCTTTAGCTCTATTTTTTCAATGCCAGCCACATACTGCTCGACCGATCAATACCCTGAGTGTAGAACAAACACCTTTCGAGCAGTTATGCGACGAACATGACTGTCACTGTCAGAAGCTTTTCTGAGCACCTCGACAAGTTTATGCGCCGTTGCACTTGCGCTTCATCCTTTGCAACCCGCTTTTGGGCACCGCTCTCTCAATTGTTAAAAGGTTGTGAACTGAAACAAGTTCTTAATCAAGGGGTAACCCTATTGTGCGGATTACTGCTAAAACTTTCAATAATGTGCTGCTTTTCCGCGTATACGATTATTTTTACTGATAATGTGGCGCCGAATTATTATTTTCCAGTGCAGGAAACGTCAGCACTCAATTGCGTGCATAGTTTAGGCAGGCACTGTACAGATCCTCTGACTGTCCCAAGAGTACTGTATTGATTCTTACATCTAACGCGGACATCAAAGGTATAAGAAATAAACGAGGCGGCTTTTGTAGGAAAGGAAACTCTAATTTCGGTATTGGAGTGAAAAGAGAAAAGAGACAATAAAACAATGCAACAAGAGGAAAAACAAATGGGTGCCGCCATGGGTTACGGCCTCGAGTCTACTCTGTTTCCGCCTATTCTCAAAGCGTGGGCATGGTAACTGGAGCCGCGATTATTCCGCCCTCTACTAGTGTCTCGTGTGTCTCGTGGATACTGACGCTACTGACTTCGAAGAGTATTCAGTGTGTGTTGGCACTTCACGGCAGCCGAGCTTTTTGCTAACCACGTGCAATACACCAGTAGGCCACAGCAATAATAATAATAACAATACTGACTACTTTGATCAGTGATGAAGAAGAGTGTGTGTAAAAGCCGCTTGAGAAACAAGCTGCTCGACTCAAGCTCCCAGCCTAGTTTACACGGCAGGTAGTAACGGCGAAGAAAGGTTCACAACAGTTCATATTTGCATGAAATGTTAACAAAAAGACGTCAACGCCGAAAAAAGCAACATTCAAGATAACACATTTACTTTCTAAACAATGATTGGAGAAGCCCGACTCGTGCCTACCTTGGAGCATAGGCGCAACGGCGGTACCTCGTGCCTGTTCCGGAGCTTGTTGTGGGTGCGCAGGCACTCCTGGACGAATTCACTGTTGCTGAACTCGGCCACACCTTCTCCTTCCGTGCGCCGCACCTTGAGCGACCGGGCCAGCAGAACCTGAGCGTCGCACGCACGCACCATCACTGCAGCTCATAATGCGCGTTACGCGCCCCGCGAAGCACACTCCTCACTGGAAGCTAGATGCATGAGCGCTACACCGAGTGCAACTGCGTGCAAGTATCTCTCAAACGTTCAGAGACAGCAAGACGGTTGTAAGCCGGAATAAGGGAGGTCCTTATTCTTCTTGGCATGTTTAAGTTGTCATTAAGGCAAGGTGCTCAAGTGCGTGCAGAAACGCCTTCATCACTCGAACTGCGAGTAAATATGCACGACTGCGTAGATAGGCCCGCGATCTAATCCCAATGCACCTTACCACCCGACAACCGCCATCCAAGACCGCGCCTGCTAAATCTTTCTGTGCACATATGCATCTTCATTGCCTCTTACACCGCTATTCAACTCATGCTCAATCACACGCACTGGTGCAGACACGATTTTTATTAATGCGAAATCATTAGACGACCACGTTGACGCCGGAAGTGCCCGCAGAATGTGTCGCCGGAAGTTGGTCCCCTGTGAAGTCATCGGACATATTACGTCATGAGACATTAGAATTAAATAAGAAAATTGGGGTGTAGGTGGGCATCAAACCCGCGCCGCCGGCGTGCGAGATAACGTGACAGGATGACTTCACACCCGCGCTAAGTCACAATCGCTGCCACGTGCAGACAGGAGGAGAGAGAGAGAAAAAAACTTTATTATGGCAAGTGTGTTTAGACCCCCCTTGGGTCCCTGGACCACCGCACGGTCCCACTCTGCGTCGGAACGTTCATGTGGTGTTTGTTCATGACGTCGGCACCCCGAAGCACCGCAGACAGGAGGAACGATGAAAAGAGGCGCACGGCGCAAAACCGCGCCCGCCGAAGCGACGACGCTGGTTTAAGGAACAGACATCACAGGTGCATACGAAATCCCAGCTATGTCACAACAGGTTGACCTCAATGTGGTGGCAGTACTCCCGAATAGAATCGCCAAAGTTTTAAGCAACCATTCATCGTACAGCATTCCGGGTGGTGTCTTAGCACTTCTCCTTGCATATAGCTTACATATTTTAGTCAAGTTGCGGGCTATTGCGACAGGTGTTCGGACCGATGACATATGCACCTTCAATTGCATGCTTTCCGAGACTGCGTTTTCAATTAAGGTGCGGTTGGGGTGCCCACAGAGATGTCGAGATGTGAAATTTGAGGCTAGCTTGCGACAGGGGTTCGGACCGATGACATATGCACCTTCTGTTGCATGCTTTAAGGCGCAGTTGAGATGTCCACCAAGAGGTTGAGATTTAAGAGCTACGGCGCCCTTTCCTCAAAACGCATGATTTCGCATTTCTCCTCGTAAGCAGACTTAAATGCCCTGAGAATTTTTTTGTCTACGCGACGGCTCAACAGAAACCCCATCTGTATTGCCTGTCGATGGCCTTCCTATCAATCGTCTCAGATCACGGCGCGCGCTTTCCATGCTCTGGAGGAATGGGCTGACGCATTTTCAGTACTATGCTGAGACCGGCGTCCGTCAATAAAAGCACTGAAGCCGTGTATTTCAAAGTATCCGCTGTTTTTTTTTTTTGCTTTTATTATATTGCAGCTCGTCGAACTGAACGGCGGCCACTCTCTTGGGCACGGTTACGCGCGCGTGTCGTTCGCTCAAAACACGATTAGGAGCACTGGAATATGGTAGCGCATGAGCGCAGTCACGTGTTTTTTTTTCATATTCCGCGGGCATTCTTTAAATGCCAGAAATAAAGGACCACATAGGAGGCACTACGCTACAAAAAAAATGGATAGGTTCTTTCTGAACCCTCTCTACAATTTAAAGAAATGCACGTGACCCTAAATAGAATATCAGAAAAATTACATAATTATTCTTAACTAAAAATACTCAGAAAGTGCTCTGACGAGCGCCACACGAAGAGAAACAATATTTATTGCTTTCACCAAGCTCCAGGACGCCACTTTCTTTAAATGCTTGGTTCAAATTGCGGGAAACACCCGTGGACCATTTTAGCCAGCCTGTACAAATGGCGCTGCCATTTTTATGGAAACATTGGACACCGAGGGCCATTGTTGGCTGTGAACGGAGTGGCGACAGCAGTATGAGTGGCATAATGGACAACAAGGACTATTACTGGAAATGTAACGGAGTGTCACTGCCATAAATTATGAGGTGCACTTAAGTCTCCTTACGTGCTAAAATGCGAAAGCTGTGTGTGATCCGCTACCAACGTCATCTGCTGGGCCAGTGCCGTACATAGCGAGGGGGATTTTCAGTGAGTGCCGCCCAATGGCGTTACGCCTGCAAGCCAAGCACGGAGGAAATTTACCGGAAACGGAGGGAATTTATTACTCGCTTCAATTCGACATCTGTAATTAACATGCTCACAATTACTCACGTAGGCCTCAGTTCATATCTGGAAGATACGTTTTTAAGGATTGTGCATTCACTACACACGCCTTTAGTCAGCCTCAAACGTCCAAGTGTCATGTTCCTGTCTCCAAACTTAGTGGTTTCTTAAAATTTTACTGAGCGATCCTCTTTACTCAACTTTATGCAGGAAGTTTGTGCTTCTCTGGGCTTTTTGACAGTTCGATTCTCTAACTAGTACTTATTTTCTGTTTCGCGTAATAGTATGTACAGAGATTTGATAGCGATGCTTTTACTGCCGCCATTTTATCGTTCTGTGTACTTTGGCCCTAAGGGTAATAATGTATTAACGCGAGTGTGCAAGATGCCGATCCCTCCTTGCACCAAAGCAATTTTCTACAAATTACACACCGAAGCTCTCACCAAGGATGCCATTTTGTTTTGGGATGTGTTCCAGAAGACGCTAAAGGAAGTCTTTATTTTATATTCCTACAGTGTACGTTACCAGGCGCCTACTCAACCTGATTACAAGCGATATGACATGTTTTTCCTCACTGGACTTCATAATGAAGCCTGGAGAAAACGTGCATGCTGTACCGCAACCCTGAACCTGTTGTTTCGCTACGCATATCCAGGCATAACTGAGTTAAGCTACGGCCATTTTTTTCTTGTCTAGTTTTACTTTATTTTTGAGAGAAAATAGATATTTTTAGATAGCAGATAAATCAGAAGAACCTAGAAGAAAGACAACCACATGTTGCCGATGGGATTCGCTCAGCCAGAAGTCATTTCAGTCGAATAATGCTCCAATTCAAGGACATGTATGTTGAAAAGGACTTGCTACCAGACTGGTTTCCACTGTTGATGCGGTGTCTCTCTTTGCCTGGGTTTCCGCTGTGTTGCTTTCAGTCAAGCTAGTGGAGTGCTGTCACTAACTTCGCACTTTGCAAATAATCTGTATGTATCCGCTTTCTGTCCATACGTAACCTCGTGTAGTAAATACCATGTTCGAAAAAAAAGTGTCGTGGCAGCGTCGCCGTCTCGCACGCCGGCGGCCCGGATTCGATCCCACCTACACCCCAATTTTATTTCCTTAATACTTTAATTACTATACAAGTGCGGACACTTTTGCGGACAGCCTCTGTCTACAACTTCCGTCCACGCCACCCACGAGCCAAGCAAGGTTTTCGCCTTAATATGCAGAAAATAATGGTCAACTAAGGCAATTGTTAGGCGTGTGATGAAGAGGCTGTGCCAATACTGGCAGAACAGCGGACAAGTTGGTTCATTAGGGCAACCTACAGATAACGGCGTTGTCCACATAGGGGACTCATAGGCGAGGTCGGGCCATCATTTCAACTGGTAGAGAGAGTCATTGCCTACATTGGAAATACAGTGCCGGCGCTGCTCACTTATAGGACCTGCCCTTGGCAACAAATTTTCAACATTGGGCCGATGCCCTGTGCCGCTCCGAGTCTAGCGTTTGAGCGTGCCAGTCAGCCCTTTTTTTCCGCTCCTTTCGACCTCTAAATAACTATGCAAGCTGTCTCACAGGTGGATTCGCGATTATAATTATTTTTTTTTCCAGACACGGATTTTTTATGCAAAGCATATTACTAGAGCTACACTACAGCCCGTCGAGCGCGGCGGTGGAGCTACCATTGACCTTTAGCGTGACCACGTGACACCACGTGACAACATGACGTCACAGCAGAGGAGCGATGGGCTGCCGGCTCGCGCGGTCGGCCGCGGCGGTGGAGGCTCCACATCAGAGGCGTGGCGGCTGACCACGTGACAACATGACCTCACAGCAGAGGAGAGATGGGCTGCCGGCTCGCGCGATCGGCCGCGGCGGTGGAGGCTCCACATCAGAGGCGCTGCAGCTGACCACGTGACGCTACAGCAGCGGTATAAAGCTGAGCTTGCCTCGCTCTCCGGGCACTTACGAGGCGGCCAGGTGTTGGGATGCCGCCTAGAAGCAGGGCTGATTTGAACGAGAAGCGAAAGCTTCAGCGTGCCACAGAGACCGATGAAGAGCGGGATGAACGTCAGCCAAGGAAAGCCATGTATTACCAAGCCTAGCCATCAATATGCTTCGCATCTGACTAGGCTTAACCTTAGCTAAGCCTCAGCCATTTTTTTAATTGCGCACCTCTCGGCGCCTTCCTGGTATTCACTGCTGCGGGCCTACCGGCGTCCCACGAGCGACGCTGAACGAAATATGCGGAAATGAAGGCGTGCTTTCGTGATGGTAGAATATCGAAACATCTGTGGTGAGTGTGGCGATATAACTGCGTGAAACGCGTGCCTTCGAAATAAACGCTTAGTTTAGCTAAGCGCGTGTTTCTAGCTCGACGGGGAAGTTTCCCAAATCGTGGGAGACGAGATAGGCTATTTTCTTTCACAGTTTAGCGCTTGTCCGTGTTTGCAACCCTATCTTCGTGTCTCTGAACGCTGTCAAGTATGAAGGTGCAGCAAACGAATTGACGCGCGCCGCGCTCTCACCCTGTAGATGAAGGTCGGCGAAGGGTAGTGAAGATGGCAGCCCAAGTCCCTCGACGGCCTCCTCTCCTGGTCCGCGTACGGCGACGGCGGAGGAGTTTCATCGTCCCTGGGAGAACGGGCCATTCGCAGCTTTTCCAGGAAGTACTCCATGCTGTCAGGGAAAGGAAATTTAGTGGGCTATGAGGAACGAGACTAGGTGGGAGTCATAATCAAAAATACTGCTGTCAGTGATGGGCGCTCAGGTCAAGGAGCCATCGTTTTCTCCCAAGTCGAGCAAAACTTCAAATCTATCGTACCTTATTTTCAGTTCACAAAAACTACTATGCACTGAGTTAGGCCATGACCACCGAATATATTTAAACTCATTCTGCTCGTTCAAAAGAAAGTGGCGCATGATTTGCACTTACCCAAACCATCGTTACTCAATACAACACGACCGTTAAACGAATTTAAGAGTTACGTCTTGAGTCATTCAGTCAATCGATCGAACAATCAATCAGTCAAGCAACCAAGAAAGCAAGCAATCATTATATCAGTCAAAGTACAGCGAAAAACAGTGACTGAATAAAAGGCAGCTTCACTCCAGCTTGATTCACCTTCAGTCACCCATCAACAGTGACGTGCAATACGTTGCACGCGAATACAAAAAGTAGATTGATTCTTTGCGATGAGAAAAAATGGCGGAAAAAATATGCATCTTCAGAAACACGGAAAATAACAGAATCGAGATAATACACGAATTCTTTGGGTAGTGGCAGCGGCATGTAGTGTTTATATGAGCAGCTCATTTTTTGTTATCACAATGATTTAGTGTTGCTGGTAACCTATACTGAGTGGTCTTTCTACCGTAATTAGCTCGTGGCGATGACCAACGAAGTCTGCTGGTGAAAAAAGCAGTAGTTTCTCAAAAGGTTTTTGATGCACAAAATAAAAATATATATCTAAACTAAATTTAAGAGCACTTTTATAAGTGCAAAAACTTTAAACACACTGATATCTTGTGCCTTAACAATTCTGTCCACGAAACAATGATGCTGTATGCTCAAGAATGATGCATTTTCGACTATTTTCTCGTTAATCGCTCTTAGTATGCCTGTTTTGACCGTCGCAATTATCCCTCAACTGAAGTAACACCAGACGTGCCCCAAGGCTGCACTTTAGGGTCATTTTTTTCTGATATTTTAACAATTTTCCAAGTTGCGTCTCTTGCATCCACTTATACGCTGACGACTGTGCTAGTTAAAGCGAAGTTCTGAATGATGATGATATACTAATTCTGCACTTGTGTCCGATGTAAGTAACGTGCACGAAATGGCATATAGAACTCAACGTTAAGAAATGTAAAATAATGCCTGTCTCTCGACAAGGGTAACGTTCCCCGGTGTACACACTCAATAACACTCCATTTCAGCCCGTGTCATCTTACGGATACCTTGGCCTAACCATTCATTCATTAGTTATTTACGGATATTGCCCGCCCTTTGTGGGGCTTTTACAGGAGTGGAAACAATAAGAAAAATGTAAGAACCAGTTATACACCCTAATGGAAGCATTAAAAATAGATATGCAAACAATACATACTGTTAACAACGCTTCGACGTAGTTTTTTTTTTTTTAACTAGTGACGCCGAAACGCGGACACACTTGCTAACATTCCTTGATCACGACAGTATGAATGCTGGATGACTTCAAAAATGAAACGAACTCATTAGCTGGGAAAAACAAGAACGTCGGTGATTATTTTTAGGAAGGCTTCGACGGACGTCGACAGCAGCGTTAGATACGGAATTCCACTCACTTGTCGCTCTTCGGGAAAAAAAACTTTACTTGAAACGACCAGCGCGAAGAGAAGGAGATGGAATAAACATCGAATGACAGTGCCGTGATGTGTCGTTAGACCGAATGTCAAAAACATTGGGATTTGTCGATATTAACCAGATTGTGTATAATTAGGTTCAAGTACTTTAGCCTTTCGTGCTTTGTTTGCGACTCTAATGACGGAAACCCAAGACCACCCTGTGAACTGAGATCGAAAGTGAGACATAATGTAGGTATTTATTAACTATGAATATAGCAGCCAGTCGCTGCACCTTTTCCACCTTTGAGCAATCATTTTTCGTGTATTGGTCTCAGAAAGGCTTCGCGTATAATATTATCGGTCTAATCAATGTTTTATATGCTAGTCATTTTATTTGAGGGGTTGCATGATATATGTTCCGCCTTTCGAGCACTTAAAATATATCTGTGCGCTCCATCGAAGACCGGGCGTAGATATAAGGCCGAAGCACTCATGTTGAATTGTATTTCGGATTGCTGGTTTTATATGTTATAGGCAAAATTGAGGTTATTTTTTTCCTAGTTACTGACATAAGAAGCGGCTTCGTCGGGTTTAGGACCGTTTGCCGTTCACCGCACATTTTTTTTTTACTTTTTAAAGTTCTAGTTTAGTTTTGCCTGATCCTTTTGTGTTTTGATGGTGTTATAAATTATGCATTCGTCTGCAAAAAGTCTGGCTGGTACATCAATGTTTTCAGGGAGATCTTTAATAAAAAAGAAATAACAAAGGGCCCAGAACACAGCCTTGGGGGACCCCTGAGGCTATGCAAGAGAGGGTATATTTACTTTCTCCTGACTGAACATACCTCTCGCGGCCTTGGAAATATGAGACGAACCACTTTGTGACGTACTTGTTCCTAAATGCAGCCATAATTTTTTATATTAACTATGCGTGTGATACTTTATCAAAGACCCTAGAAAATTTCATAAAAATAATATCTGGCCACATCAGTTGAGTATTTTGGAAAGGTTATGTATTAATTCAATCAGCTGAGTGGTTGCAGATAAACCTTTCTGGAAGCCATGCTGGATTCTAGGTAAAAAAATTATAATTGTGCAGGTAAAACTGGAGGTGATTTGATACTATGTGCGCTCGAGTACTTTACAGCAAGTACTTATGAGTGAGACTGGACGATAATTAGCTTCGTCTACTGTTTTGCCGCTTTTAAATATCGGCATAACTTTTGCCAGCTACCAAGCACAAGGAAACAAGCCATTGCTGATTAAGGACTGGAAAATAAGAGTAACATATTTTGAATTCCATTCGGCGTATCGGTATAGGAACTCATTTCGGATGCCGCCGGGTCCTTGCATTTTTTTGTTTTAATGTTAAGGAAGAGGTTCAATACACCTAGTCCCGTGATAATGCCGCCTAGAACTGGTCTGGATTTAGCCGACAGATTAATAAACCTTCAAAATTTTTCGGGCGACTCGGTTTGCAAATTGCATAAAGTAACTTTCAAAAACATATAGATGTTTTATGTCTCTACTAGGTGATTACGAATACTGACATTTCCGAATACGAATCTAATACGAATATGAAGGATAAAATGGCTTCGAATATCGCATCGAATGTCTGTTCAGTAATAAAAATATATTTAGGAAAATGAGCAGCAAATGTTGCCTTAATTTTTCAAAACAGACTATGCTATTTGCAGCTTAAATAAACAAACTGGACTGCCTTAGCATCGCATAAGAGATATTACTTGCGCAGAAATTTATGCCTAACGATAGCCTAACAATATCCAACCTGTAATGAGTACATGCAAAATGAAATCCACAAAAGGAAAAAACCGGCAACAAAAATTAATATGATGGCTAGTAAAACCTCATAATTCTTAGTTTAAGGGGCAGAAACAAATGCCTGGGTTATCACAAGGTCGATTTATAAAGTGCCCTGCGGCCGCTGAAAAACAAAGCATGCACGCAAAAAACACGCGTCTCCTTGCTGTGATTTTTGCGATTGCTTGCTGTTCCGGTAAGAAATGAAATCTTTACAAAGTTGAGTTTCTTGCGCATACACAGATGTGATTTCGGGAAATGAGAATCTTTTCTTGGGTGTCTATAAAACTTCAGTTGATGTCTTGCGTGTGTCACGTCTATTTCTCTGTCTGTGTCCGGTGTTTTATTCGCGCTAGCTAACAAGTCGCAGCCAGTGTCCCAGCACCAACTATAGAACACCTTTCTTGTTTAGTCGCTATCCTTTCTAGTACATTGGGCCATGTTACCCTTTCCCACCTCCTTTCTTGTGACCCTTCTGCAACCTTTGTGAGCTGATTGCCATCCCAACGTGCCGAGCCTGGATCGTCACCTTCGAGCTCAACAACCGCCTGGTGCCTTTGGAAGTTCAAGCCTTGTTTGCTTCTTGGGGGCCTTCGTTTCAACATGCACGACGCATCGGCAAGATTGTGCACCGTCAAGCTATTGCAAGATAATGCATAAAGTACAGTCTTTGCCAAAAGTAATCGAGCAACAGGTTTTTGCTTCTCAACCGCATAACGGAGCATTTATGGCACCCTTTAGGACCGAAAGGTGTCAGAAATTGAGGACAAGGGCTCACCTGACTCTTTACAGATTCATAGCTTAAGGGCTGCCATGAGTGCTTCGCTACGCGGCTGAGAAACAAACCACCTGTGCCGGGTTACTTTTGGCAAAGACTGTACGTCCAGATAAAATAATTTCATGCATGCCTACGTGTCGTCAATTCGTCGCAAGTGAGTCCACAATATGACTGGGAAGTGGTGCTGAGGACAAGAACCCGTGAGGCTTCAAATATGTGCGGATTTCGGTGGGAGCAATGCCTGCCGACCCTAATATCTTGCAAAAATTCTACTAGAAAAGTGCCCGCCATTACTGCACAGCTAGCTGGCATTGAACAGCAAGGGCTACCTCATAAAGTAGAAGGTGTGTTAAAACTCTGGCGAAAGTTTTGCATTGAACCGGAGGAGACTCCTGTTTCTCTTGTAGGTATAGTGAGGAGTATAGCGAGCCGTACTATAGTAACGAAAAGAGCAACGTGTGTGTCTCGGAAACCGTCGATTGCCTCCCTTCAAAAACACAAAAATCTGGTCCAACTTCGGCGGCAAAAGCTACGGTAGAATATCTGAAAGAGAAGGAACGCACGTTGCTCGTTTCTGATGAAGAAGGAGTTTTGTGGTTATGCCTAGGCATATATTCAGCAAAAACATCTGCGCAGCTGTTTGTAAAACTTTCGACTGAGCAAAGTGTGTTCCCGCCAAAGCTAAGAAAAGAGCCCTAGCATTGTGTAATGAAAAGAACTTGGACAGCCTGAGGAAAAGTGTAACAGGTGCTCAAAGAGACAAGCTAAGTTTGTTTTTCTCTATCCAGACGCATAACGAGAGGGTACCTCTAAGGGTAATCGTCACTGAGCAAGACTGCTGGCAGGGTGAACTCTCAAAGTTCCTGCAAAAGCGCCTTAACCTGTTGTCTTCGGAAGACCCCTTCTTGCAAGAAACTCCAATGAGGTCATTGACTTCCTTTCCACACTTGAGCTCGATGCTGACATGTTTTATGCCTTTTCGGTGGATGTGGAGGAACTTTTCTACTCCATGCCTGAGAGCGAACTCTGTACTCCTGTAAAAGAGTGCATTGAAACCCAAGGCCCAGTCACCTTCGAGACTTCGTCAGGCTTATCTAATGACAACTTCGTGGAATTACGTAGCTTTTACCTTTCTTCTACTCTTCTGGATTTCAACGATGGCGATAACGTGCAAAGGCAAGGTATTTGTATTGGTTCTTGCATTGCGCCTGTTTTAAGTGCACTTCTTTTTAGCTGCTGCTGACTAAGAAATCTCTTCGCGCCGTGACAAGACTTTCGTCACAAAGATTTTTAGACATGTGGATGATTATCTTGTTTTGTTGGAAGGAGTGGCGCCTCAGGGAAGAGAAGGCAGTGTAGAGAGTATTTCTAACCTCTTTTAAGAGTGTGGAAAGGGTTTGAAAAATATCCGTAAGATTCCTGTTTAGGGTTCCTTGCAATACCGTGACCTTAATAGTAATAAAACATCAGCTTTATTACTAGTTCTCTATGCTGGACACATTTTCCTCGCTCGAAAGAAGCCAATTCTAACTACAATTCAGCCCATTCGGAAGTAGTCAAGAGAAGAATAGCTTTGAGCTCCTTAAGAACCGCACTTCAGATATCTTGTGTTCGCGATGTGAACTTGAGTCAGCAGCAGGTTCTGCGCCTGCGCGGCGCCGGATTTACAGATAGCAAGCTCACGTCCGTCGCCGAGAGCCTGATTATAGAGGACAGACATGGGCACAAAACAACAGAGTATAGTAGTCCCACTTCCCAGGGACGTCCCGTCGCTGTGCATTACATGCACTTGTCCCAACGCCTCAAGAAGGTGGCGGGAGAGCAGCGTTCGGGTCGTTTTTTCGGCACCGCTAAAGATGTCAAGGATGTGCCGAATGGTTAATAGCACCTGCCAAGTGGCACCTGCTGTATTAGGCACGCAACGCAGTTTGTAAACTGCAGCGTTGGAGTGGTTTACCTTATTCCACTTTCCTGTGGAAAGTGTCCTATAGGCCAGTCGGGCCAGTGCTTCACTGAAAGACTCAGGAAGCACAGGACAACACTTTGTGCTCTGATGGCTGCAGGCCATTTGGCTGTCCTTTGCGGCAACTGCAAAATCATCAAAAAAGGTGAAAAAGAAGTGCACCACTCTTTTTCAGCGCATTTGAGTGCTGAAGCGGCTCCACAAAGCAGGCTGACAGAGAGATATTTGAAGCTTTTTGCCGTAAACAGTCCTTCATTGCCCTCACTAGAAAAGGGTTGTCATACATGGCAAAAAACACTTGTGACACCTTGCTGTGATATTTGTAATTACTTGCTATTCCGGTAAAAAAGAAAACCTTTACAAAGTTTCTTGCAGATTCGCAGATATGATTTGGCGAATTTAGATCTTTTCTTGAATGTGTATTAAACTTCAGTTGTTGTGTATCCCATTTGTTTCTCTATCTCTGTCCGCTGTTTTATTCGCGCTAGCTAATGTGTCACAGGCAGTGTCCCAGCACGAACTAGCCCAACGTTCTTGTTTTTAAATCCATAGCCATAAGGTCACGACCAAATCTGGCACGAATGCACAAGTACTACCGCGCGAAAATTTGGCCCGAATGCTCAAGCACGTGATTTGAACTTGCCGCCATTGCAGCAGACAACGCGCCTATTCGCATCCATTGCTTAAGCAATGCTGCGCATTCGCAGAGAGCTGTTCGAGTGAATTTCAGTGACAAAAAGCCCTCTCACAAAACGCGGGAAGTACACACAGTTTGTTATTGTTGCCATAAAATAAGGAACCTAAAAGCCATTGAATTTCGCATGGTACGTTGTTTATACTACTAATTACTGCATTTTACCTATGCTGGCGTAAATAAAAGTCCACGCAACCATCCGCCCGTCCTCCATCTATCCGTCCATCGATCCATCCATCCGTGCGGTCATCTATCTATACGCCCGTCCGGTAATCCATCCATCCGTCCGCCCACCCGTCCGGTCATCCATCCGTCGGTACGTCCGCCCGTCTGGTCATTCATCCGTCCGTACGTCCGTCCGGACATCCATCCGTCCGTACGTCCGTCCGGTCATCCATCCGGGCATTCATCCGTCTGTACGTTCGTCCGTCCGGTCATCCATCCGTCCGTCCGTAAGTCCGTCCGGTTATTAATCCGTCAGTACGTTCGTCCGGTCATCCATCCGTCCGTACATTCGCTCGTCCGGTCATTCATCTGTCCGTACGTCCGTTGGGACATCCATCCGTCCGTCCACCCGTCCGTCCGGTCATCCATCCGTCCGTACGTCCGGTAATTCATCCGTCCGGTCATATATCCATCAGTCCGTCCGTCCATCCGGTCATCCATCCGTCCGTCCGTAAGTCCGTCCGGTCATTAATTCGTCAGTACGTTCGTCCGCTCGTCCGGTCATTCATCTGTCCGCACGTCCGTTGGGACATCCATCCGTCCGTCCGCCCGTCCGTCCGGTAATTCATCCGTCCGTACGCCCGTCCATCCGGTCATCTATCCATCAGTCCGTCCGTCCGTCTGGTCATTCATCCGTACTTACGTCTATCCGTCCGATCATCCATCCGTCCGTCCGTAAGTCCGTCCGGTCTTTAATCCGTCAGTACGTTCGTCCGGTCATCCATCCGTCCGTACATCCGCTCGTCCGGTCATTAATCCGTCAGTACGTTCGTCCGGTCATCCATCCGTCCGTACATCCGCTCGTCCGGTCATCCATCCGTCCGTACGTCCGTCCGTCCAGTCATCCATCTATTCGTCCGTAAGTCCGTCCGGTCATTAATCCGCCAATACGTTCGTCCGGTCATTCATCCGTCCGTACGTCCGTCCGTCCGGTCATTCATCCGTCCGTACGCCCGTCCGTCCGGTCATTCATCCGTACATACGTCCGTCCGTCCGGTCATCCATCCGTCCGTACATCCGCTCGTCCGGTCATTCATCCGTCCATACTTCCGTCCGGTCATCCATCCGTACGTACGGCCGTCCAGTCATCGATCCATCCATCCGTCCATAAGTCCGTCCGGTCATTCAACTGTGCGCACTTCCGCTCGTCCGGCCATTCATCCATCCATCCGCCTGTCCGGTTATCCATCCGTCTGTACGTCTGTCCATCCGGTCATTCATCTGTCCGTTCGTCCGTCCGGTCATCCATCCGTCCGTCCCAACTATCTATCCGTTCCGTTCATCCATCCATCCATGCAGACGCAACCGGACTTAATCTAAATATTTCATGAGTACAAACCGGAAGGGCCGACACGGGTTTCATGCCTTTGTGCGCCGGCGAGGGTATATCGTGGAGGCACCGACCACCCTGGGCGTCAGGGACGTTTTGCTCAGCCGGTGCAAACGCTCTCTCTTCCACGGGGAGGAGGCCAGCGGCCGCATCCGGCGATGGCGCACAAGGAGATGGCAGACGACCCCATTGGATCCAGATGCGGCGACGTCATCAGCTCCGTCCCATCACAAAAACCCCTTTTTATGAAACTTTAAACCAAAAATAGTGTATTTTTTCTACTTCAGCCTATGCAGCGTCCTTAGAACAGATTTGAGAAAGGAATTCAGTTTACCTTATTTCCGATTAACGCCATCGTGAGAAGGTGGAAATACTTTTTGGTCAAAACAGTGCTTGCTCAAGTCGGAACAAAGGTAGGGAAACAACTGCCCTGCGTAAGTCGTGCATAAGCAGCGTTCTGATCAAAACAGTGTCACTGTTGACTCTGTTAAAGCACTAAAAATAACTCCGCAGATATAAGAGATAGCGAGCACAATGGAGGCTGGCCCGCATCGTTAAAATTATGACGACCTTGAAACAAATTAGACAGCTAATGGACTTTTATATTCTAAAAGGGGACAAAAATGAGGTAAAGGAATCTCCGCAACACGCTGTATTTCCTAAGGAAATGTGACGTCAGTAGCAGGATTATCTGAGGCCAGGCCTTGTCATCATCGACGTCACGAGTTTCAGTTCTTCACTCCAACCCTCTCAACAGAAAATGCGTCTTTTGATGCCGAACAAATACCACGATAGCCAAAGAGAACTTCTGTTTTCACAGTGAACGAAAATTGGGTGGAGTCGTCCTGCAGTAATCCTTGAAAGCACATATGCTGGCCATTCCCGCCCGGAGAGCAAGTGGTCACGGAGCCAGCAGCTTTGTAGTGGACGCGCTTTGACCTTTCCAGCGCAGCTTCCTTTCCTTCCCCATTCTTCGCATTTTGCGTAAAAACCGAGGGCAGCCCACGCGGGTCGCCTGTACTCTCTTCCTCCTTCCCCTTGGCGCCTTCTCGGTCGGCTGGGGTCGCTGTGCGTGTCCAGGTGCACGTTCACGCTCGGCGGCGCGCCTATTGATCGCCGCAGCTCTGCTGTGCTTTCGGGTCGCAGGAAGGCCGTGCGCATCTGGGCAGATCGTCCGCCAACTGAAAGGGAAGGCCAGTGGGGAACATCTCGTATACAGACCTCACTTTCAAGGCGCCTTTTCTTAAAGGGACACTGGTGTCATCTGGTTGTTCTCGGTGACAAGCTTCTTGTGGCTCTTTTCAGGCTCGTTCGGCAACAAAAGGCGCGTTTACTGCTGATAAATTTCCAGTTCAAAATGAAATATTTCTTCCCTGTGATTGTTTTCGACTTTTGACTTTGAGGGAGACTCTAGACAAGAACTTAAAGGTGTAGTATGGCAGCAGATATGCGTTAAAAAAAACAAAGCATTGGAGTAATCGCCTATGAAACGATCGCTCGAAGCGTTAATTGAATTTCATTTTCTTGATCATTTCTCACTCTTAAAACTCCATGTTCAGATTTTTTTTTTGTTTAGAACGCGGTCGATGCAGGCCAACTTTATTTCGTCCGCTGAGTCCCTTTAAGACCCCACGAAGCACCCGAGGCCTCATATCGAATGCGCGGTGCAATGAATCTTAAACGACGTCGCAACAGACTCAACTGGAAACGAAATAGCTGGAAACGGAGTTCAGATGTTAGGCGAAAACTGCTTAGAAAGCTCCTGTCGCTTCGACCTGACCTTACTTGGAGCCTCCTTTCCCCGAATTGCCGGTGGAAGAAAGCCGCCTACTCTGAAAGCCATCCTCACCCATCTCCACGTGAAGAACTGATGCCGCACGTCTGGGCTCGAGGGAACCCATAACAAGTTTTACGATAATGCCTTTAATTAACAAAAAAAAAGTAGTCCGTCAGAAAATTTTTAATTGCAAGTGTTTGAGGGCTGTAGACGTGGCTCCACATTAACTCATGCAGATTCCCGGCCAAAGATAAGAGCTGAGGCACGCTCCGAGGAGTTATGTGATGGCTGCCAGTCCACCCGTATGCCTGGAGTGTTATGTTTCGTTCGCGCTCACTGAGCTTCTTCGTCTTGGCTCGTGCTGAAACGGCCGTGCTATTGCGCTTATGCAGACGCGTGGACACTTTCTTCCAGTGTTGTTCACTAAGCGCATAAGCCACCAGACAAGAGCAGATCTTGATGTCGTCTAGCAACACTGGAACTGGCGTCCGTCCAAGCTGCCGTCATCTTCTGACCGCGTTCACTCGGCGCTCGCAGCTTGTCAGCGATCGCCACATGCGAGCGCTACGTGGGCCCGCAGTGAGATGAAGCGCTCGTCCAGGGCTAAGAGCGATGAAAGGACTCCCGAAGGTAGTTTCGAGCTGCGTTACTCTGAGGAATCACCAAGTCTTCAATAAGGGCCCTTCAATAAGAAAGCTTTCAAATTGCCATTAGTCGGCCTTGCCTCAATGAATCTTCCTTATGCAGTCATGAAGGTTTCAGAGTTTGGGCCTTGGTGTTTTGTTCAACGGAATCGCAATACAAAGTGTACGTTTTGACGGGTAACTTCGACGGGTTTGGACGGGTAACGTCTTGACGGGTAATTTCGCCTCCATCGACATTCAGCCGCCGCGGCCGGGATCCAAACCCGCATCTTTCGGGCCAGGAGCCGAGCGCCGTAACCACTGAGCCACAGCAGCGGGGACCAGGTCACTTCAGTTTTTCTCGAACATTGGCACGGATACGGGAAGAAGTACGACTGGTCCAGGCTTGCTGCAAATGTGAAGCGTTCCGTCAGAACTTGCCACGAGCGCCAACGTCGCAAGACACCGCTTACTGCACCAGTCGGACTACTGCAGCCTACTGATCGGCCACAAGTCCCATTCCACCACGTCGGCATGGACTTACTCGGCACATTTCCATAGTTCTCGCTGGGTAACTGTTAAATTGTAGGAGTCACCGACTATGTCAGCCGATACTGAAAGACCAAGGATCTTCCCCGTGGTACCACTGCTTAAATTGCTACATTCTTTATATCAAACATTATGCTTCATCACGGTGCACTCCTCGATCGCTTTAACTGAGAGGGGAACAGCACTAACCATTACACTTACGCAGAAGGTTAAGCGCCTGAGAGACACAGGTCGCAGAAAAACAACCGGTTACCAACCTCAAACGAACGGACTCACCAAACGGCTCAACAAGACGATCGCCGACGTGATTTCAGTGTATGCTAACGCGGACCATCGGAACTCTGATGCAGTACTTCCTTTCGTCTACTTCGCATATACTACTGCGATCTAAGGAACAACGCGCTTCGCTTCATTTCGTTTAGTGCAAGGTCGCGTAGCTAAGATCATGCTGGACACGACGCGGCTACCATAGTCCTAACCCCTTTGTTGCGGGTGCGGTCCAAATCACTAATATCGCCGAGGCCGCCCGCACAGGTGCGCCACAGAGATACGAGTCACCAGCCCGGCGAGCAAGTCTGGACATAGAGAACGAAGCCTTGCCATTCTCGTAAGCGCCTCACTCGAGTCGAGTCCCTGCTCGTTCTGCTTCCCATCGCACGGACTGTCAGAGCGGCGGTGAGTCGGTGCCTTTCAGAGTAAGCGAGTAATGCCACCTGCTAACGCCTATAATTAGGCAATAACTGCTCACTGGCATCCACCTAAGTGCAGCCATACGGCTACAACGAAAAGCTCTACAGCTTCTACGGAGACTTCATAGTTAAATAAAAATTCGTCCTCATACGGGCCTCGAACCCGGGACCACCACTCACCGGAGCAGTCGATCTACCAAACGAGCTAACAGGGAGAGCTAGCATATGGTAACGCGAGAGCGAAATGGCCAGTAACTTGAAGTGGGAACACTGTTGGTCAAATGGTTAGGTGAGTCCCCCAAGGTGTAGATTTCTAATAAGAAAGTAATTAGTCATTGGCATCCACCCAAGCGCAGCCACACGACTTCAAAAAGAGAAGCTATACAGCTTTCACAGAAATATTGCAGTCAAAGTTCCACCGAGTGTGGGGTTTCAATCCGGTACCACTACACACCGCAGCAGTCGCCCTACCAACTCAGCTAACCTGTCCTCCAGTCATCGTCTTTATGCGCAGTTTCTAACCTTTCTGAAAGTCGACCAACTAGCCCGCAATAAAGTTATACTAAAGCATATTTTTTCTACCCTGGGCTTTATTTTGTGTCTTCGTACGTGGTGTCGAATTCAATTCTTTACCTCCTTCTCGCCGTTTTGCGTAATTTCTAGTATTCCTCGAAAAGAAACCAATTAGCCCGCGACAACGTTCTACTGAACCACCTTCCGCCCTGGGCTCTGCGCCCGTGGTGTCGCGTTCGTGTACGTACAGTCATTGTCAATAATATACAGCCCAAGGGGTTTACTTCTAAGCCATGTAGTGGGGCTTTTAAGCACGTTTGACAGTCCTAAGCTTGGGAGCGTTGAGGACTTAAGTTCCTCCCGCCTTCGGGAAATTAGAGTCCCTGAGTATGCAGGAGGCGCCGCGCTGCAGGGATAAGAAGCAGACCCCTTGGGATGTATACTTTTGACAAAGACTGCACCTCCTACCCTCGTTCTTTTGTGCAGTTGCTCACCTTCGCCCAGGTTAGTTATTTGTACCCTGCCTCTTGTTACCGGAGTTCTAATCGCTGTGTTATTGCGGTGTCGTGCCCCAGCGACCTGTTTCGTCTCGTGCGTGTGTGCCATGCCTTTATAGACTGTGTATTGTTCGGTTTGAGTCAGTTTTTACTGATGCTCTCCGGGGACGTTGAAAGCAATCCTGGCCCTGATTCCGCAAACAGTACATCGAGTACACTGAGTGTAACCACCGATACTGCCACTATCGCTGGGATCTTTGCGGTTGTTAAGCGTTTAGAACTGGGCCAAACTAATTTCCTTCAAGAACTGCAGGCAATAAGAGAGAACCAAAATGCCATGAATACATCTCTGGATGGTCTTCTGGGTAGAGTTTCAGCTCTCGAAAATATGGAAGTCATAAAACGTAATGAGGCTGCTTGTGTATCTGCTCAACCACAAGCCGTTGATGATCTAGCGCGGAACTTGGCCGAGCTTAAGACATCGCTTGATGATGCGAACAACAGATCAAGAAGAAATAACCTGGTTCTTCTGGGTTTGGCTGACTCGGCTACAGAGACATGGAGTGAATCTGAAGAGAAGGCTCGTGCCTTCTGTCTAAACCAGTTGGGTGAGCCCGTTCATTCAGAAAGTATTGAACGTGCACATCGTATTGGCCAGTTCCAAGACGATAAAAACCGCCCGATAGTCATTCGGTTCTACAACTTTAAAGACAAGGAACGCATTTTGTCTTGCGGAAATAAATTGAAAGACACAGACTTCGCGATCCGCGAAGATTTCACCCGGGCGGTGCGGGTGGCTCGAGCTAAGCTTGTAAGCTATGCTCGTGCCAAGAAAGTTACTTTCAAACTTCGTTATGACAAAATGCTTATCAACAAAAAGTGGTTCGTTTATAACCCACTTCAAGACCAGGTTATAGAGCATAAACCTTAGCTAAAGGCCAGGCAGCTGCGCAATGGGTTCCAGCCGCTCATTCACTGCAGTCTTGCCAGGATTCAGTCCATATCTGATCTTACTATACTGGTGGTGAACTGCCGTAGCATAAAGAATAAAACTGATGATTTTGCCACGCTTATTTCCTCAGTCCAACCGCATGTAGTCATGCGTACTGAATCCTGGCTGGACGATTCGATTCACAGCTCCGAGGTCTTTCCAGCAGATTTTGAAGCTTACCGTTGCGATAGACACTCACGTGGAGGTGGCGTTTTCCTGCTCATTCACTCGACTCTTCGCTGTTCTGCTCTGCCGGAACTTAATGGCTGCGAAGAATCTGTTTGGCGGAATCTACATTTAGAGAACGGGCAGCTGCTTACGCTTGGCTGTTTCTATCGTTCTCCTATGCGGGCTAATCCAGATGTATTTGTATCCCTTTCTGAATTCATAAGTAAGATACACAACGATTGCATCATTGGAGGTGATTTCAACATGCCTGAAGTTACATGGGTTGACAATAAACCAGTCCTTACCAACCTGTCAAAGCTGTACGTTGATTTCCGTGACCTCATTATTGCAAACGACCTGTATCAGTTTGTTAAGGAGCCAACCAGGTCATGCCATGGTTCCTCGTCTGTTCTAGATTTGCTTTTTTCTAACCGAGATTCACTTGTGCGCGATAGTTATATTATCCCAGGTATCAGTGACCACGACTGTGTCGTTGCACACGTGCCAATGACCCAGCCTTCAGTGCCACACAGGCACCCCAGGAAAATTTTCTTCTATGATAGAGGTGATTACTCATCACTATCTAGCGAGCTTGCCAACTATTTACAAGACTTCATATTCATGAGCCAGCGTTTCGATGCTACTGCGCTGTGGGACATATTTAAGCAGAAGCTTGATGTGCTCATCGACAAATATGTTCCTTTCAAAAACATATCAGCTAAGCGGCGCAAGGACAAGCCGTGGGTAACTCGGGAAACTAAACTATTGATTAAGAAAAAGCGTCGTCTCCTAAACACGTACAAAAAATACCGGGACGCAAAAGTTCTTGAAAAGGTACGTGCTCTTGGAAGAGACATAAAAGTTGAAAATAAAGCTGCGAAAAAAAGATACATGAATGAGTTAGGTGCTAAAATTCAGAGTAATCCAAAAGAACTGTGGAAATTTCTTAAAGTTAATGGCCGTGAATCAGTTGGTATTCCGGCACTGAATAACGGCGCTGAACCTATAACTGATGATTTTGATAAGGCATGCTGTTTCAATGATTATTTTAAGTCTGTTTTCGCAGCAAACTCGCATCATGAAATGCCAGTCATGGATGCCCATGTGCAAGAGACAATGCCTGAGCTAACAGTTACATACAACGGTGTGTTAAACACGCTGAATAACATAAAGGTGTCTTCGGCAAGCGGGCCCGAAGATGTTCCCGGTCATGTCTTGAAGGTCTGTGCTGAAAGCATTGCTCATTACTTAGTTATTCTATACTCGAAATCGTTAGATACAGGAATAATATCCCAGCAGTGGAAAAACGCTAACGTGGTGCCCATTCATAAGGGTGGTCCTAAAAACATAGTTGCTAACTACAGGCCGATTTCGCTTACAAGTATTAGTTGCAAAACGCTTGAACACATAATATATAGCGCATTGATGAAGCATTTGGAACAAAATGAATTTTTCACTCAAGCTCAGCATGGTTTCAGATCAGGTTACTCGTGTTCGACGCAGCTCTTAGAATTTAGCCATGATATTTTTTCATCATTTGACAAGGGTCTACAAACGGATTGCATTTTTTTAGATTTCAAGAAAGCGTTTGATTTGGTACCTCATGATTTACTACTGTATAAATTATCTTTGATCAAGATTCCAACTTCCCTTCTAAACTGGCTTCAATGTTACCTGCAGGGACGCAAACAACGTGTATTGATTAATGGGTCCCAGTCTGATTATGTTCCTGTATCTTCGGGGGTACCGCAGGGGTCTGTTTTAGGACCTCTGCTGTTTCTAGTTTATATTAATGACATTTCTAAATATATGACCTGTAAAATACGTTTATATGCTGACGATTGTGTTGTCTACCATGTTATTAACAGTTCTTCAGATTCTTGTCATTTGCAGTGCAACTTGGACCGCATACAACAATGGTGTTTGAAGTGGCAGATGTTTCTGAACCCAATAAAATGTCAGTTCATTTCTTTCACGCGCAAGCATCACCCTTTCTTGGCTGAATACAAACTAGATTCTACCCGACTTTCCAGAGTTACTAACTATAAATACCTCGGCGTTTACTTTTCGTCTAATCTCACCTGGAATGAGCACGTCGAGCACGTTTCTGCTAAAGCTTATGGCATGCTAAATTTTCTAAGAAGAAATTTTAAAATGGCACCACTAAAAGTTAAAGAGCTTCTTTATTTTACCTATATTCGGCCAATATTGGAGTATGCTTGTGTTGTTTGGCACCCCCCCTACTTTAAATTTAACAGACATGCTTGAGCGTGTTCAGAACTTTGCCGCTCGGTTTGTTTCAAGTAATTATGATTTTAACAGCAGTGTTACTAACATTAAACTAACGCTGGGATGGGAGCTGTTACGGAAACGCCGTACCAACTCCCGGTTAGAAATGCTGTATAAAATTTTTCACCGAAAAATAAAAATAGATAAAGAAAATTATTTACTTCCACCGCATTTCAGGTCAAACAGACTTGACCATGGGTGGAAGATTACAGAAATTAAATGCAAAACTAACACTTATCAAAACGCATTTTTCCCATCTACCATTCATGACTGGAATCGCCTGCCCCATGAAATTGTTGAGTGCCGTTCAGAGTCTATGTTCCGCGCGTTGCTGTCGGATGTATGAGTGCGCAGTTGGCTTTCTTTTTTTTTTTTCGTCATGTCTTTTTGTTGTTTCATATTTCATTCATTTTGTACTTGCTGTGTCATGCCTTGTTGTATTGCTTTTTTTTTCTTCCTCTTTTTTTTCCGCCCTAATCTCCTGTTATGTATCCTCATCCCCCCTGCAATAATGCCTTCGGGCGCTGCAGGTATTTCCAATAAATAAATAAATAAATATAACAAATAAGAAACACGGACGCATGGAATGCCGACAAAACATTTTATCAGCAAGCTTCGCGTTACCGGTTTTCTGCGTACAAGCTTGATCTGCGGGTAGCGACCGGCGGTCGCCGTTTGTCACTGCGAAGACTCGCTAGGCGCACCGCTTTAGAAGACACATTCTCGCATACGCTTACATGCACAACACAAATCCGTGACTGATTCGTGCGAGATTTTTTTTTTATTTGACGAGTGTGCCACAAGGCGTAAGTTTAGTGGTTGCATGAGAATGACAGGCGACGTTTTCGCCGAGTGGCTTTCTGAGTTCGACGATGACATAGCGAAAAAATTTCGAAGGTCCTTCTTCGTGCTCAAAAACCACGTAGCGCATCATGTGGTGCCACCGAACGGCACGAGCAAGACCAGCCACTTGACAGGCGCATAATTCACGTGCTCGAGGTGCCCTGTCGGCGGCACGTCCCCAGTGCATACACTAATAGCAATAGACCCTTTAGAAAATTCAGTCTGGCAACAGGCAGGCATCATCACCAGCAACTTCCGTCGGCGCCGTGCGCCATATTTTGGGCACCTTTGGCTAGAAGACGCGCAGCTATATGCTCTGCACAGCGTTTGCACCAGTTTCCACCTTGTGGCATGTCTGGTTGCGTTTGTGAAAGCGATGGCGGAAAATTTGCAGTGGCCGAAGGACCTGACTATCATCCCGGGCGAATTTTTGGAAAGGCTGTTGGACTCCTATTGTCCGGCCGCACCTCACAGCGAAGCTGAAAGCTGGTGTGCGAGACTTACTTCAATCCGTCCACAGTGCGCGTTACCGTGTCATCTTGCAGGTCCAATCTGCTGTCGATGAAGGAGGGGTAACACTTGGACCGGACTCGACTAAGATCAGGCGCACTGCAGGGCGAAATGCGTGTCGATTCGGACGCGGGCGCTCGATCAGCAGTGGCGGTGCGCTAGCCGTCGGTGCAAAATAGGCAGTTTTAGCTGAGCGTTTTTACGGCCAGCGGGGCGGAGCGGAGCGGAGGAGCGGATACACCAGCGGAGAGGCGCGCGAGAAAAAAAGAGTTTTAGCCGGGCGGATCGCCCGTCTTCTCGAGCGGACTAGAGTCGAATTGCTCTGCTGCTCCACCTATAGGTCACAATTCGAGTTAGAGTGAAAAGAATATCAATTAAGCCAGCTAATAATGCGCTGAAACTATTTAGTAAAGGTAGATTCTGTGTTTTTAGTTAATTATTGGGTAAATGTTGCGTCTTAGATGTACAAAAGAGGCTGCCATCTCGAATACCCATACACGCCCGCGCGCTCTTACGCACGCTCGTGCGCTGTTTATCGCTCCGCTGGAGAAGGCTTCCCAGCGGGCGTAAGCTTCGCTCCGTAAAAACGCTGGCCGGCCCAGCGACGAGAGCATGCGCAGTGGCGTCTGCGCTCGTCCGCTCCTCTGCGCTGGCCGGAAAAACGCTCAGCTAAAACTGTCTAATACTCGCGTTGTAGCGGTTCACATGCATAGTTTGCTCACTTCAGATCAAGGTGACAGATTACCGGAGTGCTTGCTAAGCCGGAGGAACTGATCCAACGAAAACACACTGCTGCTACTGCTGCACATCGCCTATGTCGCCGTCTTTTGCTCCAGGTTCGCAACCTTGGAGGAAGGAAAATTAGAGGAGAGGCCGTCACGTGACATTTTGTGAAGCCGAAAACAAGCTCGGCGCCATCTTGTCCGGGCTGACGTCATGCTGACGTTTCGCCGCCGCGCCGATTGCGCGCGCGTTTCAAAGCCAACGAAGGAACGTGCTACCGCATGGGCACACGCCCCAGCAGGTTTGCATGTACGGGGTAGAAGTTTTGACAAATGCCATTTGTTTGCAGTTGAAGACTTTGTTGTAGAGCAGAAGCTTTTGTGTTGTTGTATATGATGTGAAAATATTGTAAATAGCCACGTTTTTCCGTATGAGTTGTTTTTTGTGAGAAAATAAATGTTTTTTATGAATGAAGTTCTCGGGATCCTGTGTGCATACGTATCTTGATATAGATATTGCAGTGAACAAAACTAACCCTTCGCCTTTATTAAAGAAGAAAAATCTCTAAGGTATTGTTTAAGCGCAGGGTCTCTTTCTTTTTACCGGCGGCGTATAACACTCCCCGAAAAATACTTCTGCCTACGCCACTGGTAGTGGCTGTATTGTGAAAGAATAAAAATTTACTCATCTGCTTCGGCGCACGTGTCTACCACGTGTCTACCTGAGTTTAGAATAACCTAAGGGCGCGTGTGATCAGTGAATACGTAAAGTCGGGATCGAATTAATCGCAGGTGTAAGCAAGATGCCGGTAGAAACTACAGCGAGTGCATAAAGGTATACGCAACAATAGTCGCATATAAAATCAACGGTAAATTTCACATTCAACCGAACGAGCCCCTGCATTCTTTACTGAGTATGGCATGCAATAGTCACCAGTAGCTCAGGTTTTTTTAGTCATTTCTGCAAAAATATTTTGTCAAATTTTATAAGAGCTTTGGGGAACGTTCTAAAATTAAGAGATTTCACATACCGATTGCCTGAAAGCACTTTCTTTTTTCTTCTTCCTTTCTTTTTCTTTTTTCTTTCTCTTTTTAATGTTGTGTGCCTTGGATTTCACAGTGTATTTCATGAAGCTTCCGAACAAATTATCCCACCTTAATGCAGTGTAAAGAACTCCCTTTAAATTTAAGCTTCCTGATATGTTTTAGTATATGGCTACCCTGGAAGCCTTTCATGTACGGCTTGCTTGCACGAGACATATTTGAATGGTACTCTGCAACACTAATTTCTATTTGAGAGCATAATGATTTTTGAGTGTACAGCTGTCAAATATGCTCATGAGGTTGTAAAAAAAATCCGTCTTTGCTAGAATGAGTTTAGAGCTTCATGCATGAGATCCCTGAGCAAGGTTATTGATATTGGGTTGTTTGCATGCTATGCTCGCATAAAAGTGTGCCGCATACTGGCCGCACTTTAATCGCGCTCTCTGGAGGATAGCACAAACCTCTCAGTTTTATGGTGAATGAGTGTGCACTTGTCTGCTTTCGGCTGAGTCGTGAACAATGCTGCCATGCATGGTCACACCCCACCTTATAGTGTTCAACCTGCCTTTTAATGCAGCTCTTGCTGCTGAATGTAGCCATCTGCTTCCATTGCATATGTTTGGGAAGCTGGCTGTGTCAACGTTGCCTTGTGCTGAAGCAGTGAGGGTAGGAAAAATTCTGCAGTACTTTGTTATTGGCCATAAATACTATACTTATCTTCATAGCATGTTTTCGTGCGGCTGGTGATGCAAGGAATGCTTTCTCGTATACAGCAGTGAGGATGGGCAAGTATACTAAGAAGTTTGAGTTCTTGACCCTGAACGCAAAATGTAATATCATAACGTGTTGTATTGGTGGCCATGCCAGCAATGACTTTTGATTCACAACTCCAAGAGCCACTCACACAGGTGACAGAAACGGAGAGGGCCAAAGTGCATATAGTAGACAGCAGGGGAGGGTTTATCTGAAATTTTACACAGGATAACCATTCTGAACATGTTTTTCTCAATGAAATAAGTCCAAGAAATAAATGTTTAAAATATGACTGCCCCTCTCCATAAATCCATCCTTTGTAGCATGGCAACAGCATGTTTCACATATCCACAGATCTAGTATTGTGCATAATGTATATTACCGTAGCTTTTCAGTTCACGGTGTTGTGCATCACTTCCATGCCGTGTTTCATGTTTAATGTGCAGAGCTGCAGCTGTACGCACCGCTTTTCGGTACTTGATGAAATACTATAGCTTCTAATGTCACTGCATAGTAGCACACTTTACTCGTGATGACAACACATAAAATGAAAGTTGATCTATTTTACGTAATGATCGAATGCATCAAATTATTTTTCTTCAACATAACCACAGACATCAATGAAATTCAGCGCACACGTGGGTCCTCATTTCACTAAGTACTTTTTACCCCAAAAAACACAATCACAGGACATGGGCACAATAAACACGTGAGAAAAGGCCTCCTAATTCAGTTAGAGCTTTGCCTTTTTCGCACTTCTTGACTATGACATCAGATAGAAAAGCAATTGCAAACCTGCAACAGGAAACCGGTATAAGCATAGCGCGCGACCAGAAACACAGACTTGGCCACGATATGAACGAATACACTTGAGCCCGGCACGTCCCAGAAGCTAGAGCTCGCTAGACGCTTCAAACGTTACACGCTTGAAACGGGCGGGTAATAAAGTTTCTGCAGTATACTAAGAGCAAAGTGAGCGCAGCATGCTTCCTTTAAAATATCGCCCTCCGCCCATGTCATGGCCTCCGCCGCTCACACAAGCGCAATCGCGAAAAACGAAAATGACAGTTATACTAACGCCAGTGACGATCACTGGAGCGTAGCAAGAACACGCCTAATAGCAACGAGGATTCACTGCCGATAGAAACGGGAGCGCGAATGGTACACGCACACTGCACGCACAGGACGTGAAACGTCCGCACAATACGCTGACGACCTCTCTAGCGCACGGCGTATTGAATCACTGGTGAACGAACAGCGCGAGTGCTCCTCAGTGAGCAGCGGTAGACTCCCGACGGCTCCGAGCAGTGACGCAGTAGACGAAATGCCCGTGCGATCGTGGTCGCCGAGCACGTTGAAATCAATGCACGCAACAACGAGAGTTTTGCAGCGAATTCCACCTGAGATATGAGTGAACGGCGCCAACGTCAGCCTGTGAGCACGATCAAAAATAAACTCGAGCAGTTGAGAAAAGTACGCCTAAGCCGCACCGCAAACGCTACGCCGCGACCGTCTGCTACCGCCCGGTTGGCAAGCAGCAACTACGACGCCGTTGCTAAGCTGCCCGGACTAGATGGCCTCCCGATCGCGAAAAAACCACGTGATTTCCTCCACACTTTTCTCCCATGGCGTTGTGTGGAAAGGGCCTCTCCTCTCTTTTTCCTTCCTCCATGTTCGCAACAGAGAGAACGACGGCGCTCGTCGCGGCGCCGCATCGTCGTGCTCTTTTTCGCGCACACGGAACTCACTATGGATGGTTGAAAGCGGGTGCTAGAAAATCCAAAATAAACGCGTTTGTGCAACGTTTTGATTTTGTGACGCACCGAAACAGTCACCAGCATCGGAAACAATGCATATCCTCGATTGCACCGAAGGTGGAACCTTTATATTTGTGCTCACTATACAACGGAAGGGCTGCACGGTAGAAGGAACTTTCGCTGCTCTTGCAATACTTATATCATTACGCGACGCTCTTACGCCGCGCTGGCTGAAGAAAGGCACACAGCAGCATGCTGGCACCGCGACTATAGCTTGGAGCGGATAGCCAATGCCAAGGAAGATGGCTAGGACACAGAAACAAGAAAATTGCGCTTGTTGTGGCTTCGCCAGGCGCCGTACTTTTCAATCCGGTCCGAGCGCTGTCCAGCAGGCGTATGCCCAAGTAAGGGAGGAGGCACCGCGGTTCGCGCGCCACACACCAGATGGCACTGAATTTTCTAAAGGGTCTATTGACCGACAAGGTCCCAGTTCAAATCTCTCTGCTCCCTGCCGTTGAATGATAAGGTCGCGTAGATGAAGATGACTGTGCAGTGCACCAAGTGCTTGCTTGAGGCAGCGTTTAGGCACTCGTGATCCACGGGGGACGCTGTCGAGGATCACGGTATCGGACACATGTGCATTTGTGGAAACGCGTCGTTGAGGCGCAGCTGGCCCGACCCGATGTCGCCTGGAATGACTTCGTTGGCGCAGGTTATGACGCCGACATTGGAAAGGCATACTCTGACGAAAGTAATAGTATCGAAGTACGAGAACCCCCCCACTGCCAGGAATCTGATGACGACGATGAGGAGGAGGGCGACGCGACAACTGCTACGGTGAGCGTTTCCACCGCGATTAGTTATATCGCTTCCCTAAACCAGCTTATTGGTAGCAAATGTATCGGCTAAAAGTATGTAACTGCGCTGGAGAGCTTGGAGAGCGCCATAATAGGGTGCAGTTTGAACTAGCAGACGCGCATAAAGGACTTACACTGTCCAACTATGTATTTTTGGCTGTAACATGGGAAGTCCAGTTATTACCAATGTCGGATACAACGAAAATTCAATCGGCGCCACCGTGAGGTTCGTTATAAGTGGGCTCGACTATGGACGCAGTGGTTTTCCGGACTCAAGATATTTGCGGCTTCAGTGATCTCTCATGAGGTTTTGTCACCGCACCTGCCCAGCTCGTTTGTGTTACTGAACCCAGGTGTGCATGTAGAACCGCGGCAATGAACACCAAGATGGCCTGAAGGTTGAGCTTGTTGCAAGCTACAGGTGGAGTTACCCTTGCGGACTCTGCAGGCAACTGCTCCCCCGTAGCGACACTTAAATGTTAAATGAGGTCCAAAAATCAGGCACATACCTGAGTACTGACTGATCACACTGCTATAAACACAATCACCCATAAGAGTTAAAAGTCAACTGCTGCTGTCGCCATGAGTCCAGATCCGAGTCCTGGACGAACTTTAAAAGTAGGCATGCAGCCTCCTTTATACATGACTGTTTTCAGCACGGGTAGACAGTGTCCTGAAGGGAACTATGAGGGGCTCCTGTCTTCTTGAGGGAAGCGAAAAACACACACCTTTCCGCGTTGTACACCCGACAGCACATAAGATAATGTTCTATACCGCCGCGCGCACCATATGTAGAACACAGCGGAGACGATGCCAAGCCCGTCTTATACATCCACGCAGGGGTACGAGCAGCCCGTGCGTATGCGATGTAGTAATGTGGCTGGTGGCCTTTTTAGTACGTACAGTACACTGGTCAAACATGGCTTGTTGGGTGAACTCCACAGGGTTATTTGACAGGTAAAGTAAACACCTAAGTGTTTGTTCTCTGAAACTTGATTTAATGTCCCATCACTTAAATTATTACTGCTCACATGTGGATTTTTCTTTCTGGTAAATGTCATGCCGAGGGTTTTATTCAAATTTGATTCCATATGCCACTTTGCACACCATTTTCTGATTCTGTTCACGTCTTATTGGAAAACATGCACATCACTCCCGCCTTTTATTCCATGGTAGAGTACGCAATCTTCGGCGAATAATCGCCTTCGAGATTAGATGCCATCAGTTATATCATTCACGTACATTTCCACTTGTTTCATTAGTTAATATATAAACGCTTGCGTTTTTATATCCCACGTCTTCCAACCAACACCTGCTGTGCTGTACGGTGATTAGCGATTTTTTTTTTTTTTTGCCACGTGCCCCGCCGCAAATATCTTGGTCGACAAACTTGTCTGCGCCCTAATTCACGTCGTGATGGGGAACATTCAATCGCGCGCGCCTCTGCTTTGATCGGCTGAGCACATGTTTGAGTCACTTTACGCATGGAAGTAGTAAGGCAACATGTTTAATTAGGGCACCTAGTGACCGCAGACCCGGATAATGAGAGGGAAATAACTGAGGGTAAGAATGGGGTGGACCGCATATGACAGGTTCTCTCAGTTAATTAATGGCAGTTTACCCGTCTCCCTCAAGAGAAAAGTATACACCAGCTGTATCTTACCGGAACTCACCTATGGGGCAGAAACGTGGAGGCTAACGAAGAGGGTTCAGCTTAAGTTAAGGGCAACACAGCGAGCTATGGAAAGAAAAATGATAAGCGTAACGTTAAGAGATTAGAAGCGGGCGGAGGGGGTGAGGGAACAAACGCGCGTTAATGACATCCTAGTCGAAATCAAGAGGAAGATATGGGCTTGGGCAGGGCATGCAATGGGAAGGCAAGATAACCATTGGTCCTTAAGGGTAACGGAGTGGATTCCAAGAGAGGGCAAGCGTAGCAAGGGGCAGCAGAAAGTTAGGTGGGCGGATGAGATTAAGAAGTTTGCGTGGATGGGGTGGCCGCAACTGACAAAGGACAAGGTTGAGTGGACAGACATAGAGAAGCCTTTGCCCTGCAGTGGGCGCCGTCAGGCTGACGATGATGATGACACCACCACCCCCAGTGGTCCGCAGCCCCTGATCGCCAGCGAACACAGGGTTGCTTGTTTCCGCTGACCTGCACCGAAGGGCTTCGTTAAGCAAACAACACGACCAGCATGGCCGAGCGGCTCCTGCATAGGTAGCAACACGGCATGCATCAATTCCGTCTTAAATTTATTTATCATGGTTCTCGCGCAGCTGCATAATGTCAATGTTGTTCACTTGCCCCACTGGGATCTCCCTCGACAGTCTCACCATAATTGCCACCAAAGTTTTCGTCCTTTGCAACCGTCCCTGCAAACCGTCCCTGCTCTACCTGGCACACTCACAGCGGCATTCAGGTAGCACTACAGGCGTTGACGCGGTATACGAAAAAAAAAAGCCTCTGGAGACAAAAAAAAAGGCACAAATTAAGTGCCCACCTTTGCCATCTTCCGACGCGCTTCTCGCACGCGCCACCGTTACGTATTCTCCACGCGGACAGCGGGGCGTAATTGCTTTTTCCACCGAGCCTTTGTTACCCCACTCTCAGCCTGCGTCTTTTCCTCCCCCTCGGCCACTCGCTGTCAGCGGAGCGCCCGCACGGCCATGGGCGTATGCGCCGTTAGCGACCGTGGTGCCCGCGCGCGCTCATCCAACGATGCGACAACGCAAAGGCCAGGGTCAGTCAAACCAGCAGCCTCGGCAGTCGATTACGCGCGGGCGTGAGGTGCATCCAGCGAGCGGCGGCAGTCGGAGCTTCGCTCGGACGTCACATGGTTGCTGCTCTGCTCGGCCTTGTAACGGTGGCGGACCCCGCTTGGTCAGCTAGAGCTGTTGCTCATAACAGCAAGGACAGGGCAGAATCAAGTCCACAAATAAATGACATTTCAAAAGCAAGGTCAGAGTATGTCGGGGTAACGTTAAGGAAAAGTTGGCTATGGTTTAGCTCTGGCTAAACCTGTAGGACTGCGAAAGCAACATCTGCGCGTAGCCATATATTGTTGCGTGAGCTACAGTGCCCACATTCTCGCCGTTTCGCGTGCTCTTGCACGACCACACTGCATATGCGCGAGGAGCAAGTGACGTTACTACGCACAGCTGCCGTGCCTCGCCGCGCGCGCTCGCTTTCTTTTCCTTAAAATGGTCGGTGTGTTGGTTGGTTGGTTGGTTTCTGGGGCTTAACGTCATAAAGCGACTAAGGCTATGAGAGACGCCGTAGTGGAGGGCTCCGGAAATTTCGACCACCTCGGGTTCTTTAACGTGCACTGACATCGTGCAGTATACGGGCCTCTAGAATTTCTCCTCCAAAGAAATTCAACCGCCGCGGCCGGGATCGAACCCAGGTCTTTCGGGTCAGCAGCCGAGGACCATAACCACTGAGCCACCGCGGCGACAGTATGAAACATGGTCAATGCCAACGCCAATGAACACAACGAACGCCGACGGCCTATGGCTTCAGCGCCGCGTTTCTGGCACAACCTTGGCAATGCCTGCAGCTCACATCTCTCTCTCTCTCTCTCTCATCACCCCACGTACCTATAAGCACAATTCAGGTGTCCACTGACCCAGGGAGCCATTGTGCGACCTTCCTTTCCTTAAAATGATCGGAGTGTGAAACGTGGTCAACGCTAACGCCAATGAACACAACGAACGCTGACGGCCTATGGCTTCAGCGCCGCGTTTCTGGCACAACCTTGGCAATGCCTGCAGCTCACATCTCTCTCTCTCTCTCTCATCACCCCACGTACCTATAAGCACAATTCAGGTGTCCACTGACCCAGGGAGCCATTGTGCGACCTTCCTTTCCTTAAAATGATCGGAGTGTGAAACGTGGTCAACGCTAACGCCAATGAACACAACGAACGCCGACGGCCTATGGCTTCAGCGCCGCGTTTCTGGCACAACCTTGGCAATGCCTGCAGCTCACATCTCTCTCTCTCTCTCTCATCACCCCACGTACCTATAAGCACAATTCAGGTGTCCACTGACCCAGGGAGCCATTGTGCGACCTTCCTTTCCTTAAAATGATCGGAGTGTGAAACGTGGTCAACGCTAACGCCAATGAACACAACGAACGCCGACGGCCTATGGCTTCAGCGCCGCGTTTCTGGCACAACCTTGGCAATGCCTGCAGCTCACATCTCTCTCTCTCTCTCTCATCACCCCACGTACCTATAAGCACAATTCAGGTGTCCACTGACCCAGGGAGCCATTGTGCGACCTTCCTTTCCTTAAAATGATCGGAGTGTGAAACGTGGTCAACGCTAACGCCAATGAACACAACGAACGCCGACGGCCTATGGCTTCAGCGCCGCGTTTCTGGCACAACCTTGGCAATGCCTGCAGCTCACATCTCTCTCTCTCTCTCTCATCACCCCACGTACCTATAAGCACAATTCAGGTGTCCACTGACCCAGGGAGCCATTGTGCGACCTTCCTTTCCTTAAAATGATCGGAGAGTGAAACGTGGTCAACGCTAACGCCAATGAACACAACGAACGCCGACGGCCTATGGCTTCAGCGCCGCGTTTCTGGCACAACCTTGGCAATGCCTGCAGCTCACATCTCTCTCTCTCTCTCTCATCACCCCACGTACCTATAAGCACAATTCAGGTGTCCACTGACCCAGGGAGCCATTGTGCGACCTTCCTTTCCTTAAAATGATCGGAGTGTGAAACGTGGTCAACGCTAACGCCAATGAACACAACGAACGCTGACGGCCTATGGCTTCAGCGCCGCGTTTCTGGCACAACGTTGTCAATTGCAAGGCATGCAGCGCAAACCTGTCACTACCGCCACTTAGCTTAAAGCATGGTTGTGGCGTCCACTGTTCCAATAGGGCAGTTATGCGCCTTACCTCTGGTTCAGGTGTCCACCGAGATGTGGACGCCTCGCCCTCACCTCACGCTACGTATATCCTGGCATGGCAGAGCTAAGCGACTGCCAATTTTATATACACCACAAACCACGCAGATGGCGATGCGCAATCGCTACTGCGCATCAGAGAGGAAGAGAGGAAGACTGTCGGCGAGGCGATGAAGAGCGCATGGCAGCGGCTCCGGTGGCGGCCCCGGCCAACACCCCGACGCGCCAGCTGTGCGCCGTGTGACGTCAACCGCTCCTCGCGCATGCGAAGCTTGGCCTTTTAAGAGCTCCGCCAAATGGCTCGGCGACCAGCGTAGTGTTGCAGCACTGCCTATAACAACAAGAGCACAAGGGATGGTCTGGTCCGAAGCGCTGGCAAGAAAGAAATGTGCGACAGGGCGATTTCAAGCCCTCAGAGCAATGTCACATTGGAACGGAATGCTGTGCCTCAGGGGCAGACAGCCTTCGAAAACTCTCACCACGGCGCAACTCGTGAGAACCCAGGGAAAGGTCCTTTGAAGATAAATGACGGCATCGCCACAGCGGCCCGTGACAGAAGACAAGAAAATAAAGAACCGAACTCAGAGAAAATCGCAGAGGCGACCGATTTCCAGGAAAAATCTTACTGCAAGAGAAATACGGAACGCGACGAGCCTTTGAGAATCGTTAGTTCAGCTTTCGGCGCTCAGGTCAAGGCTTGGAGCTATAAACATGACGGCAGTGCGAGTACTGGTGACACGCAGTCAAACCAACGGTAACAGTTTTGAGAAGGCGGCGGCACGGAAAGGAAACCAAATAGGAAGGTTTCGCTAAAAAGCAAAAAGTGCGTGTAAATAGGCTTGTACGGTTGAGGGCCGGCGAAGCGTGTAACTGGCTGTACTCACCTCGGTGCTCAAGAGTTTACCGTCGTCACTGAAAACCAACCATCGCTGGAGTTATTCCAGGCCCTATGACGCGTGCAGTGTGCTGCGGAGAAGGATGCACGGCTGCCGCGCGTAAAACCCCCCAGAGGGGGGACACAAAACTTAGTGAACAGAGAGAGGAGGCTGCGCCCCTGTCGCTCTCAGCTTTTTCAGCACTGCCCAGGCTTCGAAAATATGTCGCGCGGACGCAGAACAGACCACCCACTCAGCTTTTGTCAAGTGTCGGCTGCAAGAGCCGACACCCATCCTACTACCCTGCAGAAAAATGCGAACTAAGGTTTTTTTACCTGTTATGTCTGAGCGCATTTTGCACTCTTGCTTAATTGTCGCTGCAGTGATGCAGCTCTTAAAGACATTTTCTTTTCATTCGAAATAACTTAAGTGTTGCGCAGATCATTGCAGGGGAACAACAGACCACTGAAACAACCATTTCCATCGTGAGCGGTAATCTCAACCCGCGCGATTACTGCGTTTTTTTGTCCTCCTTTCATGGCATCATTTATGATGAAAGGTTTGTTGCAAATTGACCTGCGACATGTACTTGTGAGTCAGAGAACACACACGGGTTCAATGACATCCTTGTCTAAATAAAAAAATTTGCTTGGGAAGGGCATGTAATGCTTAGCAGGCAAGGTAACCGATTGTCGTTAAGGGTAACGGACTGGATTTCAAGAGAAGGCAAGCGTAGCAGGGGTAGCAGAAAGGTAGGTGGGTAGATGAGATAAAGAAGTTTGCAGGGATAATGTGGCCGTAGCTGCCACAGGACAGGGTTAATTGGAGTAGTATGGGAGAGGGCTTTCTACTGCAGTGGACGTAGTCAGGCTGCTGCTACTAATGATGATGATAATGTACTTGTGCATATGCCAGCTGCGGATTGTGAGAGTCTCCACTGAACCACGGAAGTACTAGCGAAGTCATTCATGGCCCATTGTGGTTTAAGTCGCTAACTCTGGCACCCGAGTTTACTTTTAGCAATACTGTTGTTGGGCAACTTGTGTGGTATTTCACTGAAAATTTACTTACAATATTTGTTACATGCTAGTGCCCGCTGACACAAAAACACTATCAAGGCCATTCTTGGCCATTGTAGCCTAGGTAGCTGGCGTTGGCTCTTGGAGGTGCTACCCTTTTTTAGTATGAAAACACTACTTCGCGAGGTCACACCGCCTCACTGGTTTGTGTCATGCTTGACCTTGCCGACCTTGGGCAAAGCATAAATGAATACCTAAATATTGCCGCGAATGGGATTCAAGCCTGCTGCGGCGCGAACAAATCAGCTTCGCTGCCTCCTGCACGAGAACATTAGGCTATCGCCGCAGTCGACCATGCCTCGTGTTAAACTACAACATATTCTCATGCTGTGCATTGCACGTAGCCTTCTCCAGCAATTAATACCACTATCAAACTAATATTTAGACTTTGAGCTACGTGGCTGTAGTGACAGAAAGATCTGCGCTGCATGGTTTGACGTGGACAACGTTGTTGCAGAAACCTGGCACTAGAGCAATACGCGTTGGCGTTGACAACATTGCTGCAGAAATGCGGCACTGGAACATAGGCCGCCGGCGCAGATTGGGTTAACTGGCATTGACAATGACAAAGTATAAGACACGCATAACTGGGTCCCTGGGTCAGTGGGCACCTTAGTCCAGCTTTCACATACGTGATTGTAGTTTCTGGCTGCAAAAAACTGCTTTCGCACTATATTTCGTGCTTAGCAATGCTAACCCGCCAAGTCATTATTTAGCCTTTTAAATTTTGCAGTTCGTTGCTACTTATGCAGTGTTTATTGCGCAAGTTTCACCCGTTTATGGCAGGTCCCGTGATGTCTGCTGTGATGCAGGATGAAAGACCGCATCGGCAATTGTGTTAATTGCGAATTGAGAACAGCTTGAGGCAGAATTCAAAGCCTACGTCCAACCTCTCGGTTGAACCCGCCCATCATGGGTGACATCCGATATTGTTTCAACCTTTGCGACCAATTGCAAACCAAATATGATTTTCCTCCGTCTTGATGTGTCCCAACGCATTCTAGTAGTCCGTACATTTGAACCTTGCATCTGGTACGCGCTCTGCATTCGTTCAGGAAAATTTGGTTTAATCTTAGGTTTTAGTTTGAGGGATCTCTAGAGAATAAGCAGTATTGCTGTTGTTTTCTAGAGGAACGACTGGGCTTCAGGAGGCACTTGCTTTCGTTGTATGTGGCTTGGCGCTCATTGTCCCGTTTGGCTTGCCGCCCAGAAAAATTTCCAGAGCTGGACATCCCCAGCCGATAACAAGAGACCTAGGGGACTGCAGGACTGCAGTTTATTCTCGCACGCCCAGTTAGCCCAGCTGCGTGGGTGCAGTTCACCTTCTGGGCGCATTGTCTGTCCAGGCCTCCCGGAAAAAGCTGCTTTTTGCAATCCTTCTTCGGATAACATCGTCTAGAGCGTGGGAGACCCGACAGCGTGCAACAGTGCCGTCAACCAACAGGACGGTGTGACGCCATTTGCAAAGCACGGCGGCCGCTGCGGAGTTTCCAATTTTCTTACGAAAAGCAAGGGTTCATACCCCTTTAGCCAGCCTAACTTGCCTTAGCAACACACCATAACCACGCATTACAGAGCTTTCGCTTACATAATCGGGCTTAGCAGAGCTGAGCTGCAGCCAATTTTTACATTTGCTGAATCTATCAGCCACCTAACCCAACATCCTGTCTTACCTTTAGTTGACGACGACCATTCGAATTTCGCGGCGGTTGCTGATTGGTCTCCTGGCTGATGACGTCACAGTCCTTCTTGACGAATCAGAGGTTTTGGTGTCATCCTTTCAGCACGAACGCCGGGGTTCGCTGCTTAGACACTAGTAGTTTCGCAAGCGGGGAGTTGTGCTGCGTAATGGCGCATTTTCTTTTGTTTAAGCATTGATGGCGTCTCGTTTTAATGAAGTAGTCAGCGAAGCTGATGACTTTTCGCCCAGCAAGGTTCGAAACCCGCTTTGTGAGAAATTTCATTTTTCTTTCTTTTCTGATGATGTATGCACCGCGAATGACGTCATGCAGTCACGTGGGCTTTCGATCCGTTTCCCGCGAACGCCGGCCAATAGGTTTCGTGACTGATGAGCCATATAAGGCTTCCGCCTCAACTGCAGTGTGTGTGTGTGCAGGTATTTAGGTGTGTCCTGCGACGTCAGCTCATGTACGCTCCTCCGAACTGCACTATGAAGTGAATCAGTTCAGTTTGCATTTGGTGGTTTTATGTTCCAAAGCGACTCAGGCTACGAGGGACGCCGTAGTGAAGGGTTCTGTAAATTTCGACCACCTGGGGTTCTTTAACATGCAGCAACATCGCACAATACGCGGGCCTCTAGAATTTCGCCTCCATTGAAATTTGACCGCAGCGGCCGGGATCGATTTATCAATTCGGTCAAGTTGTTGTTTAATAGGAACAACAGGCGCCTGTGATGCTTCTATTTCCGCCATTTGACAAGGCAAAGTACAAAGCTCCAGTTCCGTTGAGCTTGTTCATTTTTCCAGTACGCAACACAAAACATGCGGCCAACGGTAACTTTAACCTACCACTCCATAAGAATACACACAGTCAGAGATTATTCGAATCGGTTGGGACGAAGGTCTGCAATACATACCCAATAGAACTAAAGCTTGCCAGAAATTTCAAAACTTTCTTCGAAGTTGTTGTTTTTTTTTTGCACAATCAAATAATGATGTGATTTCGCTACTTTCATTGAATGCTTGTATTTTGTTGAATGCTTTGTGTGTGTTTTGTTGAAATGTCAGCTTGCATTTTCCTCATGCATTTGTACATGCTTTGTTTTCTATTTTTTCGATATAAGACCGGACAATTTCCTTATTTTTGTTCACTGCTTTGCGTTGAAAAATTATTCACATATTTTCTATGAGGTTGCCCAAATATGCTGTTTCGTATTGGACCGACAAGGCAAAGTACAAGGCAAAGTATGGCAAGGCAAAGTATGCCAGACCAACTCGCCCACCAGTTCATGTTGTATTGGACCGGATACTAGCTATGTAGGCTATCGGTCCAAATAGTTTGTACGTTTCCTTGTATGAGCAAATAAAGAGTATTTGATTGATTGATTGATTGATTGATTGATTGATTGATTGATTGATTGATTGATTGATTGATTGATTGATTGATTGATTGATTGATTGATTGATTGATTGATTGATTGATTGATTGATTGATTGATTGATTGATTGATTGAAATTATGTTAGCACTACAGCAGGGGCTCAAGACAGGACAAGGCAAGACACTTAAGAAACTGATATCTGTTATACCATAATTTAGCCATAGGTTCCCATGTTCGGAGCAAGCTACCCAACGCGCCCATCTTTCTTTTTGGTGACTTCAACTATCCCACTATCAACTGGCCTCTGCTATCAGAACCTCACAAATCACAATCAAACGAAGCAAAACAGTTCCTTGATTTAGTTCTAGACTTAAACTTACATCAGGTAATAACATGCCCCACAAGAGGTGACAATACACTGGATCTTTTACTAACATCCAATCCAGACGACATTAAAAGCTTAAATATATTACTAGGCTTCAGCGATCATAGCCTCCTTCATATATGCATATCATTACCTATCAAGAAGAGATCACGTACCCAAAAGCTTATCACTGATTATAAGAGGGCGCACATTAAGGCAATTAACCGGGAACTTGAACAGGTTTACGAACACTTTAGTACTATATACTCATCTCGCTCTGTCAACACGAATTGGGAATTATATAAAAACACGATGCTTAATTTACAAGCTTCATACATTCCCACCGTCCTTATAAAGACTGATTTAAACAACCAGTGGTTCAACAAACGTCTTAAAAGCCTCCTTAACAAGAAGAAACGGCATCACTGGCAGGCTATACTAGTTAATAGCTGCACGGCATGGGAGCGATACAGTGTAAGTGCAAATAATTATGTTCAAGAATTGAAGGCGTCTAAAAATAAATTTTTTTCTTCTGATCTGCTATCAATATTACAGTCAAACCCAAGTAAATTCTGGCGAATTCTCTCCCCCAAAAGCCATACCATGGTCATGAACTTCTCCGTAACGCTATGGGAGAGCTTCATATTTTAACCGCGCCTTCCACGAGGCGGCGCTAAGAGTCCTGTGGGGGCAACGACGCTCGCTCCCGCGAGTCTACGGGCGGAATGGGACGCCGGTGGTGCGGCAGCAACTATTTTCTCTTTTCACTTTGCCTTCGTTTGCAAAATAAGTACAGTGCAAGCCTGCGATGCCGAATACTTGCTGCGTGACGGGTTGCCGCTCCGTCTACGGAGGTACGCAGGAAAAGGCCTCGCTGTTCTGTCTGCCGAGCGACGCCGAGCAGCGTGAAATATGGAAGCGGGCGATGCCCCGACAGGAAAGCGGTGGATTTAGCTTCGACTCCAAGCATGTCCGTGTCTGCGAGAGGCATTTTGCCCCGCGAATTTAATTCGGCCTCACGAGTTCGTGATCAACGGAGAAGCAGTGTCGCCGCAACGCGAGAAGCTGAAACTCAGGCTCGGCGCCGTCCGACGGATAGTCGAAGGCCTACCAGCGTACTTGAGCACGAATCTGTGACGGTGTTGCATTTCAGACAGCTGCACTCTTCAATGTGCTGATGGCTTTTGGTGCGAAAGCACTACTCGACAGGGTCAAACTCAACCAAGAATCTCGTGGCCTCCCTGACTTTGAGGGTGCAGAAATGAAATAAATATTGCCGCGCTTGGAAATTTCGAACCCCCCGCGGCGCGAACGGACCAGCTTCGCTGGCCACTGCACGAGAGCACTGTGCTATCGCAGCAGCCGATCACGCCTCGTGTTGTTGTTGCCTCAGAAACGATGGCACATAATACCCACGGTGGGAGATTGGCCAAGGTTTCGTGCAGACCCAAACACACTCAACAACACACTCACACTCTGCAACACACTCTCGCGCTGCGCGCATTGTACACCGTCGTCTTCATCAACTTCCACCTTCGGAACGAACACATCAGACCAGCTTAACCTCGATCAGAGCTTAATTTCAGTCTAACATGGCCGCCAGACGTGCCAACGACCGAGCAAAGCAAAACCATGAGCCAAACAGGCTAAACACATGCGTTCGCACGTCTGCGCGGTTTAACCACGTTAAACTCCTAGCGCTTTTTATTTTTTGTACATGTTCCTCCGTGATTTCTATAATTGCTCATTTTTGGTTTTTTTGCGTGGCCGCTCAAAGCTTGTCTGTTATTTTGGTAGCGCGAAGCCAGCACATGAGCAATGAACAAGAGAAATTCACAATTTCCTTGCACTCGCCAGCGCCTCCGTAGTCAAAGCGTGACAAAGTGTAAATAAATAGCTTATGCAGGAATAGTCTTCAGCAGCTGGTTTCGCCACCTCCGAAAGTGTCAGTAAAAAACAAATTGAGAGAGCACCATCAAAATAGCGGTGCATTCCTCATGTGATCGCTTTTGTAGCGCGCACTCCAGTTCTTAAAATGCCGCCATAATGTCTTGTTTTCAGCACTAGTGAGATTGCAGTATTTCGCACGAGGTAAACGCCAGCCTTAAGCAGCCTTGTACACTTAGATGAAAGCGAGGACTCGGCCGCCGAGACAGGCGCAACCAAAACAAATATTAATATGTTCTGATCGCTACGCTAGATCTTCCAGAATGACGTGGTAAGCAAGTTGAGGTAAAAATGAATGCGCAGGCTGGATGGACCCATTGTCATGATCGTACTTCTGGCCACGTGGGCCCGAGCAGAAGCAACCGAGAACGGCCGACAAGGCCGACAATCCCAACACCGTGTACAAAAATCGCTTTTTCGTAAAAGCATCGAGAGAAAGTAAGCGCGTTAATTGTTTGCCAGAAAACAGCCGCTAACATACTAGCGGCCGTCGTCGATCGCACAGGGTTTTTAGTGTCTCGATGTTGCAGCCAAGCTTTCAGACGATAACCAGTAAAGTAGCGTCCATCCTAAGTTCAAATACTGATCCCCAAAAAGCGCAATTACCTAGCGAATATGAGCCTGTCGGCCGGAAAACAGCAGCTGCGAGCAGGGCTCTCGCACAGCGACTCGTGCCCCCTCGCCGACAGCCGCGCCTCTAGCGGCGCGCGCTGTCCCTATATGAAACTTTGGCCGGAGTTTCATGACCAGAAAAAACATTGCCAAACTAACCAGTTCGAACTCTCGGGAGATGATGACCAACCAGTCGAAGTAGAAAAATGCGCGACGGCTCTTAACAAGTATTTTTCATCAGTGTTTCCAATCACTAACGCTGTTGTTCCTTCCATGAATGACTTTCCAGTGACCTTAATGCCAGAAATAGAAATTAATGCCGATGGAATAGCCAACTTAATTAACTCCCTCAAACTGTCGTCGTCAGCTGGATGTGACCAAATTAGCGCCAAAATGTTAAAGAATACTGAAGAATACTGAAGAATACTGAACAATACTATCGCAATATCAAGTAAAATACTATACCTGTTGTTCTCACAGTCCCGCAGTACCGGCGAAGTTCTTCACGATTGGAAAAAAGCAAAAGGAATACCTATTTACAAATCAGAAGATCGGTCAAAACCAAACAACTATCGACCAATTTCGCTCACCAGCATCCCGTCCAAACTCCTTGAGCACGTAATAGCATCAAATTTAATCGCTCATCTTGAATCACTAAATTACTTTTACCCGCACCAACATGGCTTTCGAAAGCTACTATCATGCGAAACACAGCTCACCGAATTCAGACACGACATGCTTCAGTACATGTACAATCGCTCACAAATTGATGCCATATTTCTCGACTTTTCTCAGGCTTTCGACCGTGTTCCGCATAATCATCTGCAAGCTAAACTTGCTTCTCTTGGAATCCCGCCCCCCTCCCCGGTGTCCGGGAATGGGGGCGGAGGTAGGTTAGCACCGAAAAAGAACTAGTGCATAAATAATATCCGTAATCCCAGGGGGCGGGGGCAACCGCCTCCCTTGCTCCCCCCTTCCGGACGCCCATGTCCACAAATGCTTGCCGCTAGAAAGCACCTCCTGGTATTTGGTAAGACAAGGAAAGGAATACAGGTATATGAGCTTAGGCACGACAGACTAATCGTAGGGAATAAAACATACATTTGGCTGCAGTATTCAGCAGGTTATCCCCATGCTTTAAAATCATAAAAGGCAATCATTCGCAGTGTAATGAACATTACAGAATTTAAACTTGTAGTTCTCCCTGAAACGTGGCTCTATTCCTCAATCATCTACTCCGAAGTGCTTACTTTCACTTTCATCTCGTTTCACTGTCTTCAGGCGCGATCGAAATAACAAGCGTGGTTTTGGCATACTGATACCCACCCACCGAAGCCTTCAGCGCGCTGAAGTTAAGACATCACCCCCTTAGAAGTAATATTTGTTATCAGCAACGCCTCTTATCCACCCATAGTAATCGGCGCCTGTTGTCGCCCTCCTGGCGCCGATGTTTCTTTTGTTGCCGAGTTCAATGAGGTGCTTAACCGCAACACATCGTCAACCACCTATCCTGCTCTTCGGATACTTCAATTTCCATGCCATAGCCTAGTCTATCCTCGCCTAAATCCTCTGAACAAATAGCAGTGAAGGTGACTTTGTAAACACGTGCATAACCTTTGGATTAACGCAGAGTTTCACAGCTGACGCGTCGAGGCGCCAATTCCTGTAACACACTCCAGCTGATCGTAGCATCCGAACCCGATATGCTCTCTCCGCTCACATATTTGCCAGGGCTTAGTGTCCATTCCATTGTCCACGGTTCTTTATAATTGTTATCTCCCGCGCATGCTTCAAAAATAACGAAAACAATAACATTGTACGATACAGGAACTATTCCAAAATTAACACAGCACTCGTAGAATTTTCCGTCTGGCTTCTTCAAGACTTTTCAAAACGTACCGTTGAAAGTAACTGGTTGCTTTTCAAGAGAAAAATGCATGAGTTGATACCAATGCACATACCGACTATTACAGTAGCAGAAAAAGCGATCACCATTGTTCAACACCACGGTTTGGTTTGGTTTATGGTGGTTTAACGTTCCAGACCGACTCAGGCTATAAGGGACGGCGTAGTGAAGAGCTTCAGAATTTCGACCACCTGGGGTTCTTTAATGTGCGCTGACATCGTGCAGTACACGGACCTCTAGGATTTCACCTCCATCGAAATTCGGCGGCTACGGCCGGGATCGAACCCGCGTGTTTCGGATCAGCAGCCGAGCGCCATAACCACTGAGCCACCCCCACGGCCGGTTCAACACCACGTTGAAACGTCATAAAAGAAAAAGAAAAGGCTCTTGCGTTCAGCTAAGCGAACTAACAACCAATCTCAAAATTTCCGAGCGCACGAGAATGAAACGAGGACTGACAGAAAGGACACACACCACAAAAGCGCCACAAAACCATGGGACAACCAATGTTCACGGAGGAAGTATTACGCTGCGGAAAAAGACTTTCAATGAGATACTAACAAAACAAACCGTTCTTTCTATTCATCAGTCCTGCTAACAATCACAAAAAACAGCCCTGAAAAAATTTTGGAGTATAATTTGCCCCGAACGTTCGCAAGCATTACAATTGTATGATCACCAGAACCATCCAATCCCTGACTGTGAAATAGGCGAGGAATGTATCCGCACATTCGGCTCTGTATTTACGCAAGAGCCCGCTAAGACTGCCAGAATTTGCTAGTTATAATCACGCAGTCATGCATGACATTACTTTTAATACTCCCGGTATCCTGAAAATTATGGACTCACTAAAACTTGCATCCTCACCAGGTTCCGATGGCTTCAACTCAAAAGTGCTAAAAGCACACAAAAAATACTGGCAGTATGATTTTATGCCATCTTTCCCAGCAACCATTCCCATCAGGAGTGGTGCCGGAAGACTGCAAAATAGGCAAGGTTGTTCCAGTTCCGAAAAAAAGTCCTGCATCCTCATGTTCTAGTCATCGCCCTACTTCACTGCAAGCCTTTGTTCGAAGTTAATGGAGCATGTGGTGTGCCCCCACATGGTAAAATTCCTTATATCCATAGCATTTTTTTATTCTAATGAACATGGCTTTCGCAGAATACTCATGCCATGTTCAACTAGCCTTATTCATGAACGACTTAAGTTCTAGCCAGCATTTAATTATACATGCAGCCGCTCTCTTTTCGGATCTTGAAACAGTTTTTGACAAATTTCTTCACGAACTACCTCTACTCAAACTTTCACGATTACACATTAACCCTCTTGTATTGGACTGGGTATGCAATGTCCATACTAGCCAGAAGCAATTTGTGTTGGCTACCAAACTTTCATCGAATTGCTCTCCAGTATTCTCTGGCGTTTCCTAAGGCACTGTACTTGAACGCTTGCTCCTTCTAATCTAAATTAAATATCTGCCTAATAATATCGTTGCTAACATCCGCCTATTTGCAGATGATTGCTTCATCTACCGTCCCATCCATAACAGTTCTGACTCTCGCGTACTTCAAGACGATCTTAAACGCATTGAATCCTGGCGTGAAAAATGGTTAATTTCCTCAAACACTAAAAAAATATCATTACTCTCTTTTCATCGACGCCAGCACTATCAACCATACAGGTACGAGGGGAGATCAAAAAGTTTTGCAACTTAGTTGTAACCAAATATCGGACAGCCGCCGCTGTGGCTCACTGGTTATGATGCTCGCCTGCAGACACGAAAGACGCGGGTTCAATCCCGGCCGCGGCGGTCGAGTTTTGATGGAGGCGAAATTCTAGATTTCCATGTACTGTGGGATGTGTGTGCACGTTAAAGAACCACAGGTTATCGAAATTTCTGGAGCCCTTGGGGAATTTGACGCACTGATATTAACAAATAGATAATAAATTCCCAAGGTAATCTTCATTAAAACTGTTCCCAACCCAAGAGTCTGAATACGATCTGTAAACAGGCGCTGAATTGCATTGGAAAGATCGTGTCCTCCTGCCTGACCCTCTTGCTTATTGGAATTTTATTGCTAACTTTATGGACAACTATGGCGGCTGTGCAGCCGTTGCAAATATCATCCAGTAATTTTACATGAAACTCGTCTATGTCCTTAATCCATAATGCCTGCACAACTGCTGCTTTGTAAGGTACCACAGCTGTTGCCTTCTTTTTTAATTTGTTTGAAGCGCTTTAACTACTTTACCTTGTTAACGTTGGCCGTCGGTAGCTTTGTTTTTTAATGCATTTTTTAGTTTTCATTTTTTTGTCGTGTTTATTGTTGGCTGTCCATGAATTTGCTCTCTTTTATTGTATTGTACTTGCCCAGCAGGCTTTTGAACTCTTTTACATTTTCATCACGCCCACCTTGGCCACCTTTCACGTCTCCTTTTTTTTCTGTCGTCCTTCACACCCTGTGGCCGTTTTCTGTTCGCCATTTGCGCTCTGTTATTTGATACCAATCCTCATAACTTTTTTGAGGTGTAGTAAACGCGAGCTGCTGCTTGTTTTTTTTTTGCCTTTTTCGTTTGACCTTATTTGAGCCATGCAGGTAAATTTGTTCTTCTTTCTTGATAGCTGTCTCATCTTCGGAACATTTTCAAGGCACTCTTCCCGTTATGATTTAGCCGACCGCACAGCGTTGTCCAGAGTGAGTGGTTTTCACCATGCTGGTTTTGTGAAAATTAAAGAATTGGTAGTTCAGAGCCTGTCCTGTTGTCTGTGTTCCTTGTTGTCTTCGTTCTTTTCGCGCTGTGGTTTCCGTCAATTAGCTATGCACCAACTGACCCAGACAAAAGTCCTGATTAAACTTGACGTGGCATTCACAGGAGAAAATGAGCTGAGACAAACCTGTAAAAATATTTCTTGTTGCTTCAGTGCTATCAGGGCAAAATAAGCACCATTGAAGGCACTCGCACAAACCGTACTCTGCCTCCTGATAGAGCGAAAATGCCAGCAATTTTTTGTGCTTCATCTTCAAGTTCCAACAGCTAGCACCTGCTTGGTGTTATTTCATCTTATTTTTCAAGCCTAGTCAATGTTCACCGCCACAGGTACGCTAAGCAGCAAATAGTAGAACATACAGTATATAGTGCGAAACATACTGTTAATGTACAAGCATTGCATAGAGTGTATTATATTATTGTAACCAACAGCGGCTCTCCGGATGCTGCAAGGCATGCATGGAGCAACCTTGGAAGAAATCGAGAGGGGCAGTAAAGGGCAGTTGAAGAATTGTCCATCACGATTAGAAGAGGTAGGCGGTTAAGAATTTGCAACGTAACAAGTCCTTTTTTATTGTCGCACAAGATGTCCAAGATAAAAATTTCCACATATATCTCAAAAACTCTAAGTTGTAATGAGTTTTTGCATCCAAAAACGTCAAAAGGTTGTCGTGCCAAAGCATTCTGAGCATTAGTGTTGTAGAAACATTGTAGGCTTAGCAGCTTCTAAAATACCCGAGTTTCAGTGTTCCAGCCATTGAAAAGCATCCGGTGTTACTTGTTGCAACATTTAAAAAAGGCTTAATTTTAGTATATCTCTTCTAAAATTACTTCTAGTACTATAACTGAAGGCTCCGTCCACAGGGAAATGGTGTCTTGCATTAAATGCATGCACAAAGCTAGTGCACTGTCGGAAGCGAAAGTGGTGTACAACACGCTGCTGCCGGGCAGAGCAATGCAATCGTTATGCCATCTAGCTATCGTGTATGATGCTGACACAACAGGTACGAGGCCCTTTTTTATAGACAATCATGTTAGTGAGCTCCATACAAGGCATCGTGCTCCTTTGCACTTAAACGCCGTAGCCGATAACAGTCCCGCGGAAGGCATCCTTTTCATACTGCTTTTATTGCTTGATCGAGATATGGCGAAGCAAGTGGCGCTCGCCGCGTTGCGATATTGCTAGTGTAATTTTCGCTCGGGCGCAAGGCCTTCAAAAAGAAGAGAAAAATCTCTGCCTCTCCCGTAACCGAGAGTAGAGTAAGCATGAAATTTCTACGGGCATAACACGAAGCGTACGCGGACACGACGAGACGCAGGCCTGACAAGAATGTATATGCAGCGCGTTCGAAACTGTCCGAAGTGCGTAGAGGCGAAAGCGTTTTCCGCACCATTTTGCCTATGTGACACTGGTGACGTCACCACTGGATTACGTCACACATATTTGATGACAAAGTAATGACAAATTACTAATTAGTCACTAATTTTTTATTAATGACTAAACACTAATTAACTGCTAATCAACGACGCTTAAGATTCGCCTTTAGGAGTGGAACGCGGCAGCGTGTTGTAGCGCTGCCAGGCAGTCCACGGAACGCCACCATCCGTTCGGCGCGATGCCTTGCCCTTTGAACGCAACGCTTCTTGAGCAAAGGAAATGGCGCAGTAATTCTCTCTCATCTCGGTGGACACCCGAACCGCACCGTACAGGAAGGGAGGAACGCCACCACCCGTTCGGCACGATGCCTTACCCTTTGAACGCAAGGTTTTTTGAGGAGAGGAAATGGCGTAGTAATTCTCTGTCATCTCGGTTGACACCCGAACCGCACCGTAAAGGAAGGGAGGAACGCTACCCCCGTTCGACGCGATGCCTTGCCCTTTGAACGCAACGATTTTTGAGCAAAGGGAATGGAGCAGTAATTCTCTCTCATCTCTGTGGACACCCTAACCGCACCGTACAGGAAGGGAGGAACGCCACCACCCGTTCGGCGTGAAGCTACCGGCGCTTGTATGCCGGTACTGTAGGAGGGCTTAGAGAGTCTCGTTAAATCTCGTACGATGCCCGGATGCTCTCGTTTTAGTGCCCGGATGAGTGGAATCCAATGCCCGGATGTTGGCTCTCGGTGTCGGCGTGACGTCACCCCACTGCCGACAACGGGAGCTAAAAGCACTTCATGCTTTAAAAAAACTTCTTAAGGTATAACAGTATTCGAGAGCTGGCGAGCACCGCCTGTCGGTCATGTCTTGACTGTGGGATAGAAAAAAAATTTAATTTTGAGAGCTGCAGACTGCTGCATTGGAGAAATGCGCAAGCATTTGCGTGAACGTCAGCAACTTTTTTTGCTTGTAATCGTTGTCAAGTGACACTTATCACGTTACTCTTGGACGGCGGTAACCTTTTTTTGCAAGTCATCTTTGTCTAACATCAGTACACGCCCCCGACGCACTTACTTTACAGTCGTACACACCACTACGAGTTCAATTCGTGCCCTTTAACACGCTTGAACCATGACTAATTAATGACTAGCCATAAGGCAGCCCATTAACATGACTGTGGCAAGAAACACAGGCGGCCTTTCGTGGAATTCGCAGAAGGTGTAGTGTACCAAACTGTCTAAAGTTGTGGAAAAATGCACCTTGGTTAGACTGGCAGATGCGTGAAAGATAGGTTAAGAGAGCGCGCAAATAACGTAAAAAAGGCACGTGACAAAGCAGACTTTGAAGGTTTTCTAGTTAGCCACTGTCTGACTTGCAAGGACTTGGATCTTGCAAGGATCTTGAGAGTACTTTTATTTGTAGGATGAGCAAAGAACGCATCACACGAGAAATGGTGGAATCGGAACACATATGTAATCGGTTCCGGCCTCTATCGCACTCTCCGACAAAAAGCTGTCCTATTTGCGCATGCGTTCACGACGACCACGGCTCGAACATAATATATATATCCCTAGAAACATTCACATAAAAGTTGTTGGAAGTTCAGCGTTGTCCTCGTCGTCTCGTCACGCTCCATGTCCTATTTTGCGCTCTCGTATGTCGAAATATGTACACACACGCCCAATTACCCACATTAGCCAGGACGATCAGCTCCTTTTTCAAAAATATGCAAACAACCCCTTCATCTCTGTTTCTTGTCTGCTCATTGAGCAGTACGGGCACTATTTCTGACAGTCTTGATGCCATAGGAAGGACGAAAGGGCTTTCACACAACTGCCACTGTCCACCTGCGACCACATTCTATGTGGCATTTATGATGCAAAAGGAAAGAAGATGTGACTCCGCTGACCAGATTGAACCATGGGCTACAGTGCCTGTGAAAGTGGAAGGCGAGAAGGTTACTGGCTGCTGTTTAGTAAGTAGAGCATCATAAACAACGTGCAGAGGTCGTGGGTTTCGGTCTTACCAACGGCGTGTAGTCTTTTTCTACCTGCTAAAAAATAATTTATCGAAAATTATTACCCATATAATTATTAACCTCCTTCTCCCCACCACAGTTAAAAGAAACGATGTGCCTCTTTTCTTGGTTTTAGCCACTGTTGGCTTCTTTTGAGTACTCTGCCCAACTGGGCCACATGCTACATATCTGAACGTTCCACTGAAATCCATTCATTGCGAAAGATGGCTGGCATGAAGAAAACCAATCTTCAGACGTAGTCTCATTAAAACATTATGTTGCTACTGAAGTTGAAGCGCATCTAATTTGTATTTTATTCAGTGAGAAAGATCGCCTATTCTATTTGCACGAAGCAACCCATCAGCCGTTAATGTACCACATCTGCTGACTGCTGAGAAACCGCTTTTGATCTGTCAAAAACAGACGTTTCAGTTTTTAATAAAAGTGAAATATTCTTGTTTAGTACTGGTCGATGTTGCACATTTTTCGGTACTCAATTTTATATATGTAAACTAAATACAACTCTGACATTAAAAACCATTTGTGTACTAGCTCGTGTGCGCACATGCAGCCGCGAGCCGTAGAGAATGTGGACGGCATAAGCTTATATATGCCTGGAAAACAATTTTCAGTTCCGGAGCGCTGTGCTTAGTCACTTCTATTTAATATCACTTCGATTAATTTCATCGCTGGATGCAAGGGCATGCTTCTAACGGTTCCTGCTAGGACAAGGAACTGCACTGCTTACACCTGCATTTTAATGTAAGAGCAGACTCCTGCGTGAGCAAGCCCTGCAGCCATGAGGGCATCAAGCAATTCCTGCTGAAGGGACTCGATGAGACATTTCCAAGTACATTTGGATGTCTAGATGTAGTCTTAAGGTAGCTAGCAAACATGTAGGTCAAAATAGCTTTTAGTAGCCATAGAATCCACGGCTTCAAGAAGGTTCAAAGCACTTTCCAGATTTCTAGCGGTAGCCTTTTAGACATCTACAAGATATCGTCCTTAAGATATTTCAAGGCGTTGTGCAAGATTTTTAAAAAGCCTCCCGATGCACACATAAGCATACCACGCATGAGCACACACATGAACGGATCACCTGAATGATACCCACAGTATGCGAGTGCAGAGAAACACTACATTTGTTCAATACTCAAACTTCACAGCTTTTCTCTATGCTTTTAGTCGCGCTAGTAGCATATGGAACCCATCCGTTCTGTTGGTCAATCCCACTGCGCGAAACGCTCACGAAGCGCACGGCGATTCTTCAAATAACCAAGAGCTCCGAACCCCGTCTTTCGTGAAGAAAAACAAAGACCCATAACGAACAATGTCAGCTTTTATTCCACAAGTCTTTCTAAAACACCATCAGAGAAATAGAAGTAGTGTGCTGCACGCTTATGCGATTGGCTGGTTGATACTAAGCTCATTCATGAAGAAAAAAGTCTTAAGTCGCAAATAAAAGCACTGTAGTTGATAACTGTTTCATTAACGGTCCTAATCAGTAGTGCGACATCGGGGAAGGTCGCCTGAACTGACCTCGACCTCGAATGACGGGGCTGAGGTTCAGCGAGGTCAGGGAGATTGGTTTTGTGTCGAGATGAGGTTATTCGCCCACCTCTCCTTCGCTCTAGGAGTGGAGCGGAAACCCGACAGGAGCCTTCTCATTTTGTCAGCTAAGCACGATAAAGGGAGTTCGCTGCGGGCGCGACACCGCAACAGTGAAAGACATCCCTTCGCTTTGCACGTGCACGGTAGAGTTACCACGGAGATCTAAACTAACGAGAACCGGGATGAAACCAAACAGTGTTCGCACTGTTCCGTAGCGTAAATTTGCTCTACGGCGAGAACAAGGAATGAGTGAAAAACTGAACTACACCCACATCGGAATGACGGACCTTTCTTTGCGCGAAACAGGGGGGACGACGAAGAACACTCAGGCCAAGCACAAGCTTACAACTGTTCTGAATGATCACGCGAGGAAGAAATATGCCCATGCCGGAAGACGCCAAGCGTGGTCATTTATAGCGAAAGCATTTCTTGTCTCATGAGTGGCGTGTACAGGACCTGACGGCAGAGCGTGTCCGCACGAAAATGGTCATTCGAAAAAAAAAAATTAGCTGGCAATGCGGTTCCAGGCGGGCACGCAACGCATACGCCACGAAGGGTCTTTTCTTACAGAAGGGGCCATATAGAGATTATTTACAAATACCTCGGCTAGTGGCTGCACTCCAGTAGCTTGACAGAAGACCACACGACTAAAAGGGCGGCAGCGATAAACACCTTACCAACAGCGGAAACCACTCCTGTAGAGAGCCTCTGTCATCATAAATCTCCCTGAGCTGGAACATCATTCGGCTAAAATGGCTTCCAGGTGAAACAAGAGGTTCAGCGCTGCGGCCCAGCATGCTCGTTTTGCACAGGATATGAAGTCCAATGAGAAAAAAACATGTCAGAGGATTCGTAATCAGGTCGTTGGTTCAAGCGTATCAGCGGGGCACGAAGTAGACGCGTTGTGGTGTGAACGACGGTAAAGTGTATTGCGGATGTAAAGTGTGTTGGATATATGTACTGATGTTACACAACGATGACTTGCAAAAAAAAAAGTTGCTGACGTCGTCCAAGGGTCACGTGACAACATTAACTTACAAAGAATGTTACCGACGTCATCCAAAGGTGGCGTGATAATTCACGTGATGATTGTCACGTGACAACGATGACTTGCAAAAAAAGTTGCTGACGTTCATGCGCGAATGCTTTCGCATTTCTCCAGTGAAGCAGACTGCAGTGCTGTCCAATTTTTTTTGTTCCTCGGGTGTTATTCCGCACAGCTCAGAGTTTGTGCTTCCTCTGTGTGTTTTCGTCCCGTCCATTCTGTGATTTTTTTTTTTAGTGACGCTTGACCTGCTGCATAAAATTATTTCCCAGATTACTAACAGAAAAACAGCGTACATGTTCTCGAATGGTGGGTACGAGAAAAAAATTATCCTAAAGAAATAAAGGAATGAGCCTTAAACTAACGATACAGAAGGACTCGACCCCGCCCACAAAACGCTGCCTCGAAAACGACTGTTTTTTCTCCGGAGCCAACCATGAGGAGAAGCATGGCTTGTTGAATGCCTTCCTAACGACGGCCGTTAGCAGCGTCACAAAAGGCAAGCGCGACATTAAGCGACATGAAGAAAACAGACAACGGAATTACAAAATCTTTTAAGAGTTTCCCAAGGCCTCGCACTTGCTCATAAAACTCTCCTCCCTAGGCATTCCAGATAAACAAACAACCTGTATTTGTCAACTTCTCAATGGGCGCACGCAATTCACCTTCAGCAATGGCTACCGCTCATCGCCTTGTAATCGCTACTATTTTCATTTATATCAACCACCTTCCAGTTAACAAAAACGCCAAGCCAAGAATATTTCCGTAGGACTGTGCCACCTACAGCTGCATTCATCACCTCCTACTGCAAGAAAACGTTAACACAATAGTCACATGGTGCAGCAGATGCCTTCGAACCTGAACATATTTCAAGTGGGGTCGTTCTCCCGGCCTGCAATTCAGCAGTCATACAGCATTAACTCATTCACGGTTGCCCCAACACCGCACAAGTATCTTGGATTACATCTGACATCTTCGTTATCTTGGGTAAGCCACATCCAAACAATATGTTCCGATGCCTCACGTCTCTTAAGTTACCTCCGGGGAAACCTCAAATCTCGAAGGGAATTCGTCCGCCCCAACCTTGAACGAGAATCATGCATTTCAAGTATACCTCACCAGAGACCTTGACGCAATCCAAAATCGGGCTTCTCACCTAAAAAAAACCACTACCACTGCACTGAAGGGGGTATCGTAGGGCGAATGGGTCATCTTAGTCTCAGCTTTATATCCCAACAACTGTCGCATATTTTAATGTCAAATTTTGCGTGCTGAATAAGAATATTTTTGCCCTTTCCTTGATTATTTTTTCAGTGCGGCCTTTTTTACTGTTTTTTTTGTAACTGAGAACCATATTTTATGCAGGGGTGTAAAATTAAATGTACCTTTTGTCAGAAACAAAAAGTAGTATGACTAAAATTTCTCACATTTATTCCACATACAGTAGCATGAGCTACAACCTAAAAAAAACAATGGGTTCCTAAATTCACCTCACAATAAAAAAATTATTGCCCTCATTTTTCACCTACCGTAAGAGAGATATTCCAATGATTTTTTTTTTCAAAGCTATAACTCAAACAATTTTCCCATGCTTTAGATTCACACTATTTGCAAAAAAAAATTCAGTATAATCTCAGAAAACTTCACCATAATCGGTCGGATAGTTTCCCAGAAAAGTCACATCAAGGTTCGAAAAATTCCAGAAAAGTGATTTTCAGAAAAACACACTTGTGTCCGAAGCATTTTCTGGCTTTTTCGGTATCTTCCCGGTAGCTTTTCTTCATGTTTGTCTTTTTCTGCGACGTTCCTTGTTTTCTGATGAGTTTCGGAACTATTGCATGAAGTCGCTGCTGCATGAAGCAAGCGCGCAGGGTACGATGCAAAATTCGTAAGCGGCGGAGGAATGTTCTTAATAGTGCATATGATACGGCCAGCCAGCAATGTTTTTACACACGTCCGTAACGCATAAACAAACAGGTCATTTACTTCGAACATGCCTCTTTGCGATCGCTTAGATGTTAGGAACGAGCTTATCTCCCCATATTCGTTGCAACGGACGCTTATGGTGGATGCCAGTGCACTCCTCTCCTCAGACTGTTGGGTTAGGTGAAGCTTATCTTTCCTACATTCCTTGCACACTGCAGACTTCCGAAGGAATTCGCGAAGGATCTCATATTAGGTTTCTGGGGTTTAACGTCCCTAAGCGACTCGGGCTATGAGAGACGCCGTAGTGAAGGGCGCCGGAAATTTCGACTACCTGGGGTTCTTTACAGTGCACTTACATCGCACAGTACACGGGCCTCTAGAATTTCGCCTCCATCGAAATTCGAATGCCGCAGCCGGGATCGAACCCGCGTCTTTCGGGTCAGTCGCCGCGCACCATAACCACTGCGCCACCGCGGCAGCCTGGATCTCATATTATTATTTTAGTTTTTATTTACAAAACTATTGCGGACACTGAGTCCAAGCAGGATGGGCGAACAATCCATTCAAACCACAAAAAAACACAACACTTCAAAAACAACACAATATAGCAATAATTGGTTAAATCTCATGGGACAATGGTTTAATTAGCTGATTTCAATCTGTTATTGTACGCGGAAAGAAGGAAAACTTGTTAGTAAGTGTCTGTTTTAGCGAATATAGGGTTGTGTAATAAGAGAGAAATAAATTCTAACCTAAGCCTTCTTCTCCGATGTTCAAGTGGTTCAATTGTATTAATCTTCATTAAAGTGGTTGTGTAGTCAGTCCTTGCATATTTATTAAAAATTAACCTGAAACTTTTCTCTGTATTCTTTCCGAATTTTTTACGTTAGATTTAGTATACGGGTTCCACGCTATGCATGCATATTCAATTTTAGGTCTAAATATTGAAGAATAACAAAGTAGCTTAATGTTAGGAGGGGCATTTTTTAGTTGATGTCTTAAGCAGCACAATTTTCGAAATGGAGCTGAGCAGATATTGTTTATGTGCAAGTTTCCCGATAGACTGCTACTTATGGTTATTCCTAGGTATTCGTAGTTGGAGTCTAATTTAAATTTGTAGCTATGACGTATGGTTTTTCGGGTTATCAGCATATAAGCACTTATCAGCATTCAGAACCATGCCCCATCGGTCGCATCATTTCAAAACGTTGTTCAAAGCATTGTCCAGGTCACTTTGATCTTCCTTATTTGTAGCTTCTCTGCATAGAATGCAATCAACAGCGAACAATCGAATATGCACTGGTGGGTTAACAGCTTGAACAATATCAATGACATAAAGAAGGAAAAGAAGAGGGCCCAAAACACTTCCTTGGGGAACACCGGTTAAGACTGGAAGGGAGCTCGAAAGTTATCCACCAACTTCAACAAACTGTTTGCGGTTTTTGAATGAAACGAATGAAACAAAATGCCAAACGAAACGAAATATGAATAAAATTAAATGAAATGAAATGGTTTGATTTGTGGGGTTTAACGTCCCAAAGCGACTAAGGCTATGAGAGACGCCGTAGTGGAGGGCTCCGGAAATTTCGACCACCTGGGGTTCTTTAACGTGCACTGACATCGCACAGTACACGGGCCTCGAGAATTTCTCCTCCAAAGAAATTCAACCGCCGCGGCCGGGATCAAACCCCCGTCTTTCGGGTCAGCAGCCGAGCACTATAACCGCTGAGCCACCGCGGCGGCTAATGAAATGAAATGAAATATGAATGAAACGAAATTCTTCAACGGTAGTTTCTTCCACGTTGAGTGCGTCACATGGGGCACTCGCACCTATTTTCGAGAAACGAATACTTCGACGCACTGACTCTTCATTCGTTTCGTGTCTTGTAAATTGGTTGCCGCCGAACATTACTCTTACTCCCCACTTTGCAGCCGTTCTTGCCAATGAAGCACAATACGCACCAAAATAACATTCAAAAACCGCGCGGAAAGTGCGCGCAACAAAAACCAACGACTAGGTTCATTGGGCTACAAAATCATCCCTGGTGGGCAAATTTTCAATCAGAACTTATGAAAATGGCAGAAATTGAATATACTTAACCATTCTAGCCATATTTATTAAAATATATATACACGCATTACAATTCTTAAAAAAATAACATGTAAACAAACTCTCGTGTCCAAGAGTGGAAGAGACTTCCTTATTCTGCCGTCTGTCACGCTGTTATTTACATGTCTCGTGTCCGTCATTTTTTAAATACCACGAGGTGCGCTTTTTGGCGTCATTTTAAAATGGCTTCGAGCGGTCCTGTAAGCTCGCCACTGCACGATTTTGTTCCGCACAGTGTGTATAATTGTTTAGTAAAGAAACAAAAAAAATCAGTTTTTTGGTCGATTTACCCTACCATGCCCCCTAAGGGGCTCTTTGCAATCCCGAAAAATGGACAAAATTTATTTTTAATAATTGTTGCGTCCGCTTTTATGCTACATTTTTTTATTCTAAAATCTATTCTAAATTTTTTATTCTAGTATTCTAAAAAAGTGCTTCGTGAACCGCGGAGATTGCGCATGGCACAGAAACGTTCGAACAGTGGGCGTTTATCTCCGTTTCGGTTTTCTGCCTATACGCTCACCTTGTGAAGCAGACCTCTTCACTATTTTATCGATTTTAACCCCGTTTCCTTTACTGCATTCCTAGGGCCATATTCCACGTCAGGGCATTCTTTGTTTTTTTTCAAATTCGTGAATTTTAAATTTGTTCTAGGAAATTTCCTTCTCACTCCAGATATGTGAATGGACATCATCATGGTCATCATCAACCTGACTGCGGCCACTGCAGGGCAAAGGCCTCTCCCATATCTCTCCCCTTAACCCTTGCATCACAACATTGCATCGCAAATATTCAAAGCAAAAACTGCACTTTGCGAAAAAAAATCGGAAAATGTTGACCTGTAGCACGCCAGTAAGACGCAATGATTGCCGAGCCAGCCTTTTGACACGTTTTCTTAACTGTGCAGGCGTTTTACATGATTCAGAGGAAAAATATATATTAGAAAACACTTTTGAGTGAAATTTTGCGAGAGTAATCATAAGATTATTTCTAATAAGCTCTACAAACCATAGGTAAATATATCAAGAAATAAAAATTTACTGAAATAAATATTTCACTATATTCCAATGTGCTGTGGCACAGCTGTGTCGCGTATGGGGGTATGGGACGAGCAATTTTTGAGTCATGCCTTCATGCTACTGATAACAGTTTCACACAAGAGAGCACTACTCTAGTTCAAACAGTAGGTCCACAGGCCAAGGTGAATGGGTTTCCCGAATGATGTTATATTACATGCTTGCAATAAAATCCTGAAAATGCATGTCATTTGGTAAGTTTGAACCATCAGGACCTTTCAGCAGAGAAAAAAAGAAGTATCCTGTAATACCGTACAGTTATCAATTTTTCCACCGGCTAAAACAACTAGGGAACAGATATGAGGTAGAAGTTTTGTTTTCGGCTTCTAATAAACTGGGAAAATATTCGCCATCATTGATAGAACAGCCAGAGAAAAAAAAAGAAAAAGTCAAGACATGTGCCAAGTGAAACATGAGTTGCAGTTGGCGCCATGTGCTGAGGGTGTGATCGATGACGACCTTTTTACTTGCGGCAACAACTATATAGCACAAACGTGGAAATGCTTAAACACGCGACTACACCAGCGCAACACGTCTTTATAACGTGCGCCTTGTTACACCTCGTCTTTGCATTACAGAGACTGTTGTCTTAACAATTCCAGTTCCTTGAATAAAAATGCATGTATTCCTCTTTTGAATAAAACCAAAGTCTTCCACAGGCATAAAGATCAGTTGAGAAGAGAAATATGTGAAGCATATCATATTCACAAGAACTGCGGCACTCCTCCTGTTCTTATAGATGACTGTGATAATACGTACTTGAATTTCCATCAGTAACGCATTCTGTACCGTTTTGGGGAAGCGCATGTGTTCCTGGTTGTAGATTGAGAGGGCATATTATCCGCGTCTTTTCCAGTAAACGTTCAGTTGTTAGAAGCGCTTATCCTTCCTTCTCTGTCCCACGCCGCAGCGCTGCTTTTTGTATTCAAAGACTTTCCGTTTTACGATTCGGCTAGAGCAGAGGGCAGTTTCCACTGACTGATGTCGCCGACCGACGCGAAGCAGCATGTGCACGTACTACGTTCATCCAGTGATGGCCATGCCGTCAGAGGCCCACCCACGCCCCTGTATCGACGCCCGGCAGCGCAAGCAAAGGCCAATCAATTAGCCGAGGCGCCGCGGGTAAGGTCTCGCGTTCGCGACTGTCACAACTATCGCCCACCAACCGGCTGCCTGGTGCAAGCCGCTGAGGCACAGGGGCCGCTTTACGCTCTCCTGTGGCCTAAAAGCGAGCGTTGTACAACATTTATTTTTTTGAGGTCGGTCAGCCCGTGCGTGGTGCACGTGTGTCGGTGCGTCAGTACTCCAAAGGAACTCAAGGGGTTGCGGGTTTAAAACAAATATTTAATCGCATGCAGGAAAACCCAAAAACATGTAAAAACAAACAGAGGAGTAGCCGAAAAACTATACAAAACACGAAACGCGACAAGTAGGAGACAGACAATACAAAGAACACACAAATCCAACTACAGAGAACAAGAAGGCGTACAGGGCATGAAAAGAAGTAATATACAAAAAGTTAAAGCTAGAAAAGCAGAAAGTCCGACGGACAATTCACATACGGGGGCTGCGGCGATGGCTCTGGTTCGGGTGGTTGTGGATGCGACGATGGCTCGACGGCGGCGGGCCTTGTGCGATGGAACGCGTGCCTCGGCGCGGTAACTCGGCCCTCCACGCCCGCAAACACACCACCCAACCTCTTCAGCTGCCTATTTCCTCCCGACTGTCCCAACCGCCCCCTGCAACCTGCACGGGCCGGCAGATAGCATACTTCTTCCCTCTCCCTCATCATCGGGGCGTTTTTTTTCAACGCGGTGACGACGGGGCAGAGGGGACGCATGAACCCGCGAAGTTCCCTCGGAGCGCCGCGCGGGAGAGCAGGAGGGAGCGCAAAAGGTTAAAGGGACACTGAGGAGAGCTCTATTAATATTTTTTTTATAGCAAAATCCGATAGTTCGGCATTTCATGGCTTTGTTGCCACTTGGCCGGCAACGAAAGATGCATTTATTTCTAAGAAATTTGGATTCGAAGTTGAAATAGTTTTTCCCGCCACTCTGATTCAAACTTGGGATTCTGCTATGACGACACAGAACTAAGTGACGTGAAACATGACATTCACATGACGTAACGCAGACTCCGTGATTTCTGGCGGCCAGCAGTGCGGCCCAGCAGCAGTCGAAAAGAAAGCTACCGCCGGCCGCACGTTGAAGGCATCTATCGGCTATTGCGGCCGTCGCTTCGTTTACATTTGCACCGGCGTTGTGCCAGCGTTACAAATTACAATGGATCCCGTTCTCGAAGTCCTCAACGAAGTTCTCGCAAATCATGGAGGAAGGAAACCATAGGAGAGGCCCTCGCTATCCGAGCCGCGTTACAAAAAACGTGGAGGAAGTCACGTGGTTTCGCAAGGCCTACTGGGATTCCTTGACCAGCGGCGCAGCCAATAGCAGCGCTGGGCGCAGCGGCGTCGTCTGCTTCACGCATCACCCATGTCGGCAGAGCCGGTCGAGTAGAGTTGGAAATCCGCATTTTTATTCAATCGTTGTGGTCCGCGGGAGGCACAAAGTTCCAGAGGCCTGCAGTCGGTGCTGGTCTTCACTGCTGTGCGCTTAGTTCATTCAGAATGCCGTCTTGACGAAAGCGGTTGTTTTGGAAGCCCGCGACAGCTTTCTCTGAAAAGGCTTGGCGCTGCAGCTTCGCTATTCTGTTTCGGCTTTGTGCGGTTGCGTCCCTCAACGCTGCTAGTCTTGTTCCAAGGAGAAATTGACAGTGCCGACGGCTCATAAAGCGATAGACGACGGTGACACGCTGGTTTATGGTTACAGCAGCGCGGGAAGAAAAAGCCATTTGCGAGTCGGTGCTTGTTTGGTGTATGTATACGTGTTCCTTCATTTTTGTGTATTTTTTCCCGCGCTGTTTTAACCACGAATAAATACAAACTCGTCCAGACTGTGTCCTTGTAAGTATACCCGTTGCGTCTACATTCCCCTATGCATGACGGAATTGTTGGCGACCGATATGCGTGGGCCGCGGTGTGCTCACCGAAGCGTGCAGTGCCAAGAAAGCCGCTCCGCATCCGATGGTATCCGTCAGCAAAGCGATACGCGAAGCAGTCTGAAGCGTACCATATGTTTACTGTACGCTGTGCGAGCGATATGTCAACTGCGTGCAAATTTTCTCCGATATGGACCCACTGGATCGACCGACCCGCGCTGCTGTCTCGATCGAGTGCTGTTGTGCGAGCGTAAGGACACAAAGCCGGGTTTAGGAGGCGGAGTGTTAGGTTTAAAACATTTGCTCTTAAGGGTGGTGAAGTGTAAGGCCATGCCATTGTAAGATTGAGTGTACCTCGCAACTTACCGTTTACCGAGATGCCGAGTCGACCTGCGACCACTTCGCCGAGTTGCACTTTCTTGCATTCAGTTGATTAAACGCATTAGTGAAGTCCAAGATTTGTAGTTTATTGGAAAATCAAAATATGAGCCTTGAAAAGGCTTGATACAGCATGACACTTATTACAAAACATAGCTTGCTACCTGAAGCCAGCAAAATCTTTTAACAAAAGTGATAACACTCGTGTATGGAATGAGAACACACATAAAAAGGATTCAACAAAAAGACTAGAAAGAAGAAGAAATGCACAACTGAATTAGATCACTTTGTAACCATGAACTATTCGAACAAAGAGAGTAAAAACATATAGGAAGGCAGTACATGAGGGCTTTGAGACAGAAAATTATTTGTGGACCGATCTTGCCAAATTGTGTGAAATCTTTCATTTCTCGTTAGTTGTTTCTGTATCACAAAGTTGATAAAATTTAAGCAATGTAAATGCAAAGTAATTGGAGCACTGTGTGGAATTAAGTGACTTGAGAAATTGGTAACAGTTGTCACAGCTGGTGGAAGAAATGAATCATTTCCCTCCCTTCTGCTTCATGGATTCCTTTCTGTAATATATGTAAAGAAAGAGAGTACCCTGCTGACACTATTTCTATTGTTGCATTGTTGTATTCCACTCTTATCTGCCTAGCCTGGAACAGTATAGAAATAGCATAGTTTTCTGTCCAATTTTCTGTTCTGTTTGTTGTGTGGTATGTCGTACTTGTGTGCACATGCTGTTCTATATTTGTCAAAACCACGAGCCAACCAACATAGTCTGCACATAAGACGGGCATTTGAGCTGTGCACAACTAAGGCATGATGACAGCTAAAGAATGATTAATATAGTGTACAAATTGTGGCTGGTAGAATTATAAGGTTTTCCTCTGTATGCATATGTACCAAGTGCACGTAGAAAAGTGTTTTCATCATTTAAGAACATGAATTTGTTGCAGGTTGCAAAACTTATATATCTTATTTATTTACATATACTGCAGGCAGTTTTGGCCCAAGCAGGATGGGCATACAAATGCAGAATACAACAAGAAGAACATATACAATGCGAGGAAGAACACATGGGAAACAACACATTTCTTAAAAGAAAAACTATATGATAAAACTAATATTGGGTAATAAATGGCAACAACACGTCTCATGTATGATAAGAATGTGAAACGCATGACAAATAACTCTTCTCGAAGGAAAACAGGATATGTTAAGTATGCAAAATATGGCTTTCTAGTCCTTTCACAAAATCTTTGCTCTTAAAAGTGTTGCGTGGTAAAGAATTCCCTTATATGCTAGAACTTATATGCTAGTGCTTACTCTGCTGCTGCGTGCAGTGGGATTATCACCCCCTTTTGACACTACTAGTTTGAAAGGCCAAAATCACCTTCAGTTGTGTTGAATATCTAGAACTAAAATTGTAAGTATGGTACACTAATTACTCTCCTGATTATTCCGGCTTCTATAGTATGAAAACCATGCACTCCACATTTTTACAAAATACGATACTTCAGTCACCCTGTACCCTAAAGGACAGTAGTGCAGGCATGCTAAAGAAAGCTCTGGGAGACTGCTAACTGCAGCCCCTATTCTTGAACATCAGTGACCAATAGTACATGGCCATGTGTGAAGCTACAGCATGTAGATTCATGAACAAGAACTAGCATTTGCACTCTGGACATGTACTGCTGATGCTACTTAACTGACTTATTTTTGAAAATGTGCGTATTGGTCATTTACCACAAAAGACAAAAATCTGATTTTAGGAAGCAGGTAATTTCTGGTTGATTCAGTAGCAATCAAGCTAAATCAAACCCCTAATTACTCCTGAAAAAACTGACAGTGACTACCATCAAGCATGAGCCTAAGTCGGTGGTGTACAGGTGCCGTCAAAAGTAAATGGAAGGCAACATTAACACAAAAATTTAATCATTGCCCGCTCAATTCATGCATCCTTGAATACATATGTGCAGACTAATTGGGATTGTGCGAATTGCACTGAGCACCAACAAACATGGACCATTATGCTTTAGATTTAAAGAAATTAATTTTTTTTTGACAAAGTCGCCTTCCATTTACTTTTGACGGCGACCGTACATGACGCATTCACATTACAAAGCTATTCTTTTCAATACTCAGTATGACAGGTTGTAATGTGCTCTAAATTGTGAGCGGCCGTTTGAATAAAATTTTATCTTGACAAAGTCAGACATTTACCGTATTTACTCGTGTAATTTGCGCCCGCACTTAGATTGTGCTCCCCAAAAAGTTCAAACATTTAACCGGATTAAAAAAAAAATACTCGCACATTTTGCGCACTATGCTGAGCCACACCACTAGCATGTATACGCGGGTGCGAACTTTGCGCCCTTTACCCGGCTTGCTCACGCTGGCGGTCGCTATCCCGGACGAACAGTTGCGCGCGCGCCCAAATCCAAGGGGACCGCAGCTTCGCAGGGGGGCGCTGCGGACGCCACTGAAAAGCGCCCTCTCCGACCGACTCCGCACTTTTGTCCGGGCAAACCGGTCTCCCTCCCATTGAGTAGCTGCGCGAGCAGCGCGCTTTCTCCTGAAAAAAAAAAGCCAGTTCTGCACGTACTTTGCACGTGTTGGCCAGCCTGCAAATCTCTTTGTGCAGTCGCGAGCTTTTTTCCCTCGTGCTTGAACGCTGACGAGCTTCAGAGGATTAGCAAAATGTACAGGGGCGCTAGAAAAAAATGCGGACAGCACGGCGCCCACGCGCTGCGCAGTCGGAATTTATCTTCAATGCGTTTTTATCTCGGTAGTAACAAAAAGACGCTAGAGTGGTACATTACTGTATCACGGATGTCTCTAGCGTATTTGTGTTGCGAGCCAAGTATAAGCGTGACGAAAATAAATTCCAACAGCGGAGCGCCTAGGCACTGCGTTGTTTGCATTTCTTTCTGTCGCGGCAGTACGCTCTGAGATGTAGGTTAAAAGAAATAGTGGACAGTGAATTTTTTTTTTCGCTGCGCAGACTTGAAAAATGAACTGCTAGTGGATCAGGCCCACTACGTGAAGCAGATTGTTGACGAAAAAGCCGGTACCGTAACGGCGAAATGTGTATCGCAAGTAAATGACGAGGTCATTTAAGACGTGGAATTCGAGGTAAATACCATTTTTTTTTGGCGCGGCCATCTTCGCAAGATGCTTAATTTCGTTGGGTGGCTGAGCAGTTAGGTGCATGCAGGTTTGTTGGCCAAATAATAAGGATTTTGTTACGGGTTTCGCTGAATAATAATGGAAATAATTTTTATTTTAACTTAAAATAAACTGGCCTTAAGGCGACACGCGAGGCTGAGGAGAAAAACGAAAACACTCACGAAATGCGCCTACAAGCTTCTTGCTATATACGGCAAAGAGAAAAAATGCTCTAGTTTGGTCAATCGCTACAACGGAGATAAGCGGTTGGTATATTTATTTTAATGCTGATTACAGCACACGCGCATCCCCAAAACAATTTATTTGCAGAGCCATCGCTGATATGCAAACGCTCATTCATGTGCAAGCAAACATTTTGATTATTTTGTTTTTAGAAATTTTGTACATGTAAAGCAACCTCGAAAATTGAGCCAGGCGTCACAAGTCGGAACATTGAGGCGATCACTGACCTTGCCTCACACGCGTCTGCATAATGCCGCTAGCTGTTGTCAGTCTCCAAAATAAAGAAATGGCAAAAGAAATGAGTTTCGTTAGCGCGAGCTTTACTAAACACTGCATGCTTAGTGAATTACAGCAAAAACTGCTCAGAAATAATATTACGCGTGCAACATACCAAACGTGTTTTAGTAACAGGAAAAAGCTTACTTCACCCTGCCCATAGCAGTTATCGAGGCCTGCCGTTTCTCGTTCTCATCCATTTCATACCCAACAATTCCGGACAAAAACATTTTTTAATAGGAAAAAGTGTATGAACGCATTTTTTTTTCATATACTGGAAGATTTCACTATAGCAATCTCCCATCGATAGGCTTGCATTTTTTTTTTCGTAATAACGTTTTTCCTATCGTCAACTGCTCGATACGAGCGATGAAAAATATTTAAGATTTTGCTGCATATAGAAAGGGTGGACCATTACCTTCAATATTTCCGTTACTGTACGTTACAATTTTCCAATATTAAATTTTTTCCCCCAAGAATGTAGGACATCTCCAGGAAATCTGCAGAATTCCACGGGCAGTCCTTGGCCGTCGATGTTCAGAGAACTATTGTGACAGCCCCAGACACAACAAGTTTCTCCACTCTTAGAACGTCGCGGAATTCACAGCGAGCGGCAACAACACTTTTGTGCGCCCGCGAGCAGGACGGCGCGTGCTCACAATGAAAGAGAGAGTGCCAGCTGCGCGAGCAGCACGCGCGTACCAGTCGACAGGCTGCTGGCTCAATGCGGTCCGCCGGCGACGTGCCCGGACAGGAACGCCAAAATGACCGGCAGGGGAGAAGCGGCGCTGGTGCAGTGGGAGCAAACTTCAGGTGCGCTTCCGCTAGTCAGCCGGGCCACACGCAAGGGCCCCGTTTTATTGCCCGTTATCTCCTCCCACTGCTTACTTCGCGATTGAATCTTTGCGCGTTTATTGCTTTGAGCTAAGCACGTGCCGTCATGCCACCCCGCGGGGAGCTACATAGCGTGGGTGGGGAGGACGAGTCAACCTTTTCGTTTTGCCAGCGAGGGGTGCCAACCTTTTTTTTTTTTTAGGATGTGTTCGGATAACTCGCTTGCGCGTAAATTGCGCACCCGCTTTCTGGAGCCCTAATTAAAGAAAAAACGTGCTCAAATTACGCGAGCAAATACGTACGGTGCTCTATGCCTTAAGGAACTTCTTTCTGATTTATTTTGCAAACGAACTATGGTTTTAAGGAATCACAGTGCTCCCTTAGTTATAAAACAGTGACACTTCCCAGGCGCTATGGCCGAGATAACAAGAAAAAATGCACCGCCATACAGACTACTGCTAGGCGCAAACATTTGCACACTACAAGTAATAATATCAAGTGGAAATGATGCCCCAAAGAAACTGTGGTGTGCTCGATGCTATAGATGACAAGGATCTCTTTTTATTTTCTTCTAATGAAGGAGTGCGTAAGCTGATAAATAAATAATCATGTACAGTAAGCAGAGTTTCATCAGAGCCATATATACAAACCGCAGCCAGTTTAGCAGTAATGATTACTTTTTATCAGTGCGGGAATACTGTAGCCGCGCTACTCGATCATAACGTCTAGCTAAAACCATTCATTCTATTTCTTTCATGAACACCTAAAACGTCATATTGAAAGATATGCTATAATAAAGCACCTTCTCAATAAGAGCATTTCTTTCCAATCTCTTGAGAATGTATCGAGGTGGTTCCTCACCTGAAGGGGGACGGCATCCGCACGTATACGAACTACGAGCGGCGACATCCGATCGAAGTGCTCGGCCAGAAAATGTTTTGAAGGTCCATTTTGCTGCCTCCCAGTCGCTTTGGCCTCGTCTAACGGCCTCAGTCCACTGCCTCCTTCGCTCTGGATCTTTCGGAAACCTGTTTGAAAACAATACTATTCACTGCACTCGGACAAAGAGCCACGAATAAGTCCGGGGCGGTACGAATACCACGTTCACGCCGTGTCGCGCGTTATGTTCTGCGAGCATGCATTTTACTCATTACGCAGTCGATTAAATACGAAAACAAAATGCAGTATACTTACGAGTAGAAAGTGACGCCCGGTTCTGTCCTGGCGTGCGCGACCGACACCCAGGAACGCAGCAGCTGGGCATCGCAGCGTCTTTGTTGTCAATCGGAGCAGAAGCCTCACTTTCCGCCGTGTGTGACAGCTGCCGACAGCCAGGCGCGGCGCGAAATCGTCTGCTCGCGCTGCTCGCGTTGATCTTCGCGGCGCTAGCATGCCATTGGCTGAGACAGCGGCCAACTGTCATGGCGGAGCCCTCACTTCCGGCTTCAAAAAATGTGACGTAGCAGCCTCTCCTCTTTTCCTTCTTTCCTCCATGTCGCAAATAGACGCCTTTAGCATACCGTGTACCTTGTTACCGTTAGCGGAATACCGGGAGCCCCAATACCGCTGAGAGCAAGCGCTGATTGGTCCCGGCGCTGCAGGAGCGCGCGTAGCTATCGGGTACGTGGCGCCATCTGGCGACGTCAAGGAGATTAGCGCATGCATTTGCTGCGCCTCAGTGATTCGTAGATTCTCGTGTGCTAGTGTTGCTAGAACTATTGGTTCTAGCAACACTGTTTTGTTCTATGACGCCATGAAGCTGGTACTTGCGAGTTTGGCCTGTGGCGGCGATACCTGTATTTTGGTTCTTGCTCTTTTCTATGTTACAGGAGCTTTGTTGTCAGTATGAATGGCGTTTTTGTAATCAGGAGCTGGTATTCTGTCGATGCAAGTCAACTTCAATTTCTCCTCAGTGTCCCTTTAATGTCTTCCGTGACAGGCGTCGCCGAGTCGGCTATGCCCGCCCTCTCCACTTTAAAAAAAATACAGCGCACCCGTACCACCGCTGCAGAACTTTCCACTCCTCCTGGAATTCCAGTCGGCTTCGTTCGCCGATAGCCGAGCCCCGAGAGAATTCCTGACGAAACACATTCCATTGGTCTGTGACAGCGACAGGGCGGGATACACCGCCAGGTTATCACGGTTCCGCGGCGAACATTTCTCTAGTCGGCGCTCCACTCTTCAGGGAACTATGCTTTGTCGCCTTGGCTTTAGCCTTCTTCCAAGCTTCTGGTACGCTCGAGGTTGTAATGCATTGCGTATACAGGGTGGCTAGTTTTTCCAGCACAACATCCCCTCCGTCCTTCAAGAGATCGGCTGTTTCATGATCCTCACCAGCCGCTTTCTCCCTTTGCATTGCTCCTAAAGCTTTCTTTACTTCCTCTTTCGTTGCTAGCGGGATATCCCCTTGCTGAGCACTATTGTCTCTCTCATTAACGTTCTCATTACATTGGCTTCAGTACAGATTGGTGTAGAACTATTCGGCTACTTTAACTACCTTATCAGTATTGCTAATGACATTGCCCTTTTTGTCTCTTAACGCATACATCTGGCTTTTACCTATGCCTAGCTTCCGCTTGACCTCTTTTAGGCTACCTCAGTTCTTTAGAGCATGCTCGATTCTCTCCATATGAAACCTCCTTATGTCCGCTACCTTGCGCTTATTTATTAACTTTTATACCTCTGCTAGTTCTATTTTGTCTGCAGAGCTAGACGCCCTCATGCTTTGGCGTTTCTTAATTAGACCTTTCGTCTCCTGAGATGGCTCTGGTATTCTGTCGAACCATCCTACCACCTACTTCTACGGCGCACTCCGTAACGATAGCGGTGAGATTATCGTTCATTGTTTCAACATTGCGGTCGCCTTCCTCAGTTAGAGCGGAATATCTGTTCTGCAGCGAAATCCTGACTTCCTCTACTAGCTTCCTCCGTTCCCCCTTCAAATCTAACTTGATACGAGACCTTACCATTCTGCGGTCGCTACAACGGACCTTAACGAGCACCTCCAGATCCTCTACGATGCCAGGGTGAGCGCACAGTATGAAGTCTATTACATTTTTTATTCTCGCCATTGGGGCTCTTTCAGGTCCACTTCCTGTTGGCTCGTTTGCCGAAGAAGGTATTCATGATTCGTAAATTATTTCTCTATGCGAGCTCTACTAATAACTCCCCCCTGCAATTCCTAGCACCTATGTCATAGTCACTTACCGCCTGTATTCCAGCCTGCTTCTTGCATACCTTCGCATTGAAGTCGCCCATCACTACAGTGTACTGTGATTTTACTTTGTTCTTTGCCGATTCCACGTCTTCATAGAAGATTTTGAACGATGTGGTCATAATGGGTTGATGTGGTCGCGTAGGCCTTCACCACGTTCACCTTGTACCTTTTATTAAGCCTAATTACGATAGCTGCCACCCTCTCATTAATACTATAAAACTCCTCTATGTTGCCAGCTATATCCAGATTGATGAGGAATCCCACACCAAGTCCTCGTCTATCCGGAAATGCAAGATAGCACAGTACATGCCCGCCCTTTAGTACTGTATACGCCTCATCTATCCTCCTAACCTCACTAAGCCCTAACCTCCTATCCTCACTAATCAAAAAAAAAACTGTACGTCCAGTTTTACCCATACGCTTAAAATAACCTTGAATGGGCGGTTCGTGAATCAAAGGATCTGTACTTTACCACAACGTTACCTAGTTTGGTTAAAAATGACCAGAGTAAATTTTGTAATTATCTGAGTGATAGCAAGAAAAATGTTCATAAAATATCACTGAATGGTGATACAATGACGGATTCGATTGACATTGGGCGGAATTCTGATGCTTATTTTCACAGCGTGTTCTCCAAAACTGGTTACAATGTGTGCATAACACGTCATACTTTCCAGTATAAGAACTAGACTTTATTAGCCTCCCTGGTTTATTTTCATTGCTTTTAGAACTGAAACCTACATCTCCTGGTCCTGATAACTCACCGATTGTGTTTTTGCTGCGCTATGCCGAAATCATTTCGGAAGTTCATTTTTGTGCTGTTTAGAAAATCACTGCTGTCATCAAAACTTTCGATTGAGTGGAAGACCGCTAGAACTGTTCCCATCTTTAAGAAAGGCCACTGCTATTCAACACAAAATTACCGTCCGATTTCTTTGACTTCTGCATGCTGTAAGCTGTTGGAACACATTATTCCGAAACATATTATTAATTTTCTTGAAGAACACTATGTATTAAGCGATTTTCCGCATGGATTTAGAAAGGGCTATTCGATGGTTAGTTACAATAGTACCTACTTTTGCTAAAAGATTACACATCAATTTTCAGAGAGACGTTAGCTTTATGGATTTTAGCAAAGCATTTGATAAAGTTCATCACGGAAAATTCGTTCAAAAACTAAAAAAATATTAATCTACCAGAAATTTTATTATCATGGATTGCACACTATCTTACTAATAGAGTCCAGTTTGTTTCAGTCGATGGGTGCAGCTCCACTTGTCTCTCAGCCACCTCTGGTGTCCCCTAAATAAGTGTCTTGGGGCCTTTGTTTTTTCAGCTTTGTATAAATGATGTCATTAATGTGATTACCCCAGGAACACGTATACGCTTGTTTGCTGATAATTGTGTCGTATTTCGTCAAACTGTGTGCCCTCGGGATCAAAATGAACTTGATATGAGTCTAAAAAATGTGCTTCATTGGTGCAGTGAGTTTGCCATGGTTCTTAACCCTGAAAAGACAGTTTCGCTCCAAACAACACATAAAAAGAATCCACTAAACCACGTGTATACTCTTGGATCGCCACTGAAACAGGTTAATAGCTACAAATATCCAGGTGGAACCATAACTAATATACTTTCCTGGAATTCGTACATAGATAACATAAGTTCTTCCGTGTTTAAAAAGCTAAGTTTCCTGCAGCATAAACTTAGAAATTCTTCTCCCAGCGTAAAACTGTTGACATATAACGCATACATCAAGCCAAAGCTCGAATATACTTCGACAGTATGGGATCCATTTACTAAACTTAACATTAACAAAATATCGAGGGTTCAGAGGAAAGCTGTTCGGTTTATTTATTCAAAGATTAAAATCACCCACTCACCCACTCAGCTTAAAGGCGGCTAATAATATTCAATCTCTTGAAACGCGAAAAAAAACACCATTTTGACTTTCTTTATTTTTTGATAAACCATAAGTTAGCTCTGGACCCTGCTCAGTACTTATCCCCTTCATCCACCCGACATACTCGGCATCACGTTCACTCACTACCACCGTATTATGCAAAAACTGACTGTTTTAAAGTATCCGTTTTTTTCGCGGACAGTATTCGATTGGAATGATCATATGGCGTTGTTTTGGTTTAGTAACATTTGTCACTTTTTTATTATGCCCATTTCTCTTGATCGTGCTCTGCAACTTTCTGAAATACTCTGATCAATACATGCCTGTCATGCTTGGACCCTGACAATGGTCTGCAGTATGTACTAAATAAATAAATAAATATTTAATATCCGCTAGTTCCTCAAAGAGTACTGCTAGGCTAGCCTCACTGGATAAGGTTCTTGCGTTAAACGTTGACACGTTCAGTTTCCGATGGCGCCGCCTTGGTCAGTTGCTACGCAGCCGCTGGAGTCTGAGGGCCGAAGGTTAATTGGTTTGTTTACAGAAGGTTGCGGCCGAGTACTACACCAGGGTAGCCAAATCCTGTTCTGGTGAGGAAGTGCGTTGTCGGTTCTGGTCACCGAGATCAGGCCGCACTCTAGGCCTGGTTTTGCAATTACATCCAGACGTGGATTTTTTTCTTTTTTCTTTTTGAAAACCCCCGGTGGAGTATGCCCCATCAATCATTTTTATGAAAGGCTAGCAATTACCTAAAACAGTTGCATGTGAAAGAAAGAAACCATCACCGATCTTTGTCAAGGACTACGGGCGTGCAGGTGACGTTGAAATTTTAGATGCACTTGACTATAGTTTCGCCGAATTGAACTCATTGAAGGATGTGTGCCAATGGTAGCCGCGGTTGAAAAAAAATGTACATGCTTGCGATAAGAGCTTCGTTCGCCTCCGAAAAAGACGCATAATTAAACAGGGAGTACCCGTGGACAACCCGCGAGATAATTCAACTTAAATAAAAAATAAAAAGACAGCGTTCAAAAAAAGATGTTTAGAAAGCAAGAGTTCGAGGAACGAAATCCTTCTCCTTTGATGTGACGCTTCCTTCTTTCATATCCCACGGTCTTCATAAGTGTTGGCGGTACTTACAAATCATTACGAATTCTGATGAAACTATCAGTGAGCCTAATTACATTACAAATGAATTTAATGGTTTTTTTTCTAGTCCGTTCTGACGAGAACAGCATCCCACGCTTCCCTACCCGCTTACACAATCGAGCACCCCATGATGGAACTAACTATAAGTGAAGCTGGAATCCTTTCCCTTTTACAAAATCTTGACACCAAATAATCACCGGTTCCTGATTCAATCTCAAACGCATTTTTGCTCGGATACGCTGACTGGGCGTCTAAATGCCTGCGAATAATTTACACGAGGTCTTTACAAACACTCGTAGTACCAGATGATTGATGCTGTGCCAAAATCATTCCTATGCACAAGTCGGGTTCTAAAACTGAATTTATCTACAAGTTAACAAGCACAAGCTGTAAAGTAATGGAACACATTATCTTTAAAGCCACCATCTCGTTTTTAGAAAATAACCTTATGTATGGAAAACAAACACGGTTTCAGAACAGCAGTTTTGACTGTAAAGCATCATGCCGAAATTGCTCGTGACCAAGCTAACGCAATGAATGAAGGCAATTAGATAGACGCAGTCATCTTAGACTTCTCTAAAACGTCTGATGTTGTTGCTGATTTATTTATTTATTTATTTATTTATTTATTTATTTATTTATTTGTTTATTTATTTATTTATTTATTAGTACCTCAAAGGCCCCATTGAAGGGGTATTACAAGAGGGGGTGGAATATTCAGCAGCACATTTCTTCGATGGACGATCTGAATGACGATGAGTCGATCTGATCCACGATGGCGTTTGCCAGGTCATTCCAGTCCCTTGCTGTATGAAGGAAAAATGATGACAGATGCGCAGAAGTGATGGCAGGGGGAGGGTGACCTTATAGCAAAATTATTAGCGTTTGGTATAGATTTTAACACAGCGTCATGGATTTCCAGTTATTTACAGAAAAGAAAACAATTCGCTAAATATAGGCGAATACGTTTCGCAGAACATGGATGTTTCTTCGGGCGTACCCCAGGGATCAGTTCTTGCGTATTTTCTATTAAAGCGACAGCGTTAAAGGCCCCGTTACGCAGAAGATAGGGCGTCGCCATTGTCCGCGTCGGCGTTTTGAGCGAGATTGCGGGCATGGTTCTTGCAGGTGGTCCCCAGAGGGCAACCAAGGAGGGTCACCTAGGTCACGTGACCTTGCGGCAGCATCGCAACCTGACCACCGTATCAGGTGGCAGTTAAAATTAATGATCGCTCGGGAAGAGCAATCTCCGCCACCCAAGGCCCACCGCTGGGAGCACTCACCTACCTTCGCAGGGACAGAGTAGATTGAGACCCTAGGTTGGGACTCTCCCGCACCACTTATGTATCGCGGGGCAGTGGCGCATCGCTTAGCCGCCAGCGCCAGGAGGGGAATGAGGACTCCCAGGGATCCATGAGTGTAAAGTAGAGAATTACCGTCTGCATATGTGGGAATCAACCCGTCACGCTATCGCGTCATGCCCTTAAGTGAAGTGTCTCCTCAATTTTTTCTTCTCAACTAAACCAATGATATTCACTTCTATGTATCTTCAGCAATTCAACTTTGCCCTTTTGCCGAAGATTCTTTTGTGTGTACAAAGACGTGAAAAAATCAGAAGGCCAAATCCTCTCGTTAACGATTCCATAAATTCAGTTAGTCCTTAGTGTGGGATTTCGGGAATGCAGTTAATTGCGGGTAAGACCAAAGGCATCCAATTCACTAACAAGAAGCAGCCTCTAAATTTTACATGCACGCTTGTCAACACACAGACTACAAAAATACGATCACGTGAAGTATCTGGGACTCACCCTAACACCTAACAACCACTGGAAACCCTACACCAAATCGATTTGTTGTAAATCTGGACGTTAATTAAATTATATACGGAGAAAAGCGCGTATTGGACCTGCTCATATTAAAGTCAGTGGGGGCCACGGCACTGCTCACGAAATGCCTCGCCACTCACCGTTCCTGCTGTTCCAGGTGCTGGTGCTCACCGGCTATCACCTGCCTGTTTCACCGACTTGCCGACCGGTTCCGCAATCTTGCGGCGCTAGCTGGTTTCTGGACGGCTGCGGCTGCTCATCCGATCATCTGTGCGCACCCCTGCCGATTTTGGACACTTTCGACGGTCGGGCCTGGCAACATGCTACATTATCAGCTGACGAGGACACCTACATAAAGCACTCGGATTTCACCGCCCCCTTGGGCCACGGCACTGCTCACGAAATGCCTCGCCACTCACCGTTCCTGCTGTTCCAGGTTGGTTATTACGAGTGTTCTTGTTACCGTGATGATGATGTCTGTCTTGTAGCAGTGTCGTGGCCACCCCATATTCTGAAACGTTTCCGCTCGGCGGCAGTGTACATTTGGCGCATTTTGGTCCTGGGTGGGGACGTTGAAACAAACCCAGGCCCTATGACGAAGGGCCAAGAGGAAAAGCTCGAACTGGTATATGAAACTGTTCAAAGGCTTGAGATGAACCACACGAATATCCTCGAAAGTGTTAACAAGATTCTTACAATTCATATTGGCTTGCAAAATGAAATGAAGACTTTAAAGATCGTGTGCATGAACTTGAACTTAAAATCGAGTCTATTCCAGTTCTTCAAAGTGACTTACAGTCTTTAGCTACCCGTGTGCAGGAACTGGAACTTAAAAAACAGTCAGTGCCTACCACAGTATCTCCCACGAGTTGTACACACGATGTATCCAACATTCAAGTAAAACTTTACGACCTGGAAAATCGTTCCCGCCGGTCTAACATTCTTTTCTGTGGTGTTCAGGACACTGATGAGTCTGAAACTTGGGAAGACTCTGAGCGTCTTGTGAACGAATTCTGTTCTAGCAAACTTGGTATCACGTTGTCTTCCTTAGCCCGTGCTCACCGCATAGGCCGTTTTTCTCAGGAAAAAAAGAGACCCATTATTGCAAAGCTGTTCAACGAAAAAGAAGTGGAAACGCTTATGAGTAAGGGCTATAAACTCAAAAATACCGATTTCAGCATTTCGCGAGATTACTCGAAAACGGTTCGTGAGAAACGCAGCCAACTGTGGAAGTATGCCAAATCAGTAAAAAAAGAAGGTGACAAGGTCCGTTTGTCTTTTGATAAACTGCTTATCAATGGTGTCTCGTATTTCTGGGATGATCAAACCAGTAGCGCAGTGCGCGTGTCCCTTGCCTGACGCATCCCTTCCAGTTCTCGTAAAGTGGCTGGCAAACCACCAGTGCGGCCAAACGCGCAGCGTTGCTCCAATTACGATGTCAGTTTTCTGTACACTAACATAAGGAGTGTTCTTTCTAAAAACGTAGCTCTTTCTTCTTTAATTGATTCATGCTGCTCCTCGGTCATCGCGCTTACCGAGACTTGGTTAAATGACATGGTTCCTGATGATGTCGTTTTCGCCTGTGACTCCGAATTCAACATATTTCGTTGTGACCGCACGGGCCGTAGAGGTGGCGGTGTCCTTCTGGCTGTCAATAAAGTGCTCACTGCTGTGCCTATCGAGGTCACGTCGTACATAGAATCGGTATGGGTTCGGTTGAGTTGTGGTCCCACGGTCGCCATCATTGGCGTCATTTACCGCCCTCCGGACATGAATTCTTCATTCGCAAGTCAGTTTTCTAATTTACTAAGCGATCTTACTTGTCGTTTCCCGAATTCAAGGTTACTTTTACTTGGTGACTTTAACTTTCCGGCTATTAACTGGTCGTCATTAACAGCTCCCGCCAATGATCCTGAAGCTCAGGCTTTCCTCCAGTCCTGTCTCGATTTCTCTTTGCAACAACTTATTTCTGAACCTACGCGTCGTTCCGCCACTACAGCCAATATTCTCGATCTTATCTTGACAAGTGATCCTTACCTTTGCTCCAACATTGCGCTCTTAGAAGGCCTTTGCGACCATTCCATAATCACGGGTAACCTGAATTTTGTGCCCCATAAAGAGGTAACTCGTACTAAACAAATAAGGTGCTACAACCGAGCAAACTTCGGTGAAATAAACGCTTAATTGTCAGTCTTTGCTGATCATTTTCTTCACGATTTTTCGTCACGCTCCGTGGAAACGAACTGGAACCTGTTCAGCGTGAAACTAGCTACTCTCATTGGCAGATTCATACCCGTCATCAGTATCCCTTGCACTAACACAGCGCCTTGGTTTAATTGGCATCTACGTCGCCTTAATAACAAAAAAAGCGCCTTTACAGACAAGCCGACAAGAACAGACACTCCGAATCTTGGCAACGGTACAAACTATGTGATAAGGAATACCAGTCTGAGTTGATATCTGCACGTAGGCACTTCTTCACACACGATCTACCGGCAATGCTAACAAACAATCCACGGAAGTTCTGGCAGATAATAAACCCCGCTAATCATCCTGACATTACTCTTACCAACGCGGAAGGCAGCAGTGTTCCAGTGGCCGAATGCGCCGAACTTTTCAATAACGCATTCACATCCGTTTTTATTTTGAAATGAAATCAAGCGCACAACAACACGCACACAAGAGAGGAAAGACACAGGACAGACACACAAGAGAGGAAAGACACAGGACAGACACAGGACAGGCGCTAAGACACAGGACAGGCGCTAACTTCATCTGATTTATTTGCAGGTAAGAGAGCGTGTTGTGTGCGTGTTGTTGTGCGCTTGATTTCGTTTCAAAATAAGCTATGCACCATCTAGCCCAATCAGAAGTTTTGTTAAACATCCGTTTTTACCCGTGAAGATCTCCCTCTACCTCCTATTTCTGTCAGCACTTCTAATACATCAATGTCCGAAATAGTTATCAGTGAGACCGGTATCTTATCCTTACTAGGGAAGCTTAAAACATCATCAGCATCAGATCACCTTGGCTTTAATAAAAAAATACTCAAAAATTCATCTGATGGTATTCATCGCATCTTGTCCGCTATTTTTTCACAATCTCTATCATCAGGCGTGATTCCGCTGGACTGGCGCCTAGCTAAAGTTGTGCCAATTTTCAAGTCTGGCGATCGTTCCTCACCACTAAATTACCGACCCATTTCATTAACTAGCACTGTTTGCAAACTTCTTGAACACGTAATTCACTCGCAGGTAATTAACTATCTTGAAGAACATAACATTATCTTTAAATATCAACATGGGTTCCGTAAAGGCTACTCATGCGAAACGCAACTTGCCGGATTCATTCAAGACATACATTCATCGATTGATGCTGGCATTCAAGTAGACTCCATATTTCTTGATTTTTCTAAAGCTTTCGACAGAGTACCTCACAACCGGTTATTAATGAAACTAGCACTGCTTAATATTCACCCTCTTGTCACTGCATGGGTTAAAGATTTTCTCTTTTCCAGGTCTCAATTTACAACTGTCAATAACCACAATTCGTCTTTCAGCCAAGTACACTCTGGCGTCCCACAAGGAAGTGTGCTTGGCCCTTTACTTTTCCTAATATTTGTCAACGATTTACCGGATTCCATTTCTTCCCATATCAGACTTTTTGCTGATGATTGTGTAATTTATCACAAAATTTATTCTAACACCGATTGTCAATCCCTTCATTCTGACCTGGATTCAGTAACAGCATGGTGCTCAACCTGGCTTATGCAACTTAATCATTCAAAAACTAAATTGATGTCTTTTACTAACCGAATGTCTCGAATTCAAACAGCATTCCTTAAATAATAGCTCACTCGAGCTAGTCACCCCGTATAAGTACTTAGGACTTCACCTTCATTCAGACTTAGCATGGAACCACCATATTAACCTTATGCTTGCATCTGCTAATCGGTCATTAGGTCTCTTAAAACATAACCTAAAGCATGCTCCTCCTCACCTCCGTGCTCATGCCTATACCACTCTAATTCGACCTAAAATTGAATATGCCTCGGCTATTTGGGACCCTAACCAATCTTACCTAATAAATAACATTGAATCATTGCAGAACCGCGCCGTTCGTTTTATTTACTCCGATTATTCACGTAACACCAGCATCACAGCTTTAAAAAAACGCGCAGGTCTCCAGGATTTATGTCTCCGCCGTAAAATTGCACGACTATCACTTTTTCATAAACTTTATCATCATCCATCACTTCATAACGACTTTTTTTCTTTGCCTCCTTCGATTTTTGACCGCCGCGATCATCCCTTTAAGTTAGACGTTTCACGTGCAGAACATTTATCTATGCGCATTCATTCTTACCACGCACAATATCTGACTGGAACACTCTGCCTTCACATATCGCAACCACCACTGATCCTGATAAATATTTTAAACTTATATCTTCAATAACTACTGCTTAACTCTTCGCATACATTGTTATTTTATTTGTTCATGGCTTCCTTTTTTGCAGGGTTTGTTACTAAAAAGATTCATTGTACTAGTGTTCTGTTTGTATAATTTTAATACTGCAGTAATCTTCGTTCTTTGCCGCGCTGCCATTCTTTTGATTCTTTAGCTTACTTATGTCATGCAAAGTGTCTTATTTGTGTTTTTGATTGATTCTTTTGCTTACTTTTGTCATCCAAAGTGTCTTATTTGTGCTTTTGTTGTTTGTTTTATATTTGTGGTTTTGTTTTATTCTGTTCAATTGCCTGTGCCCCCCCCCCCTATGTAATACCCTCTCGAGGGTCTTTAGGGGTATTCTGTATAAATAAATAAATAAATATGAAACACCTACCAGACCCACCTTTGAATAAGCATATCTGGTGTAGAGCCCCAATCACAAAGCAATAACAATTAGAACACATCCAGAAATCAGCAGTACGGTTTGTTTGCTCAGATTATTCACAACAAACTAGTGCTGCCAATCTAATGACTGGAGCAAATTTACAAACACTGTCATATCGTGGAATTTTCTCAAGATTAAAGTTTTGTGCCTCCTCTATCACGGCCTCTTTAAAATATCAAATTCACAGTGCTTGCACCCTCCTTTCAAACACTCATCTAGAACGAATCATAACAAAATAGTTCGCCAACCTGTTAGCCGTGTAAATCTTCTGTAAATATATATTTTCTATTAGAATAAATAGCCAGAAAATGCTTAGATTAATTTAATTTCTTTCGGAACATTAATTTTGATTTTTGTGCCCGTTTGTTTGTGTGTGTCTGTTTTAGATGAGAGAAGATCCATTTTTGCGCGCGCGCGCGTGCGTGTCTGTGTGTGCGTGTACTTCCTGTCTGTACCACAAGAATGTTTTGTAAACATTCATGCAAGGGTCCGAAAAGGGCGTGCAGTATGGTTAAATAGCGGCAATTGCTATCTAATATCTTAAGCAACCGCAGCTGCGGCCCGCAGAATTGACAGGGAGAAGATAGCGAGGAGTAGTACAGTGGGCAGCGATAGCGAGAAAAGAGTGGGGAAAGCTGTGTGCAGCATTTCATAAAATAGAGAAGCTGAACAAGTTTGCTCCGCTCGCGTGCGAGAGTCAAGACACTGTCCAAAGTATAACCGCGCGCAAGCGACCACTACTCATATTTACACAACATTAAAATACATTTTCAGGAGGGCACAGGGGCGCAATAAAAGACACGGACATAGAAGTAGACAGGGACGAGCGCTTACTATCAACAGGCTTTATTCGACGTAGACCGTTCATATCCCTTTGCTTTACCCAAGCGCCACTGTGCGAATCAGCACGTGTGTACCAGAGAACACCAAAAGAAATCCAAAGGTAGGCGATTACAGGACTCTATCTAAGAAAACCATTTCAGATCGGCGAAGTATCACAGATGAATCACTGATGCAGTTATCTCCTTTTTTGACACAAAAAAAAAGAAAAAAAAAAGGGAAAAAAAGAGTAACTGCATCAGGGATTCATCTGTGATACTTCGCCGATCTGAAATGGTTTTCTTAGATAAATTTCTGTAATCGCCTACCTTTGGATTTCTTTTGGTGTTCTCTGGTACCCACGTGCTTGTGATTCGCACACTAGCGCTTGGGTAAAGCGAAGGGATATTAACGGTCTACGTCGAATAAAGCCTGTTGATAGTAAGCGCTCGTCCCTGTCTACTTCTATGTCCGTGTCTTTTATTGCGGCCCTTTGTCCTCCTGAAAAGTTATGAACCAACACGCCCAAATACAAGTACTTCTGAATTAAAATACATTGTATATACAACACCATGCAGACATAGCGTGCGCGCGGCACACTGCATAAGCGGCCGGGGTGGGGCGCCCGGCCGCATATCGTCCGAGGTAGCACACACGAAGCGTTCGTGTCACGCGTGCACTACTGGTGAGCAAGATGGAAGTCAAGCCCCCTTGCTCGATGAATGCACAGAGACTCACCATATTCTGTTACGGGTGAGCACACTGCCCAGAAGCCACAGGAGTGCTTTTAGACTTTAGACAGGAGTGCCTTTAGACAAGCGAAGCGATAAACAGGACGCGGGGAAATCTGCCCTGGGTGTATACATGCGCTTTGTACGCAACACCTTAACTTCATAAGCAACGGCCCATGTCGTTTCAATTCCATTGTGAACAAGGCACCCGCCGTAGCGGTGCCGAAACGTCAATGTGGATATGTTTTGTATGTTTTTCTTTACCTCTGTGACCTCGGCGAGTGATGTTTTCTTCAATATGCTGAATTTCCCACGCCGGATGGGTTTCCGTCGAATCCTCAACTATGACTTTAGACTGTCCGGGATGATTCCCAGCGCCCTGTACGCCGCAAGCACCTCGCGACGCGGCTCTACGAAAGCGGCACAGCGCAGGTGTTCCAATGTCTCCACTGCACCGCAATCACTGCACGCGTCGCCGAGCACAAGTCCGTGGCGCACGCGTCCTTTCCCGGAGACGCGACATTCAGCGCGCGCGCTAAAGACGGAAATGCGCTCCCATTGCGCGATGCGTGAGACCGCGTGTTGTTGACGGAGGTGAATGTGGATCACCGCACGGGTGTCGTACAGGGTGAGCCGAACGGCGCTACAGAAGAAAGTTGATGTGCGATGGTGGCGAGACCGTCGACCTCCTCGCTGCCACCGTGGCCGTGCACCCATTGAGCAAGTATACTGCATCCAAGCTCTGCGAGGGACACAATCTCAGAATCCCGGACTGACGGTTCGAGGCTGCGCCGATTGTGCAGCAAGCCACGCGCTCCCGTCTTGTCATTTCTTTCCACCGCGATAGTATACTTTTGCTTCGGAGTCACTCTGATACATTCAAGGCCGTTTGCTATGCAAGCTGCATCCTTATTCTAGCGCATCCTTTAGAAGCTGACTCGACGACGCAAACACAATGCCAAGAAACATGCAGCCGTGATAATTCTCATGAACGAACCTTCAGACTGCAAGAGTGCTCGGTTCTGAAAGTTGAGCTGATATAGGCGAGGTCGCATTGACGGTACACAAACGCCTCGCAAGGTGGTGCGTACCTTGTCCACATGTTTTCCTAGCTTCTTTGAATCCAGCAAATGACTTCTAAGAGTTTCTTTTTTCAGATGCCGTTGACACGACGCCCGCCACGGCGAGGCGCAGTGTTGACATAGGACGAAGCTTGCAAAGCTGTAGCCGTGTCACTGCCCCCAAATTTGGCGGGAGTGCTCAAGCACGTGACTAGAACTTGCAGCGCTAGCTAGCACCGCGAACGGCTTTGTGGCTGCGGCGCGCCAAGCCGCGTCTCCGTCGCTATAGCAACGCAGCGCATGCGCAGAGAGCAGCGGTGGTGAGTGATAATCTCTCCCGGCTGCTACTGGTATCTGGCCGTCGACGAATTCGCAGCTTCGGTGGCTAGACGACGGCTGTTGCGACGCCATTATTTTTGGACCATCTCAGCTTCAACGAAGGTCGCCGACAGCATTTCGTATAATGAGACTAGCAAGGCTTCCGCCTTAAAAAATACTGCAGCCTGTCGGCTTCCGCACTTTTACATGCGCAATGTGCGAAAGCAATCCCGAAGTTGTGAACGCGCACATCCTGTCCGAGTGCATTTTGTGGGGTAATCGTCGATTCGGAAACATGAGTAATCATACATCAAGGCACAAGAAGAGGACGCCGTACTTATCCGTTCCTCGCGGGCGGGAAGAATATTTCGTTCTCCTGGAGATTCAAGCGACAATTAATTTCTCCGCGGCATGCTCTGTGGCTGACCTATATTCGTTTGTGTTTATTACTTGCTCATCATCATCATCATCAACGTGACTAAGGCCACTGCGCGATGAAGGCCTCTCCCATATCTCTACAATTAACCCTGTCTCTGCAATTAAGCCTGTACTTGGTATCCTACTGGTCAATTTGGCGGGGGCTTTTCGTTGGTGTGTCATTTATTCTGGTCACGCTGATCTCGTTCTTTGGCATGATTTGGCGCTACATATATGCAGCACCAATTCACGCACACGAACTGGTGAGATATGCAGCTCTTTCTGCGTCGGTGTATCAATGGTAATATTTCGTGGCAACCGGTCACCCAGCGCCCACTCCTCTAGGCTACGTTCTTTTCGATAAAAAAAATGGCCTGTTCATCGTGAGCGTTTCCATGGGCCGCAGAAAGCGCGTATAAATTTTCCGGGATGCAGCATCCTGGGACGTGCTTGCTCACATGCGTACCATCTCTAGCACTAAGCGCTTAAAAGAAGATTCTGCAAGCACACTGCCAATAAGACGCTGTTGGTTCTCCCACGGTACTTGTCCACTGCAGTTGAAACAACGCGGTACAAAAAAGCGATGAACCAATCGTGGCCGAGTGCAGTTGCCGGAATCGGCAAGCGATGATGCCACTTTCCATGTGCTTTAACGCTTGTCAGTGCTGTTTTTGGTAACAGTTACATAATAGATATCACGCGACTGTAGCCTATAAATGCAGCGTGAATTAGTATTCCACTTTATCGCCCCTTTAATCTTCGAAAGTGCACTTGCGGCTGCTTCCTGATATCAATCCCAGTCTGCAGACAACTCAGCATGTCCACGACTCTCCGAATAAGCTGATGCAGCACACGTCTGAAATTTGGCTTCTGATATTTGTCTTTTTTTCAGAACTGCGAGTAGCGTTGACAGTGGCCCGTTATAATCTAGTGCTAACGTGTAGCCAAAAATTTCCTACCCCTGTTCACAACGCTACGACTCCCCCTTCCCTTACACTGCCTTCTCGAACAAGATCGGAAAAGACGGCGTCGCCTCTGTTTTTACGATTTCTTTCCCGCAGTGACGCCACTGTTTTGACAGGGCGTATATCGCGCGCGCGCGTACCCGCTCCAAGTGGCCCCTTTCGCACTCACATAACGAAGCAGCAGAGGCGCTTCTCTCCATGGAACCTCCTCCCTGGCGTCCCGTCCGTGCTTCCAGCCGGCGTGACGACCGCGATCCGGAGCTCGGACGCGCTGCGCTGGTCGCCGATCCCCTTGTGGGGCGCGTCGCCGCCGCCGGTGAACCGTGCCAGCAGCAGTGGCTACACACGCCCCGCTAGGCGCCAGCGCCGGCGACTACGGACAACTCGGCTGCCGACGCCGCCGCAGCGCACGACGCTTGGAGGGGGAGGGGAAGCCTCCTCTTCCTCTCACAGCTCGCGGCGCCGCTCCCGAAATACTGCTGCCTGCTTTTCATGCCACTGCTCCCGCTGCGCCGAACATCAGTCGTCGTCGTCGACGGCTTCGTGAGAGAAAACTCCGGATTGGTCGAAAAGATGGCTACGTCACACGTGGAGCGGCGGATTCGAAAAGCGATTAAGACATTTGAAGACTCTCTCCGCGGTCTCCGGTGCTGAGAGCCGGCTGGGAGGCTCCCCCTCCTAATTGCTGCGCCCCGACTGTGAGGCCCCATGATGACGGAAATAAAGTTCATTCATTCATTCAACTGGTCATTAGAAGGTACAAACAGATCTCTCGAAGCACGGTGGCGAGATTGGGCTATAGAAAACCTAGCCACCCTGTTTACGCAATGCCTTATGACCTGGAGTGTGCCGAAAGCTTGGAAGTAAGGGGACATTGAAGACTTCAAAAATTAGACACATCAAGGTATGCTTATTTATTTATTTATTTATTTATTTATTTATTTATTTATTTTTATTATAAATATTGCAGAGTCGCTTGACTTCGAGCAGGAGGGGCACAAATAAATGAGTACATCAGAAAAACACATCAACGAAGGCAAAAACAATCAACTAAAGGAAATAAAGCCATGTATCGCTGCAATAAAACAAAACAAGAATACAAGTACAGTTTCAAGCAAGGACTTTCAAGTTTGCAGTGAACAGTTCAGCACTGGGACTGTCGACAATATCCTTAGGCAATTTATTCCAAGCGCGTATCGTTCTCTGAAAAAAATTAATACTTAAAGGTATTGTTTGGAGGGCTATACTCCTGGGCCATTTTCCCGTTATAAAAACGCCAGCTTTTGCGCAGAGTGTGACGGGTAACGAAATTGTAATTGCTAATTTTTGTTATGTTGCTATATATTCTATATTTTCTCGCTATATTTTATGATTTCTGAGTGAATAGTCCTGCCAGTATCCTTTAGCTTCTTTGCATTTCTCAGAAGCTACATTTTTTCATTCAAATCAAAAAAGCGCATTATCACTGGGTGCGTTTTTTATGTTCCCTTTCTGACCAATCGGCGTATGCGCGCAAGACTGCTCACTTTTATTCCCACTGCCTCTTCAAATATCTCTCTCAAAACAACACCTCTGAGCGAGTCCACTGTTTCGGTTGAACATTCAGCGGTTTCATAAAGAATCAAATTATTTCGTCGATTTCTATATTCAAGATCACACATTTTTTTTGAGGAGAAATTAAGTCTGTTCATTGGATTTCGAAATAAGACGGTCACACTCTTCTAGCCTTTGTACGGCCTCTGAGTAAGACAGTAGTTTCTGCTCAATGAAGCCAGCCTTCTGTTAGCTTCAGCAACAAGACATTCTGTGTTTTCCCGCATAGACTTAAGCTCCTTTAGGTCACCTTTTGATTATCAGGAATAGTAGCCAATTGTTCAGAAACAGTAGGGCCAGGCCAGGGTTCATTTCTACATCCCCAATTAGTAAAAGAACAATTAGGCACAAAGAGTCAAAAACAACTCGAGACACATTCACACAACACCCCTGGGCAAGGGACCGCAACCAGGCACACTGAATCGTTTCTAAAAACGTGACTTCTAGATTTCCTACTAACCTGCGCAAAAAAGACGAGCCAGTTTAATCGTGTCTGCATCCCTTGGTTGGTCCCTTGGCCACTGATGAAAAAAGCTTCAGCAGCGGTACCGGTCGGCTCGGGTGATGATGTTGCTCCGTTATGCCTTAGAACGACAGAAAAATGTCCAAAATTCGACGCATTTCTCTTTGCTAATGTAATCAGTAATATCATCAGGACAGTCTTAGTATTCAGTAAACCAAACTGCCAGGCAGGCTTTCGTAACGGCTGCTCGACGTTGAACCATATACCAAATATTTATCAAGTGATAGAGAAAGCCAGATAATATAAGCAGCCCCCATATATAACCTTCATAGACTGCGAGAAAGCACTGGACTCACATGTCAACACTCTCGGACAAAAAATTTGAAAATGTTAAAATTGTAAGACACTGGTATGGAAATATTGGAAGTAATGTTCCATTGTTCTGATATATGGCACAATCTTTCTTTTAAAGCGTTTCCATCGATCGCATCAAACAGTTAAGGCTGCCACAGAAAACCAATGGGGAATGCTTTTGGCGATAGCAGAGACGTTAACGTAGAACAAAAAATACAAGACAGCCGCCGGGTGATTTAAGGATATAAGTATTGTTATATTAAATCTTACGTTACATGACAAAAATTGCGTTCATGAACGGTTTCCCTGTCAAAAATGCTTTTGTCCAGAATTGTTGCGTATGGTCTGAATTTCGGCAGCTATGAAACCACCATGAAAATATATGCTGCAGGACAGCCTCATGTAAAAATGCTGGAAGGTTTCTATAGCGGCTTCACGGCCACCATAGTCCTCCATAAAGGGAACAATAAAAATCAATAAGAAAGTATGTCAGCCAGGGTGGCACGGCCTCTTCAATGCTATTCACCGCCTATACACAGGAGATATCCAGAGACCTCAGTTGGGAATATTTGGGGATAACAGTTAATGGAGAATAGCTCAGAAACCTGCGATTCACTGATGACATTGCCTTGCTAAGTCACCAGGGAGATTAACAGCAAAACATGATCAATGAATTAGACAGGCGGAGCAGAACGGTGGGGCTAAAAATTAACATGTAGAAAACCAAAGTAATTGTTCAACAGCCTCGGAAGGGGACAGCAGTTTACAATTGGTAGCGAGGAGCTGGAGGTGGTAAGAGACTCAACGTCTGCTTCGGGCACGTAGTGACCGCAGGTCCGTACCCCGAAAGTGAAATAACTAGAAGAATAGGAATGGGGTAGAGCGCATTTGGCAGCTACTCTCAGATCATGAATTGCGGTGTACCAATATCCCTCAGCTTCAAGAGATAAGTCTATAACAGCTATATCTTACCGGTACTCATCTATGAGGCAGAAACATGTAGTGGAACGTAAAGGGCTCAGCTTAAATTGAGAACAACGCAGCGAGCTATGGAAAGGAAAATGGTATGTATATTACAAAGAGACAGGAAGAGAGTATAGTGGGTCAGGGAACAAGCACTTCTCGAATAAAAAACAATGTCCAGTGGCTGAATTTTGCACCTCTCATTCGATGGTGAGAAGATCACTGTCAACATATTGTCGCAAATAGAACCGGAAACAGAAGGGCAAGGCAAAGGCCGCAAGCAGAGAAGAAGAGTCACAGCTCCGAGAGCACGCGAGTCCCTCACTTCTTCGTCCTCTAGGCGCCACCCGGGGACACCTGGCGGCAATATTCAGAGAAGGCAACATGTGATGCGTCGCAAAGTTGTCAAGCACGAGCAGGGTTTCCATTTTTCTTCGCTATGCCATCGTAGAGCTGTACAAGCGACTCGACGAAAACATTCGCACCGCCCTTGTGAACTTTTGCTTGATTGCACGCTCCACGAGCAACAAAAAGTAACGCTTAATCCAGGTCTTTGTATTAGGCCTTCAGCGTGCTAAGCGTGCCTCCCAAAGTATGACAGTTTGCTAGACTTTCTGATGTAGAGCACAACCACTGATCGCCGCCATTCATCTCCGTGAACAGAAACACGTTAACGAGAAAGTTTGCGGTGCCTTCCACCAGTGCAGGGGTTGCCTTTCAAGGCATTGTTTTTGACGGCACCGTTTGGCAAAACTGTCGCATTTTGTCTGCAATGTCTCGCCTTTCGCAAGAAAAAAACGTGACGCCTACGAGTAAAAAAGATATCTCACGTTTCGGCGCACAGCACACAGGCTTTGTTCACAATGAAGGCATCACCAGAAGTGGGTCTTTCTTAAATATGTTTGGAAAGGTGCGGTGTAGAAACCGCATGATTTTAAGGTCTTGAATTAGCCAAGACTTGGAGAGGGAACGGAAGCAGCCAGTGAAGCGGAAGCAAATTTACGACTTGGCGGCAAGAAGGAAATTAGAGGAATTCAGGGCATCTCTTCAGAACAGATATCCGGCTTTAAATGCGGTAAACTCGCAGCTATCATTAGAGAGTGCGATCTAGAAGTAGACGGCAGGATGGAGTTAGACTCGGGTTCAGGTCTTCCTCTTTTGTGGTGGTGGAGATGGGGGTCCGTTTGGGCGCGACACGTTGCAGGAGGGAGATGAGACGTAGACGAACTTCTTTGCGGAAATGTACAAGCTGGGTTTATTTACAACTATTTACACATATACACATCGACCAGGGTGGTCGCTAGCATTCAGGACGATCGGGAGCGCCAGGCCAGAGCTCGCCCCTACGAAACCCTGTCCTGCCTGGCCGACTGAACTCGCGCTACACGTAGCGGCTCCTCGTCCTTCGGAACGTGGCCAGCGCAAAGCTAGACCCTGTCCGTCTCGCGATTCCGACTCTCCACCAAGAGTCCCTGCCCAAGTCTCCCTCTTTGGCGCCATAACGCCTCCATAAAAAAGTTTCCCCAGCATTCTGGGGACCAACTTAGTGACCAATGAGAGATGGGCTTCTTACAACCAATCAGAGCGTTTTCTCTGCAACTCAACAGACCCACGAGCTTGTTTGCTCGCGAGGGCCGCATGCCTTTGAAGAAGCCGATAGCGCTTTTGCGCTTTTCCACATACAGTGAAAACACTTTGACAATACCACAAAAGCACGCAAGCACCACTTCCATCAGCTGTGGCTCCAAACACTACAGGGTGGCATCTGAGCCCTCTGGCCAGAGGCAGAGTAATCACAACTCGTTACCCGAATGACCACTTCCATCAGTTGTGGCTCCAAACACTACAGGGTGCATCTGAGCCCTCTGGCCAGAGGCAGAGTAATCACAACTCGTTTCCCGCCATCCGGCCTCACGACCATTCGTAATTGCACTCAGCTGCCTCCCACGCAAGCTTCCCCCTCAAGTGTCCCTGAAGTTTTCTTTCGCACTGTTCGACGCCGCCGTCGAAAATCCATTGAACTTAACCCCGACAATAGCCGGGGTACGCGACTCGTACGCACTGTCCGCGGAACGGGTCCCTTCCGGCACCCCTCGCTGCCATTGCTGCTTTTACCTTTTGGGGCGGCAGTCCTTTGACCCCAGCGTTTCTTCTGTCTGCTTAAGAGCTACGCCGCCTAAAACATCTTAAGATAACGACCAAGTCGGCGGCGCCCGGGGGGGATATGGAGATGGCCCGCTGCCCGGCGGCCCGCAAACTCAACTCCTCCCCACCAAGATTGTTGTGGGTACACTTGCTGTACGCACAACAAATTCCTTGCACTGCCATCAGCTGACGCCTCGAGGGTAAACAGTGAATAAAAGTGGCCAACCCACAGCAAAATAACACACACTGAAAAACAAATGAGGCGCACTCATGACGTAAGCATGGGTCAAACAAAGCATCCCTGCAAGCACCGAAATTATACAAACGATAGCCTGCATACATGGACGAAGCATAACAGCACAAACATCAAGTGGCAAACGACCAAAACCACACATGCTCAAGCACCAGTTCACACAGCACAGTACAAGAAACCCGCATCGGTAGATCCCCACCCGTTCCGTCCCCGGCTAAACATGGTGGCTACCACTGTCTACCTGTTGCTGTTGGGCAAAAGTCTTATCGGGCCCTTCACTTTCATTCGGTGGCGGTTGCTTTACCGCTTCCTTCACCTCTACGGCAAGCGCAGAACATGCCTTTCTCTGCTGCTCGTCATCCGCTCTGACAGCTATTACTTCCTCTGTGGGTTCATCAACGAAGGCTTCGATCTCTGTTTTCACCCTGTGTACTGCAAGCTCTTGAGTTTTACTCTGAACTCGCTTCAGTTCCTCAAAAGCCTCGGGTGTTAACAAGGCTTCCTCCGCAAGCTCCTCAGTTACAGCACACTGGATGAGCACAGGGGGATTTACACTGGCATCCTGTGATGACCTCGACAGACTCAAGGGCACATACCTTAAATCAGCTATGACCGCATGCCCGAACGCGTCTTTGAGTCGTATCTTGCCGGCTCCCTCTGAGGGGTTCACGTGTGGGACAACGCTTCTCTTGAGGATAGTGATCCCTGCACCTGAGTCAACACAGGCCTTGAAAGGCGTTCCTCCCGCAACCAGCTCCACCCAGGTCATTTTTGCACCTCCCCCTGCCGCATTCACTACATATACGTCACATGTTGGCACGGCGTCGCACGCTGCCCTCGCGGTTAGTTTGGCGGCCTGCGACCTTTTAGCTGCCTCCTGCGTTTCCCACTCTTTCGGTATAGTTTGTTGGCAATTCCGCTGGTAGTGGCCGATACGGCCGCAAGAGAAACACTTGGGGGCAGGCCCACGACCAATGTTTGTGTTCTTCAGGCCTAGCTGTCTCGACTTATCCCCTTTTTGGGTGTCCGCGCCTCCCTGATCAATTTGGCGGGGGCTCCTTATGCTGTCCTCATATTTTTCAGCGAGTTTCGCTAGCTCTCCAGGTTTAAACCATTCTCCGGTTTCATGCTGCAGTACGTAGGTCCTCAGATCCTCACCCATCAGCTGTTTGAGCCGGTCAGAAATCATCAACGTACGCAGCTCTTCTAGCGATTTTATCTTCCGGCTGCTCAGGTAATAGTCGAGGAGAACTTGCAGCCTAGTCGCGAATCGACTCCAGGTTTCATTCCCCTTTCTGCCCGAGAAAAACCTACGCTGATATTCTTCTGGCGTCAACTTCAGTTCCCCTAGCACGAACTCTTTAATTTCCTCATATGACATCAACCTGTCGTCCGCTTTGTCTGCTATGAGCGCACGACACTGCTCGTTTAACAATGGCAATATTATAGTCCCGCGCAGATCGTCCGGAACTGCGCAGCTCCTCAGCATATTGTCCGCATTTTTGAACCAAGCGGGCACCAGCTCCTCGAACGCTGGCATGGGAGCAAGGACCGCCCTTAACTCTTCAGCATATCTGCTCCTACCATCTCGAGTTCCCAGCGCGCTGTTGCTCTGGCCCATCTGTTTCAGTCTGAGGAGCTCAATTTCGAGCTCCAATTTTTTTATATCAAGCTGCCTTAGAAGGATTGCATCACTGCTTTCCTTCTCGATCGGCGGACCACCATGAATTGGTGGGCTCAGAGAAGATTCAATTTCCTGCAATGCCGAATATTCTTCAGTTTCATCTGTTACTGACGCCCGGTCAGAGTTCTGGCTCGCCATCCCGTCTTCCCTCTGAGCTGTCCCCCGTGTGGTGACCACCATGCCCCGCCGGCAAACGAACAGGGAAGAGACCCACCTTTGCTTCGGTGCTTTCCACTTTCCGCCTGGCACACTCAGTGATGTCGCTCCACGCTCTGTCGTCCACAGGGAAGTTCGCCACGTGTCAGAAAGTCAGCAGCCGGGTGCAAGTCGTTGCTTGGAACCTGGACGCTCGGGGTTGGATGTTCAAGTTCTCCGTTGAGAGTCGCCCTCACAGGATCTTTCGTTGTAGCCCCGTTCGCTTGAAGGTGCAGATCCTGGAGCCTCTTCGTAGATGTTGATCCAGCTTAAAATCTTCTGTACAGTGCAGTTGAAGTCGCTCACCCTCCGCAGAAAGCCGCTGCCCAATCCTGTCGGCTGCGCCAGTTAGACTCGGGTTCAGGTCTTCCTCTTTTGTGGTGGTGGAGATGGGGGTCCGTTTGGGCGCGACACGTTGCAGGAGGGAGATGAGACGTAGACGAACTTCTTTGCGGAAATGTACAAGCTGGGTTTATTTACAACTATTTACACATATACACATCGACCAGGGTGGTCGCTAGCATTCAGGACGATCGGGAGCGCCAGGCCAGAGCTCGCCCCTACGAAACCCTGTCCTGCCTGGCCGACTGAACTCGCGCTACACGTAGCGGCTCCTCGTCCTTCGGAACGTGGCCAGCGCAAAGCTAGACCCTGTCCGTCTCGCGATTCCGACTCTCCACCAAGAGTCCCTGCCCAAGTCTCCCCCTTTGGCGCCAAAACGCCTCCTTAAATAAGTTTCCCCAGCATTCTGGGCAACAACTTAGTGACCAATGAGAGATGGGCTTCTTACAACCAATCAGAGCGTTTTCTCTGCAACTCAACAGACCCACGAGCTTGTTTGCTCGCGAGGGCCGCATGCCTTTGAAGAAGCCGACAGCGCTTTTGCGCTTTTCCACACACAATAAAAACACTTTGACAACACCACAAAAGCACGCAAGCACCACTTCCATCAGCTGTGGCTCCAAACAATACAGGGTGCATCTGAGTCCTCTGGCCAGAGGCAGAGTAATCACAACTCGTTACCCGAATGACCACTTCCATCAGTTGTGGCTCCAAACACTACAGGGTGCATCTGAGCCCTCTGGCCAGAGGCAGAGTAATCACAACTCGTTTCCCGCCATCCGGCCTCACGACCATTCGTAATTGCACTCAGCTGCCTCCCACGCAAGCTTCCCCCTCAAGTGTCCCTGAAGTTTTCTTTCGCACTGTTCGACGCCGCCGTCGAAAATCCATTGAACTTAACCCCGACAATAGCCGGGGTACGCGACTCGTACGCACTGTCCGCGGAACGGGTCCCTTCCGGCACCCCTCGCTGCCATTGCTGCTTTTACCTTTTGGGGCGGCAGTCCTTTGACCCCAGCGTTTCTTCTGTCTGCTTAAGAGCTACGCCGCCTAAAACATCTTAAGATAACGACCAAGTCGGCGGCGCCCGGGGGGGATATGGAGATGGCCCGCTGCCCGGCGGCCCGCAAACTCAACTGATGGTTCGACAGTATTGCGGCAAAATATCTCACGAGACAAAAGATCTGATTAAAAACACCAAAGCACGAAAGCATCAAACCCCACAGACAGAATATAACTGGCAGAGCTGTGAAAGCTGATCAATAAGCGAAAGATAACGGACATAACAAATCGAGCATACTATGAAGAATGGAGGCAACCTAAAAGCGGTGAAGACGAAACTAGGGATAGGCAAAAAAAAATGCATGGCTGAAGAGAAAAAGAGGGCAATGTTATTAGCAATGTGGATATGATAGTTAAAGTAGCTTAAGACTTCTAGACAAATCTATACAGTAGCGGGTGTAATCAGGACGTTAATGAGAGAGGCAGCAGCGCACAGCAATGGAACATGCCTCCAGTAACAGGAGGAAGTGAACAAAGCCTTCGGAGCAATGCAAAGGGGGAAAGCAGCTGGTGAGGATCAGATAACAGCAGATCTGTTTAAGTACATAGGGGAGACTGTGCTAGAAAAACTAGTAACCCTGTATACTCAATGCCTTATGATCTCGAGCGTGCCTGGTCACCAGAGTCAGGTCATCACCATGCCACATTCAAGACTACCTTAGACTTCAATAAACCAAAAGATGAGGCAGGTTTTCGTAAAGACTGTTCGTCATTGGCCCATATTTACACTATCAATCAAGTGGTAGCGAAATGCACAAAATAATACCAACCCTTACATACAGCCTTCGTAGATGAGAAAGCATTTCACTCTGTCGGAACATCAGCAGATGTGCAGGCATTGAGGAATCAGGATACAGAAGAGGCTTATGTAAAAATACTGGAACATATCTACAACGGCTGCACAGCTACCATAGTCATCCTTAAAGTCACCAATAAAATGACAATAATAAAGCACGTCAGGCAGGGCGATACGATCTCGCCAATGCTATTCACCGCCTGCATGAGGTATTCATTGGCTTGGATTGCGAACAGTTGGGGATAAGAGTTAATCGAGAATACCTTAGTAATTTCCGTTTTGCTGATGGCATTGCCTTGCTAAGGCACTCAGGAAATCAGCTGCAAAGCATGATCAGTGAGTTAAATAGGCAGAGTAGAACGGTAGGTCCAAAAACTAGTACACAGAAAACTAAAGTAATATTCCAAGGTCTTGGAGAGAAACAGCAGTTTACAATTGGTAGCGAGGTGCTGGAAGTGCTAAGGGAGTACGTCCACTTAGGGTAGGTAGTGACCGCAGGGGCCAATCACTAAAGCGAAATAACCAGAAAAATAAGAATGGGGGTGGAGCGCATTTGGCATGTTCTCGGAGATCATGATTGGCAGTTTACCAATATCCCTCAAGAGAAAAAAACATAACAGTTCTATCTTACCAGTGCTCACCTTTGGGGCAGACCCGTGGAGGATATTGCAAAGGGTTCAACTGAGGTCGGGGTGTGAACCTTCCTATACCTAGGGCCAATTCCTCCTTCATTTGCGTTCATAGCTGCTGGCGGACGTATAACGGCAGGCGTGGGGGCTTCTCGCATAGCATCTGCTTCACGCGCGGACTGGTCCGAAATCGGGCCCGCTATGGCACGTGGGTGGGTGTGTCGTTGTCTGCCTACTCTGCGCGCCACGTTTTACTTGGGTTTTCGTACACCCTTCTTTTGCTGTTGTGGTGCGTTAAAATTGGTTGCGCTGCTGGTGAGCAGTGGTAACCACAGCGCTTTGCCAATGTACGGAGAACAGAGAACATATGTTCCATGGTTTTACTGACACATGTATCCTTCCCATTGCTTTCATTCTAAAAGAGACATTTCGACACTATACACAATGGCAATATATGACTGCTACAGCATTCGGTACAATACAGATAATCTGGTTGGACGCACCAGTGGTGTTAATTTTCTCTCAAACGGCGCAGCTGACATTTTCAAAACATCTTTTCGTGCATCGATCAATCATGCAATACATGTGGGATCATTCGGTGCATACTGTGCACGCAATACAGAATGATCATTCTGTGCACAGTGAGTGCACGTAATTTAATGCACGCACGGTGTACCTTACAATCGCAGATGATGCAAAAAATTGTTTGGTTTGGTTTGGTTTTATGGGGCTTAACGTCCCAAAGCGACTCAGGCTATGAGAGACGCCGTAGTGAAGGGCTCCGAAAATTTCGACCACCTGGGGTTCTTTAACGTGCACTCAGTGTTTATGTAAACGCACGAAAGCAAACCACTATCACTCAATAGACTTCTCTGTCCATGCTAAAATATGCGACACCAATAAAATTCAGTTGACATACAGTTGCATAATCGGTTTCCACGATTTACCTCCTTCTGCGCACCAAACACGATGACTACTTCGTTAACGGCAGTGTCTAAATCATTGTTCACGGCACCGAAATGAGCGATGGCTCCCCGGGAAAGCGAACGCAGTTAGCGGTTCCCGTCGTATCCGTGCAGTTCTGGCTGCACTCTTCGTAATTTCGAAGGTCACGAGCACAAAACCAAACACCACCGTAGTTGTCCCAGCACTGACATCACTAACACATGAAGAAACACGACGCCAAAGTTTATGGGACCGCCGCCGCAAAGCAGGAGAGAGCGCCAGAGATAACGCGCCTCATGGAGTTCGTGAAACCCGCAACGGATGCGCGGCGGTTGGTCATAAATTCAAATGGGATAGAGAGAGAGAGATCTTTTTTTTTTACCCTTCAGAAACTTCTTGCGGTTAGATCTCGCTCTTTAGCACAGACACGCGTCAAATCCTCCTTCGGTTATGTTCATAGCGAATGGCAGTCCAGTTACTGCCGCCGCGATGGCTCGGTGGTTATGGCGCTCGGCTGCTGACCCGAAAGACGCAGGTTCGATCCAGGCCGTGGAGGTCGAATTTCGATGGAGGCGAAATTCTAGAGGCCCGTGTACTGTGCGATGTGAGGGCAAATTAAAGAACCCCAGGTGGTTGAAATTTCCGGAGCACTTTACTACGGCGTCCCTCATAGTCTGAGTCGCTTTTGGCACGTTAAGCCCCCATAAACCATAAACCAAACCAGACCAGTTACGGCTTCCGCAGAGTTTTCTCCAATAAGCCGGAACGGAAGTTGCTCGCACTTTCCTCCCCCTGCTTAAGGTAAGGACAACGCAGCGAGCTATGGGAAAGGAAATGGTAGGTGCAACATTATCAGACAGGAACAGGGCAGAGTGGGTAAGAACACTAAGACGAGTTAATGACATCATAGTCAAAATCAAGAGGAACAAGTTGGCTTGGGTGGGACATGTAATGCGAAGGCAGTATAACCGATGGGCCTTGAGGGTAACAGTCTGGATTCCGTTAGAAGGCGAGCGCTTAGCAGGGGGCGGCAGATAGTTAGGTGGGCGGATGAGATTAAGAAGTTTGCGGGGATACGATGGCCGCAATTGGAAGAGCACAGGGTTAATTGGAGAGGTTTGGGAGAGACCTTTACCCTGCAGTGGGCGTAGTCAGGCTGATGATAATGATTAATCGCCGCAAGGAGCGTGTGTATGTCGGGTGTTGAGACGGCGTTGTCGGTGGACAAGCCGCTCCCGGTCGATGCATCAGACAGCGTAGCCAGGCCGGAGAATGACGCTTTATTCTCGGATCAAGGGATATTATATAGCCAGAGGGGCGAGGGAAAGAGGGGCGAGGGAGAGAGAGAAACGAATGAAAGATCGGTGTCGGCACGGGTTCAGTTGGTGGCTTATCGCTTCTGCTATCAGCAGCATCCGTTCCTCCTAATAGCCATAGCGATCCACTGGTTTCTTCACCCGGGCTGACCGGCGCAGCGTCGTCTCCTGGGGTGCAGGGTCAACGGGTGCTGACGTGGGTGCGTTGTGTTCAGCCAGCGGATGTCCCGATGGTGCTGCTGCTTGACTGTTTGTCCCTGTGTGTGTGGAGCCCTCGTCGTAGCGTTTGCGGACTTGATCAGCATGACGACGAACCACCACCTCATCTTCCGTCTTGACAGTAACTAGTCGAGCGCCTGTTGTTGACTTCACCTTTCCGGGTGTCCACTTGTCACCCACTCCATAGTTACGGACTAGTAGTGGGTCCCCCGGAGCGAAACTCCAGCTGGCGTCGTCCGAAGTTCTCTTAGCTTCCCTGCACAGCTGCGCAGCTTTGTTCCTGGGAGGAAAACACATGTCAAGTCGAGTGCGTAGTCGATAACCTAACAGTGTTTCTGAAGGTGAAAGGCCGGACTGCCGCGGGGCATTCCTGTAACGACACAAAACTCGCGCGAGTGCGGTTGAGAGATCCACGCCCGGCATCTTCTTTAGTCCATGCTTCACCGTCCTGACTGCACGTTCTGCGAGTCCATTGCTCTGAGGATGGTAGGGCGGTGTCCGAATGTGGGCAATGCCGTTTCTTTCCATGAATGGGGCGAAATCCGACCCCGTAAAGGGCGTGCCATTATCAGTTACTACAGTGCGCGGTAGTCCGAACTGGCTGAACAGCGTACGCAGCGCGTTTACCGTGCTACTTGACGTTGCACGCGCTAGTGGAATTGCCTCGATCCACTTACTGTGGGAATCTACCACGATTAGCAACATTTTATCTCTGATAGGTCCGGCAAAATCCAGGTGCAGACTGGACCACTTTTCTTCGGTTGCTGGCCAGTTCACTGGCTCACGAGCTGGTGGCATTGGTAAAGCCTGGACACAGTTTCTGCATTGAGCGGCAATTCGGCAAATATCCAGGTCAATCTCCGGCCACCAAAATTTAGACCGCGCGACCTTCTTCATGGTGCAGACGCCCTGATGGGCTTCGTGCAGCATCATCAGCAATCTAGCGCGTGCCTGTTTGGGGATTACTACACGATGTCCCCACAGTAGGAGGCCATCCTGAACAGATAACTCCAGCCGCTTTTTGTAGAAAGCCATCATCTCAGAGTTACCGGTTGAACACGCGTTGGGCCAACCCTCACGGACGTACCTGCATACAAGGGGTAGCACCTCGTCCGTTGCTGTAAGTGACCGCAATTCATTTATGGTGATGGCCGACTGGTCCCACTGGTCGATGGCGAGAACAAACTCTGCGTCGCCTTCCGGTGCCGTCTCGGTTTCCTGCAAGGTTTGAGGTAAACGGCTTAGGACGTCCGCGTTGACCATCATTTTACCGGACTTGCAAAGCAGCTTGTATTTGTACGCTCCCAGTAAGAGCGCCCATCTTTGTATTCTGGCGGCGGCCATGACTGGGGTCTGGCGATCCATTCGCAGAAGGCCAAGCAGAGGACGGTGATCCGTGACCAGGGTGAACCCCCTACCAAGTAGGTAGTCACGGAAACGTGAAACACCGTAGACAAGAGCTAACGCTTCCCGTTCAATCTGTGAATACTTCGTTTCAGCCGAAGTCAAGGTCCGGGACCGAAATCCAATGGGCCTGTTTTCTCCATTTATGCGATGGAACAGTGCCGCTCCTACCCCCATGAGGAGAGGCGTCGCATTCCAAAAGTAGCTCGAGCTTCGGATTGAAATACGTTAACACAGGAGCCGCGCAAAGAGCCTTTTTCGCCAGCTCGAATCCACCTGGCTCCCTTCGTCAGCAGCTTGTACAAAGGAGCAAGCAATGTGGACAGATTAGGGAGAAACTTATTGTAGAACGTGATGAATCCAAGAAAAGCACGCAACTCTGTAACATTACGCGGAGAAGGGGCTAGTCGGATAGCATCGATGTTCTTCTCAATTGGATGCAACCCGTTTTTGTCAATGCGATGACCAAGATATGTGACTGCTTGCTCGGCGAAGCGACATTTATCAGAGCGCAGCTTAATACCATGTTCCCTGAAGCGCTGCAGCACTGCTTTCAAGTTGGCGTCATCTTGGCTCCTATCAGCTATCAGCACATCGTCAAGGTAGGCCTGCACGCCGGTTAACCCTTGGAGTACCGATTCAATTTTCCGCTGGAAGATTGCTGGCACCGATGAAATACCGAATGGTAGCCGATTGTAGCAGTAGAGCCCTTTTTGAGTGTTAATGACGGTCAGTTTCCGCGAATCCTCGTCTAGCGCGACCTGGTTACAGGCATCCCGCAGATCTAGCACACTGAACCGTTCTCCTCCCGCTAAATTGGCTAACATATCGTCAATGACTGGCAGCAGGTATTGCTCAACCTCACACACTGGATTTAGTGTAGCTTTAAAGTCTCCGCAAATGCGCACCGAGCCGTCCTTTTTCAAGACGGGAACAATGGGCGTGGCCCATTCCGAATATGGCACTGGAGATATTATCCCCGCTTCCGCGAGCCTATCCAACTCCTGCGACACTTTCTCTTTGTACGCAAAAGGAACCTTCCTTGCCTTGAAAAACTTCGGAGTCGATCCGCTCTTGAGATGAACCGGGCTGGCGGGCCTTTCAGGAGTCCCGTGGTCTCGGTGAAAAGATCGGCGTAACTGGTCAGTAGTGCCAAAGCCGGTAGCGGGGCAGCTGGCGGAATTGTGCTGGTCTTGTTGGGTTGCGCCTTGACGTGAAGGACAGCCGTTCCCGTGTCATCCAGTTTCTGCAATAGATCCCGGCCACAAAGACTGGGGCCTTTGCAGTTTAACACCACCAGGTTGCATTCAACGGTCGCTGCTTGATAAGACACGTCCATGCTCATTACCCCAAGTACGGGTAGCTTCCCGAGATAGCACGACAACTTTATCGGCGATTTCGCAAGCGGAGGCCATTCCTTACGATGCTTGTCATAGATAGCTTTTGAAATGACGCAGACTGGGGATCCGGTATCAATGTCCATTTTTAGGTCAACGCCGTTCCACGTGAATGTTTTCTGAATGGGCGGTAGCAGTGTCTGCTTCGTGCGGAGAGACCAAATCTGCGATGTACTACTATCACTGTCCTCAGATTCCTGCTGCGTTTGCGCTTCCATGGTACCGGTTCTGTTAACAATGTCCGATGAAGAGCACATCCTCGCTAGATGACCGTACTGTCTGCATTTGAAACATTGCCGTCTGTTAAAGCGACACGCTTCCGTCTTGTGGCCATGGTTCCCGCAGCACTGGCATTGCTTTTGTGGCCTGAACTTCGGCTTTTCTCTCTCTGGTTTGCGCCGACGAGTTACATTGAGCACGTTAGCACCCAGAGCTTGTCCGGTTATGCCCCGTGAATCAAGTTCCGCGCTTTCTGCAGCTAGCGCGAGAGCCTCTGCTTCCTTTAGCGACAGGTCCTTTTTCGCCAGAAGTTGCTTTTGCAAACTTTTCGATCTGACGCCGCACACGATGCGGTCTCTGATCATTCTGTCTAGCATAGACGAAAAATTGCAGTTCTGTGCTATTTGTCGTACAGCAACAATGAATTCTTGCACAGATTCCTCTTCTTTCTGATAGCGGTTGAAGAACTTGAAACTTTCTGCTATCTCGTTCGGTGTAGGATCATAGTAGCTGCTCAAAGTGTCGACCACCTCATCGTAGCTCAGCGAACTTGCTTTTGCTGGCGCTACTTTACTGCACAAAACTTGAACTGTCTTTGTCCCAAGGGCGGCTACGAGCAAGGCCCTTTTCTTTGCGTCAACTGTGATTTCATTGGTTTCCAAGTAAGCTTCAACTTTCACTAGGTAAGCTTGCCACTTATCTTTTTCATCATCGAAGTCCGGTAGCCTGTGACCCATGTGTGCCGCTGTCCTGGGCCCGATGTCCTGGTTCAGCCTCGTCGCCACTGTTGAGACGGCGTTGTCGGTGGACAAGCCGCTCCCGGTCGATGCATCAGACAGCGTAGCCAGGCCGGAGAATGACGCTTTATTCTCGGATCAAGGGATATTATATAGCCAGAGGGGCGAGGGAAAGAGGGGCGAGGGAGAGAGAGAAACGAATGAAAGATCGGTGTCGGCACGGGTTCAGTTGGTGGCTTATCGCTTCTGCTATCAGCAGCATCGGGTTTAGGTTCCTATTGTTTCGACTCAACGCGTGTGGTGTGGTCTGTATGATTAAGGGTTCCAGAAGCAGTGACGCTGTCAGCTTTTCGATTGCGGTGATCCTCACCTTGTCCGAGTCAATCTTGTGGCCCTTCATGACTGCGTGCTCTTCTATAGCGTTATTACGAACGCTTTCGTTTTTTTGCGTCCTGACAACTTTAACCAAAATGAGGGAAATCTAAACCCGATATACGCGCGTGTTCCTTGCGGCGATTATTAATCATCATCATCAGCCCGACTACTCCCACTGCAGGGCAAAGGCCTCTCCTATGTCTCTCCAATTAACCCTGTCCTTTGCCAGCTGCGGCTACGTTATCCCCCCAAGTATTTTAATCTCATCCGCCCACCTAACTTTGTGCCGCCCGCTGCTACGCTTGCCCTCTCTTGGAACCCGGTCTGTTACCCCTAATGGGTAGAGACACCAAATCCCAAGCCTGTGCAAAGTCTGTTGTATGCTTCTTCTTTACTTAAGGGTCATCGCAGGCAAGTATTGACGGCAAGTGAGGTATGGACCACATTTTATTGCACTTTTAATGTTTACTAAAATGTTCGTTCTCTTAAATAGGACCCATCGCCAGCGCAGAAAGGACGTAGCGTAGGGAGCTGGAAAGAAAAAGTCATGTATTAGTGATATCACTGTGCACGACGGGATAAGATGTAGACAAGCGTTGCGCTCGGTGGCTCGGCGCTCGTCCGTTCGGCTCGAGTACCGTGTACGAACCCCAATGTATACACGGTACCTTTTTCATCCCGGTGCGACTCCTTACGCGGACGGCACAGAGCGCTACAGACACCATACAGGACAGTCACTCACTAGCGGCATGGTGTAGTGGCGAGCCTGCCAGTACCGTAGAGCTGTTTAGAGCACAGCTCTTAACGCCCGTTCGTGGACTGAGCTGCGTCGCCGTCACCGGTGTAACCGAGCAAACGAGTACCGCCGCTCGCTCATAGATGGCGCCAGAGTGGTGCGCGCCGTGCCCGAGGTCGTCCATCACCACTGCATGAGCGGAGGTAGTATGGCTGGGGGAGGGGAGGTCTGTCTCTGGAGGCACGCGCCCACGCGCTTTCCTATGCTGCCTCCTCGCAATCGCGCCACACTCGCTCCGTTGGCAGGCGATGCTGTGAAATGTGCTGCACGCGACAGACTGACCGCGTCGGCCACGCCATTCACAGCGTTGTCTTCCTAGCATCTGCTTATCTAATAGAATACAAAATAGTCGCAGCCGATTCGTTCTGAAGAATGAGCGACGCAACCGGTGGAATACTTCGTCTGCCACTGCTGCTAAACGAGGTGCCCGAGCAGAGGATCAGAGCCTCCCACGACCGAATCCAGGGGTGCGTGCCGCCTCAGATGGGACCCTGCCATTCGCGCTGCCGAATCAAAGACTGGCAGATGAGTGTTACTTAAAGATAAAGTGTGTGTGGAAAATAAATAATTCTTTGTAACTGTACATACATGCACGTATCTCCACAATTCTTCACCTCAATATATCTGAAAATCAAAACACATACCGAGCTGAACTCAGATTTCGCAGTAGGGAGTATAGTAATCGTCCTTAGAATATTTTTCAAGCGAAAGCTTCACTACGCCATGTAAAGCTAAGGTCTCAGACTGGAGGACTACGACCTTCATTTGACCTTCAGATAAAGGAAAGGAAAGGTGCATAACTGGCCCCCTGGGACAGTGGACACCTGAGTCGTGCCTTAAGTTACGTGGCGGTAGTGACAGATGTGCGCTGCATACGTTGGCATTGACAACGTTGTGGCAGAAACGCGGCGCAGAAGCCATAGGCCGTCGGCATTCATTGTGTTTATTGGCGTTGGCGTTGACAACGTTTTAGACTCCGATGATATTAACGAAAGGAACTGGCTCCCTGGGTCAGTGGACGCCTGAATCGCGCTTTCAGGTACGTGGGGTGGTGAGAGGGAGATGTGGGCTGCATGCGTTAGCGTTGACAACGTTGTGGCAGGCACGCGGCACTGCAGCAATAGGCCGCAGCGTTCATTAGGTGAGCAAACTCTCGCGATCAACCATAACTGCCACCTGCCAGGGTGGCAGGGTGGGAGGGCTGCCTATCTAGTATCCGGAACGCACTCAACGTTCCAGACGCCAAGCCGCGTATAGTTGCCCGATACGCCATAGCTTTCGCTCTCTAACCAGATTCAATAGTAGTTGAACGACACCTAATTTTTTTTTTCGTAGACAAATGCCAACTGCCGAGAGTGCAGAGTTTGCCGCCTTCACCACGCAATGTGTTAGGAAATCTGAGTGGCTACGGGACACGCTAATCGCCATGCCCGCTGTTTCCTGCGTTCTGCAGTCTTTTGCTTCAGCAAGACAGGTACCGAAGGGGCTTTGCATAAGTTTGCACAAGAGGAGACAGTGGTGTTTGGACTTTATGCGTGGCACTGGGCGCCCCTGTTACACACAGGACAAGTTGAGTGTTACGTGCTGGCTGCGCTTCGACTTCAGCTGCTGCCATGAAGCTCAATCCTGCTTACCTCGCGGCTTCGGCATTGCAAAGAAGCGCTACCTCAGGCCTGGCTGGTGTCGTGCCGACGTTGTGCCCCGCAGTTGCGTTGCGCCCTCACGCTCCAGTGAGTCGACCAACAGCACCAAAGTGTCAGGTGTTCACCGCATCCACTCTTGGTGTTTGGCGTCGTGCTGGTGCAGTTCAGGCCTATAAAACTTAACGCACCGCGGTGCTGACGGTGTAAGACTTGCCGACTCCACCCGACGTTGGTCTACTCGTTTTCGAGCACAGATCTGCAGTTTCTGCGAAAATATATGTTTTCTCGGTTGTTTCTTGCTGCGGTAGAATTAATTCTCTGGTTGGATGCTTACCTAAGGACTATGGTAGCGCAGAAGAGTGCCCCCCCCCCCCCCCCAAAAAAAAAAAATGACGCAAACTTAAACACTCTTGAACCGTGGTAGGAACCCTGCGACGTCTTAGAGCACCGGGAAGCACTGGTTCACCCTCCCTTGCCCGATCATCGGATTCTGCTGGGCAGCAGTGCGCGGGATATCGCAGCTAGCGCTCCGCTTTTGAATTGAGAGGGCTGCTCACGAAAGCAAAGATCTAATTGTCCCCTGTCTCTTTCTTTCCCAAGCATATATTATCAACGATAGCAGGAGATCAACAGCCTTGCTGCGTTAGCACAAGCTGACTTAAGATTCTTGCCATTCATTCACACAACATTGAATGATTTCCAGCATTGTACCATTAAGTACAGAGATACCATATTCTCTGTGGTTGGCCTCCAGAAGGCACATCTGCCATCTGCTGAATTTCCTTGTGCCATAACAATTTAAACTTGCTGAAATATGAGTTTTGCGACGCGCGGTTGCCAAACAACCTACATGTCTGATTGGCCAACTTATTCATCATGATCTGTATGTATTCCAGCCTTACATTCAACTGGCCTACACAGTTCTGTTATATTTTCTTTTCATGTTAGCACTTCAGCTCGACTGCCGTGCAGCATCACCACTTTGCATAATGCCCGAACAAATTCTGTGTTACAAAGTGCGATGCTCAGACGCAGTGCACAGTGCAGGTGGCTTTAGTGTGCTCCAGTAGCAGAAGCGCATGCAGGCAGCGATGGGTCAACTAAACCATTATGCAGTGTTGATGCAACCTTATTTCACGCACAGGCGAAGCCATGCTGCTTCGAGAAGTGCTTCATGCGAGGATTTATTGCTGGCACGCTGTGATTCAGTGTTTCAACAATCACCCAGAAATTAAGCGCGAACAACGGCAGGCATGCGACCACGCACTCAGAAAGTGGTCGCACTCATCACAAAGCACAAAGCGCAGGCCGCCGAAGACCCCCTCTTTCGGCACGATGTGTGCCAGCGATAAACCCTTGCATTAATAATTAAAAGTTCCGCTGACAAACACCGATGGGAACAGCATGACTTGCTCCGTGCTAGCAATAAGGCGAGGATCATAACTGCAGGATGGGTACACCAGGCCCTCGCTGTCCACATGCACTTCCACTTCTAGAGCCCTCTTGGAAGCAATTTCTGCACTGCTTGCGTAAACATTGTTACCTTCGGTGCACTTTCACTGTTGCATTGTGCTTAGTGTTCTCATACTCTTGAGAAAATCTCCTTGTTAGAATAAAACGGAGAGTTGAGCTAGTTGGTACATGTTTCTTGGAAAAAACAGCGCTGTTTTTTCCAAGATCCTTGTTAGAACACGGTGCAAATCCATTTTGTGGTGTCGTCAACAAATGAAAAGTTTTCTCTCTTTGCCGGTCATCCTCCTCCCCCTGCACCATGACCTCTCATCCCTCAGCTAAACACCCATTCCCTGGAATGGAACTGTAGAGGCCTACAAGGCAAAAAAAAAACTTTTTCCTCCACCTACAGCAAGCAATGCCCACGCCAGTTGTCGTCACCCCACAGGAACCAAAAAATTCTGAAAATTAACCGGCTACCAAGCTATACAGCCCCAAAACTCCTCCAACCCATGGGTCACCACGTATGTTCATCGCAACACCGCATACTTCATCCACGACTTATCGGACCTATATTCCGACTGCATATTTCTTGAGCTTCTACCGCGAAAGTTAGGCTCTCCCATTTTTTTTTATTTTAAATATCTACAGCCCCCCCCCCCCCCCCCCCCCCGAAAAACCAGCAGACCTTCTGTACGCGCTCGTGCGGCCCCTCTCCATCGCAGGCAAGGAATCGATAGTCATAGTAGGCGATTTTAATGTCTCGTATCTCGAGTGGGGATATAGGGCCACCCCCGTCAAAGAAAGACAGCTCTGCGACTTTATCCGGTAGCAGTCTATCTATCGAGACGGACACCACGTAAACTACCCGCAGAGGAAATAGTGTTAGAAGGGGCACCTGCCCGGACTTAGCGCTAGTTAAAAACATAAATCAGGCCCGCTACAGAACACTGGCTTTACCCTAGGCAGGGATCATTACATAATTGACATCGGCCTTCAGGTAGGTAATCTCATCTGCGCTGTCAGCTCAAACCCAGTGTAGACTGGAATATATTTACAAAAATTCGGGAGCAGAAACAGCCTACCTCCATCTCGCACTATGAGGAATGCGTCGCCCAGCTACACCGAGATATGGAATTAGCGACGAGGTAAGCCACCTCTGTACAGGCCAACGAGCCGGTCGACAGGCGTTTGCTGCACCTATGGGAAGCATATCAAAGTATAGAAAGACGCTGGCGGGGACAAAAGCATAACCGGGCGTTGCGGTGCCGGATGGCCGCCACTCTCGATCTCATCACAGAAGACGCCGCTAATCTTACTTCGCAACAATGGACGCAGATCTGCAATAAGCTCGATGGAAATCTCCAATTAAAAAACACATGGTTCTTCGGTAGTCACCAGTTAGAACCTTCTAAATATAAAGCGGCAACTAGTAAAATATCACACGGCTGCTCCACCTAGCGGAGCAGCAACCTATTACAAACCCTCATTCAAACAAACTTTCCGAAGCATGCGACCGAGTCCATATCAGAATACGGAGGCCTCCTCAACCCAGAACTTGACGGGCCCATAACGGAAGCAGAGGTGTGTGCAGTATTCCATCAACTGCGCGCCCCCTCAGCACTCGGCCCCAATCGCGTCACCAACAAATATCTACGCAACCTGGATGCAGGCTGGATTAGGGCCCTTACCGAATATCTTAACCAGCACTGGAAACAAGGCACCTTGCCTCCACAAAGGAAACACGCTAAGGTCGCTTTCATTCCAAAGCCAGGCAAACCACACGGCCTAGCCAATCTGCGCCCAATCTCCCTCACTTCATGTGCAAGCAAGCTCATAGAGCATGTCATCCTCAAACGTCTAAATGGATTCATGGAGCAAAATCACCTCTTCCCTCCCACCATGTTTGGATTCAGGGCAGGGCTGCCTACCCAGAAAGAAACGCTTCAACTCAAAGAGGAGGTTCTAAATCGCGAATTGACACATATGACAAAAGCAATATTGACACTTGGCCTAACTAAAGCTTTTGACAATGTGCGACACGCGGCTATTCTCCAGTGCCACAGTCGGCTTAACGTGGGTTCCCGCATTCATCAATATGTTACTGCCTTTTTAACCAAAAGAACTGCGGAGATACACCTCGGATCGGCTAAATCCTCGACTTGTACGCTCGGCATTAGGGGCACCCCGCAAGGGGCCGCCTTATCCCCTTTACTCTTCAACATCACTCTGATCCCGCTCGTGGCAAAAATTGTCCGCCATACCATCCTTGCAGCATTCCCTGTACGCCGATGACATCACTCTCTGGACCACCACGGGCAATTGTGGCACAATCGAATACGCCGTTCAAAGAGCAACAGAAACGGTCTAAGAACATGGGTAGAACATTGGCCTCAGCTGATCAGCTCCTAAATCAGAACTTCTTGGTATTCGCCCCAAAGACACTTCCCCTCCGACGATTTACGTATATCTCGTTGACAAGATCATTCAAGGTAAGAAACATAAGAATTCTGGGCCTCCAAATTTCCAATAACGGCTTTAATGCCGTCGCTATTGGCGCCATACGGAGGTCAGTGAAGAATACCTCCGCCCTCATAAAGAGGATTTTTAACCGCCACAAGTGCATGCGCGAAGCAGACACACGGCGCCAAGTCCAAGCGTTCTGCCTCTGTAGGATCACTCATTCCCTCACCCACCTGCACCTCTAACATCTTGAGAGGGAGGAGGTTAATCGCCTCATCCGCACAGCATAAAAAACTGCCTTACCCCTTCCTAACAATAGCGCTACGAACAGACTTCTCCAGATGGGGGTGCACAACACACCTGATGAACAGGTCGAAGCACGTCTCGTTAGCCAGTATAACCGTCTTTCCCAGTCAGGACAAGGCTCCTTCTACGCCTCAAAATTGACCTCATAGCACGCACCACCCGCATGATGTCACCCCAGACTCCATCAGCGACAGCCTGCACATCCCACCGTTACTGAAAAATACCCATCTCACCCACAATCTAGACCGTCGGGTGGCCAGAGCAAAGGCGTTTCATAAGCGCTACCCACCTTCGACCCTTGCCGCTTATGTAAATGCGGCAGAATGCTCTCACCGCCCTGCTTTCGCAGTGGCAGTCTCGGATAATGCCCACAACCTCCTTTGTTGCACCTCCTTCGACCGGGTAGCTCAACCAATCGAGGTGGAAGAAGCCGCCGTTGCTATGGCAATTGCTCACACTCAGGCTGAATATATTTTCTCAGACTCAAAAACGGCGATTCGTAACTTCGCTGTGCGCTGAATCCACGCACCCGCTTACCGTATCCTCCAATTCATCCCCCCTTCCCAACGCACAATCACCATCCTATAAGTTCCAGCCCCCCCTCCCCCCTCCCTCCATACAGCCGCCCATGAACACGTCCGAGCACTCGTCAACCGGGCAGCGGATGGTCTACCTTCCTTTCGCAGCGCGCGTGAACGCCTACTCACCTACCACGAAATGAATTTACACTACCGCAATTCCCGTCTCAGCTAACCTCCCCTCATAAATCCTTGTCCCAGGCCGAGCAAGTTGTTTGGCGTCGATTACAAACGAGCACTAAGCAGTCCCATTACCTTAATTCCCAAACTGATCCAGGTGACGCTTCACCCCATTATCGTCTCTGCTCGAGCCAGCGAACAGACTTTATTCATATATATTGCAGTTGTCCCAACAACCCTACTCACCCCTTTGAGGAGGCTGAGGGACAGGAGCGATGGGAGGCTGCTCTGCGCCGCTCACGGCCGGGAGATGATCAAATCCCGGCTGTGCCCTGGGGGTCGCCAAGCCCGAGCACTTTCGGCCACATAGAGCGGCCTGATGGCCCACGGTCTTCCTCTTCCGCAACCCGACACCCCCCCCCCCTTCACCCTCTCACCTGACCTAGTTCTTGGAGTCAATAAAGTTGTTTCCTCCTCCTCCTGTCATCATCAGGGCACCTGATTGCTAGTTAATATCCTCTTTTTTATCTCATTTTGTGTGCGTGCAGATCTTTGGCTCTCTTGTCATTATGGCAATAACCTGACGAAACATGCACACCATATCTGGACATGAATTTCCCATGGTAATGTGCTTCTGGCCGCCGCCATCTGGTTCAGGGCATGTAGCCAGACACAGACCCTGCGACTCCTGGAGAACGCTGGTATCTGCTGCTTCTCGAAACGGACTTAACTGCTGTATCCAGAATGGCATCTTGATTCCAGATATGCACACGGTTTTCAAGGTTCATTTACGAATGCTTCCATTTTTGCAATTGTACTGTAGTTTCTCGTGTGTAAGTCGACCTGATTTTACAAAATCCATACTTTTCCAAGCTCTTGGGTCAACCAATACGCGAATCATGGCCAAGGCGAGGTGTACACCGCTACTGCAAAAAGTCACGTTTTCTGGCTGCTACCGCTTTTGCCCAAAGGTTTTTACGTGTCTCTTGTTTTTCAAGAAAGCCACTCAAATGATTCTCTGATAAGGCTGATATGAAAATAAGAATGGAGCCTCACTGTGCCACCATCGTATTAGCCGCACACTTTTGAGGCAGCATTGTAAAAGCAATACTTCTGTCAGTCACTCAGTTGCGCAGCAATTCATGCCTTTGGTGCTGCCGGTATATAGCCTTGACTTCAAACGGTAATACTGGTCATACCAGTGAAAACTGTCAAAGAGCCACCAACATATGGCGTGTATACTGATGGAAAAAAGAGACAGACTGAAATTCATATTACTTACACCAGAGAGCATTCAGAGGTATTCGATTACCGTGTTTACTTCTTTCATAAGTAAAGGAATGGTGAAATTTGTATGCAATGTTCTGACACTTGGCAGTTGGGGGCTGAGTAGCACTGACTTTCGATGGTGATATTGGGACAGTGATCTTGATGCCTGGATTAAATCCTGTAAGGATGTATGGGATGAACATAGGAAGACTCAGCATGTGATTCTTAAATGGCATAATATAGCAGAGGTTGGCCGAAAGAGTATAGCGTATGCAGTGGTCCATTTCAGGGCTCCTAGCCCTCAAATATATTTGTGTGTGTGGGTATAGAGATCCTGAACATCTGGAATGAAATAAATCTCTTTAGTTGTCAAAATTTTATTGCAATGAGATGAAAAATTAGCTGCGACAAATTCTCTGCAAACTATTCACTTTCGGATGCAGAGCAAATTTTGTAGAGCTCGATATATGCGTGCAAATATAAAAGGCTGAGGAAGACGGCCAGTTTCCAGTTCTTTGCAGTGTTTCTAACGATTCCATTTCTTTATGGTTTAATTCTTTTCCATTTTCATCTATTGCAAGGTACGTCAGCCACTCCTCAGCATCATTGACGAGCTCGTTGACAGCGGCATCTGTAGCAGTGCACAGGCGAGTACGCTGCCATCAGCTCCACCATCCCTGTCGTGCTGCTTTGAGCCAGTCAACAAGACAGAACTTGTGCAAGCCCACGTGTCAAGGTATGCATCGCATCGGGATGGTTCTAGTCGCATGACCAGCGCAAGTCACCGCACTCAGCAGTGATTGTGCGCTTCTTTGTGAGGTGGAGCAAACTGAATATGTGGATAGCGTGAGCAAGAGTCCCCGCACAAGCGCCTTGGTGCATGTGCACATTTGTATGCTTTCGGTGCTAGTTCCTGTCTATTGTTGCGTTAAGATTTGCTGAAGATGCATGTTAGCTCTGAGGTGCGCTGTAGTGGAGAAACCTGGATTAATTTTCATTACTTCGTGTTCTTTAACATGCGTTAACACTGTGCATTATTTAGTATGTGGGGCTTAACTTCCCAAAGTTGTAAGTGGGCTATCACACACGCCGCAGTACAGGGCTTCAGATTAATTACAACTGTAAACAATGGCTATCATTGCGCTACACATGGGCAATAAATTCTGCATTTGGTTTCGATTGAATTGTGGCCAGCACAACGAGGAATCAAACCAACTGCACAGATCACAAGTACAGTGTCTTGGCCAGCTGAGCTACTGTGGGTGTCTGCGTGTTGGGCAATGTGATCATATAGCAGGGCATGATGAGTGCAGCCGCTTCAGTCTGCAGTATGGCTTGCTTAGGTTCAACCATCGAAGGTGCACACTCTCTAATGATTGCCGCAAGCTTCTCACCAAGCAGTACAGTGCCCTTTCTGACAAACTTCTTTATGTGTGCCCATCGGTAAAATTGTACGGTAGCCTTTGGAGATTGGCTGAAGAGTAGCGTCATGGGGTTAGTGTGCTTTATTGGAAGGAGGGATGCAGACGGCCTGGGGGTAGTCAATGTGAAAATGAGCCTGACCAAGTGCACCTCGTAATGTATTCATGCTCCCATTGGGGTTAGAGCCATTTTTGCAGAAGACGCACATTAGGCCAGTACTAGAATGCGCTGCCATTGTATGGGACCCTTTTATATTAACAAACATAGCGGAGCTAGGAAGCGTTCAGCGCAAATCCGTGAGGTTCATTTATAACTGTTATAGCTGGCGTACTACCCCCGCTTGTCTTTTGCAGACTGCTAACATGGAAAAATTGGAAGCATATCGGTACCGTGACAGAACTAATTTTTTTCTATTTGTTGTACAATGATAATACAGGGATAGACAAAACCCTATACATTAAGCGTAAAAGAAGGTGCGACCAGTTCATTCTGTGATAAACAGGTTAAATATTTCACATGCAAGACCAATGTGTTCAAGAACTTTTTCTTATCCGGACGACGCCTTCCTGGAATGCATTGGCCACCCCAACTGTTAAATGCTCGTGCCTCGGCGCATTCACGCACGCACCTTTAAGTCAATCTTAAAATTATTTTTGGTTTGGTTTGGTTTGTTTTATGGGGTTTAACGTCCCAAAGCGACTAAGGCTATGAGAGACGCCGTAGTGGAGGGCTCCGGAAATTTCGACCACCTGGGGTTCTTTAACGTGCACTGACATTGCACAGTACACGGGCCTCGAATTTCTCCTCCAAAGAAATTCAACCGCCGCGGCCGGGATCGAACCCGCGTCTTTCGGGCCAGCAGCCGAGCACCATAGCCACTGAGCCACCGCGGCGGCTAAAAAATTATTTTTGATCAGCCATGTGCTTGCTTTTTCTAATTGTAATTCATAGTACAGCTTTGTTTACTGAAGCGTTCGTATTGCTCCAGACCGATTCCTTTCCTGTTTCTTGCGCTTTGTCTTCAGACAGTTTTTGCTCTGTAATGAGCTTCCACTAGAAATGTCGGTACTACCAAAGCTGAGTTCGATTATGTGCTTCCGTGGCGCTTGCTTTCTTTGAGCGAGTGTTTTTTTAGTCCGAGTAGTCACCTTGCTGTGTGTTTTTTTATAATTCTTGTTTACCTTTTGTATTCTTTCTCCACCCACTCCTGCCCAAGACCTTACATACGGTTCGGAGTACTCGTATATTAAATACACGAATCTGCGTTCGCTTGGTGCCATGTACTACATACAAGTCATGTGACACTGGTTCCATTTCTCCTTGTAAGCTGCCTGAGGAAGTGCTGCTGTTAGGCGCTGAAGGGATGCTTGAGCATGAAAGTATCCGATGCGCATAGTGGCATCGGTTGTTGACTATTGTGAACTCAATCATGCTGAACACCGTAAAACTAAACATTTTGATAGAGTTGCTTGTTTGGTTGGGTTTGATAACTTTTAGTACACTGCGACACATCTCCAGCCAAAACTTTTTTAATTTCAAAATACCGCCGTTTTGGAGCCAGCCCGGCTCCTTCTTCAGGGGTCACAGGGGTTGTGGGCTTAGGCGCCCGTAGCTCTTAGGCGCCTGTTTCTGCGTTTCGCGGCGTCGCCTCGCCGTCGCCGTCGTCGTTGTCCGTTGTAACCAGGATAGGGTAAAAGCGCAACCACCTCCCCTCCTTCGCAAGAAACAAAAAATTGGCAGTGGCTTAGCTCTGGTTAAGCCTGGATATACAAGCGAAAAGCTGCAGTTATGCTTTGTTTGACGTCATGGCTGTCGCAGTTCGCGCACAACGGTGTAGGCAAGCGCGTTATTAGCCCTCCTTTGGCATGCGTAGTAACTGTTGCAAACACGTGGCTGCAACGAAAGGGCAAACGGTGGCTAGGAGGTGAGCGCGCAGTAGCCAACTCCCTGGCTACCACTTCTGGGTCTTCTTTTCCTCCTTCCATGGCGAATGTCTGCGCCTCTTCTACGGCTGCCGCCGCTCGCGCGTTCTCGCAACGCCTTGCGAAAGAACCCTCTCCTCTTGGGACGGCGGCGGCAACCGCGTAGCAGCGGCGAAGGGTAAAACGGTGGCGAGGAGGAGAAGCGGCGACGTAGCGTGCGCCACGGAGGCGCCAAGGGGTGGCTCACGCGAAGCGCGGTGTTGACGAGCCAAGTGAAGCTTTTCGCTTAAAAGAGAACAGCACCGCACGGACGGCCCTCGCCGTCGCGTGTCGTAAAACGGGGGAGAAGGAACCGCTGGAGAGCGACTAGCCTTGTGTGTGTCGCTGCCCCCTCTCCCACCGCTCGCTGACGCGACGCGCGGGGGGATTGCCGTCGATTGTTCTAGACTGTCCGCGTCGTTTCTACGCGATGTTGACGGAGAGGGCGTAGCCTTGCTTGCGCTAAGAGATGCCCTCCACCTCTGCACTCGCGCGATGGCGGCGCCGCCACGACAAAGTTCTAGATATGCTCCTCGAAGCCACTCCCGGCCTTTGACCAATGAGGACGCGCGCCCAGCGCGAGAAGGAGACGGAGACTGCACAGCGACACTGTGTGTATGTGCACGCCTGCCTTGGCGCGAAGAACAGACAGACGTGGAGCGAGCCTATATAAGTAGTCATTAAGTGTAGAAAGCTGGGCTAGTTGGTTGCTAGTATTATTGTAAGACATTCCAGCGGCAAAAAAGACACGGACGAAGTTAATGCAACTTCGTTACATTAACTAATTACATAAAGTTTATGTAAGTTCGTTACATTAAGTTAAGGTGTTAGTAGAACGTTAATGTAGTGCAGACAGAGTTTCTCCATCCAGAAAGAGTCATTGCTAATCCTGCTGCTGCGAACTCCTAGGAGGCCAGTTGATCGCCTCGAGCAGCTGCTGCCTCTTCGACCTTTCCTACACCTTCCCGCAAAATGCCCATATTTGCCAGATCTGTGCATGTTAGGTAAAAGTGTGTGTTCTCCTCCTAGTACCGTGGCTCACCTGCACAAGCACCTGTCTGCTTACCCTGCATTACCCATTACCAAATTACCAAATAATTAACACCAGTAATTTTTTAAAAACCCTCTATTCTCCTTGGTTTGAGTGACTGTTGGCTTCCGTCATGTGTATTAAAAATATGCACCATGAGGCATTTAAGCAAGGTAGTCGAGAACAAAGAGACTGGATCTTTGGAAATATTCCTTACTGGGAAGACCCATAAACCTGAATTCCCCCTCCTAGCGATCGTTTTAGCATGGCAGTGAATGATTGGGAAGTTCCAACAGTCGAACCTGCAGAAACTAGTCGGAAGAGACCCGTTTATTGCACGCAGTTCCAGTGAAGTGGTAAAGCACTTTGAAGTTTTCCCAGTGGCCGTCACCGCTTTTTTCATTGACATCGAAGACCTGTTTTACTCGATACCACTTGATGTTTTGTTTAATTCCCTTAGGCAGATAATAAAAGGGAGCGGTGAAGCCAGGTTTCTCAACATAGCAGGTGTGAGCATCGAGCAGGTTTTGAATTGTTAAACTTTTATCTAAACGTCACAGCCATTGAATTCCATGTAAGATAACTTTTGCAGAAGGCTGGGATTTGTATTGGGTCCTCTGTGGCACCTGTCCTCTGCGATAAATATCTATCAGCCTTCGATAGGCGCGTCGAACAATGTCTTTTTCAGGTGAGCGTGCTTTGCGCATTTTACGCTAGGTTGACCATTGCCTTATTATACTTCACCTGCCCCTGATGATAAGCTTGACGACGCCGTCACTAGCATACTTGAAATATTCACATCATCTAAAGAGTCCTCACCTTCACCCAGGAGTTGGTGAGCAATAACTGCTTTCCGTTTCTGGACTTAAAGCTCCAATTTTCCGCCAAGCACATGGCCTTCAAACCCAGGACTAAGAAGTCACCACTGCCATTTGAAAGCGCGCATTCCAAACTTGTGAAACGCGCTATAATTTTTTCAGCCTGCCAGTCTGACCTGAAGAAATCCTTTGTACATACAAGGGGAAAGAGTATCACTTAGCAAGTACAGCGTTTCCGCTCTGCAGGATACTCTAGACACCTAATCACCAGCGTGTTCGAAAGCAGGAAATGAAAGGACGGGAAAAGCAGAAACACACGTTCAAGACAGATCGATTGCAGGTTATGCCCTACATTCATCGCGTATCTCATAACGCCAAAAAAACGGCAAGCCATTACGGGGTTAAGATCATTTTCTCGAGCCATGCAAATTCAGCAGTTGCAGGCCCTTTGGTAAAAAGAGGAAACATTAGGCAGCAGTGTACCAAGAACAACAGAAAGAAGTTCACTGAGTGCACCTCGGAGGTGGTATATACAGCATCCTTCGCACCTGCGGCTGGTTCTACATGGGGCAGACTGGTAGGCGTTTCAACGAAAGGGCACGCGAGCACAACTTGGCAATGCAAAACTCAGGAGGCCACGTAGCCAAACATTGCAGTGATGCAGAGGCAAGGGTGAGGGCAAGGAGAAGATTCCCTGCAGACCGATGCCGGAAAAAAGGACCTCTTTGTTCAGATCAAGTGACAGGACTGAAAGGGAAACCATGGAAGCTTTTACATCCGTAACACTAACGGCAACTGTGTCAGCACGTAGTCCTTTTCACTTTTAAGAAAAGAAATCGCTCTTCTGGAAGGCCAACTTAAAAGTTTTTGGCAACTTTAGCACGTGCTGTTTTTTTTACCTTTGCTGTCGGCTTCGGCAGGCCACAGTTTCAGTCTTTTGTAGGTTTTTAATTTTCGCCGTCATGCGCTCATTGCTCTTTTCCCCCACCTTTGTTGTTATGCATCGTCATGACCTGTAATTTATTGCTCTCAACTTCACCTCTGCTCAGAATGATTGTTGGTCCCAATTCCACCATCTTCGCCTTTACTTTTGTTGAGTGTTGTTTTCTATTCTGTTTAAGTTTCCATGACAGTTTTACTTCACCGTTCGCTTTTACTCGTGGTTTTTTTTTTTGTTTGCTAGACATGTTATCATCTTTGGTTCCTTGATTTGTTCGCGTTTCTTGCTTTATTTTCACATGTAGCGCATTGTGGTGTGTTGTCTCAACTGGCCTCCAGAATCGATACATGTTTTTGATATGTTTTTTATTCTTTTTCCAGACTTTGCTTATCTGTGCCTGAACGAGTGACAAACGTGGTCACGTCCCTGTGTTCCCGCCTTTATAGCCTAGGTTTCCGCTTCCACGAATAAACAGTTGCCACTCTGGTGTTGTGTTCGTTCCTTTGCCTTTACTCGTAGTCATTTGCGTTTTTTTTTTCTTTTCTTCGATCATGAACCAATAAGCCAGCACGAGCGTCCTCCTGAAAGATAAAGCTGTTGTATACTTTAACCTTGACGGTTTGGTTTATGCTTTAAGAGGTTTAACGTCCCAAAGCAATTGAGGCTATGAGGAACGCCATAGTGAAGGCCTCCCGAAATTTCGACCACCTGGCATTCTTTACCATGCACTGACAGAATTTCCCCTCCATCGAAATTCGACCGCCTTTTCTCTTAAGGAATATTTGTAAACTGCCATTCATGATCTCACAAAGCCTGCTAAATGGGCTCCACCCCATTGTTATTCTTCTAGATATTTCACTCTCGTGATCCAGATCTGTGATCACTACCTGCCCTAAGTAAACCTATTCTCATCCTACTTCCAGAACCTCGCTACCACTTGTAAACCGCCGTTCCCTACCGAGACTGTTGAATTTTACATTGGTATTCAGCATATTAACTTTTACAGCCTCCGTTCTGCTCTGCCTCTCTAACTAATCGATCATCTTCTGAGTAACTTAACAAGGATATGTCATCAGTGAATCGCAAATTACTAAAGTATTCTCGATCAACTATCATCCCCAACTGTTCCAATCCAGGCCTCAGTATACCTCTTCTACACCCCGATTCCGCAGTGCCTGCATGACTGCAGTAGTTTTGACTGATGAAAATGCTTTTTCGTATCTATGAAGGCTATATATAGCGGCTGGTATATTCTGCGCATTTCTCTACCACCTGATAGGTAGTGCGGATATGGTCTATTGTAGAGCAGTCTTTACGAAAGCCTGCCTGATCTGGGTGATTCAAGTGTAAGGTTGTTCGGACTCTTGCATGCATAGCGCTAGACAGACGAAGACCACACAGAACACATAGGAGAGGCGCTAAATTGCAATTTATATCAAGGAAGGCTTCACCACGGTGATTATACAACAACAACGCAACCACAAAAAGATACGCATGCGCGCTGCATGAAAAGCATAATCAAGATATACAACGTCTAGACAGAACACCCAGCTGAGGAGGAAACGAAAAAAGAAAAGAATGAAAGGGGGAAGGGCCAGAAGAAGATTAGAAAAAAAGAACCTTTGAATTGTAGTGGTTTTTAGGTTTCATGAAAAAGCTTGCCCTGGTTATCTCAGTACGAAAAAATAACACTGCTAAAAGGTAATTAACAGAGTAAAACCAAGTACAAGCTAAAAGGGGTAACAGAGAGAAACAACAGAAAAACTGTTAAAAGCTGGAATGTAGCAGGCGCCTTCAAAAAATATATGTGGTTTAAAAGAGACAATGGCAATGAAGAAACGAAATTTTAAATTCGTGACGCATGTGAGCAACAATGGCTTTAAAAGGCAACGAAAACACGGTAAAGACTGAAACCGTAGAGCTGAAGCAAAAGCTACAACCAAAAACAAAAAAACTGGAGGGTAGAAGGCTCTCACACAAAATACCTGTGGTTTAAAAGAAACTAAAACAGCGAAGGAATTATTTTTAAAATCGTGATGCATGTGAATAGCAGGGGGCCTGAAAGCCGACAAACACAAGGCAAAGGCTGAACTCCCAAAGCTGAAAGCGCGAAATCTTAAACAAAAACGAAACAAATATTTTTATGGCCCAGGGAAACCAACCCGTGCCGCAGCATTAAACAGCCTTAGAGATGACCTTCCATAAATTCAAACTCGCTGTTGTTTCCTTAAATTCCACTTTTCTGGTAGATTGTATTTTTCTACACTTTCGTAAAGCGTGCCATTTAGTTGCTCACAGCCTATTAAGGCGAAAGCATTTAATGCCTCATACTGTCGTGACCAAGGAATGTTAGCAAATGTGTCCGCGTTTCGGAGTCACTACTAAAAAAAAAGCTCTGTCGAGGCTGGGAGTCGAACCAGAGCCTTCGGCATTTGAAGCGGAAAACCTACCACTCCGCCACGTAGGCTCAGGGTTTGGGCATGAATAAAGGCGCATCTAGTGAATGCATGGGTTTCATAAATATAATGAAGGAAATAAAAATATAAATAAGAAAAGAAAAATCAAAACTACATAAACAAAAAAAAATAGAAATAAGATTAAACATATAAAATATGCAAAATAAAAAAAAACAGTGCGGCAGGAAACGCTTTCGCCTTGCAGCACTTTAGAGAGCCAAAGTGCCCCCTGAATTTTTTACTACAGAAGCTTTCACTTTTCCTTATCCCTACTACACTCGTAACCAGGATAAAAGCGTACCTTCTTCGAAGAAAACAATGCGCGGTCTACAACGGAATAAGTTTTGCAGGTGTGGGCGTGACTTCAGGTGTTCCGCCGGGATCGGTTTTATTTCCCCTTCTTTTTCTGATATTTAATGCAGACGGCTGCTGTATCTACCACAACTTTTCTTCGGAAGCAGACGCAGCTACTTTACAAGGTGACCTCACCTCCTTGTTCTCTTGATGCGAAAAATTTAGTATGGCGCTGAATCTCTCCAGATGCAATCTTGTCCGGTTTAAGAAAAGGAGAAAATTTCTCCAAACAGACTATTTTCACTGCAACGCAGACGTATCTGCGGTTTCAACTTATAGGTACCTTGGAGCCCTTTTCTCCCCCGACCTGTCATGGAATACACATGTAAATTACACATCGGCTAAAGCCAGCCGCACATAAAAATTCCTCCGACGGAACTTCAGGGCTGCTCCAGTCATACTGAAAGAGATCTCATTGTTGTCCAATGTACGCCCTGTACTTGAATACGCTTGCGCCGCTTGGGACCCGCGCACAACGCAGAATATTGAGGAACTGGAGCGCGTCCAAAAACCGGCTGCTAGGTCTGTCTCTGGCGATTTTAATTTCCTAAAAAGCTCTCCTGCTTTGCGCGGAAAGTTGGGGTGGTCGTTACTCGAAAAAAAGGAGAAAATATTTGAGACCCTCTTTCTTTTATAATGTGCTTAAAGGTAAAACTGGTATTCCAGGAGAGATATACATACATGAGTCAAGTTACGTTTCCGCCCTCACCGACCACCCACTAAGAGTGCGCGAGTTCAATTCCCGAGTAAACACTCTCAAATAGAGTTTCTTTTTTTTTCCACGGACGATAGATGATTGGAACAGTCTGACTGCACAAATTGCTGCTGCCCCTCCCACATCTTTTTACAACGCTTTGCAAAGCCACCTGTTAATATGATTGTAATATGTTAAAATGATTGTTAGTGTAGCTTTTAATACCAGAGTAGCAACATTTCTTCTCCTAGTGCATTTTGCTCTATTTTTTAGTTACTTCTCAAAGCTTCTGTGTTGCTAAAACAGTGCTGCATTTTGAGATGTCATTTTCTCCGTGTCTGTAACGCCCGTTTCTGCAACGTTCTTTTCATTTTTGCCTTTCCTCCCATAGTCCATGGTTTTCTGAGTATATTGCATCATTTGCCTAAATTATTCTACTATTCGTCTGTTGCTTTCATGATGTTTTCCCCCTGCAACAATGCCTTACTTGGGACGCTGTATGCATTTTGTTTAATTAAATAATTCATTCATTCATTCATTTAAAGGCTGCTAACGCACTTCTGCCCGGTCTTTCGAATAAAGTATGCCTCAATGACTTCACGCTGTGGTTTATCTTTAGCCGCTGTTATTAATTCAGTACTCTGTATCTTAGGGTAGCATAGTTGCTTTCGCTTTGTCTCGCATGTTTTTCAATGATCAGCATGGTTGCTCTCTGACTTGTTTAGCACGCCTAGTTTAAGCTCCTTAGCCCTCTCATTATAGCAACGACCTGTCTGTCCAATGTAGGGAAGACCGCAGCTGATAGGAATATTTAACACTACATTGGCTTTGCATTCTGTGGACTGCGTTGCATGTTTTTTTCATGCAGTGTACTTGTTTTTCCTTTTTGTTAGCACAGACTTTGAAAGTTTGCATGGAGTTGAGAAAATAGCTTTTACGTCATATCTCGCTGCCACCTTATTAAGATTATGTGAGGACCTGTGGAAGTAAGTTATGACTTGGACAGGCGTTTTTACTTTGTTTTTTTTTTTTCGTTTTCCTGCTTACTACACTGATCATTTGCAACCTTCATTTTTTGCAAAATGCTTTCACATACAGCGAATACCCCGTCGTGACGGAATCTTGCGTCTTGCAGCCGCCTGAGTTGCTCTTGAATGCTAGGGGCCACCGAAAGCTCGCAAAATATTGGTAATGCTGCATGCAAACAAGAGTACACAATCCCCGGATTGTCATTCTTGCAGTGCGCGCTGTCATAGTCTAATTAGACGCTTCTCGGTACGTGGATGGTACGCCCAGTGCATATTTTGCTTGATGAGTTCGAAATAAATGTCTAAAACCAGATATGGCCATCTGTAGCTAATTCCGAAGTGAATTTTAACCCGGCAGCATGTTCTGAAAAAAGTGCCTAATATTTCCTTAATGAATGATGGAGCAATTACTCATTGGCATCCACCCAAGCGCAGCCATACGGCTACAAAGGGAAGCTATACAGCTTCCTCAAATGACTTTATCGCACTTTTGGTTTGGCTTAGTTTGGTTTGTTAGGGTTTAACGTCCCAAAGCGACTCAGGCTATGAGGGACGAAGTAGTGGTAGGCTGTGGATAATTTCGACCACCTGGGGTTCTTTAACGTGCACTGACATCGCACAGTACACGGGCCTCTAGAATTTCGCCTCCATCGATATTAGACCACCGCGGCCGGGATCGAACCCGCGTCTTTCAGGTCAGCAGCCGAGCGCCATAACTCAGCCACCGCAGCGGTAGGTTATTGCATTTTTGCACATCAGATATGCTTAATGTAATCAAATCATCATCTACATATATGAACGCCTTTGCAACAGGTAAGTAGGAAATATTAAGTTGGAAGCGTTTGCCAACCGCGGTCAAAACGATATCACATAAAAGTGGTGCAACCGCTGACCCATACAAATGCCTCGTTTTTGGATATAGTACTGTGCATCTGATGATGAAATAGCGGGCTAGTTCAGGTCGAATTCCAACAAGTGCAATGAATGAATCACTGCTGGTTCCCGCACTGTTCTGGAACTGTATTTCGCCGCTTTCGCAGATCCTGTTTTGGAGCTCCAGGAACAACTTGTATACATAGCGCTAGACAGACAAACGCATCCAAGCTAACCTCCTGACTTACCTGCTGCAAAAGTGTTCAGATATGCAGATGATTATTTGATTATTTTAAGCACATCTGGTGCGAAAAATCCGATAACGTCATCAAAGAAGTATGGGGCATTTTTTCAGAACAGGGTGCCGGGTTAAAATTATCTTGGGAATTACCTACAGATCGCCATATCCGGGTTTTAGACACTTAATCGGAGCTCATCAAGCAAAATATGCACTGGATGTACCATCCACGTACCGGGAAGCGTCTAGTTACACTATTGCAGCGCGCACACCAAGAATGTCAAGCGAGGGATTGTGTCCTCATGCTTGTATGCAGCATTAACAGTCTCTTGAATGCTTTCGATGTCCCCAGCATTCAAGAGCAACTCAGGCGGCTGCAAGACGCAGGATTCCGTCGCGACGTGGTATTAGCTGTATGTGAAAGCATTTTGCAAAAAATGAAGGTTTCAAATCATCAGCGTAGTCAGCAGGAAAACGAATAAAAACAAACAAAGTAAAAACGCCTGTCCAAGTCACGACTTACTTTCATAGGTCCTCACATGGCAGCGAGGTATGACGTAAAAGCTATTTTCTCAACTCCATGTTGTGTTATGTTGTGCTTGTTGTGTTATCTTCTTGTCCTTGTCTTTTTGTGCGCAGTACCCCCCCTTGTATTCACCATGATTGACCGACTAGCCCAACAACGTACGCTCTTAAACCATGCAAACTTTCAGTCTGTGCTATGAAAAAATAAAAACAAGTACACTGCATGACAAAACACGCAACGCAGTCCACAGAATGCAAAGCCAATGTAGTGTACATATTCCTATTAGCTGCGGTCTTCCCTACATTGGACAGGCAGGACTTTGCTATAACGAGAGGGCTAAGGAGCTTAAACTAGGCGTGCTAAACAAGTCAGAAAGCAACCATGCTGATCATTGAAAAACATGCGAGACAAAGCGAAAGCAACTATGCTACACTAAGATACAGAGTACTGAATTAATAACAGCGGCTAAAGATAAACCGCAGCGTGAAGTCATTGAGGCATACTTTATTCTAAAGACCGGGCAGAAGTGCGTTAGCAGCCTTTAAATTAATGAATGAATGAATTATTTAATTAAACAAAATGCATACAGCGTCCCAAGTAAGGCATTGTTGCAGGGGGGAAACATCATGAAAGCAACAGACGAATCGTACAATAATTTAGGCAAATGATGCTATATACTCAGAAAACCATGCACTATGGGAGGAAAGGCAAAAATGAACAGAACGTTGCAGAAAGACAGACACGCGCGTCACAGACACGGAGAAAATGACATTTCAAAATGCAGCACTGTTTTAACAACACAGAAACTTTGAGAAGTAACTAAAAAATAGAGCAAAATGCACTAGGAGAAGAAATGTTGCTACTCTGGTATTAACAGCTACTCTAAGAATCATTTTAACATATTACAATCATATGAACAGGTGGTTTTGCAAAGCGGTGTAAAAAGATGTGGGAGGGGCAGCAGCAATTTGTGCAGTCAGACTGTTCCATTCATCTATTGTGCATGGAAAAAAAAGAAACTCTATTTGAGAGTGTTTATTCGGGAATTGAACTCGCGCACTCTTAGTGAGTGGTCGGTGCGGGCGGAGACGTAACTTGGCTCATGTATGTATATCTCTCCTGGAATATCAGTTTTACCTTTAAGCACATTATGGCCGCCGCGGTGGCTCAGTGGCTATGGTGCTCGGCTGCTGACCCAAAAGACGCGGGTTCGATCTCGGCCGCGGCGGCTAGAATTTCTTTGGAGGAGAAATTCTAGAGGCCCGTGTACTGTGCGATGTCAGTGCACGTTAAAGAACCCCAGGTGGCTGAAATTTCCGGAGCCCTCCACTACGGCGTCTCTCATAGCCTTAGTCGCTTTGGGACGTTAAACCCCATAAAACCAAAACCAAACCAAGCACATTATAAAAGAAAAACGGTCTCAACTATTTTCTCCTTTCTTTTCCACTAACGACCACCCCAACTTGCCGCGCAAAGCAGGAGAGCTTTTTAGGAAATTAAAATCGCCAGAGACAGACCTAGCAGCCGGTTTTTGGACGCGCTCCAGTTCCTCAATATTTTGCGTTGTACGCGGGTCCCAAGCGGCGCAAGCGTATTCAAGTACAGGGTGCACGTTGGACAACAATAAGATCTCTCTCAGTATGACTGCAGCATCCCTGAAGTTCCGTCGGAGGAAGTTTAATGTGCGGCTGGCTTTAGCCGATGTGTAATTGACATGTGTATTCCATGACAGGTCGGGGGAGAAAAGGGCTCCAAGGTACCTATAAGTTGAAACCGCAGATACGTCTGCGTTGCAGTGAAAATAGTCTGTTTGGAGAAATTTTCTCTTTTTCGTAAACCGGACAAGATTACATCTGGAGAGATTCAGCGCCATATTCTATATTTCGCACCAGCCGCCGCGGTGGCTCAGCGGTTATGGTGCTCGGCTGCTGACCCGAAAGACGCGGGTTCGATCCCGGCCGCGGCGGCTGGAATTTCTTTGGAGGAGAAATTCTAGAGGCCCGTGTACTGTGCGATGTCAGTGCACGTTGAAGAACCCCAGGTGGTCGAAATTTCCGGAGCCCTCCACTACGGCGTCTCTCATAGCCTGAGTCGCTTTGGGACGTTAAACCCCATAAACTAAACCAAACCATATATTTCGCACCAAAAGAACACGGAGGTGAGGTCACTTTGCAAAGCATAGCTGCAGCTGCTTCCGAAGAAGTATTGTGGTAGATACAGCAGGCGTCTGCATAAAGTCTGATTTGCTTGAAATGTTGCTAGTGAGATCATTTATAAATATCAGAAAAACAAGGGGACCAAAACCGATCCCTGCGGAACACCTGAAGTCACGCCCACGCTCGCAGAACTGATTCCGTCGTAGACCACGCGCTGTTTTCTTCCGAGAAGATACGCTTTTACCCAAGTTATAACTGTAGTAGGGATATTGAAAAGTGAAAGAAAGCTTCTGTAGTAATCGGCTGTGAACAGCCAAATCGGACGCTTTTCTTAAGTGTAGAAAAATACAATCTACCAGAAAAGCGTAATTTAAGGAAACGACAGCGAGTTTGAATTTATGGAAGGTCATCTGTAAGGCTGTTTAACGCTGCGGCACGGGTTGGTTTACCTGGGTCATAAAAATATTTTTCTTTTTTGTTTAAGATTTCGCGCTTTCAGCTTTGGGAGTTCAGCCTTTGCCGTGTGTTCTTCGGTTTTCAGGCCCCTTGCTGTTCACATGCATCACGATTTTAAAAATAATTCCTTCACTGTTTTAGTTTCTTTTAAACCACAAGTATTTTGTGTGAGAGCCTTCTACCCTCCAGTTTTTTGTTATTGTTTGTAGCTTTTGCTTCAGCTCTACGGTTTCAGTCTTTGCCATGTTTTCGTTGCCATTTAAACCCCTTGTTGTTCACACGCATCACGAATTTATAATTTCGTTTCTTCATTACGATTGTCTCTTTTAAACCACACATATTTTTTGAAGGCGCCTTCTACACTCCAGCTTTTAACACGTTTTTCAGTTGTTTCTCTCTATTACCCTTTTTAGCTTTTACTTGGTTTTCCTCTTTTAATGCCCTTTTAGTAGTGTCATTTTTTCGTACCGAGATAACCAGGGCCAGCTTTTTCATGAAGCCTAAAAACCGCTACAATTCAAAAGTTCCTTTTTTTCTAATCTTCTTCTGGCCCTTCCCCCTTTCTCTCTTTTTTTCGTTTCCTCGGCAGCTGTGTGTTCTGTCTAGACGTTGTATATCTTGATTATGCTTTTCATGCAGCGCGCAAGCGTATCTTTTTGTGGTTGTGTTGTTGCTATATGATCACCGTGGTGAAGCCCTCCTTGATACGAGGGGGTACCCAAAAGAAACCGGACTAAATTTTTTGGTCGGCAAAGCTTCTGTGGTACCGCGTTTTGCCACTAGGAGCGCATACAACGAACATTCCAGAGTCAGTAAGCCGAGTGCCGTCGTTGAAGGAGGTCAGACTAGCTTAGGCAGAGTTTTAGAGTGACGACTGTTTTGTGTGAATGTCGTTTTTGCAATGGCTGATTTTCGTGAACAGCATGCGCCGGTGAAATTCTGATTTTTGCTCGGAAAGAGTTGAATGGAAACTCTTGAAATATTAAGAAAGACGTACAAGGACGATGCTATAAGGACAACTCAAGTGTTCCTGAATCGAATCCTGAATCAAAGCAACAATCATGCCAATGGAAAACTTCAAATTCGCCTCGCCTCAAGAAAGCTCGTCAGGTGAAACCAAACCTCAAAGCAATGCTGATTTGTTTTTTCGACGTGAGAGAAGTCGTCCATTGAGAATTTGTTCCGCAGGGTCAGACAGTTAGCCAGGCTTTCTGTTTGGATGTTTTGAAAAGACTGGGCAACAGTGTGCGGTGGACGCGGCCAGATTTGTGGCGGTCGGGTGACTGGTTTTTCCATCATGGCAATGCCCCTGCTCATACAGCCCTGTCTCTACGACAATTTTGGACCAAAAATGGCATGACCCCTATTCCTCAACCCTCATACTCTCCCGACCTTGCCCCATGCTACTTTCTTTGTTTCCTAGAATGAAAAAATATGTTAATGGAAAGCGTTTCACTGATGTTGCTGAGGTGAAGAAAAAAACGACGGAGGCACTGTCAAGCATCACAAAAGATGAATTTAAACAATGTTTTGAAAAACGGAATTAACGATTCGACAAGCGTATCATTGCAAGTGGGGAATACTTTGAAGGAGATTGAAGGTCTGTGCTTAAAATATGAACAAATAAGTTCAAACAAAAATAAGTCCGGTTTCTTTTGGGTACTCCCTCGTATAAGATGCAATTTAGCGCCTGTCTTGTCGGTTCTGTGTTGTCTTCGTCTGTCTAGCGCTATGTATATAAGAACTTCGAACCAACTAGCCCAAACCAAGCGTCTATGGTCCTGACTCATTTAGCGGTCACCTTAGTAAATACCTTCTAGGCAACGGACAGTAAGCTGATCGCTCTGTAATTCTTCAAATCCTTGCCATCACCTTACTTGTAGATCAAAATGGTTTTAGCGTTATTCTGAGCTACTAGCACACTCGAGGTTATAAGGCAGTGCCTATAGAGGGTGGCTAGTTTTTTTAGCCCAATCTCTCCTCCGTCCATCAGCAAATCTGCGATTACCTGATCCTCACCAGCGGCTTTCCCCCTTTTCATTGCTCCTAAGGCTTTCTTTACTTCTTTTGTTACTAGCGGGTTGTCCAATTGCTGTGCGTTAGTGCCTCTCTAGTTTACGTCCTGGCGACTTCTCGGGCTAGTTGGTTATTCATCACAAAGGAAAACAGCGCAAACTTCACAAGGACACAGACAGCGAAGACGAGACACTGGCGCTGTATGTCGCCTGTGTCCCGCCATGCAGCCCCACTGTCTCGTCTTTCCTTCTGTGTCCTTGTGAGGTTTGCGCTGTTTTTCTTTGCCCAGATTACATTGGCTACTGTATATCCTGTAATCCTTGGACTAATTTAACTCTGTTATCCACTGTCGTGTCCGGTCGTTGTTGTCAATGCAGCGAAAGACGCACACGGTACTAGTAGTCTGTATTTATTTAACACTCATGAGGGGGCGACCAGCGTCGACCGAGGCGGAAGCCGAACTGGCCGGCCGAAGAACGGAGGGAACGGTGAAGCATCCAGAGGAAGGAGTGGCTTTCCAGAACAAGAAGAGCGTGCGGGGGCACTCCGTGGAGGGAGAGGGGGGGGGGCATCTTGCGAAGTCGCGCGAAGAGGGTCAAGTGGCCGTTAGGAAGGAACACTGCACTGATGAGAGAACAGAGACGAAAGAAAGGGACACAGCATCCATATTGCTGAAGACACTGCCCTCTTTGTCTCTTAACGCATAAATCTGATTTTTGCCTACCCATAGGTTCCTCTTCACCGCTTTTAAACTACCTTCGTTCCTTAGAGCATGCTCGATTCTCTCCATATTGCCGCCAGCGCTGAAGAGGACAGCGAAGATTTCCTAGGAAGTAGTGCGCGGCCCGTGGTTTCTCTCTGCCGTTCCCCTCGAACGCAGCGGTGCCTAGTTCTTCGGGCTTCGTCCTTGACTAACCCGCAAGGCGCATTTACCTGCGTGACAGTATTAACTTCCTTATGTCGGTTACCTTGCGCTTATTGATTAACATTGATCGCTGTGTTAGTTGTGTTCTGTGGATGGGGTTAGCTATTTCATGCTTTGGCGTTTCTTGTTGATCTTTAGTCTCCTGATCGAGCTTGCCGGTATCCTGTCGCGTCATCCTGCCACCTACTTCTACGGCGCATTCTGTAATGATAGCTGCGAGATTATCGTTCACTGCTAGAACATTAAGGTCTAACGAAAAAAACAGCAGAAGGACGCAAACACAGAGAGGGGCACAGGACGACGCTGGTTTTTTTTCGTTAGAACTATGTACCAACTGGCCCAGCTCTCTACCCTACGGAACATTAAGGCCGTCGTGCTCAGTTAAACCCGAATATGTGTTCTGCAGCGAGATCCCGAATTCCTCTACCTTTTCTCTTACCGCTAACTCGTTAATGGGCTTCCACTTTACTAGTTCCTTCCGTTCCCTCTACAAGTCTGGGCTAATTCGGGACCTTACCATGCTGTGGTCGCTACAACGCACCTTTCCGAGGACCTCTGCACCTTGCATGATGCCAGGGCGAGCACATAGTATGAATTTTGTTTCATTTGTAGTCTCCCCATTGGGGCTCTTCCACGTCCGCTTCCTGTCCTCTCGCTTCCGGAAGAAGCCATTCATAATCAGTAAATTATTTCGCTCTGCGAACTCTACTAATCACTCCCCCCCTGCTATTCAAGAAGTCGATGCCATAATCACCTACCAACTGGCCTCCGGCCTCCTTCTTGCCTACCTTGGCATTGAAGTCGCCCATCAGTACAGTGTACTGTGATATTGCTTTGCTTTTTGCGGATTCCACACCTTCATACAAGCTTTCAACGATCTGGTCAACATGGCTTGATGTAGGCGCGTAGGCCTGCGCCACCTTCAGCTTGTACCCCTTATTTAACCTAATTACGATAGCTGCCACCCTCTCGTTAATACTATAAAACTCCTCTATGTTGCCAGCTATACCATGATTGGTGAGGAATCCCACACCTAGTTCTCGTTTGTCCACTAATCCACGATAGCATAGTATACGTGCCCGCCTTTTAGCACTGCTTACGCCTCATTTGTTCTCACCTCACTGAGTCCTATGATACCCCAATTAACACCCGCTAGTTCTTCGAACAGCACTACTAGACTAGCCACACTGGATAAGGCTGTAGCATTAAACGTTGCCAGGTTCAGTTTCCAATGACGGCCTGTCCGGAGCCACAGACTCTTTGCACCCTCCGCTGCGTCACAGGTGTGACCGCCGCCTTGGTCAGTTGCTCCGCAGCCGCTGGGTACTGAGGGTCGAGGGCCAATTGGTTTGTTCACAGAAGGCTGTGGCCACGTACTACACCAGGACAGCCAAATCCTGCTCGGGTGAGGGAGTGCGTTCTCGGTTCTGCTCACCGAGATCAGGCCGCACCCCAGGCCTGGTTATGCAATTCCATCGACACGACATGACAAGCTGGATCCGCAGGAACCATCAGTAAGCACACGCCCTCGATGCCCTGGTTTTCACAAAGCTCATGCGTAGGTGTCCGGTTTTACGTTACCGTGCGCTGCTGGAAATTTGAAGCCTTGTACAAACCATGGGAGATGGATCCTCATTCGGCCACTCAAAGTTCGGCTGTCTGAACCGAGATCATCTTTCACATTTGGTGCCCCAGCACCCAGCTTCAGCTTTTCAAGTTGCGCGACTTGTTGTTGACAGATATTTTTTGTTTGCTGAATTGTCGCATCCTCGTTGTAACGCAGTAATTTAGGAGATGCCCTGTTATATTCCCTTTGAGCTCAACGCATGAAATGCGACTCAAGCATTTCATCGAAGGTGAGGTTATACGCGTCGGGCTTTGCTATATGTTTTCGAAAACTGCTTCGGCTGACGTAACCTCTGTCGAAACGCTTTCCGCACTCATAGTTCTGCGCACATGGTAGATACGGTGAATGACCTTTCGCCACGCTTCCAGGCGAGTTCCCTCTTTGGGAGTGCTGAAGAGCCATACCTGCTCCGTAGCCGATATTGCAGCCAGGCACAAAGAACTTGTTTGGCCATGTTAAGACATATTCACGGATTTCTTGCTGTAGCCAAATGCACAAAAAAAGTAAGCGGATGAAAGCCCATCTCTGCAGTCGCAGTCGTATGAGATGGCCCTGCACATCGCCGTACACCTGTACGCTGAGCTGCAGTTCTCCAGACTGAGGATTGCTGTCGGTTGCACGATGTCATGAAACGGCTCTTTAATAGCCGAGACGAAGCAGCATATCACTGTGTGCGCCTCCGGTTCCCGCTCCGAGGCGCCGCGCAGACGACGCGTCTGTGGTCAGAAATCGAAGTATTTTGACAGTAAGCAGCATGAACGCTTCCACCTGCTCGGAACTGGGGATCTTGGAACGCTGGCTGAGGTCGGAAATGTTCTCTGCGTGTGCCGCTGCTGCATAGGAACGCCCGCAGAATCGGCGAAGAGGATAGCCCCCTGAGCATGTGCTGCCCCTAGCGGTGGCGCTCAGGAAGTGGCCGCTCTCTCGACACAGCGCGGCCGTGCCGTCGGAGCAGCCCTCTCTCTTCCACCGTGGTCAACATTATGCCCTACGTCCAGCCCCGTCTAGAGCACAGAACGCTTCGAAACGGATTGTCGAGCACACCGAAAACGCGTACGCCTGCAGTAGGGAAATGTCCAATATGGCATGTTTACTGTCCTTTAATGCACGAAAATTCCAAATTCGGGGTACACTTAAGCTCCGCCTTAACAGCATGACGACTTAGCGTTAATGGGTTCCTTCAGGGGTCTGGTGTTCTCTTTGCGTATCACTTCGCAGTCTCGGACGCTGTTATTTTTTTAAGGCGGAAGCCTTTAATGCCTCATCGTTGTAAGCAGGAGTTGTCGACAGAAATGTCACGCTTTTCAATTGGTCGAGATGATCGTGACGTCACAGTGCGCGAATTTCAAACGGGGCCAATCGTACTTTGATTAGTAACCATGCTATCAATTAAGGGATCGTATAATAATGCTCCAAGTCGGATAGAGTTTAGTTAATTGCTTAATTAACTAATTTGTCTAATTAACCTTTATAGTCACACTAGATAAATAAATAAAACCGAGGCGGAAATTGGTCGAGTAGGGGAATCGAACCCGGGTCTCCGGAGTGCGAGACGAGCACGCTACCACTCCGCCATGCCAGCTCGATGGTTTGGAGTGAACAAAGGCGCGTCTAGTGAATACGGTTTCTTCGTTCACTCCCATCTTCCTCCCTTCCCGTTAAGGCGATGTCCTTGTGTCCACCGAGACATGCGAAACAGGTGCATTTCCTTTCCTCAAAAACCAATTTACCGATGAGCTAGGCGTACAGCCAAATGGGCTTTGGCGTTCTGTGGACTCCCTAGCAGCGTTGCAAGACGCTGTCGCGTTCCAGGCGAAGCTTAAAATCTTAACCACACATCAGTGACACAAGCAGCAGCACTGCGCTTAAGGCTTCCGCCTCACCGCAGTTTAGGTCAACAAAGTGCCCCCCGGAATTTTTTATTTGCTTTATTTTATCCATTTATTTTCAAACTTTAGCTTGTCTTTAATTTCTCTTAATGTATCGTACGTTTATTTTTTTTTCATTTTCTTTTATTTACCACAATACGCACAAGCCCTCCTCACTGCTCAAGGGTTAGAGCGCCTATTCCACGACCCAAGGAGCAACGGTTCGAGTCTTGTCCTGACCATTTTTCAGAGAAACTCCAAAATGATGGTGGACTGACGTCACGACCCTGTAGAACATTGGGGAATTGTGTAATGACTTCATCACTGTTGTACTGCGTAATCGCTGTAGGCTGTTACCCGCGTGAGGTCATGTGATTGTAACGTCACCAACCTCTAGAGCAGATTTTCACGACAACTACGGTGGTTTCTCCGTTGAATGGGAACCTTCACGCTATCGCTTTCGTACCGGTGATGACCAGCGCGAAAATGCAGTGCTTAATGTTCGCGCGTAGTATATTGCCTACACGTGCTAAGACCGCCTGCATTTTACGCCCTCCGCTAGCTTACGGTCAATCCACTTACGTGACGTCAGGACGTGCCCGGTGCAAGGCGGCACTTCTATGCTTAAAATTATAGCATAAAATCACGCTACAGTCATACGCGAGCATAGAACAGGTTTAGTTGAAATAACATTTTGTGAGCTCGACACATTATCGATGTTGCAGTGTTAGCATTGCCCCTTTTCAAAAGTGTATGCGTACATTTCTGCGTGGGAACACTGCTGGCTATGCAAAACTGTGTTCCTTCATCAGCCCCCTCTCAGTGCAGCGAGTTCCCTGCATCTTACTCTGCAAAAGCGAAATGGTGTTGGCTAGCTGGTAATTTGCGCCGCCCCATTCGCATTGTTTGGTATTGCAGGTAAACGACTGGGGGCGCGACGTTGAGACGTTTCGAAGGAGTCAGTTCGTCTATGTTAGCCCGTTGTGCCTTAGGTGATGCGAGTTGGGCAATATTATATTTATCGCTTTTTTATGTGCCCCCACTACTTCATGTTCGGTAATGCATCGTGGCTGGAGAATCGTCAGATCGGCTAGTATCTGGTCCGTGAGAAACCCTTTCGCACGGCCTACTTGAGGCGGAGTGCCAATACAGCCTAAAGGGCAAAACTCCTAACGACGTTGGAGGCGCCCGTTGTCTGAACAGCGACATCCAGGGAGTATATAGAGTGGACCGCACCCATGATTCCTACTTCTAGGACCTTCGTCTTGTCTGGTCTATCTTGGACAGATTTGGTTGTTTTTTTCAGAGCTTTTTTCATTACCGACTCTATCAAGTTGTCGCCTCCAGGTTGGACTGCTGCCAAATAGAAACTCGATTTGTTTTTTTCTGTGTAACTCACATGCACGGCATCAAAAATTGCTTGATGGTTGATTCCAGTGTACAGGTTGTTTTATTCATTTATTTATCACTTTACCCACACCCCCATTTTCGTTTGGCATTAGAGGGGAGGGGGGGGATTATTACATAACCACTAAAACAAAGTGGCAGGTCAAAAGAATACAAGGCAGCATAAACTGAAACCAAAAAATAAAAGATTAAATATCACAGCAATAGATTCGTTTCCCAATTGTGGACACGACACAAAGACGCAATGCCCTGTCGTCGGCGTATGGCCTCTGTCCAGCCACGCATGCTATGCGAGCTAGTCTTCAATTTCAGTCAGCCCTTTCTCAACGCCATCGAGAGTTTTACCACTCTCAGGGAGCTTTGAGCGAATTGACCTCACTTCGCTTAGAACAGTAGTCTGACCGGACTTAACTTCGACGAGAAGTTGTTTGGCTTGAACGAGAGATAGGGGGACCAGAGTCTTCTTCGACGTAATGCGAGAAGCTTTAGCAGTGCAGCCACCAGCAATGACAAAAAAGAAGCGTGGCATTATCTTCGCGGCATATACTGGCTGCGCGGCGAGAGTAACAACACGCCTTCTTTTTTGAAGCCTTGTCCAAGAGTTATTGCTTTCTGGTCTTATGTTTTCCACGATTTTGGAGGTCAGGGAGCATAAAAATATGACATTTTTCATGTTGAAGATGAGGTAGAACGGCGCTTTTCTAAAAATCCTTCGCCGAGACTAATTTTTCCAAGTAAAACAAAACTTCGGCCACCTGTCCTGGGGAAGCAAAATATGCACTATTTTCACACACGAGCTTACTGCCCACGTCACGAATTGCGTTTGCACACTGGGATACAAAGATGATCAGTGAGAACGTTTGGCGCCACTGTGCGAAGCGGCCACAAATGTGCGGATTCCATCCAGCGTCTCTCATTTTCTGAAAAATGCTGCGGGAAAAATAGGAAGACACTTGTAAGATAAAAAAAATTGCTGCTTACCCGTCAAGTTTGCCTGATTTCACACACCTCGGACTAACTGCACAAGGTGCACCAAATACTAAATGTTGCTAATGAAATTTTGATACTGGTTTTTGAATGTGGGTATAGATAACGAGGAGATGATAATTATTTGCGCATCAAAGGGATGCTGGGCCTCCTACGCCGTTACAGCTGGGAGCCTTGCGTAACTCTGTACGTGTGAACGACACGGGCGCTCTTGATTCACTTTCGCACTGAAATTTGCAGCCTTTTCCCCACTAATGCGGCGAAAGTTGGCAAATGAGAGCACTCGTATTTGTACGGAGAAGGCCGAAGAAAGGACGCTCGCTGAGCTTCGAAGCGGGGATAGGGCCAGAGGCAGTGGTCGCACGTTGGTTGTACGCATTCCGAAAGATTCGAAATTGATTTTTAACCCTCGGCGATAGGTGAAAAGTTGTTTCGATTGCAGCCAAGAGAGGGAGCGAGCTAGGGCCTCGCATAGAGCATAGGTTAGAAGTGTGGGAAACCGTAGGTAAAGAAGATGGCGGATCTTAATGAGAATTGACAACACAGTTGAACAAAAATAAAGAAAGAAAAGCTGAGCATGGTGGCAAGTGCCACCACCCCGTTTCAAAGGGGGCGCTCATATATCCATCCATCCATCCATCGAGCGCCAACGGAAGCGCGCCATCAGCAACGCAGGGCGTGCGACGTTTAAAATAGTGCTGATTTCGCGGGCTTTGCTATGCACTGCAGTTCTTTCTGCCCTCCTGCATTCGCAAAGGATATGCAATGTTTGTGGTTGCCGTTTTTTTTTTTTTCAATATGGGGTTTAGTGTTCCAAAGCGAAATAGGCTATGAGGGGATAGTTTCAACCACCTGGGCTTCTTTAACGTACACTGACATCGCAGAGTACACGGTCGCCTTACACCGAACCCGCGTCTTTGTCGACTGCACCTTTCTGAGTAGCATGCACTGGCATTATCGGCGATAGAAATGACCACGAGACACAGTCATTCAAGAAGTGTTTATTGTCCCATAACAACGCGCGCAAAACATGAGCGAGACTTGATGCGATCCCATGTCTCGACATGTCCCGTCGGACTCTGCTGAAGGTGCTCAGTTTGAATGCACGTTCGATGCCCAATCAGCGCCGCAGTGTAAGGGGCTTTTTCACCGCAACTGCATTACGACACCCACCCTTCCTTATTTTCCACCGTGCAGTAAAAAATGACCTTACTCACGCGCCCTCCTCTCACCCGATAGTTTTTAAGCAGCTGGCCCCGCAAAACCGATTCAATTTGTGGTAGTGGCGTAGTTTATGCCATACGGGACACAGACAGAAACAAGGCCACGGCAAGTTAATGAACCTCCGAATGCTTTAAAGCTCATTCCTACCCTTCAAAAGTTTCAATTCCACATTTTTGCTTGGCAGTATAGCCCAATCTCAGCGGCAAACAAAATCAACGTATGGAATAAGCCAGAGGCATTTTCCTTATAATTTCGTTTTGTGATTAGCTTTTGTTTAGGTAAAGTTTTAACAACGGACTATTTTCTTCTTGCGAGCGAAAGGTCTGTGGCTGTCAATTATGTGGGCGCAGATTCACTGCGGACTCCTGCTGTTCTTAGCAATTTTTATTCCTTGCCTCCTACTCCAATGATTATTATTGCACACACCCCTCCAGTAAAACCCGTAGACAGGGAAAAAGGACTTAGTTTTTGTTGGCACACGTGGGCGTCTCTTTACGATCCAAATAAGAAGGGAACATATGGCGACTTTTTTTAACCTCTGCGCCATTTATGACGTCGCAAGTGCTCTCGTCAGAAAAACAGCGGAATTCGGCGCACGGTCTTAGCTAAGCACGAGAGGCCCTGCCTTGTGGCATTCAGCGTTTTCATAGGTTGGCTATCGTATATCGTTTACGTCTGCTGTGTAAGCCTCTATTATGTCAAGATCTTTTGCAGTGTCGATGGGACAATACGTTTGGCACTTGTAAACCCCCCTTCGTGCAAACATGGCGCTCACAGAAATACTAGTCAAGTCCTACAGATGGCCTGTTTAGTGGGTGTTCTATGGCACCAATGGCCGGATCCAAAATGTTTCAAGCGTGAATTGCGCCGCCTCGACTCTTGTCTCGATGGTCAGGGCCGCGAGGCGAACTTACCCCCCCCCCCCCCCCCCCCCCGAACATGATGACCATCACCCTGGCTGGGAAGCATCGCAGGTCACCTGCATTTGTACCCTTTTTGCAACAGCAGCAGACGAAGGATGTTCGGCAAGCATAACGCGCCCGTCTCTTCTCACTGCTCAGCTAGCGCAGTTAATTAAGCCTCGATCGTTATAGGAAGTAATGCATACAGCGAAATAAACGCAACTCCCCTTGTGTAATCGCTACGGGCAGCTTTCAACGCACAACTACGCTCTAACACAAACGCGCTGTGCCATGAGGAAGACAGACTGATATATATTTTACAAAGTAACAATTACTTTTCTCTGCTGACAAGCATATCCTGAAAACAGTTTAGTAGGAATAAGCGACCACCTCTGCTCGCAGTGCGATTGCAGTTAAGCAAGCAATTTTACCAGATTTTTTTTTTCGCACTTGCAAACACAGAGTGCAGTCAATGTGGCTGACTTGCTCAAGGCCTACCACGTAACAGGAAGTAACATTCATAAATGCTTTTTATGAAAACGCAATCAACGTTTCCACGTGGCGTGATGACGCACTTGTCAGTATTCCAAATGTGCCGATGAATCATTCCTCTATTTACATTTAATTGGTTACCATTTCGGTTTGGAATGTGGAGGTGAAGGGAACACGGGTAGATACGTGTAGCGCAACAATAATCTGCGAACAATATGTTTTTTTTTCCTCTCAGAGTGTTGCATGTCAAGTTTATGCCACGAGTCTCACGTCTAAACACATCACACGGCATGTGGCTACAAAAAGCTGGCAAAGCGCCAGTTATGCACTCAGTTATGAACCCTTTTTCAAACCAGTGGTGTATCAGTCATCAGAAGTGTCTGCACGCGGAAGAACAATCCACCTTGTGACGCTGCTTGACGCGCTTTCCTTATTTTTTTCCCAGCCGGGCACAAGTAGAAGGTACGCACTGTCCACTGAAAAAAATTATTTAGCTTAGTGCGTTATTGAGCGGAAGCCGCTCTAGTTTTGCTTCAGCCCTGCATCATCATCATCATCATCATCAGCCTGAATACACCCACTGCAGGGCAAAGGCCTCTCCCATGTCTCTCCAATTAACCCTGTCCTTCGCCAGTGTCCGCCACTGTATCCCCACAAACTTCTTAATCTCATCCGCCCACCTAACTTTCTGCCGTCCCCTGCTACGTTCGCTTTCTCTTGGAATCCACTCCGTTACCCTTAAGGACCAGCGGTTATCCTGCCTTCGCATTACATGCCCTGCCCAGGCCCATTTCTTCCTCTTGATTTCAACTAAGATGTCATTAACCCGCGTTTGTTCCCTCACCCACTCCACCCGCTTTCGATCTCTTAACGTTACACCTATCGTTTTCCTTTCCATAGCTCGCTGCGTTGTCCTTAACTTAAGCTGAACCCTCTTTGTTAGCCTCCACGTTTCTGTCCCATAAGTGAGTACCGGTATAGGATACAGCTGTTGTATACTTTTCTCTTCAGGGATATTGGTAAGCTACCATTCAGCTACCATTCAGGTTCGCAGCCCTGCATATGACCGTGCTAATGCGAATCAGCGCAATCTTCCCTCCCACACTCCCTCTTTCCCCCAATACATGGTGTGGGATTGCCCTCCCTCCACTCCGTGGTTCCCTCATCGAGGCCGTTGCTGGTAGCCAACTAGGCTAACATGCATGCCACCAGCATGACGAACAGCGGCAGGGCCAGCCTTTCCTCGAGCAGCGCGGAGCGGGCATCGTTGCCCGTATTGCAGAGGCTGTCGGTGCAGCATGAGCGGCACATGTAGAGCCGCAGCCGCTCGCCCACCGCCACGCACTCGGTGGTGCAGTGCTCGCTGCAGTTGCGCTCGATGGAGAAGGCCCGCGTTGCGCCGCCGGGGTCCACGCTGTAGTCCACGCGGGTGACCTGCAGGGCGCCAGGTTTTCATTCTCCCTCCCAGCAATTTTACCGTTGGCACTTGATACCCGGGAAATGTTGGTCGCGGGTAGATTTGGATGGTCACATCGGAAGCGTCTATAGTGCCGCGTTGTGAACGGAAGCTGATGGCACATACATCACGGAGGCGGTTATATGACGTTAGCTCAAGGACTGCGCTTGCTATCCGCTCTCTGTATTACGATGATTAGCAGCAAAATTGCGAAGATTATGAAGAAAACGTAGCCGCTGTAAATATTTATTGCACTAGCAGCGATTAAACCGAGCGCTTCGCTCACGACGAGCCTTGGAAACTCTACGAAGTTGGTTATATTAACTCTATATTGGAAACCCACGGGACGCCCTCTACAATGGCGGCGTGGCCTTTCTGACCCTTCCCGATGGATTTGCTCGTCGGAATCCCAGCTCCGAGGACGCTGGACAACCAGTGTTCGCGCGCGAGGTGCTGGGTCTAGAACGTGCTATAGCACCGCCCGGAGTCAGGTCCCACTGTGCCCGATCACCGTGCAGCCTCACCGTGCAGAATCGGTGCGAGGGTGGGCAGGTGCGCCGCATGGCGAGGCTCATGTTGTGCGGGAAGCGGCAGCCTTCGTTCTCGAGCTGCGAGTTGCACGTGTAGCAGGTCAGGTTCTGGCGCTCTTCGGGGGCAGCCGCCACGGCGGACGAGGACCCGCCGCCGCCGGTCGTCGCGCCACGACCCGGAGAGCCGCGAACGCCCGAACCTGCGGGGCGAACGGGGGAGACTTCAACACTAAGTGCGAGCTCAGTTGATTCGACCCCAGCCTCATCGCGCGTCATACTGAGGTTGACAAAGGTCGGCATTTGACGTCAGCCGTTTCCCAGAGGCTGCGTCACTCAACCTCACCTCAGCTCTGAGGTGAGGTTGAGGTTGAGGTTGTGTGCTGGACCAAAAAAACATTAAATAGAAACAAACTTAACTAAGTTATTCGGTTAAAACTGCAATTAAAAATCTGTACGTCGAGAATCCTGTGAGCGAAAAAAGCCACATGATGACGGCATCGCTATAATGGCTAGTTGTGGCATTTAGTTAGTGCTCTATAATTATATGAGTACATAGTGTAGATATTGCAGCGTATCTTTGTAGTTTGTTCGTTCACACTCAAAGCCACCGAAAGGCGACGTTATCATTTTTTTTTTGTGAAGTGAGTTGCGACCAGACATATCTCGACTGATCGTGGTCACGCGCAACTGCGTTCACATTTTTCCAGATTGTTGTGGTCGCTTTTGGACCCTATCTGGAAGGTTCCTTCCCAGCTTTAAACTGAGCGCGGCCAAGAGCTACAGGCATTCTATTCGACAACCACCTAGTACGCTTCTTGCTTTCGCCGCCCCTGAGTCATTCAGTTTTTTGCGGGCGCAGGTCGGCTCAATAAACAGTTTGGTTTGGTTTGGATTGTGGGGTTTAACGTCCCAAAGCAACTAAGGCTATGAGGGACGCCGCAGTGGAGGGCTCCGGAAATTTCGACCACCTGCGGTTCTTTAACGTGCACTGACATCGCACAGTACACGGGCCTCCAGAATTTCTCCTCCAAAGAAATTCTAGCCGCCGCGGCCGGGATCGAACCAGCGTCTTTCGGGTCAGCAGCCGAGCACAACAACCACTGAGCCACCGCGGCGGCGCTCAATAAACAGTGTACTTGTCGCTGTCTTCCTCAATGTCTGGACAGTCGTCACCACTGCGTGTCATCTGGTGGAGGTGCTAGCGGATGTCTTTGCCACCCTCACCCCCTGGGAGCAGTCAAAGCAGCCCGAGCCGTGTTATATAAAAGTAGATCACGAGAAAGCTCCAAAAGCTGTTCCAACCGAAGAGGAAGTGCGAAGCAGACTTCGTCTCCAGAGGCGTTTACCTGAATACCGACTACTACCGGACCACACGCCAGTAAAGAGGGACTCGTCAGCGCCGACATCAACCATGGCTACGACACTTGCCACCATTATTTTGCACCAGCCCCTACAGTCGCCCATGTTCAACGGTTCACCGGGCGAGGATCCTGAAGAATGGCCGGACCACTATAAGCTTGTCGCCGTATTCAACAGCTGGAATGCCAAGAGTAGAGTGAGCCACGTTTTCTTTGCCCTGAAAGGCACTGCCAGAATTTGGTTCGAGAACCACGAAGCTTCTCTGGCGACGTGGGAATCATTCAAGCAAGAGTTCCTAAAGGCATTCACAAGCATCGTCAGGAAAGAAAGTGCGCAGCCGCTTCTACAGTCACGCATCCAGCAGCCGAATGAGACAGTGACCGCTTATATAGAAGACATGATGCGCCTTTTTCGACGTGCCGATCTTGCGATGACGGAAGAGAAGGTGGAGCTTTTGATACATGGTGCTAAAGAGGCACTTTTAGTTGGTTTGACCCGTAATCCACCGAAGACCGTCGCTGAATTCGCCAATGAAGCGGCCACCATTAAGAAAATCTTGGAAGCACGAGCCCGCCACTTCTCTCCACTGCTCCAAGTGACCTCGACTGCCCTCTTGGATGGCAAGGCATTCGAAGGCAACCTGCGGGATGTCATCCGCGAAATTGTACGGGAAGAGCTGCATCGCCTGTTACTATCTTCCAGCCAGCCTCAAGTAGCCACCCTTGGGGAAATCGTCCGCGAAGAAGTGCAGCAGGCGCTTGGCTCCCCGAGATCGACGCCTCCAGCTGAAGCTCCAGCCATGACCTATGCCGCTGCAGTACCAAGTTCTCAGCCCCAACAACACAACCTAAGTCCTCCTCTTCGACGTGAACCAGCTGTTCACGATCGCCGTCCCCCTGCCCTCGCCCGCCCTGCCTACGAACGACGCTCAATCCCCAGGAAATGAGACGCCTGGAGGACTTCCCACAACCGCCCGCTGTGCTTCCATTGCGGTGAAGCCGGCCGTATTCTTCGTCACTGCCCCTACAGACGTATCGGTCTTCGTGGTTTCGTGACGCACACCGATCATGCGTCAATGCCCGTCCGCAATAAATCGACGGTCTTGAGGAGCATGTCCCTAACCACCTTTCCCGCTCACCATCGTCGTCAGCCTCGCGCTTCGCGTCGCCATGCCGCAGCTACGCAGCGGCTGTTCGCGGAAGGTTCCCCAGCCCCCGCAGGGGAACTAAAGAAAGCTACCTTTGGAGATGAGGTTGCTCACCAGCGAAACGACGAAGATACTCCACCGACCACGCCGTATGAAGACGCCGCACCCGAAACACCGACGCCGCACACAAACACCAGCTCGACCACGACACGTGTACGTGAGAGAGTACGTGCTAAGCGTACGCTTCGTTAGTCCCGGTCATAAATAAGAACTCCGGTAAAACTTAACAACTTATTTAACTGGCCAAATTGTAAAACAAGAAAAACTTTACAGAGAGATTGGAAGCATGGCCTTTCCGTCGAGCGTCTCGCAAGACCACCGTCCTTCGATGCCGCGCCGAGACGTTAACTCAAGGCCTCCGCACGCTGTCGTGACGTCACGCATGCGGGATGGGCCTAGAAATAGGGCTACAGCTCATGCAGTATTCTTCCGCAGGTTTTCAGCACGCTTCTTATCCAAAGGACGTCAATACCATCGTTTCGGTCCCGTAAGGACAAAAAAAAAGGAACTAGGACGACTATTACAAAACAGTTTTCCGAAAGAAACACACAAAATGCTCTTAGTTCTATGGCTTTGCCTGCGCATGTACGCTTGTGTCCCCCGATGAATGGTAATACTTACGTACACAATTTTGCCGCGGTACCTGTACGAAAATCGCTGCATGCCTGACCATTTAGCACAAGTTATTAATTTAGTCACCACAGCGGCGATACATTACATTTAAAGCAACGTAAGATACATAGCTAGTTGACAATGTAGAAGGTAAAACGAACAGGAATGAATTGGTACCGGTTTACAAAAAAATGAGCGATTTATTAATGGAGAGGAAGGTAGTGAAAAAAAGAGAAATGCCATAAAACATCACCACAGCATGATGAAATAATCCTGCTTTGGAATTCTACCACCATGATAGAATTACATTCACAAAATTAAAATTATTTCAAAGAAAATAAAAGCATAGTTGCTGTATAACAGTGTTGTAGGCGTTACCGAAAAAAAGTAACTAAATACGTTACTCGTTACGCTAAAAAAAAGGAACGCGTTACCGCCCTACGTTACCTACAAAAAAGGTAACGCGTTACCATTACCGTTACCGAAAAAAAGTATCGCACGTTACTTTGCCGTTACTCCATGGCCATAAATTTTAATCAGTGCGTCTTCGCGGTAAGAACTCAGGATAATTTTATAAAGCTCATAATTCATATACTTCACAAAGAAAACAGCTGAACTCAACAAATTTACAGTAATTCTGGTGTGCTTCTGCTTACGAAATTACGCGGAAATTGTGTAGCAATAAAGAAATGCTTAAATTTCATAGTTTTGGAAAAAAAATATATTTGACCACATAAACAATTTTTTTTTTACTTGAACCTGCATAATTATCGCAAAAATGCGAGTGTTTACGTCAAGGTGTTCAAGGTAAGCTTCGCTCACCTAGGAACTCAATAACCAGAGACGCAGCCGCAGTTGCAGATAGAAACAGCCGGGTGACTGCAAACCCCCTTTTCTGTGCTGTACCATTGTACTCTTTCGACGGCTCTCTTGGAGCCATCGTGCAGTAAACTGGCGACATTCCTGTGTTTACTCAGAAGAGGGAACTGCTTTCACCGAGAATGCGCGGGTGTCGCCTGGGAAGGAGACCTTTTGGTTGGAAAACAAGCTTACGAAGAAACTGGCCTATAGATTTCTGCAAATGGCCCATTGGTGGCTCTGCATGCGTCCACTGGTTTGGGGGTGAAGACAAGTGTGTGACTGCGTGTTGGTGCTTTTTTTTTTTTCACTTGAGTGCGTCATCAAGGGCAGGTGTTTTTTGGCATGCATGCGAGCCGCAACAAGGGTCGTCGAGAACACCGGTAGATTTTGTTTATTTGCAACATCATTTTCGGCATTTTTTTTATAAAGAGGCGGAGGGGGACAACTGAAATAAAAAGTAACTAGTAACGGGACACCTCACGTTACCGGAAAATGTTCCGAAATGGTAACGAGTACGTTACTAAGTTACCGAAAACAGTAATGCGTTACCGGTAACGCCGTTACTTGTAACGCGTTACCGACAACACTGCTGTATAACTTTTTATTGCTGCAGGATTTGCAGCTTTCGGCTCTATCTCGGATCAGTGAGTTTGTCATTTGCCGTTTGCAGCTTTCGCTTTCCTTTCGGAATGGTCAGTTTATCGTTGGCCGTTTTGCAGAGACTGTTTAGTGGTGTTGAGCACTCAAGATATGATGCATTAGCTCTCGTGGAAATGACCTGAGCAGCAGTAGTCAAGGGCCTCAAAATTATCGAGAGCACGAGACACAAGTGTTACCAGTGCCTCCTTTTGGTTGGTGAGAGCAAGAAATTTCGATGCATACTGCTCGTCTCTCAGCTTGCTGAGGACGTACCATTTCTGTAAACAGCACTGCATTGACTACTACTGTCTGAGGGAATTTCAATCAACCCCTTGACATACCTGCAATGAGCATGTTCTCGTTGCGGTTCAAATCTGTGTTCTCTAACACAAGTGTTTCTTTACAGAATGCACCCATCAGCTTCTTCAGGGCAACGTGTGCACAATATCCTGCAACATAGGTCACAGCCGGCATCCTTGAGGCTTTCTTCTTGATGTCTTCATTGGTAACTCTAACTCGAAACTGCTCATGAATTACTGAATCATCAATTGCCTTTGAGGCTGGTCGTGCTATGATATTCATTTATTCAAAATGATATTCTCCTCTCCACCTTTCCCTCATTAAATTCCTTTCTCTCTCTCTCAAAATGATATTCAAAAAACGTATATTCATTACATTATTGAAGGCTGATCAATTTTCTTTTCCAACAGCGTAGTGATCTTTTGGGGTTTATCCTGTGCGTCTGAACCATTTTTACGCGTTTAGAGCTAAAATTATAAATGTATCTATATTAATGCGAGTGTACAGTTCTATTCGTTTTTTTTCTCATCTTTTTAAAATAGTTGTAGCAGTGCTATTTAATATCTTAAGCACCCGAGCTGCGGCCGGCGGAAATAAAGAGACGGGGGAGAGGATAGCAAGAAGTACAGGGGGGAGCTATAGCTAGAGAGGACAGGGAAGGGGTTTATACACTATTTCAAACTTTAGACATTTCGGCAGTGAAGTTCTACGCACCGTACTTGCACACACGGGGCATTTTGTGCTGGTTTACTAGTTGTTGTTTTTTCGCAGTGTCTTTGTGTCGGGGCAGGCCCGCGGCAGTCCTATAGTGCTCTTTCTTCGGGAGGGTTACACAAGGCGGGATGACGAAGACAGTAGAGTGGATCCATGCTTGCAGGACACAGCGCAAGAAAGAACGAAGCACAAGAAAAAGGAGGACGACATGACGAAGCCCTGAACTGACAACTCGTATTTCGAAAAGAGGCGAACATATACTTAATAGGTGCACATCAGGCCACATGAACAAGGTAAAAGGACGAAAGGGAACCGAAAAAAGAAAGAAAAGCCAAAAAAGCACTACTATAAAATAAGCGCCTAACTGAAGCCAACGAAAAGTCTTGACCTTAAGCCAACTAAAATCTTAACAGAGTGAAGCTCTGATAAGGAATAAAGCTGCATCTCCGGTGATATCTCCGGGCCTACCACAGCTCCCACACATAGCAACGAACATGGAAAACTTTTTCTTCAAAGAATAGCCAATTAAAAATGCATCAGTGGCAAAGAGAACAGACACCCAAAGCGAAGCAAAGGATCATATTTCATTGTTGAATAATGACAAAATAAAATTTCTTTATGAAGAAAAAAATAAAGCCAACAAAGAACACGCCCAACAAATTAAAAATGCTAAAAGCCGCAATGAAAGGGCAGGTACGATTGAACACTAAAAATAATTAAAGCCCAACAAAGGACACAACACTAAAAAAAAAGGTAAGACAGCTACGATAGGCTAAAATGTAGCTACAAACATGACTGGTAGGCATGACGGTAAAAGAATAAAAGCCCAACAAAGAACACGGCAAGAAAACAGGCAAAACAAGCGATGACCGACATAAAAGCGCTAAAAAACTAAGGTGTGAGTAAAAACAAGTGTGCTAAACAATGTTGCCAAACCCCCAGGTGGTCGAAATTTCCGGAGCCCCCCACTACGGCGTCTCTCATAGCCTGAGTCGTTTGGGGACGTTAAACCCCATAAACTAAACTAAACTAAAATCTAGAATTTCTTGAAAGAAAGGCTACTACTTTTTCTTACAATGAAATTGAAGGACTTGCTCGCGCACTGATCAATCAACCTTTTGTATGCTGGCAGCTTCCATAGTTTCATGCGTTAGCTCATCAACGTTTCTTCCTATCAGTGGTTTTTTGTAAGTCTGGTAAGCAGCTTGAGCACATATCTTTACAATCACGAGAGCGAATGCTGAGATGGCGCGACTTTTGAACGCTCAAATTGTAGTTGTGTTTTTTTAGTCCCCCATTTAAACAGCGACCGGTCTGACCAGTGTACTTTTTCCACATGAAAAAGGAATGGAATAAATAACTCACTCAGAGGACTTAACAAAGGGCTGCTGTTTGCGAGTGGTGTTAATACTCCTCTCTTTTTTAGGCTTGTTGACACGATTGCTGAGACGATGATAATTCCTCTGGGGCACTGAAAACAACCTCGACACCTACTTTTCTCCCAATTTTTCTCAGGTTGTGGGAAATTCAGTTGAAACTTGTAAGGCAGAGCAACCAATTTCTTTCTGCGCATTTGTGTACCTTCAGTTACAGGTCGTTTAGACTTCTTTAGCATAACTTCAACAACCGAGACCACAAGCTTAGGAGAGCACCCTGCTTTTTTCAACCTGCCTGTCTGACCTGAGAAACTTTGTTCAGTGCGAAGAATGTATGATTTTGTGAGAGAATTTTTGAACACGGCTTGAACTATATTTCTTTTAACAAGTTTTCAATGGGCCGGGTCAAATGGAAGAATACGCTTGCTGCCCCTGGATTTACATGTCCAACAAACGCGATCTACCTTAAACTCAATACTTAGTTCAAGCAATTTTAAGACGGCTCTTTCCGACAACATACGAGTTAAAAGTAAGGGTGTCAAGCACTGTGACAGCACAGTTTAGGCTGCTGCGACTTCCAAATTAAGCATATCCTGAGTAAAATCAAAGAGCACCAAAAAATCACCAACAAAGTGGAAGCCTTTTATTATCTTCGTTCCTTCCAAGTGGCTACTTATAGCATTGTCAAGTTTAGTTAGGTACAGGTTGCTTAATAGCGGGGCTATAACAGTTCCAATGTAAATGCCTTACTTCTGCAGAAAAAGACGGTTATCCGACGGCGCAAAAATTTTATTTCAGGTAAGGAGATAGGAGATCCATGAAGCCTTCAAATGGAACGCTACGTTCGTATTGAAAGGCAACAGGACCAAAATTATGTATAATCTCATTGATACATCGGTGAAAGGCGTCATGGGAAATGGAATAGTACAAACCCTTAACATCCACCGAAAAACCTAAAAGTGGTTTTTTTTCTGCTGCGTTTTTGAAAACTGAACAACACAACACGCATTCTTCACTAAGAAAGGATCTTGAAGGAGCAGCTTTTTTTTTTAAGGTGTTGCTGCAGAAACGTTCCTAGACATTTTCGCCACGTTTCAAGTTCTGAAACTATAACACGGAGAGTATAACCTGATTTATGCGTCTTTGCCGTGAAGAACATTTCAATGCTAAGTATTTTACTGTCCTTAATAGGTTCAACAAGGGAAGCTTTGGGCCAGTTGGTCTTACATGTTGGAGAGGAGGAATAACCGCGAACTTGGACAGGACTGAAGAACGAGAAGAGGACAGGACGAGCTCATCCTGTCCTCTTCTCGTTCTTCAGTCCTGTCAAGTTCGCGGTTATTCCTCCTCTCCAACATGTCCTTAATAGCATTGCAGAGATTTTGCAGGTTCAGCGTTTCGCACATTTTCTTCACCTCCTTATTTCCCTTGAAAACTGAAAAATCACTGCGCAAGTCAAAGGAAGATTAAATGTCCTCTGATGCTTTTGCCAAGTACACCTGTCGAGTTAAAACGCTGAGCTCACCCTCTTTGTCAGCAATCGCCAAAATTAAATCTTGTTCTTTTGAATAAAAACAGATTCTCCTGCTTGTACCTTCGCAGCGAGTGAGCATATTCACTCCCTCCTAAATGCACCTGTCTGCTTCAGCACTTGGAGCGAGCCTTGAGACTTGCCTCAGAGATGTCAGTGGCGTCAGTGGTTCCAGCGCTGACATCCTTGGTTCAGTGGCGAACTTTGGACATCGGCTGAGCAGCCGTCACACGTCGTCAGGAAGGGAGACGCCTTCCCCTAGCCATCTCGGCATTCACTGTCGGGATTGTAAAGATACGGGCTCAGGCTGCTTACAGACTTTCAAAATATCGCATTGATAGGGAGGCACGTTGATAACCTAACACATGAGATTATGGAAGCTGCCAGAATACAAAGGTTGAATGACCAGTGCGTGAGCATGCCTTCAATTTCACGTTCTGAATAAGAAGTAGCTTTCCCTGAAGAAATTTTCGATTTCCGCAACATTTAGCACGCTTGTTTTTACTCACGTCTTAGTTTTTTTTTGTGCTTTTAAGTCAATCGTCGCTGTTTTGCCTGTTTTTTTTTTTTTTGCCGTGTTCTTTCTTAGGCTTTCATCATTTTTTAGTCTTCAAATTGTTACCCGTCCTTTCATTGCGGTTTTTAGCATTTTTAATTTTTTGGCCGTGCTCTTTGTTGGTTTTTACATTTCTCGCCATAACGAAATTTGACTTTGTCATTGTTCAACCTTCAAATATGACCTCTTTGATTCGCTTTGGTTGTCTGGTCTCTTTGGCACTGAAGCTTTCTTAATTGGTTGTTCTTTGAAGCAAAAGTTTTCCAAGTTAGTTGCTATGTGTGGGAGTGGTGGTAGGCCTGGAGATATCACTTTAGTTGCAGCCTTATTCCTCATCAGAGCTTCACTCTGTTAAGATTTTAGTTGGCTTGCGGTCACTTTTCTTTCACTTCACTCACGCGTTGTTTGCTCTTTAGAGTGGTGCTTTTTTCGTGTTTTTTTGTTTTTGGTTTCCTTTCGTCATTTTGCCTTGGACATGCGGCCTGATATAGGAGGTATTCACTGAGGCCGCGCTACCAGACGGCGCGAGCGTCGTCGCGGCAAGCGCGCCATGTTTGCGGTCGTTTCAGGCCAGCTCGCGCATTGTCACGGTGCGCCGTGAGGTACCCGGCCTGAACTGTTAGTGATCCGTAACATATTTGTACGTTGTTGGATGCGTCAGCGACCACTTATCTTTGTGGAGCGCGTATTGTGCATGAAGTTTGCAGCAGAATTCTGCGCCGTGATATAACCGAGCTGCCTCAACTCGGCAGCAAAACTGGCTGGCTGCGCTGCACGCAAGAATGTACAGGACTTGCAGCTTTTAATATCAATTGATAACTGTCAGCTAGTCATTCAGGGCACATCGTGGATAAACAGCACGATTAATTAACCGAAATTCCAAAACTGCCGCCGCAGAAATTGATAATTCAAGCGCCTAGCTGTAGTCCGCGAACTGCTGACGCTTCTCAGACCGTCTTTCAGCAGAAAGGCAAAGCGTTATAGCTGCCTTATTTACACGACAGAACGGTCAAACAAATACTGCCATGCGCTCGCAGCACGAACGGCAGACACAGCGAGAATGTTTTGCAGTTTTGATTGTAGCTACGTAGCGCTGCTTCGTATGCACAAGACGTCTAGCGCTTTCGCAGCAACGCAGTGTGCAGACATTCCGCTAGATTCACTAGTAACACGTCACTTTCAGCAGATAGAGATGACAAGTTAAGCTACAGCTAAGTGAACAGACCCTTCGAATTACTCACCTCTTCAAAAACGGCACTTCGGCCGTCGGCACCGCGGACGTCGGCACCCTCAGCACGGCTCTTGGACTCACCCGCTTGTCAAGTAATTGCACCCTCTCATAGGTTTATATCCTTTAATTCCTTGGCCTGCCAGCAAACTTAATCCGTGCACAAGGTGGGCCTCGATACCGGTGAATTCAACGCGCGGCAGCAGTCCTGTACGTCTCACACTGCGCCGGCGCCTCCGCTTTTTTACGGGCCGACATTTTCACAAAGTGGAACCTTTTGAGCGTGGCCGCTCTTTCCTGCTTCGCGCAGTTCCCGGAACACCCTCTCTGTAACGCGGTGTTACGGGCCAGAAAGTAATTATCTATGGCGAGACACGAAATACACTCACATTTCACACAACACCGGCTATTTAACGCTGCGGCTGGCTGCGGCGGCCGCGCGCGCGACCACCAACATGGCGAATGCCGCGCCGGCCGCTAGCGCCCCTTGCGGATGACGTCATGTGAATACCTTAAATACGGGTTCGCCTCTTTTCTAAATACGAGTTGTTAGTTCAGCACTCCGTCCTGTCGTCCTCCTTGTGTTCCGTTCCTTCTTGCGCTGTGTCCTGCAAACATGAAAATAAACTAACTCGACCAGCAGCCGAAAAGTGGAACACGGACCGAGCGCCCTCTTCCCCACATGCATGGCCTGCGGACAACAGACAGTACGAGCCAGACAATAGGCGCCCAACTGGTCCGGCGCCCGTCGAAAAGTTGCACCAACTTCAACTTCTGTGCGGGTCCGGACGGCGACCGAATTGCAGCTATTGGCTGCTTTTTTATGTGACGTCTCAGGCCCCACCACCTCGCTTCAGCCGAGAGCAAGATGGCCGTCCGTCGATTGAACCGGGGAGCGTGGCATAGGCGGTGGCACCTATGCCACGCAGCGTATTATATTGGCCACATGTTGCTATTGCGAGTGTTCAGAGCGACTGCGAACTTCGCTGCGTGCAGCAGCGGCGAGTGACAGCTCCCTCAAGCTGAGTTGTCAAGTTGAATCAATCATCTAGGCTGATCAAGTTGACCTAAACTGTCCCGAAGCGTTTATTTAGAGTTACTTGTGGTTGTTGGAAGCGTTCCTAATTCCTGCGAGGATCATCACGCACAGCGGCGAGTAATAGCTGCTCACGGTGAATTTGTTGTAGTGCATGAGCTCCACAGCACAATGACAAGAGTCCGCGTAGTGAAAGTGATTGCAATCGGAGCGAGTGCCTTTACGTCAAGGCAGCGAAATGTTCACCTGAGAGAAGCTCACTATACACGCCATGTTTTCCGAATGCTGAAATAACGTTGGTGTCGTGCAGCTGGTCGCATTCGTTGCGATGGTTGCAGTGATCGCGACCGAAGCTGGCTCACGACTTTGTTTCTGCGACGTATCCATTAACAATTACCAAGCGTCTTTTTTTTTTATTTCCTGCACTCTATGCGTACCTATGTCTGCAATAAATATTTGCGGGACGAACTGGTGATTGAGCACAACTACGTCTGCATGATGATGGGCTGAGACAAAAGAGTAGTTTTTGGTTTAGGTTGTGACATGTTACCGCCAGATGAGCTCAAGCCGGACTGCACACCTCCACCGTTCGGCGATGCGTGTTCCATACCGCACTCCATCCTCCACTTCCTTGTAGCTGCCTATGCTTCGAACAGCTCTAAACTCGCATTCGACAAGCGTTACCTGCCAGTGTTTCTCTCTCACTCGGAACAGAGCCTCGCTATAGCGGTTGTCGAATGTTCACTTCCGTCTCAGATGAGGGAAATACGTACTCGCGTTTTGCCCTTACTCCACTGCTCACGCTCATCTCATGGCGACCAAGTATAGCTCTGAGCGACAGTTTTGTGCAGATTACCTTTCCAAGCACAAGAAGCTCATGCCGAAAAAGCGAAATTTTCGCAGCGTCACCGACCTAGATATCAAGGTTTTGAAGCAACTTCCAATATGCGAAAGATCTGTGAATGTCAATGAGACGGGCTAATTGTTCTAGAGGAACTTGCTTTGGGGCTAGTTGGTTCATGATTAAAGTTCAGAATGGCGCGAAAGACACACACACAGGAAAAATAGGGGATGACACATCCCCTATTTTTCCTGTGTGCGTGTCTTTTGCGCCATTCTGAACTTCAATTAATTGTTCTACCTGTGCCTTTGCTACTTGCAATCTTCACAGAACACACAGTTGAGTTGCGACATTTTTATGCCCCCCAAAAGAAGAAATTGACGTAGTCAGCATGACCATTGCGATTACCCGTGTGTCCCCGTTGAAACCGCCAGGCGCAGTGAGAAGACAGGACAGGTCTGCTTAATCAAGAGGAAACAAGGGAGGTGCAGAAGGCGGTAACCGAAAACGTTTGCTGCAAGATAGGGCGGGCCTACAGCCAAGGTGATGCATTGGAAAATACAGCCGAAGGGAGGTGCTCTTTGTGCGCGCAGTGGACCGGAAGCTTTAGGCAAGCCTATACAGCATCTACGACCGCCCGAGAATGTTGTGAACTGCACTGCCATCAACAGTAGCCAAAATTAGATTAAGAAGCTTATTCTTGAAGCATCGATGTATCTAATCAACAAGTCCAGGACATAAAAATCACGGCGTGTGGTACCGACCGGATCTTTTCACCAGGGATAAGGTTAGCCCGGAGTGCGTATCTGCGGCGTGTGAGGACTACACGAAGGAAGAGTTGGAATGTTCCAGACTAGTCCTAATAAAAAACTGTCCTCTTGGTTGCGATAGATGGAGAAAAAATATTGGTAACAAAGTGCTTCATGACAAGATCATTATAGAGGCATTCCGCGTATACAAAGATGACCATCCTGATTCCGGCATTGGCCTACCAAAATACTACACCTTCCGGCCACCACGGGTAAAATGTTATCCCCAGCATGGTAAGTGCGTGTGTGTCATTTGTGCCAACTATATACTTTGTCTTGGCGCTCTTGAGAACGCTACTGAGCACAGAATGGATGCTGATGGCATTCACTCAGCATTGATTTGCATTACGTCATCAATATCATGCATTTTAGGCGAATGCGGTTAGTGTCTAAAACGCAGGTATCTGACACTGTAGGAACTTAGTATCCCAGAAAACGAATAAATATTCTTAGCGACGTAGGAATCACGCTACCGTGTGAAAAAGGTTTTAGATGCTAACACTTTTTGAATCATCTTCGGTTGTTAGTAGCACGATGGATCGGGCAGCGCCACACTAAGAAGACGCAAAGTAAAGCAATCTACTTGGAAAAGCAATGCACAAAGCGTGGAAGCATTGTATTCCACTTAGATTTTGCCGAAACTTGACTGTCGTGGTTCCTGACGAGGTTCAGGCATACCACTGGCAAAAGAAATCAGTATCCATATTTACACATGTGGTCACAACGAGGAAATCTATACGAACAGTTTCCCCATTCTTAGTGACCACTTGAGCCATGACTTCACTCAAGCCTGCTTGCCTGTAAAGTGAGAGAATGGGTGGATGACAATCTGCCGGTAACACATAAGTGAGAGATGGAGCCGCGTGTGATTTTAAAAATAGGAACCAGCTTTTTGAGTTTGCAAAAAAAAATTGTTCCAATACCCAATGTAATGAGAGTATACTAACTCCCACCCATATTAATTCTTACTAATCCGCCTCAATTCACCTAATAATTCCATTTTAATTTACCAACTAATCCCCACTAATTTACCGATATCCATTTTCTGGGGTGGGCCTACTTCCAAAATTTTGGGGGTCCTTTAGAATTTTGGGAGGCGGGACAATTCCCAAATGCTCTCACATTTTCTTCTTGGAGAATGTGGGAAGGGCCCCAACTTTTATTCGTGAATTCATTATTAGCGCGAAAGCATTACATGGCTGTGTTGACGCCGGAAGTGTCCGCAAAATGTGTCGCAGGAAGTTGGCCCCTGTGACGTTATCGGTCATATGACGCAATGAGACACTAGAATAAAAGTAAGAACAGAAAATTGGGTCTAGGTGGGAATCGACGCGTGCCGCCGGCGTGCGAGACGATGTGACAGGATGACGCAAAATTTAGTGATGACGTCACACCCGAGATGAGTCACAATCGCTGCCACGTGCAGAGAGGAAAAGTGATGGAAAGAGAGGCACGGCGCAAAACCTGCCCACCGAAGCGACGACGCTGGTTTGAGCAACAGATATCGCAGGCGCGACTTAGGAGAGCAGAACGTTGGGCCAGTTGGTGTAGCGACATATTCAGGAAAACTTTGCGCAGAATAACACAGGACGGGAGGGATAGACACGCACGCACGCTAAATAAACGTGTACTGTCTTCGCCAAAAGTAACCAGGTGGGTCATACCGCTTCTCGTGGTATAAGGAGGCTTATTAGCACCCAGAATAGGACAGCGATGCTCCAGGTGCACACCACGCATGCAGGTTATCGTCTCGCATTTCACACCGAAAGCTGCATTAAATTTGTTTAATTCATTTAGGGGGCGCATCGGCAGCCGTAGCGCGTTCACTCTCCTTTCGCAGCGCCGCCAGTCTTAGAAGATATATGGACGCAGTGGCCCAAATTTGGCAACCCAGCACACATCAGTTGCAGGGACTTCTCACGGCGCGGCGATTGTTGCGACTGAAGGAGGAGTGTAAAGCGCTGGCTCAAGCTCACTGCCACGTGCAGACAGAGGAGAGACTGAAACAGAGGAGAGACGCACGTCGCAGCAACTGCGTCCGCCGAAGCTGGCTCGATCTAGCAACAGACACACAACTGGCGAAAGCCCGGAAGGGCCAGGCCAATCCACCCTTACGGCATGGTGGGTTTCCAAGCCTTCCAAAGACCGCTTTACCGAGCATCAGTCGCAAGCAAGCACGTGACCGTCGGCTTATGTCGTCATGGATGGCGAAAATGCCGGTGTTGCGACTGTCATATGGTCAGAATCTTGCAGAGTTGTTCCGAGATGCACAGCGAACAACATGCAATAAACATCTTGAGCCTGAAAAATATGACCCCTTTAAATCTTCCTTTATGGTATTACCCAGAGAGGCACGCAACCAGCTTTCCTTTTATTTATTTATTTATTTATTTATTTATTTATTTATTTATTTATTTATTTATTTATTTATTTATTTATTTATTTATTTATTTATTTATTTATTTATTTATTTATTCAATAAACCCTTAAAGGCCCTCAATCGAGGGTATTACATAGGGGGAGCATTGACACACAAGAACGCAAAACGAGAATGAGCAAGCGCCAAGGTGCAATACATAAATACAGAACGCACAAGTAGAAAACAAAACAAGAAACAGACAAACACCTGTAGTATACATTGTAATTTACACGAAAAAGAACAGACAGTGTTTTAGAGGCATAACAACCGCAGGAACAAAACAAAATAACAAAATAGCTGGTTGGTTGGTTGGTTGGTTTATGGGGTTTAACGTCCCAAAGCGACTAAGGCTATGAGAGACGCCGTAGTGGAGGGCTCCGGAAATTTCGACCACCTGGGGTTCTTTAACATAGCTGAATGCAGCATGTGGTACAATCAATTAGTAAAGCTGAACAGACATTTGGGTTGGAAGGTCCTGAAACTTTCTTCTTGGGGGAGGGTGGGGGATAAGTATACCTTTTCTCATGCGGAGCTTATTTCCGTGACCAAGGGCACTGCCGACAGAAGGCGGAGGAGATTTCAGGGAAGGGTCCCTCTGCCTCCTCTCTCCCTCTTCCAAGTATATATTCGTTGTAAGGCCTTTTCTATGTGCCTATTTTTATAGGTGTAGGTGAGGGCGCTCATACTTACAGGTGTGCTCTGAATAAGTCATTATTGACCAGCTGTATATACTGCACATGGTCGTGTACGCCTCTCCCTCGAGCCCAAACAGTGATTTCCCTTCTCGCGCGCTCGAGCAGACTGACCGAAAGCATGCTGTAGCGGGATATAGTGACAGCTGTCATCCCACACTTTTGGTCATGTTTGCGAAGAAAAGTGACGAGCTTATTTTTTGCATCAGAGAAATTCCGGATGACAAACAATTTCTATAGCATTTTGTCATGCTACCAGCCAAAAAGAGCGTTCACTGCACAACTACGTAGTTTAATGACTGACGTATTCATGTTTATCACTAACTGAGGAGGCATGATGCCTTTTCGCAAGTAGCTGTAAGGGGCACAGTACAGGAAATGAAAACATGAACAAAATAATGAACTGAAGAAGAGTGCAAATGCCTGGAGGAGCGTGCACAGATTCTTGCAAGTCACGAAAAGTCAACAAAGCTCGGACAGAGGCAAGTCTCAGAATGAGGCATTGCGAGTGCAATGACACCGTCCTAGCTGATTGTGAGGATACAAAAAGAGAGTAAGAAGACACCGGAGTAAATCCAGCTGATCCTTCCTCGTGGCCCAAGATTATAACCAGCATTCGAGACATCTTACTGACTTCAGGGCCTGCAGACATAGACAAGAAATTTCCCCGAGATGAGCACAGCTGTCATGTCTCAACTAGGTTCTCGAAGGACACCTCGATAACGGCGAAGCTCTCAAGCGACACTGGCGCTGTTATTATCTGCAAACAGAATATCCTGCTTCTGTTGCAAGCTCTATGACAGGTGTTTCAAGCTGCCATTGGCGACCACTGGATCCAATGCCTGTAGGCGCGTGGCACATATTCTTGCAAGTCACGAAGAGTCAACAAAGCTCGGACAGAGGCATGTCTCAGAATGAGGCATTGCGAGTGCAATAACAAGGAGCCCTAACTGATCATGACGCAAGGGAAGGAACGCTGGAAGACAGTCTTAAGGCGCCTGATCAGGGTAACACTGAGTAACGCTCAAATTTGGTCAAGTTGGTACGCATTCATTGCAAGCGCAACACCGATCTTGTCTATATCCCGCCGCTCTTGTGTTGTTCCCCTACGGGATAACACTCTTTCTCTTGAACGGCATTTCGTGGCTCTTTGGACCGGCTTTTCATAGAAAATATAGAAAATTTCTATTGCGAGCTCCTTGGCGAATATGACGAGGTCATGAAAGAGCACTTGAGGCGTGCTGTGCCAAGATGTGGCAGGTTACTATTGTGGAAAAACAATTCAGAATGAAATAACTGACAGCTGGCGAAGAATGTGGTCGAGCACATCTCAGAAACGTTGAAAACTGCAAAGTATTCTTATATAATACTGGACTGTATGCGTGAAAGCAGCCGCACGAGGGTAAGTTCTGTAACAGTTCACTTTTTGGACACAACTATGGGAAGGTTTGTATCCAAGCGCATTTCATCCGGTTATGAGCAGTGAGCAACGCCACTGGAGTGGGCCTTACTGAGTGTCCTATCACCGCTACAAGTGTTTGGTATCAAAATTGAAGATTGTCGTGGCCAAGGATATGAAAATGGCGTGAACATGAAGGGGAAAAAACAAGGGGTGCAAGCAAGAATTCTTAAGCTGAATACCAGAGCATTCCTTGTCCTATGCAGATGCCATTCACTGAATCTTTTCGTTGGGGGTGCCGCAGCGTCTTCAGGAGAATCTGTCACTCTTTCTGGCATTCTTGAAAGGATATATGCGTTGTTTTAGACCTCAGCTCAGCGCTGGAAAATCCTCAGACATCAATTTCGAGGGCTTACGTTAGAGCCTGTTTGCGACAACCGCAGGGAGTGCAGGATTGAAAGCCCGAAGCCCGACTGTTACTAGAAGCTGAGCTCTCCAACGCTATTCTTTAAATGGCTGAGTCCCAGCAGGCAGAGGCCGGTATGATGCGAAAAGCATTGAGTATTGCCGGAAAGCTCGCAGACCTCAGGTTTCTATAGGCACAGTAGTTTGGTATGACTTCCTTTTTCAGGTTAACGCTGCAAGCAAGAGCCTGCACTGCAGAACAACTGACACTGTCGCAAGCACACAGCTGCTGAGAGTGTCTTCAGGATACATTTCCAACCATCAAGATGTCAGATACGAAAACTCTTTGGCAACAGCCAAGGCCCTGCTGAAGGCAGGAGCGTTTACATCAACATGACGCCAGCTCCTTGGTTACGGCAGAAGAAATGACAATTCAACAAATGGAGAAGAAACGTTCAAAAGAAATTTATCAGATGATTAGAGAAATCTATGAAATAATGCCCAATGCAAAGATGTCAATCAAGGAACGCTTCAAGGAGATGGAGCAGCAAGTGAATCTTTGGGGTTTCCTCTACAACTTCACAAAACTTCTTGAATGAGCAGTGCTTGGTGGACTGTGCAGTACCTCCATCGTGCTCTCAAAGACAAAGAAAATGCTGACATAAATCATATATGGCCGCCGCGGTGGCTCAGTGGTTATGGCGCTCGGCTGCTGGCCCGAAAGACTCGGGTTCGATCCCGGCCGCGGCGGTCGAATTTCGGTGGAGGCGAAATTCTAGAGGCCCGATGTCAGTGCACGCTAAAGAACCCCAGGTGGTCGAAATTTCCGGAGCCCTTCACTACGGCGTTTCTCATAGCCTGAGTCGCTTTGGCACGTTAAACTCCCAGAAACCATAAATCAAACCATAAGTGATAAATACCTTGGAGATCAAATTTTGTACGAAAGCAGCCTGCTGTCCCCTGACTGCTCAGCACTTCTCTTAACCCCCTTTATATTAAACCATAACCTCGAGGACAACTTCCCAAGCACATGGCTGCCACTTAGGATGCTCCTTATACTGCGCATTTCCGTGGCAACAGTGGAAAGAAGTTTATCTGAATTAAGGCTGATAAAGGTTTGCCTAAGACCAACTATGGCGAATGACAGACTGCCATCTTTGGCAGTTCTGTCCATTGAAAGCAAAGTTTCATCTACCATCAATAGGTCCGAAGCCGCAGCTCAATTCACTATGCCAAAGGCCTGCAAGGATCCATTATGATATCTGACCTGCGTTTCTCTCCTACTTGCTTTCTGCTTTTAACAGTCATATCGCAGAACAGTGTAGAAGTCACTTCGTTGTTTGAAAGACTTTAAAACCTTTCATTATTACATGTTGCAAACTTGTATTTCGGTATGCGTTTTGGCTTTCACTTTTATGGCATTTTTATGTTTGTGGTTATGTTCAACTCCTTGTGGTAATTTCCTTTTCCAACTGATTTTTTCCACTGTTTGACGCAAAATCACTGTCTTTCTGTTTGTGTAAAAAATGACCGGCACCATTTTTGTTTGCAAAGCACCTCATATTTCTTGCATTCATTGTACCTCATGCATTAATTAAATAAAATAGACGCACTGACTGATCGGTTCATCAAATAACTGAAGTCGATGCTTCTTCTCTGCTTCTGGTGCCTTCCTTCTTGGCTCTCAAATTTGCCAGTGCTGGAAGGCGAATGTGCAGTACGCCCCCCCCCCCCCCCCCCCCAAAAAAAAAATACTCTCAGGCGCAAACTGCATTACGCTGTACCACATAATAGCGTGTGTGCGTGCGTGTGCGTGTGCCTGCGTTCTGCCGGTAAGCTGGTAAGCTTACCGCTAACTCGTTAATGGGCTTCCGCGTCACTAATTCCTTCCGTTCCATAATAGGTGTAATGATAGGTGTAACGTTAAGAGACCGCGGCGGGCAGAGTGGGTGAGGGAACAAATGCGGGTAAATGACATCCTAAGTCGTATACAACTTAAGTCTGCAGTGAAGCTCCGCCCACATTCAGCCTATGCGCACAGAATTCCTCCACGACAAAAAAGTAGTCCACTGCTTAAACATTTCTTATTACCTCAACAGGAAGCTTATCACAAGAAAAAGAATTATGAGCTCTATTATTTTGATACGTGGATTGTTTGATATAGTCAAACATTAAAAAGCAGATTTCGTTTGCAGTTGCAATTGGCTAGCGGAGTAATACAGGACGCCGCGGACCGCGGCCCAGTGTTAGCAACTGCTGTTTTTTTAAGTTGTATCCTACTATAGTCGAAATCAAGAGGAAGAAGTGGGCTTGGGCAGGGCATGTAATGCGAAGGCGAGAACCATTTTTGGTGATATTTGTACGTCGATTGTACCTCACTCTCTCAATTCATAAATATGGTTCAGATATCTCCGAAAAGCTAGTTTTCTCTGCTTCAAAAGATGCAGTTGGTTTAACGATAGCTGCACATTTGTTTCAACTGTAAAAGAAAACGCAAAGATGAAAACTGGCAATTGAGCTCAACTTGTCTCAGGAAATGCAAAATTGTGAAATACCTTTTGGACATAGAAAAAAATCTTTCGAGATACTTTGAGATCTGATGCTAGTGAGCATGGGTAAGCATTTAGAAGTACGTGTATAGGTTAGTTTATTAGCTACGCGTATTTGAAAAGCATAGAAAACAGAACAATGCAATCTGCAATAACTTTTGGGATATGCATTGTACTGCAGCGACTTTTTCTACAGTTTGAGATCGTCTAATCTCCCTTCCATTCTGAAAATATCATTCTTCTGCCTTGTTTAGGTTAAAAGTTATTCCTGATCAAAGTAAGCGTTTTTTCGAAATAGTTAAAAACAGAATGCTATACTGTTCAGGTAACCAGCACGTGGCAGTACTGAGATTTTGCGTGCAGAAACTTAATACTTCGCTCTACGCGGCGAAGCATCGCCTTTACTCTACGGTTTCTGGGGAATGTGTAATGTCTAGTTGATTCTAGCTACCTTTTTTCTTCTCCTTATGAAGGGCACAAGCTCTTCAAACGTTCCGCGGCTTCTTTTTTTCTGGTAAATATTGCCGCGAATCTTTGTAGCATTTGTTTGTTGTGTTTATTTGATCATGCTTCAAGGCTGCCGGCACGCCGCTTTATCGCTTCGTTTGTGACGCAAGACGCGCCTAGAATTATCTCGATGGATCGCATCCGGACGGAGCCGATTCTAGTTTGTGCCAGAATGTTCTAGTAACTTCTAAAGCTTTATCTCGAAGGTTCGCTATCAGCTTTAAAAAGAGCACGGCCGACAGCGGCGGTCATTCTGTTCGACGACCGCCGAGCACGCTTGTTGCTAAGCCGCCTCCGAGTGATTCAGTTCTTTGCGGGCGCAAGTCAGCCCGAATAAAGAGTTTCGTTTCGAAGACATTCTCGCTGTGTTCCTGTTCGCCGGACTGCAGTCACCACTACGTGACAATATACTCTTAAAATGTCGGTCTCTCATTCTTTTAATCAGTTGTAACAATTACCAACAACAAAGTCCACAAAATACAAACAATAATAACAATAACGCAGCGACATGCGATAAATGTAGATAAGTGTAGTAAGTAGCGCCATCTACACCAATGCACGGGTACTAAATAATCACAGTTCAAAAAAGTAACGGGTGTGGCGCTGCTAATCATTTAAAATTAAAGCCCCTAAATGAGCTAAAAGTAGCGACATCTCCTCCCTCCTCCTCCTATGCCGGCGCTCCTTCTGTCGGCTTCTCCCGGGCGCCGACGGTGGCGGCACCTAGGCCGGGAGCAGCTAGCAGACGCTCCCAACCGTCGCCTTTTGGCGCCCGGCAGACCGCGCGCCCAAATGAACTTCGTGTTGCGTTTTGTGACTTGGCTTCGGTCAAAATGACATCATGAAATGAGAGATTGAAAAATCAGTTACTGTAATAACTGCCCAGACCAACGTTGGATTGCTTTTTAGAAACTTCTTGTTCTTCGATCGCGTTGACCGATCGCTTTGACTGCGGAGCACACGTTGGAGTGGCGCGCGCGAGCGAGTTCGCGGCACTAGAGTGACTACCATCGCTCGACGAGCGGCTTTCTCGTCGCTCGCGCTTTGGCGCGCAGCGGACTGCGCGCCCGCATGATTTTAGTTGCATTTTCTGCCTCCCGGATTCGGCCGCATTGAGATTGTGGCGTGGGAGATACAACGCACGAAAAAATTGGAGGCTTATCAAGGTTAAGCCCAGTGGATGCGAAGCATGTCCTTAGCGTTTGGAGGCATCTTGACCGCATACACGCCCGGCGCAAAGACGCTGGCGCGGTTGCGGGCACAGAGACTGACAAGGTAGATGTACTATGGTAGCGTAGGCTGCATAGAAGCCCATACGTTCAAAACATGGCGGCTCATGGTGCGCAGCCAGCGCCGTCCTCGAAATGCGTGGACAACTAAAAAGTGACGTCATAATTAAAACAAAAACTCGACGTTGAAGTCACGTGTTTTAGTGACGTCATATTCGTGACGTCAGCGTCACGTGCTGCTTGGCGGGAAAAATAAACTGCTGAACGCCGCGACGCTTCAGCGCGACACCCGACACGAGAACGAAGAAGACACGACGAGTGCCGACCACCAACGCTATTTTTAGGTAGTCAGTTCTCGTTGTGCCTTTTTCCTTCGTCCTCGCCTCAGGTGTCGCGCTGAATGTCGCAGGTGTAGCGCTGAAGCGATGAAATGTGACGCCGCCAGACAGGTTATCGCTCGCACATCGTGCAACCGCACACCTCTTTTTTGCGTACGGGGGCCCCATGGCCACAGACGATGCCCTTTTGGGGCAAAAGCGACAGAACCGCACCCAACCGAACGAAACTACACAGAAGCGCTGGCAAAAGGGAAAAGCGGAAACTGTACACGAACGATGCACACCAAGAACTCGAGCAACAAGCAACGAGGAAAAAGTAGGGCTAGCAGAATGGTCAAAAGATATGACAAGGATATGACATCAGAGCACCGTCAACCTTGGCATCGTCCCGCTGCCATTGCCGCTGCTCTGAGCGAACGCTGTTATAAAAATTTTTACAAAGCAAGCGCTATACTTTCTAACAAAATGCACACAACTAAAACATTTTAAAAAGGAATCACTGCAATTGTTTTCGAATGCTTTTGAAACACAAAATATGTCCCAATTATTTTCCTCTTCTAGTCGTGTTTGTCCACTCATTTCATTTTGGCGCTTTAGTTCCACCCCTAATTTGATGTCGCTAGCACTTGGTTCTGGACCGCATTCGGCCTCCGGCTTCGCGACCTATTTCAATAGATCTTGAGACTGACGCGACAGCGGGCGCGCGCCGCCTCATCCCTGGCGTGACGTCAAATATCACGTGATGCAGCGATGGCGGCGCCGCCGCCGCGTCGCGCGCGACGGCGCGAACCGAAGCGTGGAGGCCTCCGCCGGGCGACGTCCGACGGCGCGATATGAGGCCCCATCTGCAGCCGGTGTGACGTCATCACGTGACGTCACATCATGTGATCTCGCTTCAAGGTCAATGGTGGCCACCGCCGGGAGGCGACCGACGGCGCGATATGAGGCCCCATCTGCAGCCGGTGTGGCGTCATCACGTGACGTCATGTCGCGTGACCTACTTGAAGGTCACTTGAAGGTCAATGGTGGCCACCGCCGGGCGTCGCGTGAAGGCCCGAAACCTACGTTAATATGCTGTGTCGAGTTCGTGAGTTTGGTGTCGAGTTCGTGAGCGAAGGAGTGCAACTGTAACAAAACAAATACGTCTAGCGATGCGTTCAACGCGAAAGCTAGACCTGCATCGCGAGCAGCATGAGCAGCGTAGGCTCGAACAGCGAGTACCGCCCCTTTAGTATCGAGTTCGTGAGCCCAGGAGTCCAGCTGCAGCAACACAAATACGGCAAGCAATGCGCGCAACATCAAGCCTGGACCTGCATAGAGAGCAACGTAAACGGCGGGGCTCAAACAACATGCGAACAAGCGCGACTGAAACCAAGCCGACACGCCGCGCAATGCGAGCAACATTAAACCTGCACTTCAGCACGGCTTTCGTACCCGCTAGCGAACGAGTCTATTTAAAATCATGCCAAACGGCATTTAGTGCGAAGAAAGACTGCAGCCGCTGGCGCTTCACACCAAATCATCCGGAAAAACACGGCTGACAACTGAAAAACGACCACTTATCTAACAAAGACGCGGATCCACAACATTATCGAAGTTTGCCCGGCCGATCCTGTGCTGCCAAACCTTCCGGCGAGCCGCGTTGCTTCTTCTGGAAGGAATCACAAAAAATCTTTTGCCAGTGTCACCTCGGTTGTTGCATCTATACTCGCAACAGAAGCTCGGCATCGCCGCAACACGTAGACGCCGTCAAAGATGAAAAAAACGCTTCCCGCCAAAACTGTTGCACAGAAAGAAAATGAAGCGCGACTCCTAGCCCCGGCAGCGTGTTCGCCAAATGCAGCCGGTACAGCCAGCGATGACAGCGCCGCCCACCGGCAGGTAGCAGCCACATTAAGGCTGGTTATAAATATTCATTCAGAACGACGGCTTGACATCGCCGCTATGGCGCAGTGGATTAGAGGCACGTGTTGCGTATGGAAGGTCGGCCGTTCGACCCCGCTCTCTGTACTGTAATTTTATTGTTTTTTTCATTTCATTTTTTCCATTTTTTCCCTTTTAGGTCGCACATCGTGATGCTTAGTGGCATATAACGCCGTTTAAGAGAATTTATTATCCCTTTTAGGTAAGCCGTTGTGACAATCTTCAGTCACCGTGATCAATTCACCGTGGTTTCAAGCCTTGTGGCTGTACAGGCTGCAGTTGGCGAATACGCGCCCCGGCAATAGCGCCGGCGTCTGCTGCGGAGCCAAAAAGCGCGCGCTAACACGTGACTACGGCGCCTCGGCCAATGGGAGGCTCGATTCTCCGGCGGCACGCCAGGAGAGGAGGAGTGTCGGAAAGTTCAAAGCTTTTCGCTACTTTTGTTTCATTGAGGGGCTTTATTTAAAATCAGGAGGTGTTCACGAGAGGGAATGATATCTCTACGATGTTTGTTTGCACGTTTCCCTCCATTTTGCCCTCTGTAGTGTGTGTCGAACTTCCAAGCAGATTTCCGCCATATTGCTTTGCTGGGTTGTTTTGTAGCGTAAAGCTACACTACGCGGGTCAGAGCCGAGTTTTGCGTGAGTGTACGCCGCCCGTGATGCGCATGCGCGAGAACCGCGTGACGTCATGAGAGGCGCAAGTGCGTCGCCTCCTCGCCACAGCGGGTGCGAGCTCCTCGCTGCCGGCGTGCGCTCCTCTCCGACGCGCTTGAGTGCCTTGAGCCGGAGCCGTGTTTACGGCAGTTGGGCCGCGTGCTACTGCGCATGCGCGAGGAGGGTGCACGGAGAAAAGACGGTCGCGCTCGACATGTAAGCTCCGGTAAGCTAAGGAGAGTCAAGCCGCTGCCAAACGGCGCAGAAGACTGGAAAATTTAAATTCTTCCGATCCCGAGGTTGTCGCCTGGCAGTTCGCCGTCCAGCAGCGTAAGACAATCGAGCCAAGGCGAAACGTGCGGCCGAAACACCGGAGCGCTTTACGCTGCGTTTACCCAAGTCCTGTGCTGTCCCAAGTCCCACGGAATCAGAATAAAGCCACTGCCAATTTTTTTCACCTGACGCTACGAAACGCATTCTGGGCGTCGTATTATTTTTCGAGGACAGCTTTGGCATTGCTAAAGCGACAGGAAAGGAAAGAGACAGGCGTTCGCTTCGTGCTGCCGGTTGTTCGTTGTTCCGGCTAGCGCTGTGGAGGGGAAGTTGGAGGGCGCTCGATTCGCCTGAACTCATTGCACCAGTTCGGCAAAGTTCTGCGGCAGCGGCGGTGCGGCGGGTGTGTACCGCTAGTTCCGGCACTTTGAGCGCAGTTTGGCACTGTCTGCTTCCAAAACGGATGGTCGAGTGCAGGCCTGGTCGTCGCTAGCCTTTGCGATGCCAATGAATTGCAGCCAGCTGTTTACAGCCTACATCTCGTATCTCATGAAGAAATGTTCAAACAGCACATCACAATAACGTGTTGCCATGAACCAGCCTCGATCCGTTTCTTTGGAGAACCCGAGCAGCGTTCTAGCTTGTCGACGAGTGAAAGTTACTTGAGTCTCCGCCGTTTATCGCAACCCGCAAACCATCCTCTGCTTCCATGGCGGCTGCAGCTGCACTATTTCAGCACTAAACATCGAGAAGGTGCAGTTTTCCTGAACTAGACTCGCACTTCTTTCAAACGAATGCCGTGGTTCAGAGGGCGCCATGTTCCACCGCTAACTCAAGAACGAAGCAGCACATGCCCATCAAAGGAGACCGCCCCCAGCCAAGCGCGTCGACCGAACAGAACCCACCGGTGCGCCGCGACAGCACCGGTGGAGACTGAAGCCGCCACGACCATCTGATGCCGAACATGACCCCACCTGGAACATTCAGCGCTTTTGCGCAAAAGACGCTCTCGCGCGGATATATGCGAAAGGTGAGCACCCCAGCCCTCTACCCCCCCCCCTTCCTCCCCGCTGTAGTGGCCAGTGCAGCTGAGACAATAAACGGGGCTACCACACCTACTAATACCTTCTCCTTTCTCTCTGTCTTTGGTTTGGTTTATGGTTTGGTTTATGGTGTTTAACGTCCCAAAGCGACTTAGGCTATGAGAGACGCCGTAGTGGAGGGCTCCGGAAATTTCAGCCACCTGGGGTTCTTTAACGTGCACTCACATCGCACAGTACACGGGACTCTAGTATTTCTCCTCCAAAGAAATTCTAGCCGCCGCGGCCGGGATCGAACCCGCGTCTTTTGGGTCAGCAGCCGAGCACCATAACCACTGAGCCACCGCGGCGGCTCTCCCTGTCTTTTCATACTTTCATTTCTCTTTCTACCTGTCATATCGTTATCCCTTTCCTTTCTGCTGCCCCAGCTCAGGTGCTCCTAGAGACGATGGCAGATGCCGGGGCAGCAAAATCTTTTCCTTTCTTTTTGCGTTATTATTCTTTTACCCTTATCCCGAACAAAGGACATCCACTCTCGGCGACACGGGGACAAAACGCCGTCTCCTTCCCTCTCTTTCGCAGGCTTGACTGCATGCACAGCCACAGAAATCGACGTGACTGGCTGGAGGTCTCCCTCTGAGTTGCACGTGCCGCTTCGTTCCCTCTTCCGGAACTGGCACAAAGGACCGTCCCCTTCCCTTTCCAGCTGAGCCAAGAGATGCGCGCCCCTCCTGCAGGCGGGGTAGACTAGCGCCGCAGGAAAAGGAATTCTCCGAAAATGATTACAAGCATGTTATAAGCGGTGTTTACAGGACGGGATTGAGTTGAGGATTTGAGCTGAAAACCGGTGGGCTCATGAGAACACCGAATAGTCGGGACCGGGAGTCGAGGGAGCGAGTCCAGCCAACTCCGCTGCAGGGGGTGGGTTGACTCACTCGACCCCAACAGCAGATAGCATGTAAACCGGATGGAGTCGCAGTCGGGTTAGTGGAAGGGGAGGTGATAAATGCGAACCTGTTATTCGCTTGCGCCGTAGCGCCTCCGAGACAGCCGTGAATGCCGCCATCTTCACGGCTGTCACTGCCCTTTTCCGCTGCGCCGCTCGACTCTTGGTGCCGCTGCTGTTGAACCGGTCTCGACTCGCTAAAATCGAGTTCATGTAAACACGCAGTCGTCAAGTTAGGCTGACCTTGCTCAACTCGATCTCCTGGCTCGAGCCGCCGAAGTCGGGTTGATGTAAACGAGGCTATAGTTGCCTGACAATAGACGATGTGAAAATACCAGCTGGTTTCCAGGTACGCGGACACGCACGCACGCACACACACGCAGACACGCACGCACACACACACGCACACACACACACACGCTTTTCCCATCTTTGATCCAACCCAAATCGGGGAAAATCGACACAAGGCGAGTAAGATATACATTTCAGCATGCGATGGAAAATTCTGGAGAGAATAAGCAACGCGGTTTCAACGAATTGTGGCGAAAATCAACCGACGCCGGGCTCCGAAACGGCGACGTTGAAAACCGCGGATGCGCATTGCACATTAAAGTAAAGGAATCGAATTACGCAGCTGGTCGATGGTCTTGTGTGATTATACTGCAATGCACGCAGCTCCTGGCGTCGGCGCGAACGAAAGTTCGCACTGTCACAGAAGTTTGTCAACACACGTGCGCACTCAGCGCAAAATAACCGCTCGCTATCCAACCAGATGAATTCGCGTCCACCTGGGAATAAAATAGCCATGATAATGCGTGATGCTTGAACTGGTGCTTTAAAGGGACACTGAGGAGAAATTGAAGTTGGCTTGTATCGACAGAATACCAGCTCCTGATTACAAAAACGCCACTCATACTGACAACAAAGCTCTTGTAACGTAGAAAAGAGCAAGAACCAAAATACAGGTATCGCCGCCACAGGCCAAACTCGCAAGTACAAGCGTCATGACGTCATATAACAAAACAGTGTTGCTAGCAACGCTAGGACACGAGAAGCACAAATCACTGAGGCGCAGCCAATGCATGCGCAAATCTCCTTGACGTCGCCAGATGGCGCCACGTGCCGGGCAGCTACGCGCTCGCCTGAAGCATCGGGACCAATCAGCGCCTGCTCGCCGGCGTTAGGCGGGCTCCCGGTATTCCGCTAGCGGTATCAAGGTACACGGTATGCTAAAGGTGTCTATTTGCGAGAACTTCGTTGCCGACTTCGAGAACGAGATCCATCGTAACGCTCGCAAAACGCCGGTGCAAACGTAAGCGAAGCGACTGTAGCGACGGCCGCAATAGCCGATAGATGCCTTCAACGTGCGGCCGGCGGTAGCTTTCTTTTCGGCTGCTGCTAGGCCGCACTGCTGGCCGCTAGAAATCACGGAGTCTGTATCACGTCATGTCACGTCATGTTTCACGTCACTTAGTCCTCTGTCGTCATAGCCGAATCCCAAGTTTGAATCACAGCGGCGGGAAAAACCTTTTCAACTTCGAATCCAAATCTCTTAGAAATAAATGCATTTTTCGCTGCCGGCCAAGTGGCAACAAAGCCATGACATGCCGAACTATCGGATTTTGCTATAAAATATATTAATAGTGCTCTCCTCAGTGTCCCTTTAATGCGAGCATTAAAACGACAACAGCACACGGTCACGGTTCGACTTTCCAACCCACTTTCGAGTGCCGATTATTGCGATCATCAGCGCCAGACTTCAAGCGAAGCTGAGGACGCGGTAGGAGTAAGCTGGCGCTTATTGAAAGCACCTACATTTGGTCAAAGATCAGCTGTGAAAACAACGTAGCAGCTGAAGCTTGCCTGTTGAAATTCCACTCGCAAGAAGAAAGTACGCATAGCAAACGATGCACCAGCTCGACGAGCTCGACTGAACCAAGATGTAAACCGGAAGTTGTGGGCGCGGTGTTGCCAGACCGCCAAGCAATTTCGCATATCGTCTATTGGATCCAACTGGAGCTTCCATTTGGGAGATCAGACTCGAATTGGTTTTCTGGGTTCCAACTGGGCGCTCCAAGTGCTTTCGAATGGTTCCTGTTGTGTGATCCAAATGGGAGTGCCGAAACCAATTAGAACCTCAAGAACCAACTGGAACTAGGGAGACCAAATGGGCTATTCAGTTGGATTCATGAGCCCAGTTGACTGACCAATTGGGTCCAATTGGAACCAAATGGTATGCCCATTGGACCCATTGTTTTTTTGACTGGGATGCCTTAATTACCGCGAGCTGTGTATTATAGACAGCTGAAGCCTGGGATAACGTGCATCAACAGCAGAAAGCCGCCAAAGGTTACCGTGGGGCACAGACCCCCGACATTACAAGGAGATAATATGGTTTAAAATACACAAGAGGATTGTCACGTTAATCGAAGATTTCAGACAGCTCCAGGTAATTATTCTTAAAGAAGCGTGCGCACTGAAGCAAAGTGCATATATTGACTGAGGTCTGATTGAAAAATTCGAGGGACACTGGTTAAGGTGGTAGCTTTTTTAAATGCATCACGTGATGTAACTAAGAGTAAAACGCGCAAATTACATTAAAGGCTAACACGGGCCGCAACCGACTGCGGTGCTGCCTGGCGAGAATTCGTTCAGTCAAGGTCATTGCGCGTTCGGCGCGAACACGGACGGTGCCGAGCAGCGGCTCCATCTCGTCTGGCGCAGCGGCACGCCCTCTGGCGGCTGCCGAATGCTCATCATCATCATCAGCCTGAGTACGCCCACTGCAGGGTGAAGGCCTCCCCCATGTCTCTCCAGTTAACCCTACCCTTTGCCAACTGCGGCCAACCATAGGAGGCTATGGGCCAACGTATCCGCACAAACTTCCTAATCTCATCCGCCCACCTAATTTTCTGCCGCCCCCTGCTACGCTTGCCTGCTCTTGGAATCCACTAAGGTGGCGGTTCCACTGCCGTCATCTAGCGAGTATTTCAGATTCTGCCACCAGGCTACGACACTGATCCATCACTGAGAAAGTGTCTACCCGTCTTGCACCGAGCGACCCGAGACTGGCATTGGCTGAGATGTTGAGATATGTGTGCGGTCCTTTCTTGACCCGCGCTGCGTGAAGGCTTTTCTTTTGTTGCTGCGCCTGCCTTCAGAGGATTACAAACGAACCATGGCAAACCCGGCTGCTAGTCCCCGTCATGCGTGGGGGGAGGTGTTGGCTGGGGTGGTTCTGCATGCTTCTTTCTCTGCCTGTCCCTTGCCAAAGCCAAAGAGAGTGGGGCTTCCTTTATTCGGTATATGGTTCCAGAAGGGTGAAGGGAAAAATTTGGAGAGCCGGGACAAAGAGGGTACCGTCTTTGTCCAAACGGCGTCAGCGGTGGGGTGATCCTTGTTCGGGATAAGGAATACCAGCACGGGAACAGAGGACCGTTTAATTCCCTCTCCTGTTTAGCCTTGGCTGAGTAGCCACAGAAAGCTGTACCGTCGACGTTACTATATGGAGGGCCTCCTTTGAGAGTATGTGCCGTTTCGTTCTTGAGTTTTACCCGACTACAGACTTTCCTGTTTTCAATGCCGTGACATATATTAGTGGTAGCAAAGAAAAAAAATAATGCTGCCCAGCCCGCACTGCAAAAGGCACAACGTCGATACAGTGGAAACTTGGGAGAGTTAGTGATGATTGTGGACATCATTGCACAGAGCAAATTACTAAGTAAGCGAAATGAGAAAGCGGACGCCAAAAATAAGAAAGGTGTGATATCAAGCAAATTATTTATGTTTATGTCCCATGTATTTTTTTTTCAGTGAACCTTATAGTTGAAATCAGTGCCGTTCGTGTGTCCTTCCTTCTGCCCTCGTCTTTTGCGCGTGCAATCACTTCGTCACTGTTTATGCATAGTAATATTAGTAGTAGTCGGAACACTCCTGGTCTAGAGTGTAACCTGCCAACTCTAGCGCTCAAAAAATATATTTTTTTATCAAATGATATTACATCTGTGATAAGAAAACTATAACAAAGACAGCTATACAATTTAGTCAACGCTCGACGGATGCCTGTCCACCCTTATAAACTATGGTTGGTAAAGAAAATGGTAGAGAGAAGTGGGCAGTTGTCAATTTCTGTTTACCCTTGAGATGAATCGACATTGCGCAAGAGACGTGAAATTGCTATTGACAGGGTTAGCGCCGCAGGGTGTCGGAATGTGTCCACCTCAGAAGAAAATATTCGTCGTACATGCGGCGGCACCTTGCAATCAATTCCGATCAACTTAGACAGAATTTTTCCAAGGTTCATAGAAATGCAGTACAGATGCATACAATTCACGAGGCGGACTCAGACTAAACATTTTACGAAGAAGGGGGGGGGGGAGCGGGGGGGGGGGGTGAGGTGAGGTGTGCAGGAACGCTGCCAAAAAAAAAAGGGATCGGCTACAAAGCGATAGTTCTGTGGGCACTTAGAACTATTCAAGAGGAAAGTAGGCGTGCACTTATAATTCAAAATATTATAAGCAAAGACGTAGCGTTTTTTTTTTTCAGATAAGCACTGAGCCACCGCGGCGGCTTGATTAGAGAAAGATGCTACAGCTGTAGGTGCATGCACGGACTCGATACGCTGGTCAAGCTGTGTGTGCAGGGGCGAAATTAGCATGTTCGGTTGCTTCCGAAACTTAATTAGCTTTCTCCCAAACTTGGACAAATGGTTTTGTTGCGAAGCAAGCTGTTGGAGCTTGCCACAACGATAAAAAAAAACCGGATGGCCTGAAGCGTTTTCAGAACACTGTTGCACGTATGTACTTTCTAGCTTAGAAATGCGTCCCTCCTTCATAATAAAGTAGCTATATTATCGCTTCTTTTTTTTTACATTTTCGTCGCCACAGATATCGAATGTATAGGAATCCTCAAGAAACAAAGCATTCGCACCTCAGTTTTTATACGTAGGGTTTATTGCTTCACAAAGATGCCTTAACGCGCATAACTATATGCGGGAGCGATCGCACGACATTATAAGAAAACAATGCGTGGGATCTTGCAACAACCGTATGGTCCAGAGAGTTTGCTCGCCCTTCTAAAACTAATTGAACGCGGGAAAAACTTAACTGAACACGTAGCAAACTAAGCAGTAACCGGCATATGGTTCTTCGAGTGAACTTATTTCGCCACGGCACGAGCAATTGGCCCGCTCAAAAAAATTACCTTCTCTATTACGTTGTTCAAATATGCGTCTATATATATTCACGTCCGACCGGAGAGTTGATAAATGCACGAAATCGGCTTCTAATTTTGATCAGAGAAAACAAAGGCTGTGGTCCCTATCTTAATGTAAACGTAAATCACCTCGAAAACATTGTCAAAAATCAGAGCAGAAAGCGAAAGCTGCGCACTGATCCGCGTGCTGACACATGATACCTCGCATGGCGTTTTGTGTTACTAAAACGTTGGGACGGAGTAAAAAAATCGAAAAGCGAAAAGCTGGAACGCACCTAGTTCTGGCACGCATCGTAGTGTCTTTTCACAGTGGACAGGGTAGCGCAACACTGCATCGGCATTTTACTTTTCAAACGAAGCGCAGCCGTTTTAACCCAACGCTGGGCAGCGGTTTCGTTTTCTGTACCGAACCAACATGGAGGACTTAGTTCTCGGAGCGCCGAGAGATGGCGCTGCGCATTTAACGAAGATGACACATGTGCGGTGTGTGGTTGATCTGTGGAAACAATAGACGATATGCGAAATGCGCAGCGCCATCTCTCGACGCTCCGAGAACTAAGTCCTCCATGTTGGCACGGTACAGAAAACGAAACCGCTGCCCAGCGTTGGGTTAAAACGGCTGCTCTTCGTTTGAAAAGTAAAATGCCGATGCAGTGTTGCGCTACCCTCTCCACTGCGAAAAGACACTACGGTGCGTGCCAGAACTAGGTGCCCAAGCAACCACCGATATCCTTCGGACGGCCGACAGAGGTCTATTTCGTATGTTCTGTACGTACGCTGAACATCCGCACACAGCCGGTAGACGTCCGTCGGCCGTCCGAAAGGTGGCCAAAGGTATACGGTTCGCCCGCCGACGGACGTCCAGTTGAGTACGTCCATTGGCGGATCTTTCTCGAATATTCGCATATATGGTGCATGCGTGCTTTTTTCACTCAGCGCAATGCAATAAAACCAAAAACAATTTGATGCATAGCACGCATATTTTATTGTGGTTGATGATACATCAGCAGAGCAATGGGTTACATTGGGAAAATTTCTTAAATGTGACTCTTAAAATGTGGCAAGCTTGGGACACACATCCGTAATCTTCCCACCCACAGGATTTCTGAAATAAAAAAGAACGCGGCAAACATCAGTCATGTGAAACAAATGGCACAATGCAGTAGCCCAAGTAAAAACTTTGGAACCAATTAACAGAAGTGTTTAATGCTGCAAGTATAACAGACAATGCACTTTAACACCTCAATAAGTATAAGGCAATAACAGCTCTCACTTTTCACACCATATTTGACAATGTATATGTTCTTTATTTATTTTCATGAGCCTTAGGGCACTAACCTGCGCAGCACTGTACGCGACTGTGCACAGAAAGCCGCAAAGCTTCCGTTGCGAACCACTGCGACCTCACGTGCTTCTATGGTCTGCCTTTCGCGCGTTGTCACTCTATATAGGCACAGTGAACATAGCGATGCCTTAAAAATTAACAAGATGCGAAAACACTCCGTCCCGCAACTTTGAAGAGGAGTGGGAATTAGTCAAGCGAGTTGAGGGCTCCCGCAGCTGTGTGATGTAGGCTCCCGAAAGTGTGAGAACAGCACACACTTGGGGAAGCCATCTCCTCGCGCTTACTGCTCCCACTGTCCTGTGAACGAATGTTATATGAGCATGCTGCATTGTTCTAGAAGCAAAGTTCCAAGAAGTGTACTGGATACATACCTTCGTAGGCAATCACATGTGCAACACCAAGGTCGACGCAGTACGGGATTCCGGTGCTCCAGAAGAGCTTCAGGCGCTTCCCGTATCTTTCGAATTGCTGAAGTTACATACAACTTTCGTCCACAGACCGAACAAAGCCACATTTTATAATAACAAGCTATAAAGATCTGCGCGACAACACTACGCGACATATCAACAACAGCGCTAAGGAGCCGTACTGATGGATTGGATTGGTCTGACCGCGAACTGACATCTATGATGATGGTGATAGCAGAATGCACGGGAGTTTTGATGCTTACGAATGGTTTCAATGGCAAGTTTAGCTAGCAAAACAGTGGACATATCGCGCAACTCCTCTAATTTGGAGAAGTTTTATAAATATAAAACTAGTCATTGAGTTCTTGCAAAATTCTGCAACACCTGCTTCTCCTCTTAGATAAATTTAGCTCGTTGGCGGCTCTTGCACTGCAGGTAGGAGTGGAATCGTACCAATTTACAAACGTCTTCGCGTCAAACCCTCCAACTGATGCAAATAAAACAGTATACATCCACGAAAGACTCGAATTTTCTGTGAAATAAAAAACGTCCATACTCATGGCCTGGGAAGATACTTGACCTTACATCCTTCGGACGTCCACCTCGTCTCTCATGCGGATATAAAAAGTGGACACTGTCCGTACGTACGGCGGATGTACGAATACGGATATCCGAAATCGGATTGTGTTCGTACGTCCGATGGACGTACGATCTCGGCAAAGGACGTTCGGATCTAGCTCGTACGTCCGACGGATATCTGTGGTTGCTTGGGTGCGTTCCAGATTTTCGCTTTTTTATTTTTTTACTCCGTCCCAACGTTTTAGTAACACAAAACGCCATGCGAGGTATCATGTGTCAGCGCGCGGATCAGTGCGCAGCTTTCGCTTTCTGCGCTGATTTTTGACAAATCTCTCGAGGTGATTTGCGTTTAAATTAAGATAAGGACCACAGCCTTTGTTGTCTGTGATCAAAATTAGAAGCCGATTTCGTGCATTTATCAACTCCCCGGTCGGGCGTGAATATATATAGACGCATACTTGAACAACGTAATAGAGAAGGTAATTTTTTTGAGCGGGCCAATCGCTCGTGCCGTGGCGAAATAAGTTCACTCGAAGAACCATATGCCGATTACAGCTTAGTTTGCTACGTGTTCAGTTAAGTTTTTCCCGCGTTCAATTAGTTTTAGAAGGGCGAGCGAACTCTCTGGACCATACGCATATGAAGCAATACACCCTACGTATAAAAACTGAGGTGCGAATGCTTTATTTCTTGAGGATTCCTATACCTTCCATATCTGCGGCGACGAAAATCTAAAAAAAAAGCGAATAATATAGCTACTTTATTATGAAGGAGGGACGCATTTCTAAGCTAGAAAGTTCGTGCAACAGTGTTCTGAAAACGCTTCAGGCCATCAGATTTTATTATCGTTGTGGCAAGCTTCAACAGCTTGCTTCGCAACAAAGCCATTTGTCCAAGTTTGGGAGTAAGCTAATTAAGTTTCGGAAGCAACCGAACATGCTAATTTCGCCCCTGCACACACAGCTTGACCAGCGTATCGAGTCCGTGCATGCACCTACAGCTGTAGCATCTTTCTCTAATCAAGGCGCCGCGGTGGCTCAGTGCTTATCTGAAAAAAAAAAAAAGCTGCGTCTTTGCTTACAATATTTTGAATTATATGTGCATGCCTACTTTCCTCTTGTTGATGTCGACTGACTGACTGCGTCTTAAGCAGGACGCGGTTTCAACGAATTGTGCCGAAAGTCAGCCGGCACCGGGCTCTGAAACGGTGACGTTGAAAACCGCGGATGCGCATTACACATTACAGTAAATGAATCGAATTACGCAGCTGGTCGAGGGTCTTGTGTGATTATACTGCAATGCACGAAGCTCCTGGCGTCGGCGCGAATGAAAGTTCGCACTGTCACAGAAGTTTGTCAACACACGTGAGCACTCACCGCAAAATAACCGCTCGCTACCCTACCAGATGAATTCGCGTCCACCTGGGAATAAAATAGCCATGATAATGCGTGATGCTTGAACTGGTGCTTTAATGCGAGCATTAAAACGGCAACAGCACACGGTCACGGTTCGACTTTCCAACCCACTTTCGAGTGCCGATTATTGCGATCATCAGCGCCAGACTTCAAGCGAAGCTGAGGACGCGGTAGGAGTAAGCTGGCGCTTATTGAAAGCACGTATACATTTAGTCTAAGATCAGCTGTGAAAACAACGCAGCAGCTGAAGCTTGCCTGTTGAAATTCCACTCGCAAGAAGAAAGTACGCATAGCAAACGATGCACCAGCTCGACGAGCTCGACCGCGCCAAGATGGAAACCGGAAGTTGTGGGCGCGGTGTTGCCAGACCGCCAAGCAATTTCGCATATCGTCTATTGAACACCTCATAATCAAATGTGATGGTATCCATCCGGATGTCGATGCAGGCACAGTCACTCTTCCTGAGGCCCTAGGGTTTAAAGATAACAATGGTCATGTAAATAAATCTGCAGTGGAAGTTAGCAAAAAGCGATTGGAGGATTGGTGGCTGAAAAGCAGAGATGTGGCATAAGGTTAGAATTGTAGGAAACCGTAGGTAAAGATGATGGCGAATCTTAAACAAACACAGTGAACAAAAAAATAGTAAAGAAAAGCTGAGCATGGTGGAAATTGCCACCACCCCGTTTCAAAGGGGGCGCTCCTATCCATCCATCCATCCATCGTCTATTGGGCGATCCAATTGAAAATTGAGTTCTGCAGCGGCGCGCAACAGACACCGTGTTAAACAATATTTTTTGCTAGTGTAGTTATAGTGCCTAGAATATACTGCCAGTATATTCTAGGCACTATAGTGCAGTTCTGCAAGCCTGCTGCTTCCATCGCCCGTGAAGAAAGAAGCGATCGCCGGCTCCTGAGCTCGTCTCAACACCCTGCAGCGCATGCGCGGTGGAACTGAGCGCGACTGCGCAGCCCGGCTTCAGTTCGGCGGCGGCGTGGAACAGACACCGTGTGAAGGAATATTTTTGCTATTGCAGGTGAGGCTTTTGCTCCTTATTATGCAAACCAGAAAACTGTGCGCCACTGCCGAACACAGCATTCAGTGTCGAGGTGCTCCAACTGCTTTGTGTTCGTACATGTTCTGAATGTGGTGCTAATCTGTGTCACGCACTACATTGTTCGCCATGAGCAACGATGTGAAAGGTATCAGTAAGGCGGTAGAAGATCCGAAGCGGGTACTGGGGGCTGATCTTAGGACGTTGAAAGACAGCGTGAAAAAGTGCAATGACACGTGTGATGGCGTAAATGAAATCAAGAATGAGGTAAAGAGCTGCGAAAAGATGTTCAGGTGCTGACGAAAAAGAACGATGAGCTGACAGCAGAAAATAAGCGGCTGAGTGCAAGGGCAGAAGAGTTGGAACAGTACCAGAGAGCAAATAATCTTGAGATCAAAGGGGTGCCAGATGCCGGCGACCCATGCGACGCTCTCAAGAGAATTGGAGCTTTCCTAGATGAACCAATAGCTGACTCCGACATTGATGTATGCCACCGCGTCCCAACATTCAAGCAAACAGGAAAAAAACATTGTTGTCCGTTTTGTACAGCGCACTAAACGGGACAAGGTTCTGCAGAAATTCCGGAAAAAGGGGCTAACAACTAAAGATCTCGAGTTCGGCGGGGAAAGCTGTTCTGTGTACGTAAATGAGCACTTAACTGCCTCGAACAAAAAGCTCTTGGGTGCTGCGGTTGCCCGCAAGAAAGTGATGAGATGAAAGTTCGTGTGGACCTCCCATGGAAAAATTTATGCGCGCAGGGATGGGACTGCAGATGTCATTAGAATTGCCAGTGTGTCTGACCTGGAGAAAATTGTAACCTAAGCGAATACTGCAGGACTGCTCCTAACGCTCACTGAACGTTTGCAATGGAGATGGCCGAGTGTTGCTATTATGATTCTGAAGCTTTCAACAAAGCTTATAAAACAAGAGAACGAGAGCTTACAAGTATTCATTTCAACATGCGCAGCATAAGAAACAAAACAGATGATCTAGCTATATTCCTGCAGTCCCTGACCATTAAATTTGAAGTAATAGTTTTAACAGAAACCTGGTTAACAAAAGACGACATTCCGCCTTACTTGCCAGGTTATACGTGCGAAAGCGTATGCAGGGAGGCAAAAAGGGGAGGTGGAGTAGCTGTGTATGTTGAGGAAAGTATGCGGTGTGAAGTTCTAGATAACTTGACCAGGAGTGACCAAAACACAGAAAGCCTGTTTGTTAAAATATCTGATACTGCGATTGGAGCCATATACAGACCGCCGTCTGGTATCGTGTCCGATTTTTGTGACTTTTTAGAAAGTGCACTGAGTTGTGTTGGAGCTATCACAAAATCGTTTATTATTCTCGGAGATGTGGATATTGATACAATATCGGACAGCACGAATGCACACGAATTCCGCGACATTATGCACCTGTATGCTTGCACCAACGTTGTGACAATTCTTACAAGGGTGACTATTGATACCGCAACGTCCCTGGATATCTGTGTTACCAACATGAGTTGTGAGGATATTTCTGCGGGTGTCATGATATGCGACCTCAGTGACCACCTTCCAGTATTCTGCTTGGGCCCCCTGTGACTGGTAAATACAGAAGCAACAAAGAAAAGAGCTGGCCTCGCACAATTAATGCACCAAAGCCTGCGACATTTTTGCAGCCTGATCAAGAAAGCTGGGATGACGTTTACAAGGAAACTAGCTGTTATAGTCGCCTACAAAATATTCTTGAGTAGGCTGCTACACTGCTATGATGCAGCTTTTCCCTTGTGCGAACATAAAACGAAACGAAAAAGAATGCGGAAACCCTGGCTGACTGTGGACTTGTTCAAACGAATAAGAGAGAAAAAAAAAAGAATTAAGTTTCATGTTTTTGTTAAATGTCGTGATAGTTTAAATCCTAGAGAAACAAATTGAACTCAGACCTGAAAAAAGCAAAGATCGAATACTTTCGGGCTCAAATTCCTTCGTGCTCGCAATGACTACAAAAGGTTATGCATGGGAGATGGTAACGATCTAATGAACCGCCTCAGCTCTTGTATAAGGGCTGAGGCGGTATCCCGTCGGTGACGTGCCGATGGGGCTCTCAGGAAGATGCAGTGCCCATCACATGTCCCGAATGTTCCACGCGGCCGCTGAGGGGGGAGCTTCGCACCTTTTGTGGACGTGCCCAGGAATGTAGGACTCGAGAAGAAGACTACTGGAAGTTGGATTTAGGCTACTCAGGGAACACCTTACCTTGCCTGACAGACAGTTACGCTGCTCGGGTTTCTGGTAGAGAACAGCCTCCGCGACCTACTTTAGTTTATCGACAGCCCCTTTTTTATGCCGCATGCAAGTCTTCGAATAATAAAAAAAAGAGCCGAATGAAAGCTGGGCTTGCGCGCGACGTACGATCTCTCCGGTGATTGAATTTGCATCTTCCATTTGTGCATACATCAGAACTGGCGTAGGTAACACAAGATGTAAACACAGATGCGCGTGGTAATGTATCCGAGATTATTTGCGGCGTTGTACCATTCCTTCAGAAGCGCTTCAGCTAACGCGTTAACACTTCACCGAGGCCTCCTGTAAAGCGCGCAGCACACCAGACATCAAAGTAAGGTGGCAAAGTCCCACACCAGGCTGATTTACTGCGGGGTTACACAGTAAAGTGCAAGAGAAAATGAAATTAGATCAACAGCTGACTGCAGTCCGAATGAACAAATGTTTACAAAGCAAATAACGAGATGAGAGGGCTTTACCTGTTACAAAGATGACCATGCTGATAACAATGCACCAACACGTACTGTTCACATTCCAGCGCTTGAAAAATGACAGCGTTCGGTCGCTTGGGGCGAGGATTAAATGAGCTTTAGAGGGAGTTGAATTAGATGCACGGAGCGAAATGTAATAGCCTGTGTTGTTTCGGGAGCAGCAGGCTTCCATAGTCGATCAGATCATAGCTGCGCTTGACATCCGTGGCGTCCTCTCACTGCTGAAAGCTTTATCAGGCGAAACCGAAACTGACAAAACTGAGAATAAACAGTGTTACGTAATTAAATTCTAAGGTGCGGTAAAATATATGTAAATAATACTAATTTTCCTGCTTGAGTTTATGATCTGAAAGTTTGATTTTGCAAGATACGCGAAAAAAAAAAAGTTTACTTAGGTGTTTCTATTTTTAATGTAAGCGTGTCTGGATATACAAAAAGTGATAAATTAAAGTTAAAATTATTGTAAGTTATCTTTGTAGAATCGTTTTTTTTGCTTTAAATGCGCACGGAATAACTATTATTATTAAACAACAATGCTATTTCATTTTAGCCCTCGAAGGGGAGCCACCAACTGCTAAGCGTCTAAAATGGCGCTGAACGTTCTATTCTGCGAAGGCGTGAGTCGCCGCGCAACTGATCGTTTTGTTTAACGGGGCCAGCGTCGAAGTGTAGCGACAGTACGTGAGACCTTAGCTGCCAGCGGAATACGTGAGTTTTCCTAGAATGAGTACGGAGTCCAGTGAGCAGGCCTTGTCAAGTAATGTGAGCGCCGAAATGCGGGGCACGGCGCTGTCTGTGTGCAAGGGGCCTGAAAACGTGGACATGGATGATAACTCGCAGGGCACTACGAAGGGCGACGACGTAGTTGACGAAGCGAGCAGCACTGAATCTGACGCCGACAAGGTGATGAAGGAAAGCGACAGCGGAGCCAGGGACATCCCCATGGAAGAGGAATCGAACATGGAAGAGCCCGCCTCGGATGCCACCAACGGCGACCATTCCGCGCAGACGGGCGACGTCCTGGATCCCGCCGAGAAATCGGCCTCTGATAGCTCGAGGAACTCTATCCAGTGCTATTGGTAACACGCCAAGAAATAATCTTAATGAGTTCTTGTTGCTTATGGTGTCTTCGGCTGAGTGGCATCAAATGTGGCACGAGTGGTGCGCTCCTTTGTACCTCAGCAGAACGTGCGAAACACTCGCAGAGTGTCGTCGCTCTTTCTGCCCTGTGTACACCGTAGCCTCCGAGACTCGAAAATTTCGGAGGCCATCCTCAAGAGCGGCCAACGCTGTACAATTAGTAACAAGCTCTTCAGTAGCATCGCGCGGGACCGTGCTTGAACCAGGCGTTCGTAGTAACGGTGGGAAATGCGGGACCCACGAGTATGCTGGCGAGATGCTGATGGTGCAGGTTTTACGCTTGCCTTTTTGATGCATATGCTGTACAGGTAGAGTAACTGCCAGAAATATCTGTAGGTGATTTCAGCTGGCCGCCACATTGTCGCTTTATTGACATCCTTTAACGTGTGTATACGTTGACAGAAAGTACGATCTTATAAAGTCCCCTGCCTAAGCTAAGTTTGGACTAGCAGGACGAAAACCTTTAATTTTCTCATAAGGGCAGGGCAAATGGCTCGTCAGCCAGCGGCTGCCTGATTTTTGTGCAAATAAATGCATTGCAACTGCTATTATATCCAACATTTCTTTAAGATATACTTACTTGTGATGCTTCATCTGTTTTTTTCTCTTTGTTGAAGTTCCCTTTTGGTCACTGCGGAGCGAAATTCTCTGCGTCATCTGCTTGTGGCATCTGCTTGCACGCACAGCACGATAAGATTGCACCACACTTCATTGTCGGTCTCCTTGATGGCGCACACTCGTGTCATGCTCGTCCCAGCTGAATGTACGACGCACGAGTACCGTCAGCCGAAGACACCATTAGTTATGGTTCTGTGAGCATTATGTGACAGAAGCTTGGTAAACAATTTTTCACTAGTGGCATGGTAATGAGTTATTTGTGCAGTGTGCTAAGTCTCATTTTTGCAACATTTTTGTGACTGGTGTTTCAGAACATTGCAGATCTTTCTTAGACGCTAACTGTTAAAGGTGCACTGAAGAGGAATCTGAACTCATCTTTTTGCCGCGGGAACTCAATCTGCACGTTCCGAGCATTCTTAGAAACTTCGATTTATTGCCCTGTGTGGCTGATTTTCCTAATTAAATCGAATTAACGTCCGGCTCCCACCTTTCTTTTTTTAATTCTCCCTCATACGGTGGGCGGAGTCGACCAACGCGTGGAGTGCCTTTCACCCAGTCCTGCGGCGGCTTCCCGCTCTGCCATCGGCGGAGTAATACGTAGTAGTCCGTAGAAGCAAATAGTCCACGCGTATTTTTATTTCTGCGGGCTTATTTTGCGGCTATATTATCTGCGAATGAAACTATTTATTCACGGAAGCCTAAAAAACAAAATAAAGCGAAAGCAAGGCCTCCACGGAGCTGGCTGCAAGGCACTCCACGCGTTGGTTGACTCCGCCCACCGTACGAGGGAGAATTCAAAAAAGAAAGGCGGGAGCCGGACGTTAATTCGATTTAATTAGGAAAATCAGCCACACAGGGCAATAAATCGAAGCTTCTAAGAATGCTCGGAACGTGTGGATCGAGTCCCCGCGGCAAAAAGACGAGTTCAGATTCCTCTTCAGTGCACCTTTAATATGAAGGAAGGCAGTGTCTATTCTTCCGGCATAATTTCCTGGGTGACATTCTCTCGGCACTTGCCTTTGAGCGGCTACTAAGGGCGAAGGAGACCAATACTTCTGCCACTTGGCCCTGATTTTCTTGGTACTGTTCATGTTGGTCATATCAGGATGAAGTACTTGCCATTGATACAGCTTGAGAGTAGTTCCTTTGCTATTTTTGTGGCCCCTCTCGGTTAGTGAAAACCTTGCAGACCGCAAAAGATCTCATTCCTTGACACAGCCAAAAACTGAAGCAGTGAACTATAGTTTGCTCTAGAATATGCTAAGCTCTGTTGACATAGCTAGAAGGATCACGTAAGCTCCGGTCGAATAGTGCTATGGTGCTCCCAAGTATTGAGCTCGCCAGTGAAGTCATCTTCCGCTGTCATCTCCATGTGCCCTGCATTCACGAATTGTTCTGTTTTGTTTTTCAGTGGATTCAGGCGCAACATGAACCTCATTGAAGTCCAGTGCATTGCCTGCCTTAAGTGGTTTCATGATGTATGCTTATCAATACCTCTCGGGTAAGTCGTTGGCTTTGTGCTCAAACTGATAACCTGTCATCAGGATGCACCGTTATTGCTTAATCGTGACAATGCATAGCTTGGCATGCTTGCATACATTTTCAGTGTTGACACACCGAAAATGTCTGTAGAGCAAACAAGGGTAGGGAAATGAGGGGCTTCTTGTGGCATGCATCCAACAGTCACCAAAACCAAGGAAAGCATAGGGAAATGTTCATGCGTTCTTTCAGCAATAGCTTAATTTCTTTAATTTGCAGCTTTGATCAATGGAAAGTTGGTAACCTAATGTTATCTTTCAGCCATAAAATGATGGCACTACTAATTTTCCACTGATCAACAGCACAAATTAAATAACTTAGAAACATTTCCTTATGCCATGCTTGGTTTTGGTGACTGTGCATGATTCTGTCGGTCCGATTTGTGGTGCACAGGGGTGTAACTGTTAAACGTGACAAATGTTTTAAAGCACTTGTGGGATGTAAGTCTGTTTGAGTGCGTTGTTTCCCTATTTCTAAGGTTACCTCGTGTGATTACAATGGGATGGAGTGTGCAAGACGCTTGGTGCAATCAGTGAAGCCTAGTGAGAGCAGCAACACTGTGCAAGGCTCCTTATGCCTCTGTCAGCAGTTGCTTCTGGTTTTTTTACACCGTGTCTACCACGACTGGTTACTAACCTGCCAGCTGCCTTATTTACTTGAATGCAACGCAAGGGACGACTTGACATGCTGCCCAGTCAGAAAAGATGAAACCACAAATTTAACGCGAGATCAGTAGATGGAAAAACAGTGTCTACCTTTAATGGACATTGCGGCCAGCACTCTTTTTTTGAAAACATTCACTGTTCCTCATTTTGGGGGGGGGGGGGGGGGGGGGCCGAGTTCTGGAAAACCGAGTCCTCTTTCCCGTTGTCGACTTCCCAGATGATGTCATCCTTAATGCCATCGAGGTCATTCGATATGGAGCATTTCATGAATAACCTTGTCATGAGGCAGGCCAGGCGGCAGACACCTACTCGGTGATCTCTGATGTGCACAGGCACTTGATTGTTCCCTAGGGTATCAGGGTCTGATCCTCCCGGATCCAGTCGGTGTACAGTTTCCACACCTTGTTCCTAAGTGGTTTATTTAGGCAGCAGCACAGATGTCGTCTCTGTCGGAATAACAGCTAGGTGGGTTTTTGTGTCTTGCAGCTTTTTCACCTCAGGGGACAGGTGTCCACGGAACGAATCCAACACCAGGATTAACGCAGGGCGAAGGAAATGAGCGTCATACTGAGCTCATGGTGCCTTCATGTGGACTGCAGCAAGCAGTAACAGCCTAAACACTATGCACAGGATACCAGTGAACACAAAGAATGATGTTTTGACTTCGGATCGATTGAAATTTGGCTTCTGTGGTATTCACGTTGCCCACATAACTCATAACATGAATCATGGTATTCAACGCCACAGATGCTGCGGATGTAGCTCCACATCTCAGTAAAGTTCAGTACACATTCTGAATTTAGTGCATAATTGGCCATTTCTTGTTGCAAGCATTGAATCAAGCAGGAAACAGATGTTTTTAATTTCTTACATAACACCCCTACGGTCAAGTGGTCACTTCTGAAAAATGCTGCCCTCAAGAGTGCTCCTTTTCCTCTCTATTGCCTATTTAGGGAGGAAATTTTCCATTGGTAATGGCGTTGGCATCACAGTGTATTGTAATTAAAAACTCCATCTACTGATCTGCAGCATGTTATGTATGTGGGCTTTTCGGGTGTAGTCATTCAGTCAGGTAGATTGGATTATTTTTTGAGGGTGTGCAAATATTGAAATTTTTGAATATGAATAAGATACGAATATGAAGGAATGCATTCAAATATTGAATCAAATATCTGTTCTGTACAAAAAGTAGGCATATTGTTGACCTTAATTTTTTCAGAATAGTATGGGGTCTTTTCAGCTGAAATAAACAAAACTAGACTGACTCATTCCCATACAAAAAAAAACAATGCTTTGAAATGTGTACAGCTTTTTTAAACAGCAAAGCAGTTTTATGGGTTATGGGGGTTTAACGTCCCAAAGCGACTCAGGCTGTAAAGGATGCCGAAGTGAAGGGCGACCAACTGGGGTTCATGCACTGACATTGCGCTGTGCACGGGCCTCTAGAATTTCACCTCCATCGAAATTCGACCGCTGTGGGCGGGATTGAACCCGCGTCTTTCAGGTCAGCAGGCTAAGGCCAGTAGCAAAGCACTACACGGCCTGTAATGTGGTTTTGCAAAGTAAGGAACAAAATGAAATTGGCACGATTGGCAATGAAAGGTAACATGATGGATAGTAAAACCTCTCAGACTTAAGGGACTGTAAGAAATGTCAAGTTATAAATTGCCTCCCCACCTAAACAGCCCACAACAACAGCCCACTTTCAGGGCGCTGCATGAGCAACGTGTAAGCGAGGCAAACACACATTGGAAGACTGGGCTTTGGAAAGTGGCACGCTGCTGTGCTTGGACAGCTGGCAACATTGGCGAGGCTGAGAAGCCAAGCAGTTTTCGACCTAGCAACAGGGCCCTCTGATTGTCATCACATCTACTATTACGCGCACATGGGAGGTTGATATGCATTGTGTGGTAGGCTGGGTTTTTTGCAATATAACTTGCTGCCCTGCCAGTTACAGCTTGACTCGATTGCCCTTGGAGAGACCTGTGTGAAATCCTGCAAGTGGGCTGTCCCACATGTACAAGTTGTCCAAAGTGAGATGGTGGAGCTCACGCTAGGAGAGCTGTGAAGGGGATAGGATGAGTGCCATGGATCTGGGAGTCAAGTGTGTGGCACATTATGGAGCGATCAAGCATAAAACCGTGCGCTTTCTCGCGATGGTTCTAGGTGGCTGGTCGGCCATGTTATTCTCACCACATGTGGAATTTCACATCAGGTCCAAGCCTAGCAGCATCGTAGTGTGATTGGTCCATGCGATAAACGACGCTGAAGAAGGCAAAGCGGATGCCGTTGTATTGCTTTCCAGACACTTTACGCTTGATTCTGGGATAATTTGCTCAGATACTGTGGTTTCGCCATGGTCGGATTTAAGTCTGGGCGGTGTTTGGTCGCTGCTGAATTAAAGGGACACTGAGGAGAGCTCCATTAATATTTTTTTTATAGCAAAATCCGATAGTTCGGCATTTCATGGCTTTGTTGCCACTTGGCCGGCAACGAAAGATGCATTTATTTCTAAGAAATTTGGATTCAAAGTTGAAATAGTTTTTCCCGCCGCTTTGATTCAAACTTGGGATTCTGCTATGACGACACAGAACTAAGTGACGTGAAACATGACATTCACATGACGTAACGCAGACTCCGTGATTTCTGGCGGCCAGCAGTGCGGCCCAGCAGCAGCCGAAAAGAAAGCTACCGCCGGCCGCACGTTGAAGGCATCTATCGGCTATTGCGGCCGTCGCTTCGTTTACATTTGCACCGGCGTTGTGCCAGCGTTACAATGGATCCCGTTCTCGAAGTCGTCAACGAAGTTCTCGCAAATAGAAGCCTTTAGCATACCGTGTACCTTGTTACCGTTAGCGGAATACCGGGAGCCCCAATACCGCTGAGAGCAAGCGCTGATTGGTCCCGGCGCTGCAGGAGCGCGCGTAGCTATCGGGTACGTGGCGCCATCTGGCGACGTCAAGGTGATTTGCGCATGCATTTGCTGCGCCTCAGTGATTCGTAGCTTCTCGTGTCCTAGTGTTGCTAGAACTATTGGTTCTAGCAACACTGTTTTGTTCTATGACGCCATGAAGCTTGTACTTGCGAGTTTGGCCTGTGGCGGCGATACCTGTATTTTGGTTCTTGCTCTTTTCTATGTTACAGGAGCTTTGTTGTCAGTATGAATGGCGTTTTTGTAATCAGGAGCTGGTATTCTGTCGATGCAAGTCAACTTCAATTTCTCCTCAGTGTCCCTTTAAGCGTAGAAAGCTGGGGGCTAGTTGCTTGCTAGTACAATTGTGAGATGTCCCGGTGGCGAAAAAAGACACGGGACTCACCTCCGTCCGTGTCTTTTTTCGCCGCTGGAATGTCTCACAATTGTGCTGCAGAATATTTGTAAACGTTCAGTAATTCTCAGATATCAATTTCACGGAATAAATATTAACTGACTATCAAACGTATGGGAATATTCGCACAAAGGCGCGTTGGCATACATGGAGGTGAGTTGGAGGTGCTGTACGACGAGCGCTGTCACTACTTTGGCCTGGGACGTTATGGCTTTGCTCTTGATGAGCAGGCAAATTTGTGTCTTGCAGGAAATCACTTCCATTCATGACCAACTACACCTTTACCTGCAAACTGTGCAATCCAAATGGCAATGAAAGCTTCTCAAAGAAACAGCCGAGTGAGTAGTACTTTCCATTTTTTTTTTATCTTTGTGGCAGTGGTGGCTGCACAGTTCGGTTGCTGTGCCCAGGCTTGATCCTGGCCATAGGTGAATGGATTATGAATAGACATGATTAGATCATGTATCCTGTCCATTGTCATCGGCCACTATGTTTTCTTGCCTATTGTGACTGAAATAGTCGGGGAATTTGAAAGTAAACGTGCGGGTGCTGACGTCAAGTCAGTTGGAAAAGCCTATGTAAGGATGTGTGCTGCAGAGAGAGCGATCATTGCGCTTTATTTGTCAGTGCTCCCTGAACACCTTGACTTGCCATACTCAAGGGCACAAGGTCAGTGTCCCAAAAATTTGTGTGCTAGTGTTGAAGGAAAAGTGTTAATCAAAGGTTACTGTGCATGTAAGACAAAGTTGTAGCTAGTTATAAGCCATAGGGGTGTTTTTGGAAGAGAAGGGAGGGCTAGCTAGACGGGTTTTGAGTGCCAGTATAGACCGTTTTCACGGGCTGTGTATACGCTGCACTGATGCTGGTTGTTTTCTTGCACTTACAGAGCATCATAACAGCGTAGGCAGCGTGCATGCAGAGCACGAATGTGGTCATGACAATTAACAGTGCCCTCGCTAACTGTAGTTGGTTGTCTGCTTTGCTGCTGTGGTTATTCTATTTAGGTTTTGCATGAAAAAGAAAAGCACATTCAGCTTCATCTTAAGTGTTTCCCGTTTGAGGTATGCTGCACGCTTCAGTTACAAATGCAGAGAGAAAATTTCCTCCCACCGTTATTGTGCAGTGCATGGCCTTTCCAATGATGCACAAACTGATTCTTTATGCACTCATGGTGAATTTGAGCTGTACATGCCATAACAGTACAAAGCGTGCTTCAGCAGTAAAACTCCTCTCGCACCTAACCTAGCGAAAATTAAGAGTTGCTTAATACCTACACCAGCAAGTGCCACTGTTACGCTAGCTCAAAGCCCCAAAGACCCTTAAAATTTTCTCTACAGAATGCACGAGAAAAGTTTAAATAGCCAAGCGTCCTCACTATTATTTTGGCTGCACCTGTATGTGCTTTGAGCAGGGAAGTTCAGGCGAGTTATGCACAGATTTAAATCTTGTAGATGAGCAGTATTTGCCAGCAGGTGATTTGTTGGTTGCTTTCTGATATGTACCAGTGGAAGAAGTACCGGATTGCAAAAATGCAAACCATGCAAACTTGCTGAGTGCAGATAAGACGTTTAAAAAAAATTACACACGAGTATTTTCAAGTGTCTGCATCATCACCATCAGCCTCACCAAGCCCACCGCAGAACAAGGACCTCTCCCATGTCTCTCCAATTAACCCTGTCCTGTGCCAGCTGCAGCCCCCCTATCCCCGCAGATTTCCTAATCTCATCCGCCTGCCTAACTTTCTTCTGCCGCCTGCTAAGCTTCCCTTCCCTTGGAATCCAGTCTGTTGCCTTTAAAGGGACACTGAGGAGAGCTCCATTAATATTTTTTTTATAGCAAAATCCAATAGTTCGGCATTTCATGGCTTTGTTGCCACTTGGCAGGCAGCGAAAGATGCATTTATTTCTAAGAAATTTGGATTCGAAGTTGAAAAAGATTTTCCCGCTGCTCTGATTCAAACTTGGGATTCTCTTATGACGACACAGGACTAAGTGACGTGAAACATGACGTGCACATGACGTAACGCAGACTCCGCGATTTCTGGCGCCCAGCAGTGCGGCCTAGCAGCAGCCGAAAAGAAAGCTACTGCTGGCCGCACGTTGAAGGCATCTATCGGCCATTGCAGCCGTCGCTACCGTCGCTTCGTTTACGTTTGCACCGGCGTTTTGCCATCGTTACGATGGATCCCACTCTCGAAGTCTTCAACGAAGTTCTCGCAAATAGACACCTTTAGCATACCGTGTACCTTGTTACCGTTAGCGGAATACCGGGAGTACAGTGCTCTAGAACCTTGCCGGGAGCCCGCCTACTGCCGGTGAGCAGGCGCTGATTGGTCCCGATGCTGCAGGCGCGCGTAGCTGCCGGGTATGTGGCGCCATCTGGTGACGTCAAGGAGATTTGCGCATGCATTGTCTGCGCCTCAGTGATTCGTGGCTTCTCGTGTCCCAGTGTTTCTAGAGCCATTGGTTCTAGCAACACTGTTTTGTCCTATGACGTCACCACGCTTGTACTTGCGAGTTTGGCCTGTGGCGGCGATACCTGTATTTTGGTTCTTGCTCTTTTCTATGTTACAAGAGCTTTGTTGTCAGTATGAGTGGCGTTTTTGTAATCAGGAGCTGGTATTCTGTCGATGCAAGCCAACTTCTATTTCTCCTCAGTGTCCCTTTAAGAACTATCAGTTATCTTGCCTTTGCATGACATTACAGATTGCATTTATTCCATATTGGTGATTGTATACCCGAAGGCTGTCGAAATAAGACCACGTCGCATAGCCTGACAGTGATAACACAACCGCTTGCTTTGCTGCTTGTTTGGCCGGTGACGGCAACCAAGGTGTGGTTGCTTGTGAGGCCAGTGCAAGAAATGCTCAAGACGCCACGATTGTGCAGCTAGAAGCTGTGGCATGTACCTGGATGGCGCCACTTGTGTAAAATAATGACAGCACCCATGAGGTGTTTTGCCTGGCCGCTTGCTTGCAAGCGTTTATTCAGCTACTGTTAAGCTTTTGTGAGGTGGCAGAGGAGAACACTTGTGAACAGTCACACATCGAGCACTTCCGTAGCTAGCCATTAATTCATGGCCTCATTCACATGGTTTTGGCAACATGCTGATTTCTTTTAAGTGATGGCTTTATGGCAGCTTTATTGCATTATATGCAATCACTTTCAGCCAATAATGAAATTGAACGTTTCGTCTGGTCTCTGTGGCTGTGGTGGGGCTCTACCGAGCACTGTTTCTGAAGTTTGATGCCAGTTCAGTGGAGGTGAACAAGCAAGGATGTTTATTTACTGAAATTTCCATGCATGCAAAGGAACTTGAGGAGTTTGAAGCCACTACGGCATACGCCCCGTAGCCTTGGCCTTCACCTAAAACTTCGTTGATTGTCATGTCGGGTGCCATTGGAGTTTGAATAATTGGAAGCATCGTAAGTCACTTCGTTTATTCTTTTTTAAATGGTGGAAGTACTGGATGCGCAAGGTATTTGAGAGCACTATTCCCTGTCACTATAGGCACCAGCACTCTCACCAAATCAATCTAGGCATGCAGCATCTTGTATATTGACACCACATCATTCATACTGCGCAGTGTGTTCCAAGATAGAAGTGTACTGGTTGACGGAGGAAATGAAGCGCCATGCAGTCCTCATTGCCCTGGCCGCACTCCGCAGCGACTTGGAAATAGCCACCTATCTGAGCGTAGCGAAGTCTTTCATTTACAACATCCGGAAAGAACTGATGTGCTGTCACAGTGACGTGGTATCCATGGCAAAGAGGAAAAAGCACAGTCAGTGGTCAGATGTCATTAGAACGCATGATTTTCTCCAGCTGCTGCAATTCATCGTCAATGATGACCCAGGAAAGTCAATAAAGGCCATTTCTAAAGAGCTCCAAGTCACAGAGTTGACTGTCAGGCTCGGTGTGCACGAGAATGTGAGGTATCATACTTGTGCCACGGCATGAAGGTGTCTAACCTCACAGACAGAATAGAACTGGCAGAGCTATCAGACTTAATAACCGCAAGGTAGCCAACGTAAGGAAATCCAATATGGAGAGAATTGAGCATGCTCTAAAGAACGGAGGTAGCCTAAAAGCGGTGAAGAAACTAGGCATAAGCAAAAACCAGATGTATTCTTAAAGAGACAACGAGGACAGTGTAATTTGAAATATGGATAAGATAGTTAAAGTAGCCGAAGAGTTCTTCATAAATATATAGAGTAGCCAATGTAATCAGGGCATTAATGAGAGAGACAGTAGAGCACAGCAATGGGACATCCCGCCAGTAACGAAAGAGGAAGTAAAGAAAGCTTTAGGAGCAGTGAAAATGGGCAAAGCAGCTGGTGAGGATCAGATAACAGCAGATTTGTTGAAGGACGGAGGGGAGATTGCGCTGGAAAAACTATCCTCCCTATAATGCACAGTGCCTTATGACCTTGAGCGTACCAGAATCTTGGAAGAATGCTAACATCATCTCCAACCTTAAGAAAGGAGACGTCAAGGACTTGAAGCATTACAGACCAATCAGCTTACTGCAATTGCCTATAAGGTATTTGCTTAGGTAATCGCTAATAGGGTCGGTACAACCTTAGACTTCAGTCAACCAAATGATCAGGCAGGCTTTCGTAAAGGGTACTCGACAGTAGACCATATTCACGCTATCAGTCAGGTAATAGAGAAATGCACAGGATATAACCAATGCCTATATATAACCTTTATAGACTACAAGGAAGCATTTGGCTTAGTTGAAAGTCATGCATGCATTGCAGAATCGGGGTGTATAAGAGCCTCTATAGCGGGTGCACAGCTTCCGTATTTTTCCATAAAGTCAGCAATAAAATTCCAATAAGGAAGGGTGTCAGGCAAGGAGACATGATCTCGCCAATGGTATTCACCGCCTGTTTACAGGAGGTATTCAGAGGCCTTGATTGGGGACAGTTTGGGGTAAGATTTAATGGAGAATACCTGAGTAATCTGCAATTCGCTGGTGACATTGCTTTGCTAAGTCACTCAGGAGATGAACTGCAAAACATGATCAATGAGTTAGACAGGCAGAGCAGTACTGTTGGTCTGAAAATTAATATGCAGAAAACCAGAGTTATGTTCAACAGTCTCGGAAAGGGGCAGCAGTGTACAATTGGTAGCCAGGTGCTGGAAGTAGTAAGTGAATATGTCTACTTAGGGCAGGTAGTGACGGCTGATCCGGATCATAAGAGGGAAATAACCAGAAGAATAAGAATGGGGTGGAGCGCATTTGGTAGGTTCTCTCAGTTCATGAATGGCAGTTCACCAATACCTCTCAAGAGAAAAGTATACAACAGCTGTATCTTGCTGGTACTCACGCATAGCCCCTCCCATGCCGCCTCATGTTATGTAGCTCTCCACAGGACGGCATGATACTCGCGTAGCTCAAAGCAGTAAACGCGCAACGATACAATTGCGAAGCCAGCAGTCTGAGGAAAATGTAGATAACAGGCGATAAACCGGCGGCCTCGCATGCAGCCCAGCTAACTAACAGCAAATGGATCGGTAGTTTTGGATTCCGGCATGCGCTGGCAGTTATCGGAACTTTTCTCTTGCAACTGTTCATCCGGGAAAGCGAGCACCAGCGTGAGCGAGCCAGGTAAATGACTCGAAATTTTTCCCCTTGCCACTCGCACTTTCCGAAGCCGCACATGGCGACGCGGCCTTACCGATCTTCCCAAGGGTGCCTTGTGTGCACCGACATGCGTGCTGGTGGTCTGGCATAATGGGGAGCATAAAATGTGCTAGTAAAAGTGTTTTTTCTTTTTAAACCTGAGTGATAAATTAGGGGTGCTCAAATTATACGTGGGTGGTGCAGAGTACGGTTGTAAATACGGTATGTGTATTGTTGCTGTATGTGTGGTTCTGTGTCTGAAATCAACGTTGCTTGTTCTCAAATACCGCGTGCTCCCGGTATATCACAAAGCCCACTGGTTATGCATTTCACCGCATGGAAGTGCACTGGCACCCAGAAGTGTTGCTTGTATGGGAATGACAAAACAAGTGCACTTGTCATGTCACTGTAAGGTTAGCTGAGAAGCATTCATTTTGTGCCATGGAAGTTTGAATTTGCCTTAACACGGAACACACACAACGTATGATCATGGTGATGGGTTTATTACCAAGAATGAAAGCAAGAATGAATGGTTTATTACCAGGAATGAAAGCACAGGAAGAACACTATGAAACAGCTTGTGTGTGTTGTGAGAAACAGCTGTTTGCCAACGTGCTCAGCTAATAAAAAGGATGTTTCTGTACCAACTCCAAATTAAAAAATCTTTGAAGTATTCCTTGATATCAGTGACTGTTGGCGTCCTTAATAAGTCTGCCGTGCTGGCAGTTTACAGAGCGCACCAGTTTTGATGACTGGCACCCTTTCGTGTGCGTTATCAGGAGCCAGTGTTCCTATCTCTAGGTCTTTGTTCCTTTCACATGCCTACATTTACGCATGGCGAAGGTTTAGCTTGGCCAGCTGCCTTTCTTCATAACTGCTGCACATAGAGCCAGTAGAGGTTACTGTACCAGCACTGAAACCGTACGCTGTGATGTAAATTTTACAACTTAGTACAGGTCGCACTGAATTCTGCATCATGGCATAAAGGCTGTTTGCTATTAAAATTATCCATGTTACCGATGCATTCTTCTCGCTGGTGTGGGGATTTGCAGAATGGAATGTGTTTTTTGAGAGTATTCCATGAACTTTCAGATTTCAACCAGATGTGTGTGACAGCGCTCGCCAACCTGTTACAAAAGGAGCGGGCATTAGGAGGAAGCCGGACATTGTTTTCGAAAGACAAGGTGAGTGTGTAGGGCCCATCTGCAGAACAGAGTCACTGTAAGTTATGCTGCATTTTAGACTCGTGTGTAGGCAGTTGTGCTCTGCGTAATTTTTTAGTTGTGTGTGCCATACTTGTATTTTGTTTTCTTTGTTTGCGGAACTGTACTTGGGTATAGCCTTTTGGAAAACAGGCCTGGGTCACGCAACTTCTCTTTGATTGTACAGAAATGAAAATTAGCAGAAGGTGTAGGTGGGGTCATGATGCTTTGCTGCTGTGCTGTGTCTTAAAAACGAAATGTTCCTAAAAAAAAGGAGTATCTTAAAAACAAAAAAGAGAAAGTTCTGCTTTCATAGTTTCATCATTCATCGCTTACCACTAGGGACTTGAGAGCTGGGGGGAGGCATTCCAACAGAAAGGTCAGTACAGTCTAGGGTCTTAAAAACTGGTACAACTGTGCTTGATTTCCAGTCATCTGGGATTGACCAGTGTTGGGAGGCTGAATGAAGATGACCTGCAGGATTTGGCTTGCGTAATGTTTCGTCTGTTTGAGAATCTTAACAGGAATGTTATCAGCTCCAGGTGAAGTAGACGGCTTGAGACTATCAGCGAGCTTTGAAATTTCCTTAGATGTAATGGTAACAGGTGGCATTCATGAAAAATTTAGGTCCAGTAAAGTAGTGCTGTTTTTCTCTGGTTTGTGGGTAAAAACAGAGGTCAGGTAGGAATTCAATATGTCGAAATGCATGGAAAGCGGAACTTGCATGCCGTCCTGTCTCCTGAAAATTTCTTGAGGTTAACTCTCATCATGTCTGAGAGGTCGTGACTGAAATTATTTTTTTGGATGACTGTGATAAAATAATTTGCGAACGCTGGTGAAGTATTATTCCTATTTCACTGAGAATTCTGAGTTCTTGGCATTATGGAACAGGAGTTTTTTTTCTTTTGTGACATTTTTCATGATGCATTAGAATACCACGGCTTTGTGGCCTCCCCACGGATGCTGATAAGTGGGACATAGGTGTCAGTGAGCGCTCCAGCTCTCATGCGTTGATCTTGTAGGCATAGGCAGCTGAAAGATGCTGAAACATTGTCTGAAGTGGGAGCTGATGCTGGCGAAATTTCAGGGCACAATTCTTTGTTTCAGGACATAATTCCATTCATCGAAAGGAACTGGGAGAACATGACCACGGTGCCTCGGAGAGTGAAGCAGACCTGGCACACAACGGTTTACAAGACAATGGTCAGTTCATGTGTGTTGTTACCTGCATTGCTTTCGGTTGTGGGGAAGTGTTGCCGACCTTGTGCTCTTGGTGCTGCTGCCCTCAAATCGTTAATCGCACTGCTGCGTGATCTCTGGTGGGTGCCGAGCACGGCAGCTGTCGCAGCTCCTTTGTCCTGTAGGCATGGCATTCTCAAAGGGGGGGCGGGGTGTGCACCAGCGATAGCACATGCAGGCTGAAAGCTTGCATTACTTGGCAGTGCTTGGCTCCCAGTTGCCCATCCTTGCCCAGTAAGGAGTGGCATGTCTTCACTCGTGCAGTGTCCACCTTCCTACTACACTTGTCACCTACTGCCGGTGGAGATGAGTGCAGGCCGAGGAATATGTATTTTACATTGGCAATGGTGCATCATGCTGTTTTAAAACTTGGCAGTTCTCCAAGCAGTTGACGCCTCATTATAGGTAAGAAATGTTAAAATAATTTGGTACAGCGGAAATTCGTAACACAAAATTTTGCCAGAAACTCGCATGGGAGAATTGCAATTTAGTCATTAAAAGGACAGCTAACAAAGAGGGTTCAGGTTAAGTTAAGGACAACGCAGCAAGCTATGGAAAGAAAAATGGTAGGTGTAACGTTAAGAGATCGGAAGCGGGCGGAGTGGGTGAGGGAACAAACGCGGGTTAATGACATCCTAGTTGAAATCAAGGGGAAGAAGTGGGCTTGGGCAGGGCATGTAATGCGAAGGCAAGATAATCACTTGTCATTCAGGGTAGCGGAGTGGATTCCAAGAGAAGGCAAGCGTAACAGGGGGCGGCAGAAAATTAGGTGGGCGGATGAGATTAAGAAATTTGCGGGAATATGGTGGCCGCGGCTGGTGAAGGACAGGGTTAATTGGAGAGACATGGGAGAGGCCTTTGCCCTGCAGTGGGCGTAGTCAGGCTGATGATGACGACGATGTTTTTCTGAAGTTCTAGCGCTGTTTCGAAGCCGACCAAAAAAAAAAGCAGTTAGGTTGGCTTCCCCGCACTACAACAGTGTTGCGTGAAAACCGGGACGCCAGAATGAAAGCTACCACCGCTTCCGTGACAGTTGACGTGAGCACAGGATGGTTACTGGAAGGCTAGATTCTGCCGATTCCAGCACTATTGACGGGTGCAAGAGGCAAGAACGCCTGCCGTACCTCCACCAATCACTTGTGTAGTGTATCCAAGTGGGCACAGTTTGCCACTCAGCAGCTCAATGTATAAAGCAACAATTGTTAAAAATATTTAAGAGCAGTTGGTATAGTCAATAATTCTTAATATTCGTGTTCGTTATAGTCACAGTTCGAGCGAAAGACGACCCTGGCACTTTGGACACGCTCCATTTTACTTCCACTCCTCTTCTGCTCCTCGCCCGCACTACTCTGCTACCCACATCATGGCAACTTCATTTGACTGTGCTGCGCTTTGTGAATGGGACTGAGCACAGAAATTTATTGCTGGATGAAACCTCAGATGGCATATTTTTTTTTTCTCTCACAATTAGTTGCTGTTTCTTGCACGGTTTAACCATGGGCTTTCATCATCTCTTCTGATGTTTTCGAAACGACAGGCTGCCACAATGCTGCCCAAAGCGGTTGCTGGTATCTGGGATAGATATCGCCTGCCCTATTTTATTGATACTGTATTTAAAATTTCACTAAATTAGTGCTTCATAAATACAGCATTTATCTTGGTTAATGTTATGCTCATTATTGGCACTGCACGCCATGTAGGCAGTGCAGCAGTTGTCATGTTGCATAGGGTAACTACCTTATAAATATGTGCAAGAGCCTCACATTTTTTTCCACATTCGAGGGCCAATTTTCAGGGTGCACGCAATGTGCGAAAAAAAACATTTTTTTTTTAAAGCAAAAACACACCAGTCTGGGAATGAGCGGTATTTATTCTGCGTTCAATCGTCACTCGCGGAGTATTTCGACTCTGAGCTGGTGCTGTGCTCTGGCGCACGCTCATCCCACAAGAAGCCGTGCAGCATGTCCGCTGTCAACGCATAGCCGTTGCTCCGCACTTCCATCACATAGCAGAGCAGCTCTTCTTCCAGTTCGGGAAACTTGCGCGGCTTGCCTCGGAAAGTGAGCTTTTTGCAGCTTGCGTTCCTCAATGCATCCTTTTGGCTGCACCATCGTCGGACGCACTTCTTGACCACATCGAATTTCCTGCCAGCCGCACGCTTGCCGTGTTTGAGAGCAAACTCCCAGCCGTGCAGCTGTTAAGGTGCTTGCCCATCATGCTAAAATTGCAAAGCTTGGTGGCAGCACACAAAAGCCACAACTACAGTGAACTAACATGCTACCACAACTCCCGTGCCTTTGACAGGCACAAAAAACTGGAGCCGGTGATACTGATGCCGTGAATAGAGGAAGCTCGCAGTAAAAGTTAATGATGATGATGGTGAGCTGCGGCTTCGGGCGCCATCTATAGGGAAGCGCACCTGAAGTTTGCTTCCACTGCACCAGCGCCACTTCTCCCCTGCCGGTCATTTTGGCGTTGCTGTCCGGGCACGTCGCCGGCGGAGCGCATTGAGCCAGCAGCCTGTCGGCTGGTACGCGCGTGCCGCTCGCGCAGCTGGCACTCTCTCTTTCATTGTGAGCACGTGCCGTCCTGCTCGCGGGCGCACAAAAGTGGTGTTGCCGCTCGCTGTGAATTCCGCGACGTTCTAAGAGTGGTGAAACTGGTTGTGTGTGCGGCTGTCACAATAGTTCTGTGAACATCAACGGCCAAGGAATGCCCGTGTAATTCTACAGATTTCCTGGTGATGTCCTACATTCTTGGGGAAAAAAAAATTTAATATTGGAAAATTGTAACGTACAGTAACGGAAATATTGAAGGTAATGGTCCACCCTTTCTATATGCAGCAAAATCTTAAATATTTTTCATCGCTCGTATCGAGCAGTTGACGATAGGAAAAACGTTAATACGAAAAAAAAAATGCAAGCTTATAGATGGGAGATTGCTATAGTCAAATCTTCCAGTATATGAAAAAAAAATGCGGTCATACATTTTTTACTATTCAAAAATGTTTTTGTCCGGAATTGTTGCGTATGAAATGGATCAGAACGAGAAACGGCAGGCCTCGATAACTGCTATGGGCAGGGTGAAGTAAGCTTTTTCCTGTTACTAAACACGTTTGGTATGTCGCACGCGTAATATTATTTCTGCGCAGTTTTTGCTGTAATTCACTAAGCATGCAGTGTTTAGTAAAGCTCGCGCTAACGAAACTCATTTTTTTTTACCGTTTTTTATTTTGGAGACTGACTGCAGCTAGCGGCATTATGCAGACGCGTGTGAGGCAAGGTCAGTGATCGCCTGAATGTTCCGACTTGTGACGCCGGGCTCAATTTTCGAAGTTGCTTTACATGTAAAAAATTTCAAAAAATAAAAATAATCAAAATGTTTGCTTGCACATGAATGAGCGTTTGCATATGAGCGATGGCTCTGCAAATAATTGTTTTGGGGATGCGCGTGCGCTGTAATCGGAATTAAAATAAATATACGAACCGCTTATCTCCGTTGTAGCGATTGACAAACTAGAGCATTTTTTCTCTTAGCCGTATATAGCAAGCAGCTGGTAGGCGCATTTCGTGCGTGTTTTCGTTTTTCTCCTCAGCCTCGCGTGTCGCCTTAAGGCCACTTTATTTTAAGTTAAAATAAAAATTATTTCCATCATTATTCATCGAAACACGTAACAAAATCCTTATTATTTGGCCAACAAACGTGCATGCACCGAAGTGCTCAGTCACCCAACGAAATTAAGCATCTTGCGAAGATGGCCGTGCCAAAAAAATAAAATGGTATTTACCTCGAATTCCACGTCTTAAATGATCTCGTCATTTACTTGCGATACACATTTCGCCGTTACGGTACCGGCTTTTTCGTCAACAATCTGCTTCACGTAGTGGGCCTGATCCACTAGCAGTTCCTTTTTCAAGTTCGCAGCGAAAAAAAAAAATTCACTGTCCACTATTTCTTTTAAACTACATCTCAGAGCGTACTGCCGCGACCGAAAGAAGTGCGAACAGCGGAGTGCCTAGGCTCTCCGCTGTTGGAATTTATTTTCGTCACGCTTATGCTTGGCTCGCAACACAAATACGCTAGAGACATCCGTGATACAATAATGTACCACTCTAGCGTCTTTTTGTTACTACCGCGATAAAAACGCATTGAAGATAAATTCCGACTGCGCAGCGCGTGGGCGCCGTGCTGTTCGCATTTTTTTCTAGCGCCCCTGTACATTTTGCTAATCCTCTGAAGCTCGCCAGCGTTCAAGCACGAGGGAAAAAGCTCGGGACTGCACAAAGAGATTTGCAGGCTGGCCAACACGTGCAAAGTACGTGCAGAACTGGCTTTTTTTCAGGGGAAAGCGCGCTGCTCGCGCAGCTACTCAATGGGAGGGGTGACCGGTTTGCCCGGACAAAAATAGGGAGTCGGTCGGAGAGGGCGCTTTTCACTGGCGTCCGCAGCGCCCCCCTGCGAAGCTGCGGTCCCCTATAGGTGGCACCTGGGAGCTCCTGTGCACGTGTGTGGTCTTCACGATCAAGCGCACCGTTGCTCGCAGCCGGAGCCAATCGCGGAGGCCATGGCGCTTGTATTTCGAAGGTTATTCCCGCGTGGTTCGTGAAAAGTTTGGGTGCGGCCCTTACACGGATCTTTTTTTTTTTAATATTTCCTTCGGGAATACATGGTGCGGCCCTTGCATACATTTAAACTGATGCTAACTGTTCAGTCGTGCCTCGTTGATATGGAATTCTTGAATTATGGACAATTTTTCTGGGGACAGAAATTTTTCTCTGTATTTCCACCTCCTTAATATGGAAACTCGCTATCTTGATAAGGGACAAGGTGAAAGTGCACACCACCCATGTGGGTTACTATGCGCAGCAGTGGGAACAAAATGTCCCTTGCCGGATTAAGGTGAGGTAGTCTTGCGATTGTTCTGCGGCTGCACATCAGCGAGCAGCAATGCCAAGATGCCTTTTGCCATGTATGATTGTGAATAAATTCTCTGTGCAACTTGTGCTATGGGGAAAGCCATGTTAGGCGGCTGTCAGCCAACTGAACGCGTATGTATACTAGTGGTATGTGAACAGTCTTAGGAGGAGATGTGATCACGCCATGAGATACCATCACGTGTCTCATAGACTGCCAGGGTCTTGAAAGTGTGCCACCTTAATTCAGATACAATGGTGATTTCGTCTTAATTTCCTCTTCACTGCACACCACTATGCACAGAAGCAGACATTAATGCCCAAGTGTTATTTTCCGAATGAGTAATTTTTCTTTGTATTTCTTCATGATCCACTATTATGGAAAACTTGCTGCATAGACCTCTGTGCTTGAGAACCAAAGTCTCTGCATTAACTAGGCACAACTGTATACGAAGCAGACAGGGGTTCCTTGGCTGCTTTTCTCAGAGCAATCTGGCAGTGGCAGGTGTGCTGAGCTGCAGTTAACCCTCTCGAACACTGCATGTTGCCTGCAGTGTGATGAGGGTTTCGAAGGTGCTGCCATTCCTTGAGCAGCCTTTTGTTTTGTGCTTTTCACGCCTTTCTTCCTCCGCCTGAGCTCTCGGCCATTCAGCACCAGGTTCTTGGGATGCATTTGTCTGCCACTGTCGAGGAGAAGAGTTGCTACCATTGTGGACAAACGTCTGGTGATTGACACATGATTGGCTGCTGGTTGGTGGGAACATGGCGTGCAGTGAGGTCCCAAATCTAGCGCAGTTCTCTTCCCTGTTGTGTTTTGTTGTGCCTTCGTTCGGCTAGGATGCAGAGCACACCTGAACGCTTCCCTTCCTGTGGTGTTTTAAGTCTTGGTACGACAGAATGGTCGAGGAGTGGAAAGCAGTAGGGTTATTCAGTAAAAAGGGGGAGCAAAGAACTTGCAGCTACAGTTTTTATTGGGCGCAAGAGGAAGAAGAGCCACTTGGTGTAGTTACCACACAGGCTATCACTTTTTCCCTGTGCCTGTTTTTCTATGTATATGGCAGCATCTGTCCAACATGTAGAGGCATACCAGCTTGTTGCCCACATTTCTCATTTCTTTTGCCGTTTCCTTTTAGACCAAAGACACGGATGTTTTCATCTGTGAAGAGAAAAACGAGGCGGGAGAGGCCACGGATGCACACCCGTTGTGTGGGCTGGTCCTCACGGTAAGCGGCCTCTGTCTTCCTCTTTATTTCGTTCTATTTGCATTTTGTGGGGCAAACATGCAGTGATGGCATAAAGCTAGAGCGTGCAAGAGGACCAGGGTTCAAATCGCGATGCTGTGCAATTCTCCACCAAATTTAAAAAAAATAAAACAAAGATCCACTTGTCAATGGAATTGCATAACTAGACCTGGGGTGTGGCCTGATCTTGGTGACCAGAGGCGACAACGCACTTCCTCACCAGAACAGGATTTGGCCATCCTGTTGTTGTAGTACTTGGCCACAACCTCCTATATGAATACACCAATTAACCCTCGGCCCTCACTCCCCGGTGGCTGCGGAGCAGCTGACCACGGCGGCAGTCAGATCTGTGACGCAGCGGACGGTGCTAAGAATCATTGGCTCCAGACAGGCCGCCACTGGAAACTGAAACTGGCAACGTTTAATGCTACAGCCTTATCCAGTGGGGCTAGTCTAGCAGTGCTGTTCGAAGAACTAGCGGGTGTTAATTGGGACATCATAGGGCTCAGTGAAGTGAGAACAGATGAGGCATACAGACAGACGATAACTAGGTATGGTATTCCTTATCAATCAGGATATAGCATGCAACATGGAGGAATTCTACAGTATTAATGAGAGGGTGGCAGCTATCATAATTAGAGGCTTAATAAGGGGTACAAACTGAAGGTGGTACAGGCGTGCGCGCCTACATCCAGGCGTGATGATCAGATCATCGGGAGCTTCTGTGAAGACATAGAATTAGCAATAAGCAAAGTAAGAAAACTGTACTCTGTACTGATGGGTGACTTCAATGCGAAGGTAGGAAATTGAGCAGGCTGGAGACCAGGCGGTAGGCTCTAGAAATAGCAGAGAGGAGTTATTAGGAGAGTTCGCAGATAGAAATAATCTACGGATCATGAATAGCTTCTGCAAATAAGAGAACAGGAAATGGACATGGAAGAGCCCCAGTGGTGAGACTAAAAATGAAATAGATTTCATGCCATGTGCTCACCCTAGCTAGCATCGTGCAGGATGTGGAGGTCCTCAGAAAGATGTGTTGTAGTGACCACAGGATGGTGAGGTCTCGTATCAGCTTAGATTTGAAGAGGGAATGGAAGAAACTAGTGAAGCGGAAGCCCATTAAAGAGTTAGCAGTAAGAGGGAAAGTAGAGGAATTCAGGGTCTTAGTGCAGAACAGACATGTTCAAGAAGTGTTCAAGAAATGAATGATAATCTCGCAGCTATCATTACAGAATGCACAGTAGAATTTGGCAGTTGTATGGTTAGACAGGATACCGGCAAGCTCTCTCAGGAACCAAAAAATCTGAGCATGAAAGCATATAACCCCACAGACAGAATAGAACTGGCAGAGCTGTCAAAGCTAATCAATAAGCACAAGGTAGTCAGCATGGGGAAAGTTAATATGGAGAGACTTGAGCATGTTCGAAAGACCAGAGGTAGCCTAAAAGCAGTTAAGAGGAAGCTAGGCTTGAGCAAAAATCAGGTGTATGTGTTAAGAGACAGGGCAATGTCATTAGCAGTATATGGATAAGATAGTTGAAGTAGCTGAAGAGTTCCGCACAAATCTATATCCAGTGTAATCACGACTTAAATGAGAGAGGCAGTAATGCACAGCAATGGGACGTCCCGCTGCAAACGAAAGGGAGTAAAGAAAGCCTTAGGAGTAGTGCAAAGGGGGAAAGTACTGTCGAGAATCAGGTAATAGCAGATCTGGTGAAGGATGGTGGGGAGATTGTGCAGTCAGCTATGCGTATGACAAGTAGTGTAGCCCTAAAACGGAGGGACTTCAGCCTGGACATGATGCAGCCGAAGACTGAGAGCAGTTGATAGCAGATTCATAGCTATTCTGGAATCCAGGAGATGACATCTTTGTTTTAATAAGGTTTGTTTTGGGCATTTCTGTGGCACCTTTGCACAGTCTGTGAAAGAAGTGTCAGATCGTCCAGATTGGTTTGTGCAAGTTACAGTGAAGATGAGCTTCGAAGCAGTTGAACTTCACAGGGGTGCGATGTTTCTTTTGTTTTCAGGAGCTGGAGAAGATTGGGCCCAATTATGAGAGCCTTGTCCGGAGTGGCCAGGGTCGCAGTGCAGATTCACAGGCTTCCTCAGGCAAGTCCCGTGGCGTTGTCATGGATGCTGGGGTTAGTTTGCAGCGGCACTGTTTCACCTGCGTGCATGTGCAGCAGCGCAGTGGACTGCAGTGAGCACACTCGTGGTGGCTGATTTACCTGCTGGAGGCTGTATATACAGATGGGGGATGTGCCATAGACAGCGATTCCTGTTAAGGCCTTCAATGCCTCATCGTTGTAAGCAGGAGCTGTCGACAGAAATGTCACGCTTTTCAGTTGGTCGAAACGGTCGTGGCGTCAGAGTGCGCGAATTTCAAATGGGGCCAATTGTAATTTGGCTAGTAACCATGCATCCAATTAAAGGGAACGTATAGTGATGCTCCAAGTAAAGTAAATAAATAAATAAATAAAACCAAGTAGGAAATTGGTCGAGTTGGGGAATCGAACCAGGGTCTCCGGAGTGTGAGACAAGCACGTTAACTACTCCGCCATGCCAGCTCGATGGCTTGGAATAAACAAAGGTGCTTCTAGTGAATACGGTGTCTTCGTTGACTCCCATCTTCCTCCTTTCCCGTTACAGCGATGTTCAGGTGTCCACCGATGTCCACCGAGATATGCGAGACAGATACATTTCCTTTCCTCAAAAACCAATTTACCGTCGAGCAAGGCTTAGAGCCGAATGGGCGATGGCGTTCTGTGGACTCCCTGGCAGTGTTGCAAGACGCTGTCGCATTCCACTCTTAGAGGCAAGGCTTAACATCTTAACCACACATTAGTGACACAAGCAGCAACACCGCGCTTAGGGCTTTCGCCTCACCGCACTTTAGGTCAACAAAGCGCCCCCCTGAATTTTCTTGCTGTAATAGCCTCTGACACATTGGGTGTGTTGCACGGTGCAAGCCATCTGATGGTTGCACCCTTTGCGTTCATGAGTTTAGCACTGGACACGTTTAAGGGGCAACGCAGGTCTTGAAATGAGCATTTCTGTTATTGAAGATATTGTACTGAAACTAGGTGTGTATGTGTGGTTCTTCTTCCTGTTTTCAAAAATATAATTAGTTTCGGTATATCTCAGTTAGTTCTCATAATGTAGGAAAATAACTGAAGCCTAATTAGTTAAATTCTTTCGGTTTATTGAGACACTTTCTTTGTACATTTCTTGGTTTCAATTGAAATGGGGCTGTAGCCAGAGACCTGCCATCTGGAGCTACACTAATTATATTTTGTTAAAATACATTATATAAATATGTTAAATTTTGTGAAGGCACCTTAATTATGAAGTATATAGGTAGGTGACATTATGGTTCACAAAATTTGAAATGTTTGTCTCAGCGAAACAAAAATGGATAGCTCCACAGTTTAGTTCTTTCTGAATTCAAAGGTACCAGATTAATTGAAAGTGTGCCATAAAAACATAATAAAAAACTTCTGTAAGGCAACTCATGTTGGCAAAAAACATTAAGGTGAGAAAATCGCGTTTGAAGTGCACGTGCCAGCCATTCGGAGGTTGTTGTAGAGTCCTCAAAGAACAGTGGAATGCGCACGTTCCAAAAATGTATCACAGTAGTGAGCAGTATTAAGTTGTGGGGAAGGGGCCCAGCTTTCAAACAAAACTAAGATGGCGGCCATCGAGGAAGCGGTCGTAGGAAGCGACAGGTGCAAAGTCCTGCTGCATCGCAATTTCACACCTTGATAGGTGTGAAGTATATGGATTAGTTGGAGGCCGAATTTAGACCTCGAAACTTTTTAGGCGGGAACTTTAGCGTGTATTGATCCCTAGTATGACATTTTTGCAAAATCAAAATTTTCGCATATTTTGATCATTTCAAGACCCGCGTATCCCCTTGAAGGAAAAAGCCACCACAGAGTGGCTCATTGTTTATGATGCACGGCTGCTGACTCGAAAGATGCGGGTTCGATCCCGGCGGTCGCATTTCAATACACTCTTCGTACAGTACACTCTTCAGTACACTCTTCGAAAGAGCACTATTTTAATACAGTGCTTCCAAGTTTCATTGTAGAGGAACCAAAAAAAGTTTTGGAATTATATAAGCGAAAAAAAGAAACCAGTGTCGCAAATTTTGGTTGATGGTTCTGTAGTTACCGGTCACGGGGATATTGCGCACCACTTCAGTGACTACTTTCACAGTGTGTTTTCAAATTCCGGTGCTTGTACATCCAGTGACGCAGTACTGTTTGACCTCTGTGATGTAAATTTTGTTTTATACCCTGGCGTAGTTTCAATGCTACTGAATTTAAAAACTAAATCATCATGTGGTCCCGACAACCTTCCTAACGTGTTCCTGAAGCGACATGCTGAATCTGTTGCAAAGTTTCTAGTTATTATATTTCGTATTTCATTACTTCATGGACACCTACCGAGCGACTGGAAGATAGCCAGGGTTGTGCCAATACACAAGAAAGGTGACCGTGCATTATTACAAAATTACCGTCCAATATCGCTTACGTCATCTCGTACTAATCGAACATATTATTGCCAACCAGATTAATGAATTTTTAGATGCGCACACAGTCCTCTCTAATTTCCCGCATGGGTTTAGAAAAGGATACTCAACAATTACACAACTAGTGACAGTTATACATTCACTCGCTTCATGTCTTGATAAGAATGGCCAGATTGATACAATATTCCTTGACTTCAGCAAAGCTTTCGATAGGGTTCCCCACGACAAACTGATATTAAAACTCAGACGTATTGGCCTTCCGGAAATTTTGACCATATGGATATCAAATTATTTAACCAATCGCTACCAATTTGTCGCAGTTAATGAGCAACAATCAGGTTGCCTTCCAGTCGGCTCTGGCGTGCCCCAAGGAAGTGTGCTGGGGCCATTATTATTTTTATTGTATATTAATGACATTACCACTGAACTGGATCCGAATGCGCAAATCAAGTTGTTTGCGGATGATTGTGTGCTCTTTTAAGAAATAACTTCAATTGACGATCAAATCCATCTTAACTCCTGTCTTGCTAAGATTTTTTAATGGTGTGAAACGTGGGACATGAAACTTAACACTGATAAGACCGTCTTTCTTCGGTTCTCTCGCAAAAAAGCTCCGCTTTCTTTTAACTACAGCCTAGGTTCGTCACCTTTGCTGGAAGAGACTAAATATAAGTATTTGGGTGTCACACTTACTAACGCTTCATCATGGAATTTACATATAGATAACATCTGCTCTTCCGCACTCCGCAAACTATACTTCTTAAGACATAGGCTTAAAACTTCTCCCCCTAGCGTAAAATTACTCGCTTACAATTCACTAATTAGACCGAAACTCGAATATGCATGCGTTGTCTGGGACCCGTTTACTAAACACGATATCACCCGCCTAGAAAAGGTACAGAGAAAAGCTGTAAGGTTTATTTACTCTAAATTTTCCCCGTATGACTCACCCTCTGAAATAATGCAGGTTAATGGTATTCAATGTCTTGCACAACGAAGAAAAAATTTACGTTTGGAATTTCTTTACTTGCTTTGGAAACAAGAATTAGCTATTAACCCTGCCCCATATCTGTCGCTTTCAACGTCGAGGTATACACGCCACCATCATCCTAATTCTCTGACGCCGTATTTTGCACGAGCAGATTTATTCAAGTTTTCATTTTTTCCTCGCACAGTAACGGACTGGAATGATTCTTTATTGCCTTTCGCCACACTTTGATGTTTACTAACTTTGTTATTATTGTTTTGTTTGCCATTTTACCCACCCTGCTTGGACCTGTACAAGGTTTGCAGTATTGAATAAAGAAAGAAAGAAATGGAGGCGATGTGCTGAAGGTCCGTGTACTGTGCGGCGTCAGTGTATGTTAAAGAATGCCAGGGGGTCAAAATCATCTGGAGCCCCCCTCCATTACGGTGCCCCTTATGGCGCAAGTCGGTTTGAGATGTTAAAGTCCATAAAATTTTTAAAGGAAAATGAGAGTTGTTTTACAGCGCAGCTCTGAAGAGTTTGTTCATGAGTTGAGCGGCGCCCCTCGGTGTAATCGGCAGAGCGAACGAGCAGCACAGTGGAGGATGGAAGAGAGGGAATGCGGAGCGCAGTGGAGAATAAAAATGCGGCGGTAGCTAAGAGGATGCGAGGACAAAAGTGGAGGATGAGGGTACGGCGGCGATCCACTAAGAGATGGCGGCAGATTGTGCGCACCGTTGTCCGTTCGCCGGGGGAGAGGCTCAGTGGCAGTGGACTACTGTGCACTTCCCACGCCGAAACCCAGAGCTGCCTCCGTTCGGCACTGCGTGTTCCCTATGCACTCTCCTACAGTTCAGATACAATGGCAGCTGCACTCAAAAAATGCATTGCTAAGAAACGTTATTGTCGACCAATTTTTTACTCACCTCCGTCTAGGCAGGCAGTGTCAGTGCACCCGTGAAGTAGGTCTGGTCTGCGAGTTGAAGCAGCTAAAGTACATTCCAATGATGAGGAGGAGGCTCTCACTGACACTGCAATGACTGTTTACTTCAAATTGTGGTCCCCGAGTGGAGAGAAAGCAAAAAATTCCCATTTTTATGTCTCGGCCACAGTCGCAAGAAGGCTCCAAATCCTTTTTTTTTTATTTTTCCTCTTTTAATCATTGCGGAAGCCAGAGATTTTTCCACCTAGTTGGGGTTCACTGGTTAGGGCTTGCACTCTGGCAGACTATCATAGCAGCCAATAAAATGACAGGCGAAGCGCTGGCCAGCCAGCTTTAGGAATTGAGCCACAGAAGGTGGGGGTCCCACAGCACAACATGGCTTCTCCTTGGCAGCGAGTGTTTCCAGTATTCTTTGAAAGAGCCCTTCCCATAGACATGCACAAGTCTCTTGCTCCATTGGCATTGCTTTTTATTTTGGCTCCTGGGCGTGTGCCTAGGTGAAGCGGAGCGTGTCTTTTTCTGCATAGCCCCCCCCCCCCCCCCCATAGATTACAGCAAAATTTTTTGTCTTGTTTAGCTGTTGTCTATTGTCTTAACTGAATTTGTCATCATCATGACTGCAACCTGTTCTCAAGAGGAAAAGATGAATTGACCTACAATGAGTATGTAGAACTTGACTGCAGTAGACTCGAGTTAATTCAAGCTTTCGCTAATTCAAACAAATTTCAAAATCTTTGTTGTTCCGTGGATTCTCTTAAATTCGCTTATTTCAAACTTTTTGCTTCTTCCAACGCTCCCAGCACATGAAAAAGCAGTGGCGGAGGTCGGATACTTCAGGTTTGCGGTGCTGCATGAGCTGAAAATTCAGCCCTTCCAATCGGTTAGCTCAGATGCGGGGGGCTGTATCGATCGGGGGCTGGCGCATAGTTTCGTTTTCTGAGCCTTGCTACCAGCCTGCGGCGATATCAGTCGCACACCAGGGAGCCAAGGCTGGCAAAAAGGCCAGTGGCAGCACAGGAGAATTGTGGGTGAGGGAGAGCAGTGGCATCGGGTGCGAAGGAGATTGGTGTAGCTGTGCAACACGGAAGCAATCACTGACACTGCTGCCAACTGTGTGGAAGGAAGAGTTTGGTTTGGTTTGGTTTATCGTGGTTTAACGTCCCAAAGTGACTCGGGCCACTAGGGATGCTGTATTGGAGGGCTCCGGAAATTTCGACCACCTGAGGTTCTTTAACGTGCACTGACATCGCACAGTACACGGGCCTCTAGAATTTCTCCTCCAAAGAAATTCTAGCCGCCGCGGCCGGGATCGAACCCCCGTCTTTCGAGTCAGCAGCTGAGCACCATAACCGCTGAGCCAACGCGATGGCGGAAGCATTTGGAAACAGCTCTCTAGACCTGAGTGTCAACATGAAGGGAATGAAAGGGAGAAAAAGGCGCTTTAGTGGAGGGATATACAGGTTGGCCTCCATCGAAACTGACTGGGCATAGCTGCCCCCTCTTCCACTGCAGACTACCGCTGGGTCTCCCTTGCAGTTGAGAGCCTCTGGAGAGCCTCAAAGTGGTTACCTTTGCTGCCAGCCCCAGAGGAGTTGCCATTTGTGTGTGAAGCTTGCACGGGTGAAGGATGTAACCACTAGACAGACATTGCTGTCATGCTTGTGGCGAAAGTCAACCAAAACGGGCACTGTCATTGAAATCCGCTTCAGCGTCTTGAAAATGGGACATTATTCGTTCAGGACCAGCCGTCTGGGAACTGAGCCTTATGCAGAGTGTGGAAAAAATGGGCGCACCCCATTGGAGGCGTGTGGTGCGCATGTTGGTGCCCACAACATGCGGCATAAGAAGTGCTAGCTAGGTTGATGACTTCGGTCTACACGGTGGCATGTAAGTATGCTTGCAGCTGTAACGAAGCAATGTCTATAACCAAGATGTCACGGGGCCCCTTTGAATTTGGTATAACGAGGTTGAGCTACAACAAATTAGCAAGTGTTCACTGTGGTGACCTATTTACTGGGCTAAACACACTGCTGCTGAAAATGTTGCAGTGGATGTCGAGACTAATTGAAAAATGAAATTGGACCATCATACCTTGAACGACTGGATCCAGTGCAAAACCTATACTCCATCCCATAACTAACTTGCAGCACTACCAAAGGCAGAGATCTCCTCAGCCAATCGGGAGAGTGCGTAAACATAGTGCTCCGCACCTAGCCGTCTGTGTGTCGCCTGCTCGCGGAGTACACAGATATGATTAGAAAAGAGTATAAGTCAATGCCGTCTACATACCGTCTCCCTGTGCTTGCTTATACACGCTAAATCAAGCATTTTGCATGATGTTACGCCATTTTTCACATTCGTACTTTTAGTTAGCGCATGGATACGGAGACAGAACGATAAGGTCAGCCTAGTGGCGCCTAGTGGTGGTTAGAATGGGAAGGATTTTCGTCAACAAATCCACGCTTCTCTTTAGAAATAAAGCAAATTATTGGCAAGATAAGACGAAGTGAAAGCCCGGTGCCCCATTTATGGTCAGTGAACATACTGACAACGGCAGCAACAATGACAAATTCAGTCCAAGATGAGAAGTCCTGCTTCGAAGGGCACCGCCATTTTGGAAGTGATTTTTAGAGTATGCAAGAGTCACGCACGCAGAACTCTGGAAATAGCATACATAATGCAAGTGTCCGTTAAGGCTCGATATGAAATAGCGTTTTGCACATTCGCACTTTAAAGCAGGCTATCCCGTATGCCCGTGTGCGTATTTTGTACTGCCACTACAGTCCGCAGCGTCGGAGCATTGCATGTGCACTCGTGGAAGCTTTGGTAGTGCTGCGTGGAACTACTGGGATGGGGAGTATAGGGTTGCATCTCTCAATTCGCACATACATAACATCACCAGTAAATAGTCTTCACTTGGATGCGAATGAACTGCCCCCTCGCAGACAGAAGAAAAATGCTTTCATGTCCCTCCATTCTGAAAATAAGGTCATTATCAAAACACCTCTGTTTCCCCATAGTTTCCAAGTGCACTTCCAAAGCTCTAAAATAAACCTTATCAGGCTTGCTACTCCGCTTTGCTGGTTTATGCCAAGAATTAAGAATACTAGCCGCCCTACCTGGTATTAGCCCAAGACATGATTTATTGCCACCCTGGTACAGCCTGTCTTCTGAATGCGACTACACATTAACACACTTTCGTAAGACGCAAACACCACACGAACACATACTACAAGAATACCTAGCTCTAAAAGAAAAATATATGAACTGCACTTTACACAGATGGCTCAAAAAGAGAGTCGTGTCAGATAAGTGCTGTTGTACAAGGTAACTGGGAAAACAATAGTAAGACTACTGTGCATCTATATTTACCGCTGAATGTTATGCTGTCTGCGTAGCTGTAGACAAAATAACATCAATGACAACATGATTGTTTACTGATTCCCTGAGCTTACTCACAGCATTACATTTCAGAAGTGCAGCTGAACCCCTAGTTGGAAGCGTCATTCACAACATAGAAAAAGCCACAACACAAGGACACACGATAAGATTCTGCTGGGTCCCGAGCCATGCCGGTATAGATGGAAATCAGAGATCCAAACTGTGTGCTGCACAAGCATGGAAGAAGGAAATAAAGAAAATACACATAGCCTACAAAGATAGCATTAAGTTCGTACAGTATAAGCTGAGAGATGATTCGCAGGCTAACGGGAAAGATGAAGTAAATAAGTTACACCTGGTAGAACCCATCATTGGAGAATGGAAGACATGCACACACCAAGAACGTTTCATTGGAGTTATTTTATGCCGTCTCCGTATTGGGCACGCACACTTTACACACAACTTCCTACTAACAAAAGAAAACAAACCTTTTTGTGAAGAATGCGAAGATGAACTTATAGTGACTAAACTACGTTTTATTCTTATGCATGAAACCTGAATCACTGAGAATTTTGGATTGGAAAACATTTATTGTCAGCACTGAGCCCTAGTGGGCATTATACTAGGCGGCTTCGAGCCCATGGCTCTTGGCGACCTTGTGAGCCCACTCAGTGGCCCGGACTTGCGTCAACGGGTCTGAGCTGGCCAGTATAGCCTCCCACCGCTCTAGAGAAGGGACTGGTAGTAGGTCCGCCGGTGGCGGCGCCTTTTTGCATCTCCATAAAATGTCATATCCGGCTATCTCGCCGCATTGTTTGCAAGTAGCGTTGTATTGTGTTGGATACATGTGTGCTAGTCTCGACGGGCTAAAGAAGGCACGCGTCTGGAGCCGACGCCACGTTACCTCCTGGCTTTTGTCGAGCTTTTTGTCTGGTGGCGGATAGATCCTCCTTTCCAGTTTAAACTGATTGGTGTATTCGTGAAATGATATGAATGCATCTCTCGTGAAATTTGGGGACTCAACCCGGCCCACTGCTCGGCTGACATAATCTCGAGCTACACTGTGAGCCAACTCGTTTCCCCTGTTCCTCGAGTGTGCCGGCACCCATATTAGTTCCACCTCTCTTTGGTCCCAGTCTTTATCTCTTAGGATTCGTTCTGCCTCCTGGGAGAGCATACCCCGCGCAAAATTGTTGATAGCCACCTTGGAGTCGCTAATTATGGTGACTGCTTTGGTGCTGGCCATTGCCATGGCGATAGCCGCCTCCTCCGCTGTCCCCGAGTTTTTTGTTTTGACCGAACCGGCCGTTAATGTTTGACCCGAGTCGTTCACGGCCACGACCACAAAGGAGTCGCCTCCTTCGTATTCCGCCGCGTCTACATAGGTTGTGTATTCCGAGCCTTCGAGCTTGGCTTCAAGGGCCTTTGCTCTGGCTCTCCTCCTGCCTTCGTGAAAAGCAGGGTGCATGTTTTTTGGAAGTGGTTTAATAGTGAGTAATTTTCTAACTTTGGTCTGTAATTTTGCCTGCGCGTTTCTTTCCAGAATTCTATCATGCAATCCTAGGTTGCTCAGGATCTTTCTCCCCGGGGGTGAGGTCGCAAGCCTCCTTAATTGCGCAAATATATGTGCCTCGCATAGTTCCGTGGTGGTGTTGTAGATCCCCAGTTTAAGAAGTCTTTCCGTAGGAGTGCAGTGGGGCAGCCCCAATGCTGCTTTATATGCCTGCGTTATGATCCCATCTATTTTGTTCTGTTCTGCCAGCCCTAGCTTGAGGTAGGGAACAGCGTAAACTATTCTGCTTATCACGAAAGCCTGAATCATTCGGCAGAGATCTTTCTCTTTGACTCCCCGTCTTTTGTTAGCTATTCGCCTTATGAGCCTGGTTGTCATGTTAATTGTGGACTTAAGCCTGTTTATTGTCTCTGTGTTCTTTCTATTGTCCTGTATTATAAGTCCTAGGACCCTGATTTTGTCAACTCTGGCTACCGGAGTCTCATTTACCAGTATGTGAATGTCTCCTGCGTTGGTATCGCGTTTCCTAGCCCCCCGGATCACCAGAAGTTCGGATTTGCTTGGCGAGCATTTTAGTCCTGCCCATTCCGCGTAATCCTGGACAATATCGATCGCGTGTTGGAGATTTTGTTCTATTTCCCCATCGTTTCCTGTATGCGTCCATATTGTTATGTCATCCGCATATAGCGTATGGTTTATACCTTCGACAGTCTTCAATAGCGGCGGTAGGTTCTTCAACGCCAGGTTGAATAAGAAAGGAGAGAGCACTGAGCCCTGCGGAGTTCCCTTGTCTCCCAGCTTAATAGTTTCTGACTGGATGTCTCCTAGATTTATTTCTGCGGTTCTGCCGGTTAGAAAGTCTCTTACATAATCGTAGGTCCGCTTCCCAGGGGCAATCTCCGCCAGATTAGTTAGTATGACCTCGTGTTTGACGTTATCGAAGGCTTTATGTAGGTCTCGGCCCAGTATAGTTTTGGCGCCCCCTTTGTTGGGCGGGTCTATGATGTCTGCTTTGAGCTGGAGCATGACGTCCTGCGTGGACAACTTGCTCCTGAAGCCTAGCATTGTTTCAGGAAATACCTCCCTTTCCTCTGCGTATTCCTGGAGTCTGTTTAATATGACATGTTCCATCAGCTTCTCCAGGCAGGACGTTAGCGATATCGGCCTGAGGTTGCCCACTTCAAGTTTCTTCCCGGGTTTTGGAATAAAGATTACTTTGGCATGTTTCCATTGTGAAGGTAGAGTACCTCGTTTCCATATCTCATTTAGGTAATCTGTGACTGCCGTGACCGAGACTAGATCTAGGTTCCTTAGCATTTTGTTGGTTGCCCCATCTGCCCCCGCTGCCGACGTGGTTCTTAGTTGACTCATTGCTCTCCATACCTCCGCTATCGAGATGTCCTCATCTAGCTGTGTGTTCTCTGCTCCTTGGTAAGCTGGAGATGAACCCCCTTTGTCTGTGTTAAGGTACCTGCTCTTCAGTTCCTCTATTAGGTTCGCGGCTGTTCCCTGGTATTTGTGAATCAATCGTTTAAGCTGCCCTTGTGCCGCCGACTTTGTTTGTCCTGGGTCTAGTAAGTGGCGAAGAAGATGCCACGTGTTCTTGCACCCTAGCTTTCCATTCATTTCATCGCAAATTTGTCCCCAGTGTTGACGCTGAAGCTCGTTTGTGTAGTCTTCTATCTGTTTTTCGAGTGTCGATATTCTCTTCTTTAGCCTTCTATTGTGTTTCTGTTTTCTCCACCTCTTCAAGAGGCTCTCGTGGGCTTCCCACATGTGGGCCAGCCTCGAGTCTGTGATGTCATGTTCGGTGGTTGGGGTCTGTCTAGTGTGACTGTTTACGTCTCTTTTGAGTGTCTCAACCCATTGATTTAGATCCGATATCTCCCTCGGAGCGGTTCTGTCCCGGACTTTTCGGAGGGTGTCCCAGTCTGTCAGCTTCGTTTCGCGCAGCTTCCCCTTCATCGGCCTGGTTTGTGTTTCAATCTCTATGATAAAAAAATATTTTGCTCCATTTTAGAACAAACACATTCCTTTTCATCCAGCCTTGATTTTAGGTGAAGAGGCACTTGCTGATATGCCATATGTTTTTAGCTTTTTAAAGGTAGCAGGCGTCCTTCCAAAGCTCTGAATTCTGACCCTGTGCTTGGCTACATACAGTGATACACCTCAGCCGCTTTCTCATGCGTGCAAAGGCTGAGGCCTTCGTTTCATTTGTTGGGAACGCTGAGGTTCTTGCCCAGCCAAGATGGTCACTGAGAATACCCAACCTTTAAAGTTTATACCATTAGCCATTTCAAAAAAAAAAAAAATCCCTTTATCATTACCAGGCAGTACAACCTAACTTTTTAGTCCCTTTACACCACCATTGTATTGCACTCTTTTGTAAAATTCTGCAGAAAACAATTTTTCTATACCTTGAGCTTGGCACATGATACTCTTAGATGCTTATGTGACACTAAGCCCAACACAGCACAAAAAGGAAATTGGGCCAACAGAGTGCCCATTTAATCCCTGATGGTTCATATCCGGATGCGAAAAAATCTTTAATTGCATGTTTATGCATTGCTAGTGCTTGGAGATTTAGTGGTATATTTCCATTATTGATTTTGCATGTGTTTTCCTTTTGCGACTTTTCTGTGCCCATAATGAATTGATGCCCGTGGTGCTTTCCATTTCGTGTTCAGTAAAAATATTCTGGCCATTTGATCGGCTACCAATGTGTTCTTTAGCTTTTGTTAAGGAAACTGAGTCCCGATTAACAGTAGCCCTTGATGCTTGTTTTTTTTTTAGGCTCATCTGCTGCTGGAAAGAGTAGAGGCACCAAGCGGAAACTTCTGGGGGAAAGTCAGACAGCAACCTCAGGGAAGAAAAATAAAAGGTGCGCTTACCATCAGACTTTGCTACATGCAAATCTGCACACCTTGTAACAGGATTTTGAAGTAGTGTTCATATGCATGTATTATGTTGGTAAACAGGCTGATAAAATGTTGCCTCTGTTTCTGTGCAATGTAGATTTCAGTGATCAGTTCCAGCAGTTGCTGCATAGGTGTCACTGTCTGTCTAGGACGCGAGTCAGAAAACCAGAGAGGTGTACGTCTCCAAAAACAATGTTTACTGCAACAATCAAGATCAACTACAAAACTAAAAAACAGAGGGTTACATCACATAGATAAACATGCAAAAATCAGGCAGAGTTCCCACATGCAGGTGGTTTTAAGAACGACATCAAATAGTTCTAATTAGAGTCTTTTTAGTCCATGTAGAAATCGAATGAATGATAATGAAAACAGTCCGATCGGTACTTAAGGTGGATGAGGAATGTCGCTAGAGGAGACCTCGCCGGGGCCTGCGGTGCGTAGCCAAAGGAGCGTCACGACGGTCCGGATCGTTGCCGGGATGCGTCGACCTAGGAGGGCAACCTCAGAGCGTGTTTCCTTCACCGGCGTCAAAACTCGAGTCCCTTTGTCTGCCCTCGGGGCGGCCGCACGGAGGGCATACCGTCCTCCTCGCCCCGCGGGTGCATTGCGCCCATGTATCTTCGCGGCAGTGGTTTCACACGCACTTGCGGTCCCCAAAGCTGCGCGCCCACGCCGTCTGGTTTTCTTCGGTCTCCGTGTAAACGATTATTGCTTCCACGCAAATGCGCGCACTTTGCACCGTCTGCTTCGCTCCTTCGCCGTTGCTACGCCGGCTTCGTCCACTGCGGGCCCTACTTTCTATCTTCTTTTCCTTTCTTGGCGGGGCGTCTCGCACTCAGCCGTGACAATAGGGAAGTGCCTTTAGTAAAATTCAGCCTAGCATGTCTCTGGGGGTCTTCACGCAGTGAGAGGGGTATAGCTTTTTGTGTTTTCCTTTCTTGGTGTGGCTCATACCTGAGTAACGGGTGGAACTGCTGCGTCTTAAACTGCTGGCATCACCCTGCAGGAAACGTAGAGCTTAAGGTTTAGGCCATTCCTTTGTTGTAGCACAGCTATGCGATACTAATGGATGCGTAGTGTCATGTGACCGGTGGCACAGAGGGACAGCTGTTGTTGCTCGAAGAGACATGCCAGGAATCATGGAAATTTGGTAGCGTAGCTAGCGCATGCCAAGCACACAAAAACTTTGTCCACGTCGTCACCGTTCGCTGGGTTTGTAGCAACGTACTGAAAATAATAAAGGACAGAAGTTTTCCCTGAGGAACGCCAGATGTGACGTCACTAACATGTGATGAAAAGTTGTTGAAAACTTTGAACAGCCTCCAAAATTGAATAAAATTCTAGATCCAGGAGACAGGCAGTCGAAATAAAGTGATGACAATTTAGCTATGATGCAACAATGGGAGACACAAGCAAATGCTCTGGAAAAGTCTATGAATATGAAGTCAGTCTGTAGTTTTCTTCCATGCTCTTTTCAATGAGTTGTGCATCACAGGAGAACCGTTTTTTCCAGTGAACCTGGGTAGTACGGGCGCCCAGTGCTAGTGCCCATTCCTGGCAGGACACATGGGGCTCCAAGCGTCAAAAAAAAAAGTTAATTCTTATGTAGATTGGTTTCAATAAAGAAAATTTGGATTGTGTGCCATTTACCTACCTCAACACTTGGAGGAGCGGCAAGTTGTGCAAGAGCAATCTTTTAACCACCTCCGGTGCACGTGTTTGCAGTTCCGCTTATACCCCTGCCACACGGCAAATTTAATGTCATTCCCATCGAATGACATTCGTTCAAAACGACATTAGTTTGCTGCCACACGAGAAAATCTAATGTCATTCGATGAAAACGACATTAGGTATCGAATGAGTTCCCTGAACACATTCGCCTGCGACGTCCGAGCTAATGTGTTCCCTCGACACCAGAGACTTGGTGAGAATATACACCGAAAAACACGATTACAAAAACGTCACAAGCACTGTAATATTTCCGCGTCCCTACGATTGTGCTGTCGTTCATTTATGTATATAAAAATGCCAAATAGAATTGGAAAAAAATAAAACTCACTCTCGCTACCAGCCTTGCGTGGTTAACATTCACAACATGGTGACGCCCAGCTAGCCCGCTTCGGACCGAATACTGCGTCGCCGCTGCATTTTTCGACGCGATAGCTTGCTCTAAACGGTTATATTCGCTTTTATTTTGTGCATTCTCATCCCTCCGTAACAATATAGGTTTGAAATATCAGTTGCTTCTGAGATAAATTTCAGAATTTCTTGATGCTAGGCTTAACTATGTACGGCGTACACTGTCGTCATAGCAACGACCCCGAGCGAAGTATTTCTCCAACTTTGCACTAGAATCTACATTTTCATTTCATCCAATTGATTTACATTTAAAAAAAAACAAAGCCTTCGAATGCATTCATTACTGCTGTTAATAAAAGAGAAAAACGTTTTTTCGGCACTCAGTTCAGGAGGTTTGACTTGCTATCCTCTAGATGGCGCCACAGTGTGTTATGCTTCTCGCGCGCTACGCTAGTCACACCCAACCACCGTGCTCCCTACTAAAACTGTTGTGAGGACGGGCGGCAGTGCGCGCAAGGTGCGCCCGTAGCATGCGCAAAGCTTTTGCGGACGCACAGCTAATACTGTCTAATTTCACCATAGAGAGCATTTCACAATATGACGTCCGCCATTTGCCTGCCGCCGCTGGCTGATGTTTGGCTTGGACTTGTGGTGGATAGCAGTGATCAACACGTTATTGAAATCAACGTTTTTAGATCCCTCGCACAGCGCGCCTATCTATATACGTTGATTAAAATGAGGATGAAGATTTTAGAATCGGTTTCCATTAGCAAAGCAATACTTTTTGCAACGTATTGAAGCATACATCGAAATTTTTGTATGCTGTACTCACTGTACTCTCTTTCCATCGCAATCGCCATCATTTGCAAATGACATTAGTTTTTGCCGTGTAGCAGCGCGCAGAAAAAATGACATTAAGTCGAACAAATGTCATTCGATGAGAATGACATTAAATTTGCCGTGTGGCAGGGGTATTAGTCACGCAAGTGCGGAAGGTGCTTTTGATCTCCATTAGCTTAAGACTGTGTGCCTTGTGGCATCCTTTGCTTTGATTTGAAACAGAGTGCAGTGGAGGAATAAAAGAGAGTTGACATATTTGGAGTTAGCTGAGCTCAATCATGCTGAGCATGATTGAGCATGATGCAAAAACAGCGCAAAAAAACGACCAACAAGGTAGACACAGGACGAGTGCTGACTCACAACTGAGTCTTTATTCATAAAGGGAGGAACGTTTTACTAAGCTACGAGTTAGGAGGTTGACTTTTATGCGGCAGTATACGTTGATTGCAAAGTTCACCACGTAAAGGTAGTATGTTCCTACAGCAGACTTTTTTGCCTCGGTCCTACCTTGGTTTTGCCTCGGCAACCTGTAAAGGTTGCCTTCAATCTTTCAGGCAGTTTTCTGCGTGAGTGACCTCATCACAGGCACCTGCAGTGTCATTTCTGTAGCCACATATGCATGCCCCTGGCAAACTCAAGGAACTCCTATAGTAACCTGGTACAGCCTTTTATACGCAAATATGAGCAATTGTTTGGGGATGTGCATGGTAGTAAGTGCTTTGTGAGTGAAAAAAATGCATCTGTTTATCTAGCAGGCTTTGCTCAGTGGTGAATCCTGTGTGTTTCAGTGACCTGGTGATGCCCAAGTTACCACCGAATGGCTACCCCCTCGACCATCCGTACAACAAAGATGGCTACCGGTACATTCTGGCAGAGCCTGACCCCCACGCACCTTTCCGCCAGGAGTTTGATGAGAGCACAGACTGTGCAGGGAAGCCCATTCCGGCCTGGCTGTATCGCAAGCTGCAGCCGTCATCCATACTGCTAGCGATGCACGACCGAGGTGAGTATTGGTGGAAGAGTATTGGTATAGTTCCGATATTTATTTATTTATTAGTACCTGAAAGGCCCACTAGGGGCATTACATGAGGGGTGGGCTAACATATCATTTAATTAAATCAGTGATGAATGATTTGAAGGATTCCAGCAGGCCAGGATGGATGAAAGCTTCAGCGGGCAGGTCGTTCCACTCTCTTGCGGTCTGGGCGAAGAATGATTTCATACCCCTGTCACACGGGCACTTTCGATCCTCATTGAGTCAATGCTCATCGAACTCAATGCAGATCGACGGTTGTCACACGGCCACTTTCAAGCGCAATCGAGCTCGATCCTGCTTGACTCGATGCCGGCCCCTCAAGAGTGCTTGAGGTTCCAAGCACAATCGAAAGCACTCTCGCTCTCACGAAGCTATAAAAGTAAACACTAGTTAACAAAACAAAACTACAACTGTTGCTGTTGTAATCGATTAAAATGCAAGACAGAACATTTTCAGGCACTATGCCTGCTTATGTGCAAACATATTTATAAATAATCTCGACACCACGCTCCAAGCTTCTACGTCAGTGTAAACAATAAAGATGGCGTCCTCCAGCTCGTCGACGCGCAACTGATGGAGCGTGCGCGAGACAGCCGCTCTCTTCGACTGCTGACAAGACCGCCTAGATAATTTGCGGCGCCAGAAGAGAAACGCCGCAGTCTACGCAGAAATCGCGGAGGCGTTGCGGACCCTCGGGTTCCATCGCACAACAGCAGAGGTACAGAGGTGCGTCGCACGTCTGGCTACGGATTTGGCTGCCGCTGCCCCCGACGGCACAGTGTTGCCGGACATCACCTTGTTATGGCTGTTGGAGGAACATTTGGCGCCACCTAGCAAACATGAGGGAAACTTCTCAAGGTGCATTGAAAATGCCAGTGTAGCACCGGATGTTTAAAGCGTGCTCGAAAATCTCGATGCAGATCGAGTTCAATGAGCATCGAAAGTGCCCGTGTGACAGTGGTATCAGATGCGCAGAAATGGATGCTCGAGTTGTATGAACAGCTTTCGGATGACTGATGCGAAGTGAAAGGCGTTGTGCAGGGTTGATAACGGAATGACTCAAACGGGAATGATAAAACCTGTGGAAAAGTTAGTGTGTGGCTATTTTCCAATGGGATTCAAGGCTGGGGAGGTTGGCTTTCATTTTCAACGCTGTTATGCTCGTATGGCATGAATAATCAGTATATGCGAATCTTATCGCACGGCTCTGGACAGACTCGAGGGTTCTGGCTAGGTTAATTTGTTGGGGGTCCCAGACTGAGCATAAATATTCAAGTTTAGGACGGACAAGAGTTAAACAGGTGGGCAGTTTTACGGAAGCAGGTGCCAAACGCAAGTTACGCTTTAGATAACCAAGAACACGGTTAGCTTCGTTGGTTATGTTCATTATGTGGGTGGTCCAAGACAGATCCTGTGTTAGGCTGATGCCGAAATAGTTATATGAAGATGTGTGGGAAATCATGGAACCTTGAAGGGTGTAGTTGGGATTCTTTGCAAGAGTGGTTGAAAGGAAATAAAGTATGGCATGGTCTGTATGCTTCCCTCCTCGTTACTGGATTTGCTCGGATTCAATGGGAGCCATTTCGACAGTGTTTATCTCGCAACTTTACTTTGCCTCAGTTGCTGTGGCGGGGGTGTAAGCTTAATGCCTTCACCTTTAGGGGACGGTCAGTGCGCTCGGACTTGTAAGTTCGCTGCGGCAAATGGTAATCTTTGTCCGAGGGCATTCAATCAGAAAGTACGTCCCACCAGAATGTGAGGTAGCGTTGTTTTCAGTGTGAATATAGATTGGACCAGCTGAATATCTGACATTCAGCTTTCAAATTTGTAACAACCTGTGACGAAGTGAACTCGTATGGCTTCCAGGCTATTAATGAGGACTTGTGCCCACATGATGCTGGCATATTCAAGGATTGGCCATTCATTGGTTACGTACTGTGCTTTTTTTAACATATTTACTATGAAGGCTGCTTGAAATTTCTCCTAATAAAGTTGAGAATGTATCCTGCTTTCAGGGTCTGAAGAAAAAGTAACTTTATTCATTTACTCATGTTGCCTCCAAGGATCGGAGTATTGTACGAGGAGGGGAGCAATACTCCAAGGATTAAAATAATTTGGCTGCATGGATGGGGTTGTTCTTTCGGTTAAAGCAGGCATAACAACACTTGAAAACATTTACGGGTACGGCCTCTTTTGAAACCAACGGGGAAATGTTTTGACGTAGTGATTTTATTTTATTTATTTATTGTACCCTCAGGGCCAAAGGCATTACAGAGGGGGAGTGGGTTAATTAGGATAAAGAACAATGAATACAATACAGTGAAAACAGGTAGTACAAAATAAATTTTCTCCAGAATAAAACAAAACATTCACAAAGCGTAAATAACATAAAATCAATGTACACAACACAGTGGAAACAGATATAACACATGATCAACTTCCTTTTGATTAAACAATGTTAGCTATTGCGTCGTGAAAGGTTTTGTTGTCTGCAATGGCTGCAATATCGGGGGGAAGGCGGTTCCATTCCACAGATGTGCGAGGAAGATGTGACTGAAAAGAAGATTTGGTGTGGCATGTTGGGATGGCAACCTTGCGGTGGTGATCGATGCGACGTGAAATGTATTCTGGGGGTGATATGAAATAGTCGTGAAGCGCAACGTGATGATATAGCTTGTGAAATAGTGTTAGGCGACCAATTTTATGGCGAGATTGTAACGGTGGGAGTGACACGTTAGATTTCATGGCTGTGATGCTTGCCGTACGGTTGTAATTTGAAAGAATGAAGCGAACGGAATTATTTTGGACTAGTTCCAAGGAATATACGAGGTATATAATTAGATATTATATAAAAATGGCAATAAATAAGCCTATCTGTAACCTAGACTGCTCACACCAGCCAGTCTATATCCTGCGTGTGGCTCGGTGGAGAAGAACATTGTGAATGTGTGCTGTTTTATGATTACTCAGATGTTTATAATGCTTCAAGCCTTGAATGACTCAGGTACTAAAAGTTCAGAGCAAGCTGCACATTGCTGCAATTTCCTTACAGTCCTCATAAGTTACTTTGTGGAGTAGCATTTTGTGAAGTAAAATTATGTGCTTTCAGATTTCATAACCGGTTGTGTAAAGGTGCTTGTGAATTGCAGAACTGAAGTTGCCTGACCAGTAGCATGAATGCCCGTGGTGCATGAAATGTTTTTTTTTCCCGCTCTAGCGCCGCAGTTGAAGCTCTCGGATGACAGGCTGAGCGTGACAGGAGAGAAGGGCTACTGCATGGTCAGGGCTACGCATGGTGAGTTCGCTGTCTGTCTCCTGGCGTCTTTGCAAGGTTGATAACAGTGTTGGAGAGCACCTGGCATACACGACAGCAAGAGCAGATTTCAGGTTTATGCTGTCTGTAAGCAGTCAGGAGGGTCGCCATCCTGTGCGTGGGTAGTAAGGAAGCAGATGATAGAAATCTTAGCAGCAAGTGTTGGTGAAAGTTGCCAACAGAGTAGGCTGGGTGACTCAAGTGTGGATGATTGGCAGGTCCGAAGACATTTGTGGGCCATTCATGAAGGAAATAAAGTGGATGGTGTGGTATTGCACAAGTAGGGACCCCTTTGTTTGGACAGCCAAAAACAGTTCAAAGCAGAACGTCCCAGCCCGTGCAGCTGACTTTTGGTTGCCAGTGAAGCTTGGTTACGGAAGTAATCAGATTGTCTCTAAAGGTTCGCATAAGCTCGAGCCACCCATTCTGTTGCATGTACCGTACGACAGTGTTAAAACCTGGTATTAGTAGCTACAGTTTTCAATGCCCAGGGAGCCACCATTGTGGAAGACATACTTGGCGTCATTGTACATTTTCCTATTGTACACAGTTCAAGCAAATTATAAGATTGAAATGTGCTAGGAAAAAGAAAATGACTTGCAGCTTTTTTAATGCGAGTTTTTAAATACAGTCGCCGACTGTTTATTCGGACCTCACGGGGACCGCGGAAATGTCCGAATAAACAGGTGTCCGAAAAAACAAATTCAGAAAAAAAAGAGAAAGAAATCGTTTATTTACAGTAAAAACTCGTTAATTCGACACTGACGGGACCGCGAAAAATTGTCGAATTATCCGAATGTCGAATTATCGAATGAACAACAAAAAACAATGTTTGCCGCAACAGGAAGTATACCTTTATTTGGCAAGGAAATCTGTAATCACCGTCTGCTTTTTCGAGCGAATTTGAGCGACTACGATAGCTCTAACAGCTGCCAGGTGCTCCGCGGCACACGCGCCGTCAGGGATTTGTTCACAGAAGTCCTCCCGCACGGACAAGGCTTCTGCGGCTTCTTTCACCGTGCACTTCGGCATTTGGGACAACTGCTCAAAATCGTAAATCGTCGTCGTTGTCAGCGCCTGTCACTTTAATTATTTCATCCTCGGTCAGCTGACAGGACACAAAGGCGAGGCGCGCAGGCCCTGCGCGCTACCCACCCGAAAGCAGCGCGGGGAGGAGGTGGGGAGGAGGTGAGGAGAGCGCGGCTCCCCGCTTATCTGTTTTTTCAGCCAGCGGCCGCGGGGACGGCGTTGTTGCTGGGACGCGCGTCTTATCTTTTCTCTTTATCTTTCCTCTGATCTTTTAACTCTCCTCTATCTGCACATGGCAGCGGTGGTGGCTCGGCTGAGCCAGTAGGCAATCCCTTGCAATTTCCTTTCACCCTTCTCTCAGTCGCAACAAAACAGCAACAACAAGCAGCGCAGTAAACACGCTGACAAAGCGCGCATTTACCAAAAAAGGCGCCGTAAATAACCGCGATCGTAGAGACTGCTGCGACACAACAAAGCACAAAAAAAAGACGCCAGCCGCTTCGGCCGCCGCTAACTCGCTTCCTCGGATGGATGGATGATAATATGACCATACGGATGGCCTATCAGCAGTACAGTAGCGCCGCTCATGGCAGTGTTTTTTTCTTTTTGCTCTCGGCAAACCGGCTTGGCGGGCTGCGGAGTGAAGTCGAATTAACCGACGCACGGCAAAATTTGTTCGAATTAACGAGAGTTTCGCCCCATAGACTCCTATGTATAATTGTAGGGACCTCGCGCGCGCGTCGAATTATCCGATTTTCCGAATTAACGGGGGTCGAATTAACGAGCTTACATGCACTGGCTGATCCCGGGCTGGCGTTGCATATGTCTCCTCGCCCAACGCCGCCTCTCCTCCTCCTCCTCTTCTCCGTGCCTTCTTTCACCACCTCCTCTACTTGCCTCCTCCCCCACATCGTTTCGAGAGCCGTCGGGCCTCATCGCATCTGCACCGCTGCGTCAGTAATGCCAACCCTAGGGATTTATCCCTAGATCTAGGGGTTTTTTCTTTCCTTCAGGGATCTAGCGTCTTTTTTGTGAAATCTAGGGATTTTGAGAGGCCGTAGAATTGCTACTCTAAGCGGCTCAATGGCAGGTGTGTCTGATTATTTTGCGCTTGGAACAGAAAAAACTGTGAAAAATGCTAATTACTACTCCTTTATTTTTAGTATTCTGCGGAGCTGAGAGAGGGCGAAAGCAGTTCTGCAACGCGAAATTATCGACTGCTGCACAGGGAGGAAAAACGAAACCATGTGAATTTCAAACGTGCGTGCCAGCTCTGGCGCTTCGAGTGACTGCTGCTCTACGAAAGACGAAGTTGAATTTTAACTTGTGGTGCCTGGATCAAGGCGCTACGTTTACGCTCACCGCTTACCTTTACCAAAAAGTGCCACAATTGTTCGCATTCTCCACGTATGCTAGACCACTTGATTTAAACGTGCTGTTCAACCAAAAAACACATTCAAAGTTGTAAGGAATCACTTTCTGAATTTGTAATTACCAATCTTACGTTTGTATCATTGCTGTGTAACTGTAACAAGATTACATTTTTAATTATGTCAGTTTCTCGGGTTGTCAATCCTTAGTAGTTCCAAAGCTATTTGGCGGTCCTTGATTGCGACTATGATTAATAAATAACTGTGAGGTGAGAAACGCCATTTCACCGCTTCTGAATGTTCTCTATGAGGCGAGAAGGAGTCCTTCATTAATTCAAATATTTTCGTCTTTCTGTGTGCCTCTTAAAACAATCCTTAAAACAACCCTTAATGGTGTCTGAATAAAATACTTTCATGTGTTGACGGGGCTTAGCAGAAAATGCCAGCTCTTTCACCTTGGTATCAACTGCATTTATTTTTCAAAGGGCTGCATAGGTTCTTTGCGCGTAAAGATAAGCCAGCTGAAGGAGCAGCTCAAAATCCGGTGCGGTGAAACGGGAGTCGACTGCTTGTGAGCGTCGTTGCTCACTATCTTTCTCACCAGTGACCACACGTCTCTGTAAAAGCTGGCGCCATCTGTGGGCCCTCTATGTAAGGTAAATCTAAAAAAAAAGGAGCAATTGTGGCTAACACGGTTTTATTAATGTCTGACAAAAGATATAACCAATGGACGAAACAGTGAACTGCGCTGAGACTTTGCTAAAGCTTAAATGGTCGCATTAACAATTAAACAATTATAGGCTAGGGATTTTTCTTCAATCTAGGGATTTTTGGGGGTTCAATCTAGGGAGAAAACGTTGACCTGAGTTGGCATCATTGCGCTGCGTGCTACCACGGCGATCTCGCGGGCTTGCTGCCGCCGGCCTGGTGTTGCATAAGTCAATGCTCACGCGCGCTTCAACGAAACATCTTGATACTGCTACTCGGGGTTCAACAGACCCCTTTCGATGACAAAACGCCGGCTGTAAGCCGCCCTAGGCTAATATCGCATCTCCAGCGCTGCGTCGTGCTACCACGGCGCTCTCGCGGGCTTGCTGCCGGATAAACAAACAAAGCGGCTCCTGGATTGCCTTGAGATGGCTTACTAAGCTGCGGCCGGAACTGGTGTGGCGCGCCACCATGCGGCACGCTACCGAACCACGCGGAAACGATGATGATGAGCGGGAATTTGCAGTAGCGCCACCTCGCGGGGCAGCAAGGAGGCTCAGTTCAAAACAAAAATGGCGTTGAGCGAAGTGAACCGCGCGTCGGTGAGCGTCGGTGCGGCAAGTGCTGCCGGTCGAGTTGGCTCAAGGAGTGTCCGAAAAATCAAACGAGAGGCTGCAAGATGTCCGAACTTTCGGCAGTTGTTATACATTACGGTCTATGGGGAGAGTGGCGGTGCCACGAAGCAGTCTGAATAATCGAGCATGTCCGATTTTTTGGAGTCCGAAAAATCAGTCGGCGACTGTATTTCAAATGTCGGGGACTTGAAAATTTGGCATGAGATCTTTTTTATTCGTAAATAAGTAGGGTAGAAATTGAATTTCTTTTTTTTTTTTAAATCTATTCCCTGTGTCTTGTTGGTGCCTTAGGCTATCTCTACACTGAAAAGGATTAACCAAGGGCACCTGCTTTAGTGTAGAAAAATAATTTTCTTCTGCAGATGAGTGATAAGAGCTCCATTACAGCAAATAGATGTTTACTATCTGACAAGTTTGTTCTTTTCTTTACAATAAACTTTTGCGCTTTTCTTGTTGTCTCTCTAGCATTTCTTTGCCTATTCCGGACTTATCATTTTGCTTGCACAGTAAGGAATTCTTAAAACATGCCCGTTTAAACAGTAGTTTTGTGTTAAGAGTATTAAAGTCAAATCCCCGACTCGGCTCCCACTGAATACAATGCGTTTTGTAGCCACATAAAACAACACCAGCTTATCTCGTATGTATTGGATAAACGTACCGTTTCCACTTTTCGTCGTGCTCGTGCATGATGAAATCACGGCGGTTGTATTGCGTGAGGAGTTGCGCGAGTAAATACGGTAAGAGGGCGATCTTATGCCATTTCGGTTAAGCCTCGCTACCGTTTAGTATGTACCTTTTCTGAGCTCTGGCCAACTACCGTTTAATGAGGTTTTAGTGTAGTCTAACTGAGAGCACGATTCCTCAGCATCGCGGCTTCCACTTGGCTTGCCCGTAAGAGCAGCAGTGATGAAAATGTTTGATTTGTACTAGGAGGGTCCAGTATTGCCTTGGACGGAAAGGGTTCGAGAAGAAGGATGGCAATACCACTGACATTTAGCTGTGCAGAGCTTCCTGAAATGGTTTGCAAAAGCTCTCGTAATGGCTCACAATGTGGCAGGTGTTGAAAAGTGTTTTTCTGGGGCTGCACTAAGTGAAGGTCTTGCAGGTGTGGAAGAGGGAAGCTGGTATTACGAAGCCACCATTGAAGAAATGCCTGAAAACAGTGCCACCCGTATTGGCTGGTCTCAGGAGCTGGGTAAGTGGCCTTGGTCCATCTTTGTGTGGCTTTTCAGAGGGCTGAAATCTTTTCTGTCCTTTCAAGTTGTTAACCCCATTCTCTTTAACCTAACACACACCATGAAACATGTTTACCTTTCAGTGTGTCCTCCGGACCCTTTTCGAATTCCAAACCTTTCATTTAGTGGATGCTTGGAGCTGTGACCTGGTCAAAGCCGCTAACTTTCTGCAGTGGAAAATTTTAAATTCTGCGAATTGAGAACAAGGAATTGGCAGTATTCTGCAGGAGACGTCAAAATGATGCTTCAAAAGGCACATCGTGTCATTTTCAGGACCAAAGTTTCTCTTGGAGGTAGTTGAAAGTGGCCTTCGCCACTAAGCTTGAGAGCCAGCCAGCTTTGCGAAGATCTTGGGGCAAAGAAGCTGGCGAGAAGGCGGAGTGATTTGTGGGAAGCCAAGAGTCTGAAGCTTTTATGGAAACGTTGGAAGGTCATTCTAGTCATTCTAGTCATTCTAGTCATTCAGTAAACCAAAGACCTGTTATTTAATATTTTATTACATGTTGTCTCTAGCATCTTCAGTTGTCATATCTGTGTTGTTAGTCAGTGCCCCTTCTGCTTGGGACAACAAATCATTGGTGTGCAGTGTGACTAAATAAATAAAGTGAGTAAATAGGCGCAGCACTGAGCGGCTCAAAACACCATGGAGCGGCAGTGGCATTGATGGCTGCTCCTTGGGAGGTTGCGTGCATTAAAGTATTGGAGGCCTGGCTTTGCTCAACTGTGGTGTGCACATCTCTTAAATAAAGTCGATGTGTCCTCTTCTTCCGTGTTTTAGTGCATTTCGATGGGTAAACCCCAAGCAAGATCTTGCAATGTGTGTGCCAAGTGAAGTAAATAAATAAAAGTGCATTAAATAAATAATGCTGCGACTGGTATTTGAACAGTTCAGCTTTGCTGGCCAATCGCGCCTCGTGTTAAACGGCAACACACTCTCACGCTGTGCATTGCACATTGTCTTTTTTCATCAACTAATTCTGCTATGAAACTAATATACGCACTTTGAGCTATGTGATGATAGTGACAGAGAGATGTGTGCTGCATGCATTGGCATGGGCAGTGCTGTAGCATGAACACAGCACTAGAGCAGTACATGTTGGTGTTGACAACACTGCTGAAGAAATGCGACACTGGAACATAGGACGCAGACATACATTGGGTAAATTGGCATTGACGATGAAAAAGTTGAAGATGCACGTAACTGGGTCAGGGGACGCCTCAGTCGTGCTTTCAGGTACATGGCAGGGGTGTCCACCGGCAAAAAAGAACTGTGCTTTCGCTCAATATTTCGTTCTTAGCAGTGCTAAGCTGCCAGCCACTTTTTGGAGGGGGTCCTTCAGCTAGGGTTGGCGTCAGCAGTTTGAGATTGCATTATCATTGTAATAATATTTCTTGTAAATTTTTCTTGAGTTCTCGGAACTTCCCATCACATTATATTTGGGCCAGTAAGGTAAATTAGTCATTTTTTCCTCCTACTGATGTCCGTAACAACAGTAGCATCCAGAAAGAGAATGTGGCTGCTAACACATAATTCCGCGAAAAATTCTTAAACCCGCCATTTTCCATGGAATCGCGGGAAACTGTACTCTATTTCATACATAGCAGTCAGTGCTGTCAGAGCCAGTGTGTCTGTTGGCCCAGGCTAAGTCCGTGCCAGAAAAGTAGCTCAGAAGTCTAGAGTTTGACGGAAACCCGTCTGGTCGGGATGGTACATGACGAAATTAGAAGGTGCCGACCAAAAGAAAGGATGAGATGACGTTTCGGCTCCCCCACGGGACCCTTGTTCTCAATGAGGCAGAACGTAGCTGATTGCCAGAAACGTTCCGTGGTGTCTTCGCTCCTCCGACGAAAAGAGGTGTGTTCCAGAGGAGAAGACCGGATTGCTGAAGATGTATGTGTACGGCGAGACTTGTCCACCTGTGGCTATCCTGTACACGTCATGGACTCTGTACAGCGTCAATTGGAACGTCCCAGGCTGCAGGCAAATCCCGCAACCCAGAAACGAGCCGCGATTCCCTATGTCCCTGGCATCAGCGAACCTTTGGCGCGCATATTACGGTCATACGATGTAAAGACCGCACATGTACCCGCTCGAAAGCTGAGGAGTCAGCTTGTGCACGCCAAAGATAAACTGAAGAAGGGAAAGTTCCCCGGAGTTATTTATTCGATCCCATGTGCGGACTGCCTGTCTGTGTACATTGGCGAGTCGGGTGACTTTGAGCGGAGACTGCGTGACCACACGAATGATGTCAAAAACCGGCGCGCAGATCAAAATGCGCTTGCCGAGCACTTAGTGTCCGCTAAACACAACATAGACTGGGCAGAGGCACGTGGGATCGAAAAAGAAAAGGACAAGATATCACGCCTCTATCTGGAATCGCTCATTATCCACACGACAGTGCATACGCTTAATCGGAATGACGGGAACTTGCCCCCAATCTACGCCAGGTGCCTGGGTTCGCTCTTGCGCCGTGTATAAAATGGACAACGCAGCTACGTTCTGCCTCATTGTGAACAAGGCTCCCGTGGGGGAGCTGAAACGTCATCTCATCCTTTCTTTTGGTCGGCGCCTTCTAATTTCGTAAAAGTAGCTCAGCATGCAACCCAAGCATATTTGGTTGCGACAAATCTCAAGTGCCATGAGTGGCAGCCTCTGGCACTTCATTGTACTTCCCGACACATGTTTGTCCTGTGGCTTGAAGAAGTACAAATGACAAGGTGGTATGATGGTAGGGTGAATGACTCCATCCGCGCCTATATAGTAGCGCACACTCACTGTAAATTACAGCATCTCATAGCTTTAACGGAGATTCCCAGTGCATTTTATGCCGCCCATTGTTTTCGTTCGGACCTCACTTTTGACCCAGGCTTCGAAAAGAACAAATGATATGTGAAGAAGTATTATGGTTTTACAGGTGCACTACTGCCGCAGCCTCTGCAGCGTTGACTGCCCTTGGGCATGGTTACTATGACATGCTGCTTGAGGCAATAAAAACAGTTTTCTTTTTTTAGTTGTATGCAACCAAAACAAAGGCTTTTTGACTGGAATAAATGCAGTACAGTGAAAGCTTATTGATTCGGATGTGAAGGCACCAGGAAAGCTGTTTGATAATACGGTAGTTCCAACTATTCTGTGACCTTGAAAAAGCGACAAAAGCTGCTCGCATAATGGCAAATTTATTTGGTGAAAGATAGGGCATTGGTAGCCTGGTTTTGAGCTGACAACAGCAGGACATAGATTGCTTTTCACACTTCTGCCAATGCCAACTTGCGTGTCAAAACAGAACCTCTCTGGCGTCCTTCACAGCGTGACACAGTCGGGGTGGATCCCCCCGCTTGTGAAGGACTTCACCCACAGCTTAAAGGTGCACTGAAGAGGATTCTGAACATGTCTTTTTGCTGCGGGAACTCGATCCACACGTTCCTAGCATTCTTAGAAACAGTGACTTATTGCCCTGTGTGGCCGATTTCCCCAATTAAAACGAATTAACGTCCGGCTCCCGCCTTTTTTTTTAAATTCTGCTTCGTACGGTGGGCGGAGTCGACCAACGCGTGAAGCGCCTTTCACCCAGTCCCGTGGAGGCTTTGCTTTCGCTTTATTTTGTTTTTTAGGTTTCCATGAATAAATAGTTTCATTCGCAGATAATATAGCCGCAAAATAAGCCCGAAGAAATAAAAATAGGCGCGGACTATTTGCTACTACGGACTACTACGTATTACTCCGCCGATGGCGGAGCGGCAAGCCGCCACGGGACTGGGTGAAAGGCGCTCCATGCGTTGGTCGACTCCGCCCACCGTACGAGGCAGAATTAAAAAAAAAAAGGCGGGAGCCGGACGTTAATTCGATTTAATTGGGGAAATCGGCCACACAGGGCAGTAAATCGCAGTTTCTAAGAAAGCTCGGAACGTGTAGATCGAGTTCCCGCAGGGGCAAAAAGACAAGTTCAGATTCCTCTTCAGTGCACCTTTAAGATAGAAAGAAGCACCGACTCTGGTGCACCCATCGTCAGTCGGCAGGCACGCTTTTGTCGCACAAGTGCCCAGCGCATGTCCGGCACTCAGTGTTGCCCAGTACTCTCTCTCGTTCCCTTCGCTTGTCTACGCAGCTTTGTGCATGCTTTTGCCCCTTCACTATCCCCCTTGCAAGAAACTAGAGTGCCTGGATGCGGCTAATCACCCCGCCGCCGTTCAGAGTGGAGACTTGACTACTAATAACTGTCTCTTGTTTCACGGAAATTTTTTGTCCTTATTTTTGTTCTCATGCTACTAGTATGCTTATTGCATTTGTTGTAATGATGAGGTAAATGTCGTTTCTTCTCTTCCTGTCTGTGATTTTAATTTATTTGTATATTACACATTGCAAAATCTGTCTGCATTTGCCATACTTTTATCTTTATAGCATGTGTATGAATAAAGTGGGGTCATTTCTCTTCAGTTCACATCGTTTTGTGTCTATATTTCTGACAGTGGGGTGTTTCCATTGTCACTGTAAAAACAGTACATTGCTGCCGCACCTAAAAAAGTTCACTCCAGGTGCGCTGTTTCCGTATTAGAATACAAAACTGCTCACCTGGCTTTTGCAGCAGATATGGCTCGTTAGGCTCAGTCTCATTCAGGCCAGGTTGTTCAGTTGGCAGTGGACTGACAGAGCAGTCATTTTAAAATTAGAAGTACCACTCTGTTACGCCATACGTGGTCAACGTAGCAACGGCCGCCTCTGCTTTTTTTCGCCACCCTTTCTTCTTATCCTTGCCAGGCACACAGAGGGCTATAAGCCTGCGAGCATGACTTTTCTACTGTTCTGTCTGGTCAGTTGTGGCCTCTGAGAAAGTTGTGCTCTTCAGTGGCCAAGTGCGCATCATTCATCGCTTACCACTAAGGGCAAAGAAGCCCTACAATCACAGTGCATTGATCGGAAGAGAACCAATTTTACAAGCTCTCTCTCCATAGCATTGCATTGTGCACATGCTTTTTTCTGCACAAGCGAAAACAGAACACATGAAAGTGGGTGACAAGGGCCATGCAGTATTTATCCGTACCCACACGCTTGCGGGTATACAACAAGCAGTTAAGAGCAAAGCGTTTCGTTATCAAGAAATAAACCAAAGTTACACGCTGCCACATGTGCACAAAAGGTCCAGAATGCATCGAGGATAAATGCAGTGATAATATATATATATATATATGCCACTCAGTTGCAAACTTGACTTACGCATAACTAATGTTACACTTAAAGCTCTGCATCGTTGGAGCACAAACAGACAGAGACCAAAAACGAACAACTTGTGTGTTGCTTTCTTGGTCTTTGTCTGTTTGCACTCGAACCATGCAGAACCAGTAGCAACTAGCTCAGCTTTACATTTTGCTGAGCAAAAACTCATTAGTTACCAGAAAATATGGTACCAGAAAAAATGTTAGGATCGTCCCAAAGTTCGAATTATCGAATGACCCTGAAAAAACTGTCGAGAACTTCTGGCAGCACAGTAAATTTATGTAGTGAGAGACTGGGCAATGGCTTCCTGTTTTTTAAGATGGGAGCAGCGCGGCAATGCCTGTTTTTCACGTTTGTGTCAATTCTTTATTACATGCATATTGTTGGGAGCATCAAAGCAGAACTGCACCTGAATCATAAGGGCCTCCTTCACTGTGTGATACGGTACAGCTCCACTGCTACCAAGTCACATCCATCATAGCCAGCATTGTTCCTGGAGATGGGGCATCCGTTATTATTCATCGCGCATGGACATCAGAGGCACAAGTAACTTTGCAGCGTGTAACTGAGTCTACTTCGATGATTTCTCGTGCAGCGCCAGTCATACCTGGACGCAGCCTCCTCTCGGGAGGCTGTTCGAATTAGCTGGTTCGAGGCCCACAGCGTCTGAATCGGTGAACGTCCGACGCCATGGGCTTGCATGGCCGTTGGCTGGGGCCAAGCCGGCAGATTGAATTATCCAGATTTCAGAATTAACGGGGGGGGGGGGGGGGTCGAATTGATGAGCTTTTACTGCGCTTGCACTGCACACCTACAACTTGGAAAACCTTCTCTTGGAAAACGAGACAAGTCTCTGGCATGTCGCGGGCGTTTTATGCACTGGGACACACCACACACTAGCATTTTGCCCTAAGAATGCCACATCCCTCCCAGCCTGCAGTGGTGAGACATGGGTAGCACAGTGGCCCCTTCAAAGAATGACTCCACCACACATCGTGGCACCCTAGCTGGACGGATGCTAATGTGAAATCACTCCCTTATTACAAATCTACCCCACCTTGGGGGGATTCCCCTGAACATTGGACCAACGCTGTTTCCACTTGGAGTTATTCATCAGTTCACTCTCACCCTTCTAGCCATCCCAGTTAGCCCAGTTGGCGGTGAGGCAGTGGTTCGAACCCCGGACCAGGACGAAATTTTCTTCAAGTGTAAAGTGAGTGAAAGCTTTCCTTTGTAGCCATATGGCTGCACACGGGTGGATGGTAATGAGTAATTACTGTCTTCTGTGAATGCAGTAACCCTTTCAGACACACAGTATCTTCCACTCTTTGGAAAGAGCTGAAAATTTGTGTGTGTATTTGTGTGTGTAGAATCCCCTATTTCACAAAAACAACTGGAATGGGTTAACTCGCAGATTAGCAGCCCTATAAAACACATTTACGGGCAGGCAATTACTTTTCTAGTTATCTGGAGTGTTTTCTGCAATAAAAACTCGGCTACAATGTTCTCCCTCACCCCTTTCCTTTCACTTCTACACACTGCCTGCTATCCTTTCTTTCGCTGCTCCAGCTCAGGTGCTTCCAGCTGCGATAGCAGATGCCGGGCAACAAACATTCTTTTACCTTCCATATTAAATGTACCAATAAACACCTCTACTACTACTACTACTACTACTACTCTTTCCAGCAGGAATTTCAAGAGTCTTTGGCATCACTGAGCTCGTGGAAACAGCACTGGACACTCTGAAAAAAAATTTAAAAGTTGCACGCAGAATTGAGATGCAATTAAAATTGTTGTGGCTTTTATTTGGCAGTACGAGAAGGAAGTGTGCTTCACGATAGTTTCGATTTACTGCTGCCTTTTCGTCAAATTGCAGAGGCTAAAAATGTAGCTGTTTGTCAGCAAGCATTTTTCTCTGGTTTTACTAAAGTGTTTCATCTTCTCTGTATTTGAATGGATGCTTGCTGGCTATCCCTCCAGCCAATCTGCAGGCACCCTTGGGCTACGACCGCTTCGGCTACTCCTGGCGATCGCGCAAGGGCACGCGGTTCCACGAGAGTCGTGGCCACCACTTTCACGATGGAGGCTATGGGGCGGGGGACACCCTGGGCGTCCTCATCGAGCTGCCCAAGAGTAAAGAGAAGGAGGGACAGCTCTCTCTGCCGGATGCTTTCAAGGACAGGGTTGGTCCCAGCTCAATGATTATACGAACCTGACAGTATCGCAGCCCTGCCAAAAGAGGTGAGGCCGATCTCCTGCTGCTGCTGATGCTGTGTGGCGAGAAAAGAAGAAAGAAAATTCGTGAAACTGAATGTCTTTCTGGCCATTGCTTGTCCTCTCGGGTCTGGCAAAGTCCAGAGCACCTCCACACTTTAGCCTGCGAGTTATGCTTGAAATTGTTTACTCACTTCATGCTGCATTTACCTTGTGCTGTATTTCTGTTCTCATCTTGCAGAAGGGCAGTGGCCTGTGTCGTCTTTTCTCTCTGATGTCTTCCTTCTCGTGTTCTTTGGCATCTGCGATGCCCGCTTTGAGCAAGATACATGGGTTGCTTTTGTGGGAATGGCCTGTCCCCTCTTTCCAGTGCACTTCTTGCAGACACACGCAGAGACCTGGTTTGTTAAAACTCATTTCAGAGCATTCGCTCTCTTTAGCTGGTTCCTCTCAGTTGCGCGTGGTCCGCAGTACATACCTGTATACCTTGGTAGCAAGCCCAGATGCGTATTAATGAGTGCCTGTGGCAGTGGCGAAATTGGCAGCATGCCGAGACACTCACGGGTTTAGAACGGCAGTGAGACATATGTTAGAAAAGGCTTTAAAAATAAAGAAAAATAAAAGTGCCCTGTGTGGAAGGGGCATGTGGTGACTGAAGGTGTGGGCCACACCGCCGAGCTGGCCCAGCCAAGCCACCACAGAAAAAAGGTGTGCACATCTCATGGGGCATTTTTCTGGGTGATTCGTTGGTGGTGCCAGGGCCGCTGAAAAGCCAGTATATATGAAATAGAAAAAAATGTTGATGTGGATCAGCGGGTTGCCAATGAAGTGTGGGCGAGCCATCATGTGAGTCTGTGTGCAGCTCACCCGGTCGAGCGAGCGAATGGGGTGGAACGTTTGTCTTGTCACTGTAATTTTCTGCATTCTTGTCTTGGAGGTCTGAGCATGGTTGAGGGATGAGCATATTGGACTGATTTAAAGTGAAATGTTTCTTTATTCTGTGTGCGGACGCCGTACTTATGCTTCTGCTATTATGCGTGACGTCTCCCGCAAAGCTTAGATGGTGATAAGCAAAAGTAGTGTGTCGATGTGACTTCAGAACCCGAGCAATTTGCAGAGAGATGAGTTTAAGGGAAACAAAGCAGTGCAGGTGCTGTTTTCTCTGAATTATTTTGCCTTTTCTGCATTGTTTTTGCGTGCTCAACGTATCACACGACATATTACCGAAGGTTAAGAAGTTTGCACTCTGTTAAAATGGTTGAAATCTGGGTCTTACTTGTCTTGACCTGCCATTTGTTGATCACATGAGAAGATAAGGAGCGGGTATTCAGTGAAAGTACCCGTTCACTACAGGCACGTGGAGTGCTCTAAGGGCCTGTGTCGCATTGGAGTCTCTCTGTTTTCTTTGCAGCGGCTTGTGAAAGTGAAGAGCTACCTGTATTTTGAAGAGAAAGACGAGGTGCAGCAAGCTATCAAGGCACTCAAGCCACTGCCAGGAAGCAAGGTAAGGCCGTTCTTAATGCTGGCAACCAAGGGGCCTCACAACTATGCCTAGTGGCTGAGTCTGAGGGCGAGTTTTTGGCTTAGCCTTTCATCATCATCATCAGCCTGACTACGCCCACTGCAGGGCAAAGGCCTCTCCCATGTCGCTCCAATTATCCGTGTCCTGTGCCAGCTGCGGCCACCGTATCCCCGCAGATTTCTTTATCTCATCCTGATGATCTTCTTCAGTTGTACAAGGCCTTAAAATACCCTTACTAGCAGAATGCAAATGTCTCAAGGTATGGGTAAACGAAGGTCGTAGTATACATAGAATACCATGAACAGACTCTGGGGGCGAAAGGGAAAAAGGATGCCACGGTAATGAAACATAGGGTAGTATAGGGGTACAACAAATATTCGGGAATGCGGTTCTGTGCTTAAGGGCAGAAGTTCAGTCGAGATAAATCGGAGAGCTGTAGGAAGATTAGCACTAGGTGCCCACGGCAAAACCCTAAACGAGGCAGTACAAGGGGATATGGGCTGGGCATGATTGGAAGCATGGGAAGCTCAGAGTAAAATGCTAAGTGAAGAACGCCTCAGAAAATTGGGACGATAACAGGTGGGCAGCTAAGGTGTTTAAGTACTTATACAGAGAGAGTGTTGACTCACAGTGGCGGTAAAAGATCTGGGAAACTAACCGGTAAGTATGCAGGACAATAGGACGAAGAAGTGCTTTAAACAACTAGTAAAAAGTGCAAAAGGTAATAACTGAATTAATTCAATGGACAAAAGGCAGACCATAGAACTACAGTAATCCCTCGTTATAACGAAATCGCTTTACTCGAAATATCGCTTTATTCGAAATTTCTTCCGGTCCCGACCTAAACGCATGCATTTTAAGCCGCATTACTCGAAGCACACGAAGAGCTTGACCCGCTTAGAGCGAAGTGTCAAGCGGAGGCATCGCCGCCGCCGAGCGTAGGAATCGCCCCCGTGGCAGCGGCCCTTTGCGCATGCAGTGTAAAATTAATACCGCCGACGAATTAGACTCATGCAGGCATAGAACAGGTCACAAAAGTACCAAACCCACGATCGATGCCCTGCCCAGTAACGGACAACCAAGGAGTGCAGAGTGTCCCCTGCTCAGCGGGGCCAAATTCCATGGTGCAGCGCACCCGAACCGTTAATCTCGGTCGGAAGCGCATTCCTGGTGTTCCCCGTGACAGGATCCACAAGAAAGTAGTTTTCCTTGCGCTTTGCGGTGCCAGACAACCGCGGTGTCTTGGAGGCGGAAAAGTGGCCGGTCTAAATGCGTGATAGGGTCACTGAATTTTGTTGTTACGGCTGGGACACATGTGCGAAAAGCGAGCGCGATTTACCGCGGCGCGAAGTTGCGAACGGCGTCGCAGCATCCGATCGCAGCGCGCTGGCTGCGTCATGTCAACGACGGGCCGCCCGCGGCAAACGCAACGACGGGTAGCGGGAGCCAACGCGAGTGCGGAGAGCCACAGCGTCAAGATGACTTAGGGCGTGCTCCTTTGAGCCGGGCCGGCCTGCCCGCGGCCGGTCTCGACGAGCTCGCTCGCTCGCGCGCGCCGAGACCGGCCGTGGCCTGCCAGCCTTGATGCCGGCCGCTGGCGTCTGAAAACGCGATACGCGATAGTATTGTTTGTTCAAGTTCATAGCAAGCCCTGGGGGTAGAGGTGATGACTGCGATTCAAGCAAATTTCATCCGCTTTGGTGCTGCTCCTGCCTGATGCGGTTCGCCTGCCGTCTGCTAGCTAGCTCTGTTGCTGAAGGCGTCGCGGAAATCTAACGTATCTTTTATTATGGGACCGGTTGACAGTAAAGGGTTGCCGAGTGTAGCGCCTTTATTTGAGTGCTGGCCAGTCCCGAAGCGCTAAGAGCTGCGGCATCGATGCGAAACCGGCTAGGCTTAGCGCCGACCAGGGCAGTCAGGGAGCAGCGCGCAGTTTGTCACCCGGCGTTCCTGCAGGCGGCGTCGTTGCCGACTCTTGCACAGACATGCTGTCGTTGCTCGAATCTAGGAAGCAGACTTTATGGCAGCATGGCTGCTTTGTATTTTTCTTGTGCGAACGGGAAGTAAGCAGAGCCTGCCGGCTTGTCGATCAGCCTGGATCCCGTCTGGATCACAAAAATGAGCTAAAGCTTGTTCTTGATATAGATAATAAACTCTGGTATAAGAAATTTGAACTGTATCATCTTTGAGGATCGCTGACCAATACTGAGTTGCTGGTAGAAGTAACAAATGTGCTACGAGCAAATTTTGTAGCGAAAGCTACATTGGCCACGAACTTGCAATTTCGCTGTGGCAGTGCTCCTCCGAGAAGGCACTGACCTTGACCTTGAGCGCCATCCGCCAGCTTCCTCGCAGTTGTGACGCATCTCGACTGTTTTAGCTTTTTTCGAGCAGTCGCTTATATCGAATTATCGCTTATAACGAATTTTTTCGCCGTCCCGCTGACTTCGTTATAACGAGGGATTACTGTATATTGAAATAGGAAAGGGCATATCAGGAAGGAATCTTTCTATGATAACTCAAAAGGCAGTGCCCTACTCCTTGATGCTAGATCAGGGTGTCTTAGAACACAATGGTACAAAGAGAACTTTAACCAAGAAAATGACACATGTGCAGTGTGTGGTAGATCTGTGGAAACAATTGAACACCTCATAATCAAATGTGATGGTATCCATCCGGATGTCGATGCAGGGACAATCACTCTCCCTGAGGCCCTAGGGTTTAGAGATAACAATGTTCATGGGAATGAGTCGATGGTAGAAGTTGGTAAAAAGCAGTTATAAGATTGGTGGCTGAAAAGCATTGAGGTGACATAAGGTTACAAGTGCAGGATTTAAAATTGTATTTAAAGAAAGTGGTGAATTTATACACCTATTTATTACACCGATAACACTGTTCAAGATATGAAGGGGAAAAAAAGCTGAGCATGGTGGCAGCTGCCACCACCCCATTTCAAAGAGGATGCTCCCATCTCTGTTCCATCCGTCCATCCATAGCGCGTTGTATCAACTGCGGTGGCTCGTTGCAACCTAGACTCATGAGCTTTCCTTTCTTGTCAATTCCCGTTTTATTGTCACGAAACTTTCGCGTGGTTCAGCCAAGTTTCAAGTAACACAGTGCTAGCTAACAGATACCATAGTTACTCGCGTAATGAACCCACTTTTTTTCCAGAAAAGTAGGCATCAGTTTGGGGGCAGGGTTTATTGCGTGAGGAAAAAAAATGTTTCAGCATATTTTTTGTGACAGTTGAAGTTTCATATCATACGTTCGCCTGCCCGCCTGTTTTTCTGCTGCCTCCCCACCTGTCCGTCATCAACAAAAATCTGCGGTCGACAAGCTGCGGCACCCACGTTTGTGTCATCGTTGTTAAGCGCTGTTCGCTTGAAAAGGTGTTTGCTGTATTACGGCACAATCCGACGGCTTTGTGATAGCCGACATCACCGGCCCTCAAGGCACGCATTTTTTTTTATATAAAAACACAAGGTTACAGAAACGAATTTTTAATGACAGCAGTGGGGAATTGTTCATTATGCATGTAAATACGATAGTCGTTGCAATGACTTCGTTACTTCAAGGTCAACCTCTGCAATACAGTTAAACCCACTTATAACAGTACCGGTTATAACAATATATTGGATATAACAATGGTCTGTCGTAGCACCGTCAGCTTTACCACGTGTTCTGTGGTAAAAAGAACCACTTATAACAATGCTGTCGTAGCACATTATCAGTTATTACAATTATCAGTTATATTATCAGTTATAACTGGCGCAGAAAACAACGAACAGGAACCTATGCAAGTTGTGGGGTAGTAAAAGCTCGTGATTTCGACCTACATTAACTCGCAAATCCAGATAATTCCGATTACCTGCACTGTCCTGACCAACGCCCACGTATGACTATGGCATTGTACGCTGGCTAATATGAACACTACAGCTCTTGCACCGGTTTTTTCGAATGGGAACAGAGGCTGCATTCAGGTATGACCAGTGTGGCGAGTGATTGTCCAAATAGCACTGCTCAAACCTGAGTTTTATGCTGCAGAATCATTCATGCACCTCTGATGTGCATAGAACGGCTGGCGTGACGACAAACACACGGCCCTGTTCCGAGATCAGTCGGACTGCATCATTTCAGTTTCACTTCTCTGAGCTTCGCGCAAGCCCATATCAGCCAGCTAGCCGAGCCCAGCTGTGTCGTTTAGGGCACCAGTTGACGCGATTGCATCCGTCCGCATGGTTCCTTCTCTTCAGTTCTTCCAGTGTGCCAAAATGGCATGCTTGTCACATGCTTTTCACTGTTTGTGCAGTGAAGTCTCCCTCACAAGCGGTGCTGTCACTTACTTGCAAGGGGCGTGATGTAGTAGAGATGGAGCTTGAGCGTTGTCGCGTCGCACCGTGCAGGTTTCTGGGGAGGCACTTACCACTTTGGAGCAGTTCTGCTTCGATGCTCCCGACATTGTGCATGCAATAAAGCATTTATGACAGTGTGAAAAATAATCACCGTCGCGCTGTTCTTATCTCAGAAGCAAGCAGCCATTGCCCAGTCTTTCTCCAAATAAGTATAGCGTGATGCAAGCGGTTCGCTTTTCGGGATCATTCGATAACACGAACATTTATTCCGGTCCTCTGAAGTTCAAATTAACGAGCTTTTACAGCATTAGAATGATCAAGCCCCTGCGGGTCTTTCCTGTCATTAAATGCACTTAATTTTTTAGTGCTTTCTTTTTTGCGGCGCAACCCAGTTATAACAGTGGTATTTCCGTGGCACTTCAATATTGTTATAAGTGGGTTTGACTGTACTTCCTTAACCTGGGGTTTACAAACACACATGAGCTTCAAATGGGACGGCATGGGGGAATTGAAAAACTTAATAGCATAGAGAAGTTCGCTACATGAAAGTTCACTACATGCAGGTTTAACTATATTATGCATTCGTTGAGTGCTCTTTTGCTATCTGCCGACCTCAGCTGACCCAGTGCTTTGTTTGTAGTCGTGTGAGCATATCTCTAGCACCTTCATGTAACGTCATGTGCATAACTAGCAACTCCATGAAGCGCCCTTCTTTGGGTAGAACCCGTGCATGCTTGATGGTGCTGTTGTGCAGATGGCCACTTTGCCATTTAATTCCGTGCTGGTCCGTGTGCGCATCCTGTCGATGCAGCAAGATGGCTTTGCCCGTGTCGTTTCATGTAGGCTTTGGTCTGAATTTTTTTTTTATGCTGTTCTCGTCAAATAAGCTCGAACATTGGTTATTTCCTTCACGGTTAATGTCCCCGCCAAATACTCTTTTTTTTGACGCCTCACAAGAACGTGAAAACCATGCCATGACTCTTAACAGCTTCAGGTACCACAGTAACCTCTTGATATCAGTTAGGCTAGGCATCACAATGATGACATTTTACTACTGATTGTCCAAGATGTGATCTTGGCGGCATTCTGCAGAGCCTTGCACTGTTTTGTGTTAATCATTGCGGCCCTCGCCACCACTGAACGCATGTGAATTCCGCATGGTGATCCACGTTCCTTGGTTCACAAATGCACACGAGTGTAACTGCTGGATTTGTCTGCTGCAGATTGTGTTCTACAAGAATGGTGAGTGCATTGGAACTGCGTGGAGAGACATCAACGAAGGAATGTACTTCCCGTCAATCTCCCTGTACAAAGGCTGCACGGTGAGCCTTCTTTTTTGGTTTTCGGTTTCTTGTCTCATAATGCTTGCAGGATTTTTTCGTTCATGCTCGGTTACCATTCTTTTTCAAAAACATGCCAGGTGCGGGTGAATTTTGGCCCCAATTTCAAGCACAAGCCGAAGGATGTACCATGCTCAGGGGTGAGTACAGGTGGCCTGCTGTGTGCATGGTCATCGTAATCCCTGCAGTTGTGGCAGTGCACAGGAAAATTGGTGCTTTCCCCTACAGAATAGCGGTTGAGGCTGTTTCACGTGCATGCGAACACAATGGAAATTTCAATTTGGACCAGTTGGAGGTTCCAGTTGGTTTCATTTGGATTTTTCAGTTGATTCCAGTTGGGTTTTTAGCCACCCAACCATTTGGACCCATTAGGTCCTAGGCAATTATTGCATATCCAGAATCATTAAAATTCTTACATTGTGTTGTCAATTCCTCAGTAAGGCTCTCAGCTAACCACTACATTAACTTTGCACCATTATCATCTACAAGAAGTCATCACGAGCTTAATTTGATACCGTATTTTGCGCATGCTAATTTTTTTCAAATTCAGTTTTTTTCCCCGTTCAATAGAAGCCTGGAATTCTTTACCTGGGTCCATTCGTTCTCGTCCATTTCAAAACTTTGTAACTGCCATTGAAGACGCATAATAGCTGTCTATTCTTACCCTGTTGTTAACAGTTCCTTTCTTGTTTGATATTTCATTTGTGATTTTAACTTTTTGTATTTCTCACTTTGTACATTTTGCTGCATTTTGTGTTTTTCCCACTTCTGCCATAGCGCATACAAATTGCGCTGCAGTATGTATAAATAAATAAATAAATAATCACAAAACATGCCTCATATGTAATTAGTTTGACCAAAATACATAATGTGAGAAATATTTCTACTACTTAACATCAACTTGCAAAAGGAAAACTGATTTGGGAGGACTGTAGGAAGACACTCTGACTGGTGGCGATCAACATTTTTACAAGGGAATTGAAAATTATTGTTTTTATGGAAAAAAAAAAAGTTAACAACAAGCATACATCACACACAAGAAACACTATATATTAAGCCACTATTTGCATATACCTATATACAGGGTGTTGCATTGAAGACTTTACACAATTTTAAAAGCAGGCCTTTTGAGTTAGAACAGCGTTTTTTTTTTCGACACAGCATTGTCAGCAATGTAGTACAGCAGAATACAGCTAAGACGTGCTAACTAGCAGGCTGGTTTACTAATATTAAATAGGTAACTTTTTAACGATTACTGTTAGGCTCCTTAATTATTGTGAGGTGTGCAGCCCATTGTAAGTAATATCCGTATCAGTTTTTAGAATTTCGAAAATGCGGTTACCCTCGGCGCTGTGGCCCAACAAATTTTGGCTACATTGTGCCAAAATACACGCGCTTTCGAGAAGCTTGCAGGCAAAGCAATCTTCCAGGGCTTGTAACTCATCGAAATAGCCACAATTTGTTGGGCCACAGCGCCTAGGATAACCACATTTCCAAAATTCTGAAAACTGATATGGATATTACCTACAGTGGGCTATACACATCTCCATAAAAAAAGGAGCCTAACTGTACTAGTTAAAAAATAAACTATTCAGTATTAATTAACCAGCCTGCTTAGTAAGCACGCCTTAGCTGTATTCTGGTGTACTACACCACTGACAATGCTGTGCCAAAAAAAGCGCTCTTTTAACTGAAAAAGCCTATTTTGAAAAACTGTGTAAAGTCTTAGGTGAAGCACCCTTTGTATATATATGCATATAAAGTTTCAATATGTACTTCCAGGTTACAAACTTTCACTCATATTTATATACTCCATTTATGAGGTATATGAGTGTTATTTTTATGAGGTATAGTAAGGTATTAGTTCTGCCTTGTTTGTCAAATGTGCAAATGTTCACATGGATAATTAGGTGCAGTTGGACAGACCAACTGGGGGTCCATTTGGACTATCCAATTCGAACACCATTCCAACTGAAACCGGTTAGAAACTCAATTGGTCCAGTTGGAACCACTTGAAAATGCAATTGGTTCTCATTTTTTTTTTTTTTACTGGGTTAGGTTATCAGTATCTCTGATTACGTTTAAATCGACCTTTCTTCACAAAAACAACCATCCATGATCGGTGGTAGTGCAGTACGTGGCGCCCACGGATTTGTGGGGTATAAGGGATACTAAGTATGTGCAGTGTCTAGTACGCATCCCGTGCCGGCGCCTGTTCCTGACTCGACACGTGGGGCTCCAGGCATAAAAAAATCATTAATTTGTATGCATACCGGTACCACTAAAGAGAAATTAAATTGAGCGCTGTTTACAGAGCTCTAGTGGAACATTCTTGAGGGCTAGTTGGGTCATTTTCAAGGAAAGTTGGAAACTGCGCAAAAGGACAACGACAGGAAGTAAAGAAACCAGTACGACACCACGGGCACAATTTGTGCAGGGACTATCCTGCGTTTGAGGCAAAGCACGGGACTGGCAGGTTGTCACAGCGGTGAGGTTCACTCACGAAACAGCTGCATCTTGCTTGGGTTGCGTGCACAAAATAGAGCCCAGGTTAGAAGAAGAACGCTTTAGTAGAACGTTTTTGCAGGCTAGCGGGTTTATTTTCGTGGAAGTTTAGAAGCTGTGCAAAAGGACGAGGACAGGAGGTAAAGAAACGAAATGACACCATGGTGCTGAGTGGACTGTCTGTGATGCGCTGTAAGTGGTCTGCGTACAAAGAAGCCTTCCATAAACATAGTGGTGAACTGCCTCAAGGAAAATGGCCTCACAATCATGTAGGCAGACAAGGAAGGCGGCTTCGTCTTCTTGCCTGTCGGTATCTTTGACAAAAAGGTCACAGAAGCTGTCAGAAAGAATTTCAAGCAGATTGACTTAAAAAAACAAACATCGTGCTGTCAGATTACTCGATGAACCTGACAGCAGATCCACATGAAAATAAAGCTGAAGAGAATGCGACGCTCAGGTTGGCCTCGAGGCTCTGCTATGAGCATGCACCGTGATTCTCTAAGCATGGCAGTCGAGAACAGTGAGACTAGTTTCCTAGAAATGTTGTTCACCCATAAAGCCAACTGGCCCCTACATGCCATCGTTTCAGAGAAAGGAACTTGGCAACAAAATATTAGGAAGTACCTACAGTCAAGCCTAGTTGGAATGGACCCGTTTATAGTACATAGTTCCAGTGGAGTTGTCAAGCTCTTGGAAGATGGCTTTCCACAGGCCACTACAGGATTTTCCATTGACAGAGAAGGATTGTTTGAAGCAGTTAAACAGAATACGGTGGACAGAATGATGAAGTTGACTTTCAGAATGTGGCAGATGTGAGCACAAGGCACTTTCTTGAACTGTTAAGCTGAACTCCACTGCCATTGAATTCAATGGCTGGGATTTTTATTCGGCCCTCTGTGGCATCCGTCCTCTGCGATATGTATTTGTCAGCGTTCAATCAGCACGTTGTAGAGCATTTTTGCAGTCGGCATGTTTTGCACATTTTTCACTGTGTTGACGATTACGTAGTTATACTTCACTTGATTCAAGAGAATAATCTTGATGAAGCTGTCAATAACATACTTAAAATATTTGCATTAGTTTCCAGAGGCCTCCCTTTCACCAATGAGTTGGCCAGTGATAACTGCCTCCAGTACCTTGACCTAAAGCAGTCACAAAGCACAACGCTAGGACTAAGAAGACCCCACTGCCATTTGGAAGTGCATATTCCAAGCTTGTTAAACTTGCTAACGTAACCCTAGCCTGCCAGTCCGCTTTGGAAAAATCTTGTGCGCGTATAATGGAAGCAAGCTTCAGTCAACAAGTCCAGTGCTTCTGTTCTACTGGATACCCTCAGCATTTAGTCACAAGTGTATGTGAAAGTTTAGTGCAAAAAGTGAGGAGTTGCAACAAGCGGGAACACACTATCAAGAAAGATTTCCTGCAGGTTATGCCCCACATTCATAGCCTTTCGCATAACATGAAAAAAGTGGCAAGCCATTACAGTGTCAAGACAGTCTTCTCAGCATCGCAGAGTGTGCCCATCGATGACCAAATGAGAGAAGAGTAAGCCCCAGTGTAGTAAGAAGCACGTTGGGAAGTTCATCAAGTGTATTTCGGGGGTTGTGTACCTTTTCCTTTGAAAGGTGTTCTGACAAAAACAGGGCTGTGATTGTTTTGAAAGATTTCAACAGGGCAGATGATGAGAGCATCCTAGACTATTTAGAAATGAATTTGGACGGTTTGAACGTTGGCGAAAATGTTAATGTTTTGTGGTGTATATTAAAATAAATTTGTCTTAATTGTATTGCCATGTTTGTTGCCGACGGGATTAAGAGAAAGAAACAGAACCCGTGAGTTACGCAACAGATTATTCACATGAAAAGGAAGCTAAAGAGAATGAGACGCTCAGGTCAGCCTCAAGACTCTGCTATCAACGCTCTAAGTGCAGTACTAAAACTGAGGTCAAAAAAGCTAAGGACACTTTCTTCACTATCGATTTAGGTCATTTCTTCAAAGAAGCATCAGGGAAAGTTTGTAGGTATATAGGCGGCAACAAGTCCAACACTATTTCGTTAATGGTGGATGGCTCACCAGTCTCAGAGGCAAAACCAGTAGCTGATGAATTTAACAGAGGCTTTCAATCTGTATAAGCCTGGAAAAATACTAACCTTGTTATTGAACCTGAAGGGTGTTTTTCTTCTATGCCTGATGTCGTTGTGCATCAAGAAGGTATCTTTAACTTTCTGCTTAACCTTGTTACTGAAAAAGCAAACAGACCCGATAACATTCCCACAGTGTTCTTGCGCAGTTACGGAGAATGGATTTCGTATTACTTGTTCCTCATTTGTTGGGCATCGCTAGCACAGTGTTCTCTTCCGTCAGGCTGGAGGGGTGCTCGTATCACTCCTATATTCAAGTCAACTGATCGCCTGTGTGTGTCCAATCACCACCCGATTTCCCTGACCTCAAAAAGCTGCAACATATTAGAACATGGAATCTCTGGACACTTGACTATAACTCTCAGAAGAAAACAAACTGTTATCAGACGCCCAGCACAGGTTTCGACATGGTTTGTCGACTGTGATGCAGCTGCTTAGTGCATGCCATGATTTTTCACTCGCAATTAATATCAAGAAAACAGGTTGATGATATATTTTTGGACTGTAAAGCGTCTCATAATAAATTAGTACAGAAACTTTAGAAAGATAGTACGTTCCCACAGCGAAATGTTTTGCCTGGGTCCCATTTTTCTCCTGCGCTCGGTTAATTCGAAAACACTGCTAATATGAACATTGCTCGCGGCCCCAATGACATCGAATTGTTTTACTGTACTGTACTGCAGTGTGTTGTCGAGTAATGCTTCTCGAATGACTGAATTGTGCATTTTTTATGTCAGCTGGGTCATTAGCGGCTATTGTGCATGCGTCACGATTGTCATTATTGTCATCTGACAGTCCTCACAGACAGAATATCTGCCTGCAGTGCAGCCTTGGCATCATGTTCACTGTTTTGGGAGAGTTGAGCTCTTGTTAAAAATTTCTTTTTCAGATGTACGAAAGTGTTGACAAAATCATCGTTCAGCAGACCCTGTCGGATATCCTCTACCTTGTGGAAAACGAAAGCCAGATGCGGTTGGACGCCATCTACTTCTAGAGGCCCTCCTCCTGTTCTTAGCGCACAATTTTTTTCGCACAGAAGGACATTTTCCCCCCATTTCTGGCGCACACTTGGACCAGCAATTCATGAGTGCTGTTTAGTGGCTTGAGCGTCATTAAATGTTTTTTCATCCCGTGTTTGAGTCCAGTGGCTAGTGCTGAGAGCAGACAAGGCTAACTGACCAACAGGTGACTTGCTGCCTTCCTCTTTCTTGTAAGTGGGACACGAAAGCCATTTGCCTAAGCAACTCCTAAATCTCTCATGCTGTTCCGGTCTCAACAGCTTGAACAGTGGCTATGATGCAAAATCATAGACATAAAAGCTGCTTGTTCATCTGTAGTCCTCGTGGAGCTGGCTGGAGTAAATTAAAGATGACAAAGGAGAGATTGGCTCAACTGCTGTGTTGAAACCGAAACACCACAACCTCTTTGCTTCCCTTCCTTTTTTCTCTTGAGAGAGAGGGCCACTGTTTCAGGCTGCCTTTTTGCACAGAATGCACTGTGTGACCATGTCACCCCCTACCTGCTCTGTGGCAGTTAGTCAGTGCTGAGAACTTCCTTGTAGACTAGCATAGCTAATGGAGCACTGCACAAAATGATGAACAGACACTGACAGATTTTGCAGTCATGATTAGCTAAGCCAAGTTCATTGCTAAACCAGGCCTCTCCATTCAGTGGTCTCCCCTGACTTGTATTTGAGCTTACCTCTACATATGACCCACCACTGATTATATTCCCTATCCTTGGCATCCAAAATGTCATTTTTCGTTGCTCATCATACCCTCTCAAGTTTTTTTTTTGTTATACTAGAAATTTCAGACCTGTAGGAAAGCACTGGCAGGTGGTGGTGGTGGTGTGACATTTTTATTAGAACATCCTTTCAGGAGTTATGCTTAATTTTTATCTCTTGTCTGTTTTATATTTTGTTTCACCACATTGTTGGCTTCTGGCATTCAGCAGTAAAAACTACCTATCACTGATACGTAGTTTTAATTTCTAGAGTGCCTCATTACAGCGTTACTTTGGAAGGGTGGTGTCGTATATCGTCCAACCAGGGGACTCCATTTTGAACCACATGCATCGTGCCGACCCCCTACATTGGAGCGAAAGGTACTAAAATTTAATTCGAATTAATTTAATTAAAAATTAAATTTTAATTTGGACTGGACAATCATGCGTCAAAGACATGAAAATATTGATTTCCCCAAAAATACTTTGATGTGGCTAAATGAGGCCGTGATTCAAAATGGCGGGGATGTCACCACCCTACCAAAGGAAGCCGCATTGAGGCAACCTGTTCACTCTGCTTTACAAGTCGAAATGACAACAAATGGCGCTTCATTGATTATATTGCAGTTTTTTTGCATGCCTCACATGACCACCTTTGACATCACAGTCATCGTTCGGTTGAAACCGCTTGAGAGAAGAAATTCAATTTTAAATTAGTCAGCGGTCATAAGGGAATATGATGTGGTAATCCGTGTATACTAATGCCTAAGGCATCATTTCGGAGAAGAAAACACACAAGCAGAAATTTGGAATCTGCAAGGCAACATTTTAATGGAAACTGGTATTGTAAGCAGGCATCTGGGAGGAAGTGGTTACTGTAGGTGATTGGGCAGGCATTTGGTTCTGAATGAGGTGGGGCTTGGCCAACAGGTTAAGAAGCAGCATATTGCCTATTTCAGAGAAGCAGGAATAACATTTTGATTTAATGGCACAAACGGCTGTTTTATAACGGGTAGCAGACGTGGCCCTTCAGTGAGACTTGGGTGGCCTGCATGTGACTAGGGTGTGTGTTGTGCTGTTGCCTTACCACAAGTTGCACTTGGGCACATGAGATGTGGACCTAGTTGCAGTTATTTTTATGAACAAACCAGTGAACACATTTCGGTCATTGATGTAGCATTTCAAGGTCCTCCAGTAGCCTTCACTTTGCATGGAGGTAAAAGCTGAGTGCTCTTGGTCAACAAGTTGAAAGAAAACAGCTGCTTTCACTTATATACTGCAGACCCCTGTTGTATTGTAAACTGTATGCTGCGTGTAAATGGTTAAGAAACTGGGCACTAAGCCTTGCCTGGTAATGATATTGTGTGGGGGGAGTGCTCGTCATTTTTTTCGCTGCAGTAAGCAAGGAATAGCTTTATTTGCAAGCATTCTTATAAAAATGCTGTGTAAATGGTACCTTGGTCCAAACACTACAGCCAGCTGTTTTGGAATACTGTCTATTGCTTTGGGACGTTAAACCCCAATAAACCAACTTCTGAATTGGCACATTATTCCAGAAGGCAGTATTTGAAAAGTTATTGTTTGAGGGCAAAAAAATACAGCACTTGATCAGTTCCACTCAACTAGGACACACACGTCTCTCAAAAGCCTGGCTACTTTTAGCTGTGGCACCCGCAGTGTGCAGGCCCCAGTTGGCTACTTTTTAACTGGAAAATTCCTATTTGTCTGTTATCCCGCCGCGGTGGCTCAGTGGTTACGGCACTCGGCTGCTGACCCGAAAGACGCGGGTTCGATCCCGGCCGCGGCGGCTGAATTTTGATGCAGGCGAAATTCTAGAGGCCCGTGTACTGTGCGATGTCAGTGCACGTTAAAGAACCCCAGGTGGTCCAAATTTCCGGAGACCTCCACTACGGCGTCCCCCATAGCCTGAGTCGCTTTGGGACGTTAAAACCTCAATAAACCAAACCTATTTGTCTGTTGGGAAACAAGCTGAAGCTTCATTTGAGGCTTCTGATTAAAATTGACAGGGGCAGTTATGCTGTATTTGGAAACCTTGCAGACCATGTGCGAGTGCACGTGAACAAGGACAAAGAAAGACTAGGGCAATGCAAGCACCGACTTCCAACTAATGGTTTATTAGCACAAATGCATGAAAAGTCACCTTCCTTCGTGATGACGTCCAAATGAAAATGCGAACATCGGGTGGCTGCAGAGACGTGATGATTCCTTGACATTCACTGAAATGGATGGTGCGTTGACACATGATGCTCCTGCTTTTCTGATCAAATCTGCTTTAATTATTTCTCTTACATCCTGGCTCCTATGCATAGCTAGTATCCTGCATACTTTAAAGGGTCAGTCTACTGAATTTTATCGACCATATTTTCTTCGCGGCAACCGATAGCTCTTTACTCAAATTACCGTTTAGCCAGCTGTGGTGCCAAGGAGTGCGGTAGAACATTTTAAAATAGAATTTATTAATGTGGGAACACATCTGTATGAGATGGTAGTCTCATCTGGCAACCATCTGGATTTCCGCCGCGCGGCGACAAACATGGCGGCGCCCGTCGAAGCCGGACCTCTCGATTCGGACTGAATTCTCGTTGTTGCTGCCTTTTTCAGTGCGTTCACTGGCCATAAATGAGGCGCCTGTCTTTCGCTTCGTCTCATCTCGCCTATAAGAAAACATATAAGAGATACATTTGCTTTATTTTAATAATTAGAGTGACGATTCTGCCGCTCCTAGGCTTAAGTGGAGAGTCGGTTTGTTTACAGCAATGGTTCCCGTCCTGACGACCAGATGGCGCCACTATAGGCTGAGTTTATTTTTGCGTCTCTGCTAGCATACGCTGAACTAAAAGTGGGAATGTGCCTGCGTTTTGCGTACGTGTAACTATAAATATTCATGTGATTTACAGAAAAAAGAGAGCGGTACGCCTTCTACAGTTTACTAGAACAAAACGTGCGTTTCTCTGACATTGGGGCATACAAATAGTACGTAGTATATTCACTTATGCTTCTACAAAAAAAGACTACCACTTTCTTGAACAAAATGAACGTTTGGGGTCGCCACCATGCATTTTTACGCGACTTTTAACGCCGAAATAAAATATAAATTCCTGCCTAAACCGGGCGCAGATCCCTCGTTATTGATGTTATAGGGTGCCAACTACCAGAATATGCCATTATTTATACACTCATCTCGGTGAGTAGACTGACCCTTTAAACAATGGTTTACAGGGCTTTTCATTCTTTATTACACAGTCATGACAATGCGCAGAAAGGTTCCCGTCCCTGCAATTTCAGACCTTCCTCCTGTGCTCCATTAATCTTTCACCTATACACCCAGGTAACTGGATTCGCAAGACAAGGGAACTACATACACCACCCCAGATGCACATGCAACAAATGTCATGATGTTTGATTGTGCTAGGCTTCTTACTTTTTTTTAATGGATTTGTCGTCTTACATAGTTTTCCCAGCTTCTCGGGCGTGGACTCAGACATTATGCAGATAAGGAACTACAGTGCAGTTGTCATTTCATTCCTTGAGGCATTTGTCTTTTTTTTCTTTTTTCTAGCAGCCCCTCAGCTACATACACACGAAGGTTACTGGGATAGCCCGCTGACACAAGGCATGTTACTTGCCATTGGAAACTGTTAAACATTGAATGACGAGGATTTTATTAGGTCATTATGTAGGCACTGCCCTGTTATTGGTCTCTTAACCAGTTCAAAATGTGATGAATGAAATGGTAACAAGGGCTTGTTTACCCTTGGATGGTACTCTCAGCACGCACGTTTCTCTGCGAGTGTTAACTTCAAACCTAAGAACTGCAAAAACACCATCTTCTGGAACTTCATGTGTCAATTTTAGAGGGTTGAAGCACTAGAGCCAAAAGCTGGTTTACAGTCGCAGGAAAATCATCACTCCCCTGTAGTAAAATCAGAAAATCATCCACATCTCAAAGCATGCACACTTCTAAAACCTTGCAGGTGGTCAAAAACGACTCTGTCACAGTGAAATTTTAAATACATCACTAAGAACAGAAGCTTTGCAAGAGCTGATACAAACCTCTTGCTTTTGAATGAAAACCTTGTCATCAAAAACCAATGAGGAGTTCTGTAGTGATGGAATCACTGTATTGTACAGTGCGATCGTTGAGGGATTGTTTGGATTAACCGCGCGAGGTCATGTGGTTGAGACGTCACCACCGTTTCGACCAATCCCGATGTTCTCGACACGTCGACGCTTTTGGCGCTATCGCCACTGTCGCGTTAAAAAAACGTTTTGCTTCACACTCAGCGTTGTAGTGCGTACGTGTCGCTGCTCACCGTGTTCTCAGGTGACGTTCCTTCCCGGAATTGGGCGCCCAGGCTGAGTGACCTACGGCGCCGGAGTCCGAAGGACGGCGACTTCACCATGATGGGCGACGGCTTGAGGTGCTCGGCGCAGTGCACCGACCGAGATCGCGAAATCCCCGGGTCGCGGAAATGGGAAACTCCCACCGAACAGCTCTCTGCCATGGCGGCGCGGTGTTAGATAGCCAGAAGGAATGCAGAGGCACGTTCACTTCCTCTTCTTCTGTGACTGCGCACGGGATGGAAAAAAAAATGCTTATCATGGCCAGCCACCGTGATTAGTCGCTGCAACTGCCGGGCAAGCGAGTTCCTCCTGGAAAGTATTGGTGTGATGTGGCTTGTTTATTCATCGTTCCTTTTGGTGTCTTCGCCGAACAGCTGCGTGCTCGAAGATGTGGAAGACGAAATGCCCACGATGTTCCGAGCAGACGAAGAGAAGAAAAAAATTGGACTCTTAGTGCCATTTTCATATGGAGAAGAAGAAGAAGAGTATGACGCGTCCACTGCCCTGCGATGGCAGGTGCTGCCACCGGTGTGGCTTGTGCGCCCGAGGCTGCTCTTCCCAAAAAACTCTCACGATCAGTCATTAATTTAACTGCCGCGGTGGTCAGTTTTCTCACAGTCCGGTGTGGAGGTTGTGATGACGCCACAAGTTCACGTTGCCTAACCCATCTAGGTTGCTTCTCCTGGGTTTTTTCGCTCACGACGACACCCCCGGATTTTGTACAGAACGGAAGCCTGCTGCCATGTTGAAATTACAGCGCTGGAACATGTAGGATTCGATGAAGGAGACTGCTTAGGAAGAGGGCAGGCAGTAAGTAAACTAAAAAGGGTGCAAAACTAGAGCTGGTAGGTTGGTATTGGGGGAAAGCAAATGACGCAATAACTGTCTCGCATACCTCGGTGGACACCCAAACCGTTCCGCAAGGGAAGGGACAAAGGAGGGAGTGAAAGACGAAAGTGGTGCCCTAGTGAAGGGCTCCGGAAACTTCGACCACCTGGGTATCTTTAACGTGCACTGACATCGCACAGCACACGGGCGCCTCTTGCGTTTCGCCTCCATCGAAACGGGGCCGCCCAGGTCGGGTTAGAACCCGGGTACGCTGGCTCAGTAAACGAGCGGCTTAACCACTGAGCCGCCTCGGAGGGTTGTTGATCACTTTTTCTGACAGCGCAGTGAATACGTGTGCCCCTTGAGTCTCCTTTCCGTCTAGCCAATTTCTGTGCCGACGCGCGGATTCCTGTGCCTTCGTTCGCCCGCTTGCGCGATCCATGTGCATTTGTGTGCCCTCTATTTCCCCAGATTAAAGGATTGGCGCAACGGGTCCTTGGGACCAGTGCCGCCACGGGCCTATCTTCGAGCGAGCCGCGAGAAACGAAAAGATGAGGCTCGAAGCGCAGCCAGGGCGGCGCAGCTACACGTGTCCTCTTGAAGCAAGTGCTGGAAGCGCACCGGGTTTTGATTTGATTCTGCTGCAGCGATTGGTGTCATGGTCCTCTGTGTTCCGGCAAAAAAAAAAGATGTTTCAGAACCCGATGAAATGACGGTGTACAGTTGAGTTTGCGCACTGTAATAATTAGGCGTCACTTTGACGGTGAAATTGACAAATTGATTTTATGCGAAGCATACTACTTTAGCTACCACTTCAGCCCTTCACCGTGGTTATGCGCCTCCAAATCACGTGATACATGACGTCACACCACGTGACACGATGGCGTCACGACAGTGGAGAAACGGGGGCCCACCTCGCGCCGTCGCTGTGGTTGTGCGCCTCCAAATTACGTGATACATGACGTCACGACAGTGGAGAAACGGGGGCCCACCTCGCGCCGTCGCTGTGGTTGTGCGCCTCCAAATTACGCGACACGATGATGCTTCGCATTCTCCAGGCTTAACCAAGTTAAGCCTCAGCCTTTTTGACTAAAAGAAATGGCACAGTATCTGTCTCGCATATCTCGGCGGACACCTGAACCGTGCCCTAAGGAAAGGGAGGAAGGTGAGAATGAAATAAGAAAGGGAAAAAGAGGTGCTGTAGTGTAGGTCTGCGTAATAATTTCGACCACCTGGGGATCTTTAACGTGCACTGACATCGCTCAGCACACGGGCGCCTTTTGCGTTCCGCGTCCATCGAAATGCGGCCGCCGCGGCCGGGTTCGTACCCGGGTACTCCGGCACGGTAGACGAGCGCCTTAAATTAGAGCTGTAGCAATGAATTTGTAAGTAATATCTTTCATCCTGGTACAACCTGCCAAAATTGTGCCACAGTGGCGAATCTCCTGAACATGGGAAAATAAGTTCAAAGGGGGTCTCAGTTGCGAAGTGCTACAATGAATGACTTGCTATACACACTTAAAAAAGGGTAGTACAGAGGTAGTAAGTGCAGCAGTTACTAGCGCTTACTGCATTTTACTACGTTTTCACTAAATACTTACTACCCTGTTCAATGTAGTTAAAGTGAGCCCTATACCTATAGTCGCTAGTTAGTATCTGGTTAGTAACCGTTCTTTCAACCCCAAAACAAAGTCGTAGAAGATAATCGATATAGACTGCTGTGTGGATAAAATGATTTCTTCATTAGACATATCTGCAGCAGCGTACGGTTAGGTAGACTAATCTGTTTCTACAATCGCAGCTTCATAGTTAAGGCCAGTAACTTAGCTCAACGGGTAAGAGTCGCTAGCCCGTAAATGAGAAGCGCAGATTTACGTAGTGTATAAAGAGCAGTAAGATTTATCCCTGCAACGCGCAGTGCGCGTGGGTGACTCTTTCTGATATGTGCCTTTCTTGCATTCTAAACTTTATTTTTGTTCACGCGGTAGAGTTTGGTTTGATGGCGTCACCTCGCACGATTTTTACACGTGATGCCCAGTACGTGTAATAAAGAGTGATTTACAACCAACACACCCTGGTAGCTCTCACAGATTTAACAAGCCAGGCCAGCACACTATTCTAAAACCTAGCAACATTTTCGAAAACGGTTTCTACCCATTTTCTTAGTACTACTACCTTTCTGTTCATCTCTATAGCGTTCTTCACTACCAAATTTTTCTTGGGGTAGTAACTTTCACATCATCATCAGCCTGGCTATACGCCCACTGCAGGGCAAATGCCTCTCCCATCTTTCTACAATTAACCCTGTCCTTTGCCAATTCTGGCCACCGTATCCCCGCAAAGTTCTCAATCTCATCCGCCCACCTAACCTTCTGCCGCCCCCTGCTACACTTGCCTTCTCTTGGAATCCACTCCGTTACCCTTAAGGACCAGCAGTTATCTTGCCTTCGCATTGCATGCCCTGCCCAAGCCCATTTCTTCCTCTTGATCTCGACTAGGGTCATTAACCCGCCTTTGTTCCTTCACCTACTCTGCCCGCTTCCGGTCTCTTAACGTTACACCTATCATTTCAGAGCGCAGCTCTTTGGCGCCCGTTCCTGCGTTTCGTGGCGTCGCCCTTGTCCCTCGTAACCAGCTCTGCAGCCGGGGCAGCGCGCTGCTCTAGCTCTGCGCGCGCTCCTGGCGCCGTTGCTCCCGCACGCCCAAGCCGAAACGCATAGCCGCCGCCGTTCGCCACTGCGTTACACTGACTGCGTGTAGAAAACTCTGCCGGAAGTCACGCGCTTTCGCAAGGACTACTGGGAGTTTCGTAGCGATAGCGACATTGGCCACAGTTTCGCCGTTTCGCGTGCCTCCAACAGGTGCAGTTCTGTGCATGCGCAAGGAGCCGAGTGACGTCACAGGGCGCAGCCGGCGCGCGCCTCGCCGCTGCTCCGATCGCTAGCTGTGCGCATGCGTGAGTAGCCGAGTGACATCACTACGTGCTCCGCCGCCTCGCCAGCTGTGTGCATGCACGGCGCGCGCTACTGCGCATGCGCAAGGAGGCTGTGCCGCCGTATAAATGCAGGGTGATACAGCCGTGGGGTATAGCCGCTTGCCATGGAGAAGGACAGTCGGGCTGCTGCCGAGCGGCGCTGGAGGCTGGAGAATCTCAACTCGTCCGACCCCGAGGTTGCGGCCTGGCGGCTGACCGCTGAGAACAGGACGAACGAACGGCGCAAGGCCAAGCGAGAGGCTGAGACGCCGGAGCAGAGAGAGAAGCGCCTGGCCAAGAGACGGCATCGGGACGCGGAGCGGCGGGCCCTGGCCTCGCTGGAACGCGATGCGGCGATGGAGGACGACTCGAAGGCACGCCGTGTAACCGATCACGTGGTTAGATCACGTAACCGGGGGGAGAAACGAAAGCTGAACGACAAGGTGTAACCAAGTTAAGCCTGTACCTCTCGCTACGTATATCCTGGCATAGCTGAGCTAAGCCAGTGCATATTTTTGGCCGACGGTGCAGCCAATAGTAACGCTGGTCGAAGTGGCGTCGTCTGCTACATTCTCTGCTGCGCAAGCGCGCCGAGACGGCGGCCAAGTAGGGGGGAAGCAGGGGGGAGCGGCTTCAAAAAACGTGACGCAACCGCTTTTCCTGAGTTCTCTCCTTCCTCCATGGCTCCACCCCATTCTTATTCTTCTAGTTATTCCCCTCTCATGATCCGGATCAGCGATCACTCCCTGCCCTAAGTAGACATATTCCCTTACTACTTCCAGCACCTCGCTACCAATTGCTCTGTTCCCTTGACAGACTGTTGTCGTGACCGTACTTCTAGCCACGTGGGCCCGCCCAGCAGCAACTGTGAACAATCGACGAGGCCGACAACCTCGCGACGGCGGTGGTGAAGTGGGGTGCTTGAAATGCCGCCCTCCGAGCCTAAATGGATTAGTGTAGCGGAGTGCAGGTGACCGCGGCAGCAGCGGTGAAGGCAGGAGCCAATGTCAGCAGCAACCCCAGCGGAAGCGGAGTGCAGGTGACTGTGGCAGCGGCGACGAAGGCAGGGGCCATTGTCAGCAGCAACCCCAGCAGAAGCGGGAGTGCAGGTGACTGTGGCAGCGGCGACGAAGGCAGGATATGCCCAGGAGGTATTGTCCGAGCAACCACAGCGGATGCGGAGGCGACGTGGCGGCGCCAGTCACGCTGGCTGTTAATTGAAGACTGCTGTGTTCCCGACTCGTGTTCTGGACAACAGGCGGGGAGGCAAGTTCATTCACCTGCTGGAAGACTGCGGGAGATTCCTTTCCAGCAGGGCTGGATGAGTCAGCATCTCCCCCTTCCCATCGACCCAGCTGCGAGAGAGTGGAAAAGCCCGCACCTGCCCGGCCGTGGATGGTAACACCAGCCTCTACTTCGGTCCATCCGATTGGACAGTGCTCTTCGAACATTATTCCCCAGCCAGGGATCTGGGGAATCCGAACAATATTTAACTTGGCTGTGAGTGTGGCCGAGAGAAGCCTGCTAGCTCCAGTCGACTACGGTTGACGAAGACGTTCCCCTTCCACTGAGAGCCATTCTCAGTCCTGCCCTATGCAAATAATGTAAATAAGTGTATAAAGTTTTTCGTTACCTTCCTCTAAACCCAGTCTCCCATCCTCCTCGTCCCATCACCGGTCACCGGCCATGCTACCCGGGTCGCAACAACTGGTTGGCAGCGGTGGAATCGTCTGCGTGGTGTCCGTGCTCCGGTTTTGGTGAGTGTACTGCCTTCTCTCCTTGAGTATTGCCAGGCTTAGCATTTGTGCTGCTCTTCCTGGTAGTGTAAATTGGTTGCAGTAGCCTGTTCGGATTTGAACCTTGCGCTGCACCAACATCCTTGAGAGACTTGCGATCACATTGTTACCGAGCATTTAAGGGCAGTCATGGATTGGCGAAAGCTGCGTAAGATGGACCTGATCTCCTTATCTGGGGAATTAGGGATTCATTGTGGGATAACTATGAAAAAATTGCAGGTTGTCAAAGCGATAGAGGACCTTGGTTTTGAGGATGAGGAGATAGTGGAGCACTGGGAGGAACTGGAATTGCAAGAACGAAAACGAAAAGAGGAGTTAGAGGAATTGCAGGAACAGAAAAGAAAAGAGGAATTGGAATTAGCGGAACAAAAGAGGAAAAAGAGGTGGAGCGAGAAATGAAGCAACTCGAGGTGAAGCTAGCTGAAGTTCGGGCAGAAGCAGCAAAAGCGGAGCGAGAAACGCGAAGGCTTCACAAATGGCGAAGGGCTCGAGATCGTTTGAGGACTTTTCAAAGAGGCGAGAGCTTCAAAACTTTCCTCGAGAATTTTGAGCGAGTCTGTACGGAAGAGGAGCTAGATCAGGGCGAATGGTCAATGATGTTGCTGGCTATCCTCCCTTGTGAGGTCAGCGCCGTATTAGCGCGACTGTCCGAGGAGGATGCCCACAACTATGACATAGCAAAAGGTGTCCTCTTCCGTTTCTTCGGCATACGTATGGTGGTGGACTCTAAACGTCAAAGTGAAGATGCAGCTAGGGACACAACAGTTGCGCAAGATAGGAAAGTAAAGGCAGAGGAAAAGGATTGTAGCACTACCTGCCATAACAAAGGCACTAGCGATGATTTAGTTAAACACGCTGGCAACAAAGAAATGTGCCACAGGGCAATATCGAACCCTCAGAGCCAGGCCGATTTGAAAGGGGAGGACGAGGCAAAGGCAGCTCAGGGTCAGATAGACTGCGAAAAATCTCATCCGAATACAGCTGGTGAGACACCCGAGAAAGGTTCTTTGAATTTAGATAACGACAGAGTCGCAGCGGCCAGCGACAGAACGCCAGACAGTAAAGCACCGAGCTCAGACAAAATCTCTGAGGCGTGCGAATTTTCAGAGAGGTCGTTACCTAGCACTGACAGTAGGGCTCAGGTAGTTTCCCTACGCGAGGAAAATTCCGCACGGTTGGCTTTTGATGCTGCGGCGAGGGCCGGCACCTTAACACGTGACGGCACCGCAATACCAGAAAGCAGTCGCGCACGGAAAGCGACAGGTGAAAGATCGATTGTAAGCGAGGAATGCGCATCAGCACTGCATCAAAACAAAGGCCATCTCAAGGATGAGGGAACGACGGCCGCTCGCGACCGAACACCCGAAAACGAGTTGTGGTCGAGTGAAATCGCAGGAGCGGTGGATTTTTCGGAGAGACCGTCGCCTAGCACTGCGAGGAAAGCGCAATTGGCTTCGCTGAACGGCGAGAAAAATCGTGAACATAACGGGCCTTTGGAAATTGATGCTGCGGCGAGTGCCGGCAGCTTAACACGCGACGGCGCCGCGATAACCGGAAACGCACGATACAGATGCGCTAGGGTAGCCTCGAGAAAGCGTCGGTGCGCAAGGAAAACTAAGGTGAACGGTTGCGCTGAAATGAAAAAGGTACGGGTCATAAAGCCTGCAAGTTTGAGGACCGGCCAACCTTGTAACTTTGCAAAATTGCAACCGCGGCGCTCAAGAGTTCATAGGCGTCGCCTTAAAGGAGCCCAGAAACACAATCTTAGTTAACTGTTTTGCCTGTTTATTGCATACAGTGAGTTATAATGGTGCTATTAGCGTCGGTAATACCGCGTACATTCCGTTTTTTAATATTTTAATGTCCTCCCAAAAACAAGTTCATGGCTCTGATGGTGTCGCCACACAGTGGCGGGTTTTTAGCAGCGGATATGACATCACCTGGCGCGAGCTTGATGACCGGACAAACAGTAAATATACTGCAAATTGTGTGAATAAATAGAGACACATTTTGTCACCTGTCTGCGTTTTATATTAGATCTTATTCCAGTAGCGAGACCTTCCTTCTTGAACCTCACAACTGTCCGAGGGCTCACCCCGGTCATCTCGCCCACAGTTTCGAGAACTTCACGCACATTCTTCTCCGGGAAGCGCTTCCTTACGCTAGAGCAAACGTTGACAATAACCTGCTTGAAGTCTTGAAATTTTCGGAGACTTCAGCTTGGAGAACAGGCGAGCAGGAGATGTTTTTGAAGCCGCAGTGGGCGAAGAAAACAAGCGAGTAGGCGATAGCGGTGCCATTTTCGCAGACTCAGAAACCCAAAGACGAAAGCAGACGACATCGCCGGCCGGCCTAGCTGCGAAAACCTGATACAGGAGGAGCCGAAAAAAAACCAGAAAACTAAGGCACTCTGTTTTGAAGAGCATTAAAGAAAAAGCAATCTTTTTGCAAAATAAAACACCGTTATCATTATACTGCAATATCAACCAACATTTACTTTAATTTTGAGTTCATTACTCTTTTCACTTTCGACGCACTACATTACGATGCGGACGAGGAGCGCGAACAGGCGCCGCAGCCTTGGCTGCGTTGACAGCTATGTATGAAACGGAGTATAGACAGAAAAGGGAAGGACACAGGCCCTTGCTGCCTTAGTCTCCCTGTCATGAGGTGTGGACTCCTCAGCACTAAAGCAACCCCACGTCACCTCCCTTGCCCCCCTTTACCATTCCACACCCCTAGCCAGAACAATGAACAATCCCCTCTCTCCTATGCACACTATGCATAGTGTGCACTTCTGTCATGAGCAAGCATGCGCCCATCGGCTTATGTCGTCATGGATCACGAGCGCTCCACTGTTGCCTGACTGCCATACGGTCCAGGAGAACCTTTAAAATTCAATTACAAATTACTCGCTCCACCAAATGGGCTCATTATTTGCCCAGTTGTTCAGAGATGCATAGTGAACAACATGCAATAAACAACTTTGAGTCTGAAAAAATGGTGTCATGACCCCTTTACAGAACCCCAGGTGGTCGGAATTATCCGGACCCCTCCACTACGGCGTCCCTCATAGCCTGAGTCACTTTGCGATGTTTAACCCCATAAAACCAAACCAAATCGAATTTCAAGATGCGAATTCTAAGAGTCCCTGGCCAGGGTGCACTGTGTGCAATGTAAAGAATTTCGCGTGTTCTCTGAACACAGTTCCGCACCACTACGAATGATACAAATACACAAACTGACCGCACCCTTGAGCACCAAGTGCTGCCCCTACATCGCCGACGCTGCGATCACCAGTCGCGCGGTACACGTCCCGAGCAGTCAGTGGCGGCGCGCGGCAGTAAATAAATCTCGCTAGCCGTAGAAAAAAATGTGCATGATTGCATTTCCCATTTTTCTCCACAATGATTTTGTTCATTCAGGATGACACCAATTCCCAATGACACACATATATTCCTTGATTCCGTGAGATTGGTATCACCTAGAATCTACAGTGCAGTACACAATGCTTGTCATGAACACGAGCTGTGAGAAGGGTTAATCGCTTTCAAAAGGAAGATGGGTTTCAGCTGAACACTGTTGTAACGCAATGAGAGATGGATTCTGATGGAAAATTAGAAGGGAATCGGCAAACCAATGAGCCAACATACCAATGACCACTAAGTGGCAAGTAATGCCAAGAACTGTGCAGTACAGATCTAGACTATGCAGCGTGGAGCGAAAATGTACAGAGGGTATTCGATCGAATACAATCGAATACAAGATGGACCATGAATGCGTTTTAAATTCTACACCAGGACAGCTGAACACTGGAGCAGGAAAACGATGAGCACGAGATGTGCAAACTACCATGCTTGGGGTGTCCCGACAAAGTAAACTTTCACTGTAATGACAGGTTTGAAGAAATAAAATCCCAAATGCACTTCTGAGGTCAATCAACTTTCCTACCGATAGTACGCTTCACTCAATGCAGAATTGTACAAATTAGAGTAAAAACCATTATTAATGCTACCATATTCACTCGCATAATGATTGCACTATTTTTTTTAATTGACGCAAATTTTAGGGTGTGATCATTACACGGGGTAAATTTTCTACAAACCATGTTTGAGCACAGAAAACACAAACAAGTTACAGGTCAGACCCTTGTCACACGGGCGCGCTTAACTGCGGTTTTCACTAACTGTGGTTACTACTGTCCACACAGCGGAACAAACCGCGGTTATCGCGAACCGAGCTGGGGGACCTCGATTTACTAGTTAATCGAGAAGGTGGCGGCGTCTATAAACAGAAAGTGCCCGTAGGCGTCCGAGTGCGAAAAGCGCACGACCTGGCCCGCTTCAAGAACGTACTTTCGTCGCACTAAATCACGTTTGACGAGCAACGCATCAAAATAGGGAGTGTGTATAACGCCGTGCAACGGCGCTTTTATGCAGTCTTTGATCTCGTCTGAAGGCACAGCAACAGCAAACTGCAGCAAGGTCCCACAGCTCTCAAGCTAAGCATTTTATCGCCATTATGCCGAAAAATGTACGGTCCCTGCCACAGCGTTAGAGTAGATGACATGTTCGCAACGCTCGCAGCACCGGATTCTGCGAGCTTACCGCAATGGTGCCGCCCGCAAGCGCGGCGGACGACGGCGCTCTGTGTGCTACTCCCCAGTCATCGCTAGGCCTAATTTGTTTCATATCGAAGCCACAGGGGACGGTGCTTTAGAATTGACCAACGCTATACTAAATGGTCTACTTACGGCACTACCTTATTGTCAACCTCATTGTTTCACTTTGAGGCGAAAGCCTTTAATGCCTCATCGTTGTCGACAAAAGGTTGTCAGCAGAGGTGTCACGCTTTTCTAGTCAAACCAGAAAAAAAATCTTTGTGCACGATGGGATTCAAACCTCCATCCTTCCGTCCCACAGCCGAGCGTGTTAATGGCTACGCTACTTCCTGTCAACGTATATGTATATCTCCTTCTCTAGGACGCTGGAGAGTGTTTGCAGAAAGGCGTCGAATCAGACGGATGCCTCCCACACGTCCTCCAGTGTCTCCAGCATTTAAGATTCACAAACAATTGTGTACTTAATTAACATCTTAACCACACATCAGTGACACAAGTAGCAACACCGCGCTTAAGGCTTTCGCCTCACCGCACTTTAGGTCAACAAAGTGCCCCCCTGAATTTTTTAAATATGATCGATTTCAGCGACGCCTTAGCAGCAGAGCTGGTGTGCAAGCAGATTAGGTCAGTCATGCTGCAACGGCAGCAGCTGCTACGCGGCTAATGTAAAACTAGCTTGTATCGCAGTTATTACTCCTACCAGCTACTCGGTACAGGTCAGTGATCCTCAAGGAGGATTCATTTTTGACATTCCCGTAACCCAGGGCTTATTATTTACGAGAACAAGGAAGTTTAGCACGGTTTTCTGATGCTGGTGCCAGGGATCGGCTGTAGAAATGTTTCCTTGCCGTGGGCAGCTTGCGGGCGGCGCAGCGATGTATACGGCTGTGGAGGCAGTGCTGCCACCAGAGAGCGCCGTCGGACGGCACTCTCGACACTACGCCCAAATGCGCTGCTAGATATTTGCAAATGTCACTTCGCTCCAGACCACGGCGTCACTTTGTTCGTTGTACCGCAAACCAGAACGGTGGCGAGCCTTGTGACAACGGCGAACCGCCGTTCGAGGTAACTGCAGTTAGATTTGGTATCTGCGGTTAAGCATAACCGCGTTTAGACTGCCCATGTGACTGCAGGTCAACCATCAGGCGGCTGTCGCTGTAACAGTGCCGGACATCAAAACAAAAATGGCGGCTGACAGAGCAAATGTTCATCTGCACGTGCCAACTGTGAAGTGCGATTACCACTGGCTACACTTGGCACACGATAAATTGCAGCGGCAAGTTTCGGGCACGATCACTACGCGGGGAATAAAAAAAATTGAATTTTGCCAACAAAATTCAGGGGTGCGACCGTTACGCGACTGCGATCATTATGGGAGCAAGTACGGTATTTGCCCCATTTTCCATGACCCTTTGCATTTCCAAAAAATAATCCAGCTTTCAAGCGAAGTGGGCGGTGTGACATGAGACAGAGACAGCACCTGGTCAAGTGAAAGTAAGACTGCTCTCCGAGTCAAATCCTAGAAGCACTGAAACAGAAACGGCTCACAGCAATGAGAATGACGCTTATCATCATTTAGGCAGCAGTCCAATTGCTGCAGCATGAAATCAGCATGGGTAGAGTGATACTTATGATGATGAAAGAGACTGTTGTGAAGGTTCTATGCCCTTATCAAATACGATATCACTGAGCACATGTGCGCTTCCTAGTTGCAAGCACTACCTGCAAGGATGCATGAGACAGGGACAAGATAGCGCGGGTCTAACGTAAACATCTACTGAGAGTGCCAAATTATCATTTCTGCCTACTATGTGCCACCCTTTTTACTTAGCAGTTATGTACAAAGTAGCGCCAGTGATAAAATGTTAGAACAGATACCAGACTACAGCCTGTACAAATTGCTAGAGCAGCATCCCAACACTGATAACCAAATGTGGCATACCACCCTTCGCCCATTCTGATTCATTTCACGGCAGCAGCGGTAAAAGAGCAACAAAAAGATTACAAGCATGGATGTATTTCCATTAACAAGTAAGGCGGAGGTTTTTCAGATTTTGTTTTCCTGGGTAGACCATGCCTCCCGCCTTTCGAGTAATGACAGCCATCTTCCACCACCGTTCCCACTGCATGAGCCCTTTGAACACTCAGGAGTCAAAGTATTGAAAAACAAACATAAACAAACACTAACAAAGTAAAAGCTATATGCTATGTCATAACTAAAGAACAAAAACATGCATTAACATGTGCTCAGTGTGATGTGATGATATGTGCGCCCCTAGAGTTCCCCAGATGCCAGTCCTTTCAGGACAAGACAAACAAAACGAAATTTGCACCCAACCAATTTTGCTTGTCAGCGTGCGCCGTCAACTATTTGTACACAGACCAAATCATGTCCTAACCAACCACCAGTGGCACCTAACTAATCCTTCACATACATTTCCAACAAACTACTGGTACTGGCCTGGATAGGAACCGTCGTTGGGGTCTTCACCCGTGTAATAATCGTCGTTGGGACCTCCAGCCTCATGTCCTCTCGCTTCATCTTCGCCTCCATAGTAACCTTCGTTGGGGTCCCCTTCTGTTTCGTTTTCCCGGTATCCCGTCCGTGGCCTCTTCAGCAGTGGCTGGTGGCATTCGTCGTCGCTCCCACGTTTCCCAACCGCCTGGAACTCGTTTTCGCGGTGCGCCTCGGTCTCCAGGTGTTTCCGCTTGCTATCCAGGTTCTTGAAGAGGACGATGCCACAGTACTCGCAGGACAGGTCCCAGTCTTCCTCGCTTGACTGCTCGCCGGATTGGCGGAGGATCTCCTGGCTTTTCAGTGCCCGCTGATGCCTTTTGCCCTGCATGAAGACACAAGTGCAAAGTAAGAAATCTGCCATTAATAAAATGGCGAGGAAGAGCAAACCTTGTCATTAATAACAGCTTAATAATAGTGTAATAATAGCTTTAAAACAGCTAAATAAAGTGTAAAATATGTTGCAGGAGGACTCAGGATTAATTTTCATCCCCTGAGGTTAGGTAATCCCTATGGGCCTTTAAAGTAACACAAATGAAACGAAATGAAATCAAAGGTTATGATATGGTTAGGATTTGGACCTTTCACTTTAAAGCAAAAAAAAGTAATGATAAAAGTATGCCGAATACAATTTTCGAAATTCAGTTATTATCAAAAAAGGTCAGTATTTTTGGCTTGCAAGCATAGCTAGATGCCTGCTGAATGCAAGTTAAACTATCTTAAATTTGATTAACTAAGTAGGGAAGCCGGGCCTTTAAGGTACACAAATGAAACGAAACGAAATTGAAGGTTACGGCATAGTTTGGGGTTAGACTGTTCGTTTTAAACCAAAAAAAAACTATAAAAGTATGCCGAATTCGCTTTTCGAAATTCAGTTTTAATTGAAATAGGTCAGTATTTTTGGCTCGCAAGGCATAGCTAGACGGCTGCTGAATGCGGGTTAAACTATCTTAACTAAGTAGGGAAGCTAGGAGCATGATGCGATGATGGTGTTGTAGGATAAGCAGCGCAGTTGTGCGATTTGAGGTATTGCTCCACTAGCTTACATCCCTCTGAAGACCAGGAAGGATCACCTCCTTACTGTTTTCTAGCTAAGCATTGTTTCTTCACTATATCTCTGCTTTTCTAATCAGTTAGCTTTAAGCGGTAACATATTCAGTAATATTCTTAATCGAACAACAGCACAAAATAAATAAAGTAATTAAAAATCCCTCGTGTCCCTTGGTTTCTGTGGCTGTTGGCTTCTCTCATCACCTGCTTAGAGCAGTTAGTCGATTAGTTAGGTTAATCAAATGCATTGACACAAAACCACAAATTGCCGTCACAAAAAAGTATGTTTTTGCTACCACAACGATTGAGTGGTAGTTCCATCGCTGCCATCAACATGCAGACCATCGATGCCCTGCCCTAGCACTCAACCCAGCTTGACAACCCCCCCGATAACTTAGTTCTCAGAAGCAAACTTCCATTTCCCTTTGATCTTCATTTAACTTGAGTGGCGTTCACAAACGCCTATTCCAATCTCATCGCAATGGCAGACTCTCCAGTGCATGAGCAGTGCAGTTGCGATGAAACGATCGGGCACCTCCTCTGTGACTGCCCTCGTTTTGAGCGAGAGCGCGGTTTCCTAACTGCTACTCTATACCGCTTGGACTCGCGTCCTCTAACAGAGTCCAAGGTTCTAGGGCCTTTGGCACAACCTTCCTCAAAAAGGAAAGCGGTGAAAGTGCTCCTGAGATTCTTAAAGGACTCAGGGTTGTATTCCCGTCTATAATCTTAAAGTTTTCAGTGCGCGCCCTCTGTCACTGTGGCACAGTGGTTGATGGACGCCTAAAAAGCTCGTTTCATTCCCGCTCTTTTTCCCTTTTTCCCCTTTGTTCCCCTCCCCAAGTGTAGGGTAGCCAACTGGGCATCGCCTGGTTAACCTCCCTGCCTTTCCGTCCTTTTCTCTCTCTCTCTCTCTAACTTGAGTTACTCTTTTAATTAGTGCACCAATTTTGTCTACAAGCAAAGCTCCAGGTATACTACCATTTTCATGTTAATTACTGGTAAATAAAATATTGCTCAGGATGATGAAAATACCAAAGCTGACTTTAAATGACTTTTTGCTACATTAAGTCATCGACAAATGTAAGTATTTCAGCCCTCAAAAACAACATTTGCCAAAAAAATACCAAAAAATACTTTCCTGAAATCGAAATCGAAAAAAGTCCGTCATATTTTCGAAAAATAAAAATCGAAAAGTCCAACCCCTAGGTATGGTATATAAGGCATACGAGGAGGAGTTGGAGTTTTCTGTTCAACTCGAAAATAAAAAGATGAAAAGTATGCCAAATTCATTTTTATTCATTTTGGTTTTAACTGAAAAATCTCAGCATATTGGCTTGAAGTATGCCACAGCAAGCTGGCTACCAAATATGAGAAAGTGGAAGCCAGCATTGCAGTGTGATCTTGTCTGGGGCACCACTACAAGTACTAACAAGCATAAAATTCTTACAGTACAAAAAGAACCATATGGTACATCGGAAATCAGCCAGACCCCTCGCACACTGGTCCCGTTTGCAACCTATAAGATAATCCCCGTGACATCTTTGTAAGAATTTAGAATTTTCATCATCATAATCATCAGCCTGACTACGCCCACTGCAGGGCAAAGGCCTCTCCCATGTCTCTCCAATTAACCCTGTCCTTCACCAGTTGCGGCCACCGTAGCCCTGCAAACATCTTAATCTCATCCGCCCATCTAACTTTCTGCCGCCCCCTGCTACGCTTGCCTTCTCTTGGAATCCACCCCGTTACCCTTAAGGACCAGCGGTTATCTTGCCTTCGCATTACATGCCCTGCCCAAGCCCACTTCTTCCTCTTGATCTCAACTAGGATATCATTAACGCGCATTTGTTCTCTCATCCACTCCGCCCGCATCTGATCTCTTAACGTTACACCTATCATTTTTCTTTCCATAGCTCGCTGTGCTGTCCTTAACTTAAGCTGAACACTCTTTGTGAGCCTCCACATATGTTTTATCCTTCAAACAGCCCATTTAATGACTTTCTAATTGCAACCGCATCACTACAGCACCACAAACATATCGTTTCGACTAGAAGCACAAACAACTGGCACAGCCCGGCTTTCAAACTAATTGTAAACATCAGCTACTGATACCCCTGCTGCACGGCTGTTTCGAATGCCTTCCAACCGAATGTCATTCGACTCGACTGCCGAACTTACGTTGCTGCACGAAGCTTTTCAATGGCATTCGGTTCAGATGACATTCGAGTCGACGGAGCTCGGCGAAGACATTCCAGATTTTGGAATGGCTTTGAAACGTGAACACAGCCCGAACCGACCAATACCAGTCGCCACCGCCGTCGCTTCGCCCCGCCCACAGCCCAGCAGCCGCGTGACTGCTTTCGGCTCTGTGGCTGTTCATTTCTACCCACTGCTCATCTTTTTCTGCTGTTTGTTTAGCAAATAGCTCGTGTTCTGTCTTAGTGAGTGCTTGCAGATAATAGTACATGAATGAACATTTACCGCGTGTGCATGAAATTTCCCCAGGAGTGCGCCGATGAGGACGACTGCACTCATACTGCTGTTTACATCGCTGCGTATGAACATCTTGTGCTCGTTTGCAAGACATAAAACGAAATATGCACTTTAGTTCTATTAAATAATCCCTTCTCTTCTGTACTGGTTGTCCCCGGGCTTGTTTACGCAGTGCAACAATCTGTGGGAAGCGCCGACGCGATCGCTCGCCTGAGAAACACTTGACAGCCGGGCTGTTGACATCGCATAGGACCGGCGCTTCTCGCTAATTTTCCCAGCTTCCTCCGACATACCCAGTACTTTATTTTAAACTACTTTATCCAGAAGTATGTTTGGTGACCGTTCGCTTTAACTGAAACGGCCTAACTTGTTACCCACAAGCTAGCGACGGCGACGACTGCTGCTGACCGTAAAGCACTGCTCGGCAGCCTGAGTCAAACCGCCACTTCCCGTTCATCGTATGCGCGTCCTGCGATGCAAGCAATAGTTGATTTCATGTCACTGTTGTCAAAACTACACTCGTTGACCGTTTGTATTCGCTAAAACTTGTGAATTCGTTCTTCACAACCACCGCAATCACCGATCCAGCCCTGCGGACTCGCTAGGCCTAGTCGTCGCGGAAGGGAACGGAGTCGTCGTCGACTGAAATTAATTTGGCAAGTGGTTATCGCTAGTGAGCATCCATGTGTGCACATGTGAAATATAGCCGTTCGTTTCGCTTATTTCCAATACGGATAATGTATAAGCGCGCATGTATTCGCACCGTCACCTCATCAGCGTGTTTTCACTCAGCCGCCGAACTCCCGAGGGCATGAAGGCTGACCATCCGCCGATCGGATTCGTCGGTGTCGGGTGTCGTTTAGCCAAAAAACTTGTCCCACTAGTGTGACCGTCGTCGTCGTTGAAACGAGCTGAGAATTTCGAATGCGTTTGGAAAGTCTCGTGTAGCACCGCGGGAGTCCGTCGAGTTCGAAAGCCTTCTAAGTCTCGAGTGCCATTTGACTCAGATGTCATTCGAAAGTACCCGTGCAGCACAGGTATAAAACATAATCTTCCTTCAGTTCTAAAAACGCACATATTTTAGACTAAGCCTACGATGAAGTAGTCAAGGCAGCCATTTCTTAACACGCTATAACAGAAACATTTAAACACTGCCTTGAATGTTGTTTACTTAAAAATATTGTTCATTTTGTTGTGTTTTATGTTGTTGTTCCTTTTTAATTAATCACGTATAAGCTTTTTTTTATTGCATTGTTGCACTGATTATATTGTTCCAATACTAATTACTTATCCAGCTACTGCCATGTATTGCCTGTCCTCATGTGTGAACATGCCAGTTTCGTTGTTATATTTTGCTTTTTTTCCTCCTGTTTGCATCTTCATGCTGCCCTACCTTGCTGTGGTCTCTTGGCACGATTCATGACCAACGCATCGCCATGAATCGTCCACTAGCACGCCCACTTGGAGCTCATACTTTGTTGACTCTTTCCATACCATGAGAGAAATGGGCATTTTTTAGGTTATTATTGATTTTGACACGTTAAAGGTGCACTGAAGAGGATTCTGAACTTGTCTTTTTGCCACGGGAACTCGATCTACACGTTCCTAGCATTCTTAGAAACTGCAACTTATTGCCCTGTATGGCCGATTTCCCTAATTAAATCGAATTAACGTCCGGCTCCCGCCCTTTTTTTTTAATTCTGCCTCGTACGATGGGCGGAGTCGACCAACGCGTGAAGTTCCTTACAGCCAGCTCCGTGGAGGCTTTGCTTTCGCTTTATTTTGTTGTTTAGCTTTCCATTAATAAATAGTATCATTCGCAGATAATATAGCCGCAAAGTAAGCCCGCAGAAATAAAAATACGCGCGGACTATTTGCTACTACGGACTACTACGTATTACTCCGCCGAGGGCAGAGCGGCAAGCCGCCACGGGACTGGGTGAAAGGCACTCCACGCGTTGGTCGACTCCGCCCACCGTACGAGGCAGAATTAAAAAAAAAGGGCGGGAGCCGGGCGTTAATTCGATTTAATTAGGGAAATTTGCCACACAGGGCAATAAGTCGCAGTTTCTAAGAATGCTAGGAACGTGTAGATCGAGTTCCCGCGGCAAAAAGACAAGTTCAGATTCCTCTTCAGTGCACCTTTAACATGGAGCATATCGAAATGAAGCTAAATAAATGTACTATTTGATAGTGTGCAATTCTAGTAAAAATATTATGCAGTAATGTGAAATTTAAATTGTCTAACAAGAACTTGGAAATTATGGTAAGTGTTCATGACAGTAGACTTGTAGCGCGAAAAAAAAAAAATCCTGAAATTTTGAAATATATAAAACATTGCTTGTTTTACTGCATAAAGCACCGGAGCATCGCAATCCTCTGACTGGATAAAATATCAAGCTATAACAAATTGTTTGCTGCCTCACAGAAAGCATCTATATTTTTTTTGTAGGCGCTACAAAATCAATTTTTTTCTCCAAATATTTTGATTGCGAAATGCTGGAAAGTACGAGCACATCTACTAACACCAATGTTCTTCGAAATTCTAAAGATTAAAAAAGTAAATGCGGAACTCTAATCCACAAGCAAACATTGCAGAGTGAAAAAAATCTAGCGAAGATAGAAGCAAAACTTAGAAAGGAATGCGAATGTCATAAAGAAAAAATGGGTAACATGTCTCCTACTGACAAAAAATGTTTCAAAATCAAGCAACTAAAGGTTATATGCAAAAATAGAGTTGCATCCCGATAATATTTCCAGCCACATAGGGAAACCTTCACCAACCAAAGGCTCATGTGTCAGTGCGTGAAAAAGCTCCGCTTTGTAATTTAAAACACGTGCACAAACATCCGACAAGCTCAGAAGAGCAGTAAAATGCCACATTAACCTGGAAAAAAAAAAGACGAGAAAACAAGCTGCCATTACCCCAAAGAAGAAATGCGGTTATGGGAGCTCGGCAGCGGCTTTTTTTTAAATGAGAGAGGGATTCAACAATGTGCCTCTCCACTTCTGACCCTTTTTATGTGTCATCGCTTTTATTTCGAGGTTGTTCGCTCAGAACTAGCTTCCAGGCATACTTATTCTTGGACTGAAATCTTAATGACGCTAATCAGTAAAAAAATCCTGATAAAATTGTTCCATTTCGTCACCAGTCTCTTTGACCACACGGACACCATTGGCTACACTGCACAGCACCATGTGGGGGCAGGTTCCTTTTGCGGGCAAACATACGGTCAAAGTTATCTTTCTCACCCACAAAACCGGCAGAAGGGATTTACATACTTACTTCCCAACCCTCCCACCCCCCCCCACAGTTTTACGACATGAGGCGTGGGAGTCCTTTTTGTTTGAAACACACGGCGAAGCATGTACCTGGGAACTGTCTGGGATTTTCTTGGGAAACAAATCTATGTGCACATGTTCACTTCTCTGTGTGCTAGTGTGTTTCTTCTGTGCATTTGTGTCTCTGTTCCTAAGTTCATGGCTTTCAACGGAACAGAGATAAACACAACAGTGGCGGTGTAGACTTCACCGAGCCGGAGTACCCGGGTTCGAACCCGACAGCAGCGGTCGCGTTTCGATGGAGGCGAAACGCAAGAGGCGCCCGTGTGCTGTGCGATGTCGGTGCACGTTATAGAACCCCAGGTGGTCGAAGTTATTGCGCAGACATCCACTATGGCACCACTTTCTCTCTTTTTTCTTTCACTCCTACCTTGCTCCCTTCCCTTACAGCATGGTGGTTCAGGTGTCCGCCGAGATATGTGAGACAGATACTGCACCATGTCCTTTCCTCAAAGACCAATTTACCAATTTATTTACCTGTAGACTAGAAGGACGAGCGAGAATCAGTGTGTGTGCAGAGCAGTCAAGTGCGCAAATGAAGGCAAGGCTGTACAACACGGCCCAACGCACAACCAACGCACAAAACACGCTGAGTCACATATGAACGGGGGACACGCATGTGTGTGCAAAAATGAAAGAAGTGCCGGAAAGAATGCAGCAGATGGCATGACACATCGGCTGCACCAGCCCTTCACCTATCAGTCAGAACAATGAACCAATGGAATGTCTTTCGAGAGGGCTTGAAGGTTCGGCAGATGACGACATCCACAAGGCTCGGGATGCTAGCTAGCAGATGAGGACGTTGGCCTCGAAAGAAAGAGTGAACGAGCTTTGATATGAATTTTTACTGCTTTTCAGGCTGCGCGTGGCTCTAGTATTCTGTGGAGGTTATCTTCAATGCCTCATCAATGCACTGGGCTTGTTTGTCTAAAATGTCCAGACCCTTGGTCAGTGGCCCTTTAAGGGGGGATGAGGGGATCGAAGGCAACCTTTCTATTTTTCGACTTATAGTGATGAAATTTGGCAGACTGGCTTAAAACAGCATCAAACAATGAGATATTATGTTTCACAATGACAGCTTTAGTATTTTACCTTTTATCATTGTGTATATGTTGTCGACATCTTGCTTGCTTGTGGAAAGCCTAGATGACAAAAAAACTAGCTACAGGTCTGTAAATGCTTTTAATATTTACTAAGAAGTGTGGTGTAAGTCAAGACTCTCTTAATTTTTTTTTTAATTTCTCTGCTCTTTTTTACAAAGGACACAATAGGCACCTTCTTTTATGTTTAGAATGCATCATGCTCTAATTACCATGTAATAAAAATATGCGAGCCTAAATGGTAAATCTGAGACTGTCTTGACGCAGACCACATTTCAGAGATCACAACAAAACAAATGCGGTAAAAATCCATGCATCTATTGCTGTGCTATGCTTTCCACAAACAAGGTATTAAGCTCAAAACAAACTTTAGAGAAAACAAGCCTGAAAGTTCTAAGCTAGCACACGCTGTCTATGTATAGATGCCAACAAATATATTTATTTGGAGCGCTTAAAGTTTATTTTTGGGTGAAATACTTCAGTATACATAGAAACAATGTTGGAGATGCCAAAAAGTGTACTTTTCAAAAATCAACTTTTTTCATGATTTTTGCGATCTGATCCCCTTAAGCTGCAATTTCATTACAAACCACTGCGTATAAACTAAGAAAAACACTGAAGTAGAATTACAAAGAACATGTCTGGAGGATTCACTTGCAAGACATGTCCAGGTCCTAGATCTGTCTTTGCCAGAGTTTCCAATCTAATCAATGATGTGCAATACCAGCAGTCCACAGTCCATAATTTTGGAAATCAATGTATTCAGCAAAAAAAGTGATCTGATCTGAGAGAGCCTGCCATATGCACTCCACCCCACTCTTATTCTTCTAGTTATTTCCCTCTCATGATCCGGATCAGCTGTCACTACCTGCCCTAAGTAGACATATTCTCTTACTACTTCCAGCACCTCGTCACCAATTGCGAACTGCTGTTCTCTTGCTAGACTGTTGAATATTACTTTGGTTTTCTGCATGTTAATTTTTAGCCCCACCGTTCTCCTCTGCTTGTCTTAACTCATTGATCATGCTTTACAGTTCATGTCCTGAGTGGCTTGGCAAGGCAATGTCATCAGCGAATTGCAGATTACTCAGGTATTCTCCATTAACTCTTATCCCCAACTCTTCTCAATCGAGGACTCTGAATACTTCCTATAAACTGGCAGTGAATAGCACAGGCGAGATCATGTCTCCCTGCCTGACACCTTTTCTCATTGGAATTTTATTGTTGACTTTATGGAGTACTACGATAGCTGTGCATCCGCTATAGATATCTTAGTTTTACATAGGCTACTCTACACCCTGATTCCCCAATGCCTGCATGACTGCTCAAGTTTCGACTGAGTCAAATGCTTTCTCGCAATCTATAAAGGCTATATATAGGAGTTGGTTATGCTCTGTGCATTTCTCTATCACCTAATTGATAGTGTGAATATGGTCAACTGTCGAGCATCACCAGAATGAGCATCAATGCGGAAAATACCAGCTGCAACTCCACCATTTTTCTTTGTAATAGAATTAAGCAGTAAAAAATTGAAATTTTTAAGAAACAATTACTCCCCATGAAAATTTTGGAGCAGAACTACTCGCCACAAAATACTCTTACCACACCACACCACTCCTAAAGACGCAATTTCCTATGTATCGCAGATCTACCTCACTGTGCCACCTGTGAGTCATTTTTTTTTGTTGTATGCATTCCTAGACTTTCTATGTTTGTTTTCATTCTTTTTTTTTCTAACACACTATGTTGCCAATGTGTCCTTATAATGGGCTATAATAGTTAAGCAATCCCCTACTTTTTGGTCACGCCTTAGGGCAGGGGTTCTCAATGTTCTGAGCCTCACAGAACCCCAATGAATTCCTCAAAAGGCACTCGGAAGCCCGACGTGTCTTGACCTTCATTCCGAGCTGCCCGACATAGATACAAAAAAGAGCCTGCAGAAACATTAGCTCTCAAAAGATGCCCAAATTTAACTGATAATGAATGGCTCTATGGAGAAACAACCACTTATAGAGAAATTACTCACGATCAGTGCCATAATAATGTGACAAAAAGAAAGATGGGAGCTGAGGTTTGCATGGTTTTAGGTGCTCACGGTGTGATGTGCACACGGAATCGTTGAGAGATTTTTGAACGCAATATGTCGATGGCGGTGCGTCGGTCAGCGAAGTGTCGCACGTGCCAGCCCCGCGTTGCGCGTGTGCACGTGCGAATGGCGTGAGCAAAGCGGGCACGAGGAGCGGAGAGCTGACGTATCAGGAAACCGTGATGTGAAGGAAGACACCGCAGTGGAAGTCTGATCATTCAAACACGGAGGTGGCAGCCGTCGGACGCTGGGTCCGTGCTGCCGCGGACTTCCCTTGAATCACAGACGCAAGCCTATTGCGTCCGTTTCAAGCTTGAAGGTGGCAGCCGATGGATGGAGGGCCCGCGCTGCTGAGGCTTCCTTAAATAGCTTGCACAAGCCTACGGTGCTTGCGGGACGCCGTCGACAGGACCTGGCTACAGTTTTCCTGCTGCAGCTGCCCACTTCTTGGGGACGGCTGACAGAAGTTTGTCAGCGTCTCCCGTGTTCATCTCCGCTCCTTACCACCTGGCTTTCTACCACCACTTCCCTGGACGCAACGCCAGCAACGCATCGCAAGTCGCCAACCCATGTCCTTGCTGCCTGCAAGGCAATCCCGCTTCACCTGGGACGCTCTGTATCTGGTGAACTCTTTCCTTTTATCTGTAGTGTTGTACGCGTCGAGCGTGTGTTCTCCTTGTTTTCGTTTTTTTGTATCATTTCCTTTCCTTTAAAGAATAAACACGACATCGTTTTGTTTTCTTTGATCTGTTTTTCTTCTTCGAACCTGCCCGCAATAGCGTTCCCCTCTGGCAATCAGGGACGCGTCACCGAATTCGTAACACGCGGAAACCAAAAAAGCACAATTAGGAACACATTCTGAAAGTCCTTGCCCAAGGGCATGCAGGTATTAAGACGTTAATAAATGTTTGACAACAGGAACACCACGAATTTCTAGAGACAAATAAAGTCCACATCCTTGACCAAAAACCGGTAGGGTTTTAATGTAGCTAAACCAAGTAGACATGCTGCGAGAGCATGTGTTTAGCCTGGTTGGTTCATGGTTTTGCTTTGCTGGCTCGTCGGCCCGTCTGGCGACGGTATTAGACTCAGGTTTCGCTCTGATCGAAGTTAAGCTGATCGGATCTGTTAACGTCACAGATGGAAGCCGACTAAGATGACGATGTGCAATGCACAGTGCAAGAGCGTGTTGCAGTTTAAAACGTGGTTCACACAAAGTCAGTGTGCCGGTTAGACCTCGTGAAATGGTGCTTTCACACTAAACCTAGAGGGGAAACTTTACCAAAAAATGACCAAAAAATCGATTTTCAAAAAATGACATTTCTGGAATCTACAGCTACTATTTTCCAACTGTACCAATTTTTTCCTTCAAGAAATCAGCATTTTGACCGTAACATTAAATTCAGATCATCGTGTGGGCTGAATTTATGCAGGAGCAGGCAATTTAATGGCATGAAAGTTTTGGACATCTGGCTGTCTTAGTATGTCGGTATCTCAACATCTAGGACAGATAAAGATGTCGTATTGTTTGCTAAGGGAAGTTGAAGGCACAGTGTATGCAACAATCGAAGCAGATTTGTTCAATCGCGCTTCGAAAATTTATAATTTCGCAAAGTTTATCGGTGCATTGCATTCACACCTTGAACATTGATATTCCAAGTGTTGTAAAATTACTAATGAGGGTAAAATGGAAAAATGGTTTTGATTAATGCACTCTTTACTCACCATACTATGTAGCCATGGACTAAATGATTTTATACAGAGTAGTTTTTTTGGACTGAGGTACTAATGAATCATCATGGGGGTACAGCGTGAAGAAGACGACGAGTGCTTGCTTCGTCCTTTGTCTTCTTTACGCTGTACCTCCCATGATGAATTATTACAAACTCGCCCAGCTGTCCATCCTTCTTCAAGGTACTAATGAATGACTAATTAAAATTAATTTTAAACCTTGGGAACTGACTAACTTATGAGAAAGGTAATTTGACCGTTGAAATCTGTATAGAAAGCTGAGCAATGTGGTACAGTTTCATTAGGATTGGGCAAGGAAAATAGGACCAGTGTCCCCCCTGCTAGAGCGTTAATGGGTTAGTGCTCATAGTACTATATGTGGAGTTGGGTCAGCTTCATTCATAGAGCGCAGGGAGTTCTCATACCACTCAGCGGCGGAATGGTTAAGCGATGTGTCACTGCCCCGGCAGGAGGCTGTTTCAAACCCAGCTCAGGCTTGTGATGCCCAGTTTGCTCCTCCCATACAGTAACCTCTGGCGATCAATCATTCACTGCCATGGTGGGCAGTTTACTCACAATCCAGTGAGCGGTGACACCAAAAGGTCACGTGACCCAGGTGGCCCACCTAGAATGCTTCTCTGGGTATTTTCACAAATTATTCACTCAGAGCCAAGGACGCTGACTTTTCTGCAAGAGGGGGCCCTTAATGAAATTGTGTCAAAATTACTGGCACCATGGCATGCTGAAACGGGACACTAGTCTCAAATCCTACTGCTGCCAAAATAGTGTCAGAGAAATGTGTATGACATGCTGCCTTCACATGCTTAAGGGGGGAAGAGGGTCTCAGAAATAAATTTTTATTAATAAAGTCACAACTACGAAATCTTCAGGGAACATGCATTTTTTTGCGTGCTGATTCCAAATATGTAATTTAATTTGATGTACAACAAGTCCTTGAGCACTTCTGCAATATGTTAGGCAACTTCTGCCGAGAGTTTGAAAGAAATTCTACTGCAGGGAACTTGTTAGCTTGCATGTCATTGGTATGCCTTGGCATCAAGCTATGCAATGAGGGTAAAATTATCATCCTGCCTGTTATAGAGCTGAGTTGTAGGATTCTGAAATCATCAGTTTTTTCCCGTCTGTGAAATGGCAGATTCAAAACCCTGCAACTCAACTTCTACGATATGTAGGATAATAATTCTGCCCTTACTGCATAGTCTGATGTCGAGACAAGCCAATGGCATGCATCCTGGCAAGTTTCCTGCAGCAAAATTTGTTGAAAGCTCTCGGCAAAAAGTTACATAACATATTATGTAAGTGCACAGGATCTTGCTTTACATAAAATTAAATTGCATATCAGCACGCAAAATACGTGTTTCTTGAAGATGCCATTATTGAGACTTCATTAACATGTTTTCTAAGACCAGCTTCCCCCCTTAACTGTGTCAGTTCATGAAACAGATAAGCAGTCACTGAACATAGTCAAAATTAAACAAAGAGGCTTTGAAACCAATTGTTTGAGTTTCTGGTTCACAGGGAAGGGGCAGGTCCAGTTGCGCGTTGATATGCGAAGAATCTAACGCAACGATAGGGCGCGAACGCAAGGCAAAGCTCATTCATTCCGGTTCAAAGTTCCCGGCATGGTGTGGATGAATAGGGATTCTAGCAAAAAATGTGTCATCAGGTTTTCCTCTTTGGATAAGGTAGAAACATATCTCTAATCGGTCTGGTGGCCAATGTCATGTGGCTGGCCCAAAAGCACACTCACGGTATGCCTGTTATTTCTGACACCACAATGGTACTCCTTCACGTGTGTCCGGAATTTCATGGTCTCACTCTAGCCTCTGGGCTGATGTAATGCAATGTCCCCACACTACCCTTTCCAAATGAGACTCCCACACGTACCTTGTTGTGAGCGATGAGAGCCGTCGCGCAGTTCATGGCCATGTTGCAGAGTTTGCAGACAAATGGCAGCGGATGCTTGAGCCTACCGGGCGGATGTTTCGCTTCCTTGCCGTTCGAAGCTGGAGCGGTCGCCTCGCCACCAGAGGGCGCTGCCGCACCGGTCCGATTCAGGGCCGCCATCTTTTTCCGGTGCCTGGCACTTTGCATGTGGTCCATGTAGGGCATGGGGCCAGTGAACTGCATGCGGCATTCCTTACAGGAAAGCGTTTCGAAGACATCTGCACACAAGATGGGGAAGCGTAAACTCAGGAGTGCTCCAAGTGAAATCTTCACACGCACATACACACATACATACACAATCTTCACGCACATACGTATGTGCATGTACGTAGTAAAACGAAGCACCAAGTGAATGCATAGCACAAGAAAAGAATTTGATCGTATGTGTTGTGACTTGCAAACCAAAATAGTTTTCTTCTTACGCTCAAAGAATGGAACGATCTTCCTAATGAAATTGTATTTATAACTGACATACATAACTTTTGCAAAGTTTTGGCTAGCGTTGTATAAACACTCATAGTTTTCTTCTTTACTTATGAATTTATTGTCTTAGCTAACATTGTATATATATAGGTTTGGTTTGGTTTATAGGGGTTTAATGTCCCAAAGCAACTCAGGCTATGAGGGACGCCGTAGTGAAGGGCTCCGGAAATTTCCACCACCTGGGGTTCTTTAACGTGCACTGACATCGCACAGTACACTGGCCTCTAGAATTTCGCCTCCAAAATTTGACCGCCGCGGCCAAGATTGAACCCACGTCTTTCGGGTCAGCAGCCGAGTGTCGTAACCACTGAGCCAACGCAACGGCTGTATTTGGAATTTCAGACATTTTTATACACTACCAGAAAACAACTACACAGCTTGATTAGCGCGCTTAGGTGATAGTAACTTTTCGCATTTTGCTTACTAAGGTTAATTCTTTGTTCATTAATAAAATCCAATGCTTGTTTTCCAAGCATAGCACTAATTTGCTGTTTCTGATTTTTGTCTCATGTGAATAGTTTAGACCACAAATAGTGCCTTTTTGGTGCTAACCTACCGCCTCCCTGCAAAATGTTCTGCAGACGCCCCTGTGTGTATGTATGCGTACATTATCATACTACTAAAACGAAGCACCAAGTGAATGCATAACACAAGGAGAGAATTTGATGGTATGTGTTTTGACTTGCAAATCAAAACAGTTTCTTTCTTACGCTCAAAGAATGGAACGATCTTTTTAATGAAATTGCACCTATTGCTGACAAACAACTTTTGAAAAGTTTGGCTAGCATTGTATAAACGCTGACAGTTTCCTTCTGTACTAATGAATTTATCCTCTTAGCGAACGTTGTATATATAGGATTAATCATTTATTGACCAATTTTTCGCCCACTCCCCTCAGCAATACGACCCTGAGGGTAAAAAAAATAAATTAATCATTTCTATTCCATATGAAAGTATATTGAAAGACATGCTTAAAAGGAGTGATGCAAGTTTAAAGTGCAGGTTCTGTGCTATTTCATAAACTACCAATTATCAGCAGCAGATGTAAAATGAGCGCAAGTTTTCAAGCATGCTTTTTCAGCTCTGCTGAAATAAAAAAAACAGCAGTGAGGATAGTTCACACCATATCTGAACACAATTGGTCACCAAATGGCTACCTGCTTATACCTTAAATACCCATCCAAATAACGAGCTGTGCAAGAAATTGATTCAAGGTCTACAGCGGCAGCTTATCTCGGTCGCACTTAATCCTAATACCTTATTTCTCTTAGTTTCCCTAAACCAAAATGTTAGAAGAATTTTAGGTGGCCTGAAGATGCCTCTGGTGGCACCAAGCTATGGTGCTTGTCTTTCTCCTCAAGACCACACTACAATGACCATGGTCTTCCACACTGAACATCAGGGCCTCTTTCAGGCAGTTTTCTTTGTGCAGAATGGTGACACTGCAGCATAGGCGTAGACATGTAACGACAAGCATGTAGTGTTCATGACGTTTTGACCGTCTATGAGTGGTGTCTCAGTTAGCATGCAAAGTCAGCATGGGTGCTTTCAAGCATGAAACTATCGATCAGTTAGAATTAAGCTGCAGGAAGGACGTGCTGCTCTCATCATGGCAACATACTGCAGTTTAAAGCAACCAGCTTGTGCACTTTTAATATCTTTTTCCGCTGGCCTTATGTTTGCCAGATTTCATTTTTATTTGTTGATTTATAGTCTAAATTTGAAAACTGTGGGGTTTTTAACGTCCCCAAGCGACAGATGGGTTATGAGAGATACTTCATTAAAACTTCCTGTTGGGCGAGTTGGTAGTTCATATTGAATTAGAAATATTATAGCGCAAACAAAGACACGGACAAAAAAGAGAGGAAACACACACACAAGCGCTAACTGTCAACTGAATTTATTCGGTGAAAGCCACACCTTTTATAGGCCGAAGGATCGTGAGAAAAAAATGACAAAAAAACAAAACAAAGGTTGAGTCAGAGCCATCAAATCGCGAGCGCATGCGCGGGTAGACAAGGGCATCACACTTCGGTTTATCTTCCATCTAAGTAGCTGCATTAAAATAGTCAATCTCAGCCTGGAACAGAGATAAAGAAGGTTCGCTGATGCACTCGCTGCCAAGTTTCTGTATGTGGTAGGCTTCTAGGCTTATCCGTGCTGTCCTGTCTTTACTTTCTCTATTCTATTCTATTCCATTCCCCTGTCTTGTGGCAAGTTTTATGTAGGCCAAACTGGACGTTGTGTCAACGACCGTCTAGGGGAACACGCCCTAAATTTAGAAAATAAAAGCGATAAATACAAGCATCTTGTTGCACATGTAAGTAAGTGTGGAGCATGCGTGGCCCGGTTTGAGGAGACAAAGGTTCTTGGCAAAAGTAAAGACAGGACAGCACGGATAAGCCTAGAAGCCTACCACATACAGAAACTTGGCAGCGAGTGCATCAGCGAACCTTCTTTATCTCTGTTCCAGGCTGAGATTGACTATTTTAATGCAGCTACTTAGATGGAAGATAAACCGAAGTGTGATGCCCTTGTCTACCCGCGCATGCGCTCGCGATTTGATGGCTCTGACTCAACCTTTGTTTTGTTTTTTTGTCATTTTTTTCTCACGATCCTTCGGCCTATAAAAGGTGTGGCTTTCACCGAATAAATTCAGTTGACAGTTAGCGCTTGTGTGTGTGTTTCCTCTCTTTTTTGTCCGTGTCTTTGTTTGCGCTATAATATTTCTAATTCAATATGAGAGATACGATAGGGGTCGGTACCAGATAAATTTAGCTAGTAAGCATGTAGGCCGCAAGGACTCATTGCAATGCTGATTTGAAACTGCACAGAAAATTAGCATCAGAGTACATCAATATAATTCGCACAGAGTTACCAATGTTGGTCTCCAGATTCACAGCATCAACAGCCAGAGTGAACCAGACTTTGGAAGATCCATAATTTGCGAAGCACCCCACAAACCAAACAGAGAACAGGTACACATACACAAATACACAGACATGCAAAGCCAGCGCAATAAACAAAGTGACAACAGAAAGCAGTGCAGGTCCTCATCATATGTGCCTCCTATGCTATTAATTTCCTCATCATGAAAGAATGCTAGCTAGCTGAGCAGTGCATTGCCTTTGGGAAATGTTCTATTATCATTAAGACAGGGAACCAGCTCCCATCCTTTAAGAAACTTCCCAAAAAGACAGATATGCCAGTGTGCCTTCCCCTATTTTCACTGCCACAGAAATGTTGGTTCTTTCTGCAAACTTCCATGAAGCATTAGGTGCTACTTTCTGGACACTAGTGGCAGTTTTGTTATCTTATTTCTGATTCTCTTATTGTTAGCTGTTTTTTCTTCGCCCTTCCCGTTCATTACTTTTTTTCTTCTTGTTTTTTCAGTTAATTTTCCCTTTTATCATCATCTCCTGCATCCTCCCAAGGCCCCACTAATACTCTTTTGTGACACACAGCATGTTCTCACCACCCCCTTAGGTGAGGGGCTGACCTTCCAACCTTTAAAGGTGCACTAAAGAAGATTCTGAGCTCGTCTTTTTATCGTGAGAACTCGATCTCCCAGCATTCTTAGAAACTTCGAATTATTCTCCTGTGCAGCCGATTCTCCTATTAAGTTGGACTGAATGTCCCGGTTCCCGCTTTTTTTTTTTTTAACTGACATCCGAGAACAGGAGAAGTCAACCAATGCGTGGAGTGCCTTTTAGCCAGTCATGTGATGGCATTGCTTTCACTTTTATTTTGTTTTTATGTTTCTATGAATAAATAGTTTTCAGTCGCAGACAACATAGCCGCAAATTAGGCCCACGGAAACAAATATACGCGAGGACTCTTGCTTTCACAGATCACTCCGTGGTCACTACGTATCACTCCGCCGATGACAGAGCGGCAAGCCGCCATGGGACTGGGTGAAAGGTGACTCCTCCTACTATTGGAGGTCAGTTCAAAAAAATAGAAAGGGCAGGAGCCGGGACGTTTAGTCCAATTCAATAGGGAGATTGGCCACATGGGATAATAATTAAAAGTTTCTAAGAATGCTTCGAGCGTGTAGATAAGTTCCCACGGTAAAAAGGCAAACTCAGAATCCTCTTCAGGGCACCTTTAATACTCCATGAGAGGTGTTCAATAAACATAGCCTCCGAGCCGTAATCACATTTATTAGGGAAACATGGTGGACAAATGGAAGTTGTTCTATATTACTGGATTACCGTGTTTTATGATAACAAAGGAAGTGCAAGAGAGGGATGGCCGTTAGCCGCCATTTTCAAAAGCACAGTGCCATGGCACTAAGTATATTTCTTTTTTTTTTACACCATGGTCCATGGATCTCAAAGGCTCAACCGCACTGCCATCCACTTGCAGTTGGTGTTCTTGAGCCCTTTCCATTGTCGCTGTCATGACTTCGAATCAAGCGCCGAGAATAAAACTTTCTATCTTAAGCTCAAGCTTCTCAGCAACAAATGCGTTCTTTTCTGGTCCACAAACGACAACAAAGCGTTGAGTAATCAATATTTGCTGGGAACAGAAACGAGATGCAGTCCTTCTTGGCATCGTTTGCAACTGACAGAACTGAGAGATGCTACACTCGAGTGAAGATTTTACGTGCCCTCTTCACGAGCAGCGCATCACTTTCCGGTACAGTGCCCACATCACCAGAGACACACTTCAACCACCAGTGCATTGGTATCCTGCCACTGCAGGATAACAAAAGTGGCTACTGATACCAATGGTGCACTGGACTGGTTACCTCTTCATCCAATGCAATGCAATGCAAGGTGTGTAAGCTTAAAGGACTACAGACATCTCATTTTAGTTCCATGTCTTCTTCCTCCGAATAATGCATTGAATATTACAATACATGGATCACCATGTGGTATTCACCCACGACCACTAAATAATTTATAATTAAATTTCTTCTCTCATGCTGTTTTCAGTTTCATCAACTGAAAAAAAGACTGATGAGTAGTTGACGTTTAGGTTACGTGAGGCATGAAAAAACCTGCAATATAAATAATGATACGTAGTTTTAATTCACTACAACACATAAATCAGCCTGCTTCAACAGCTGGAATGAGAAGAAACGATGTATTGGCAGTTATATTGCCATTTTTTCCGTGCCCAGCGTGACTTGGACATCAACTACACGTCATAGCCATTTTTCTGTTGATGAAACTGAAACCCAAAAAACGTCAAGGAGAAATTCAAACAAATTATTTAGCGGTCGTGGGTGAATATCACGTCGTGATCCATGTATAGCAATGTCTAGCACATAATTTAAACGAAAGCTTGTAGGCAAAAATCTGGTGTCTAAGGTCCTTTAACACACCCTTCATCCTGAGAAACAAGCAGAACAGCCGTCGCCATAGCTCAGTTGGCAGAGCATCGGATCTGAAATTCGGAGATCGTGGGTTAGGATCCCAACGGAGACATGTGGTTTTCTTTTCTTCTGGTTTTATTGATCTGCCATTGATGAAAAACTACAAATTAAAGAAAAGACATCCCCTATGCTCCTCGGTTTCGGTAACTGTTGGCTTCTGTCACGTATGTCGTAACAAGCAGCTCTTTCCATTCCCTTGTCTGGTAAATAGTTTAATGAGGGCCTCGAATCTGGCAGTCTTTATGCAACAGGTGGCATGAGAGGGTCCTTACACATCTTCCGCCCTCACCGTTCGATTAAGTTCCTATGTGGTCCTTGCGGTAATACAGGACAAACTACATCCGCCGTTAGGTTCGCTTACACTACACGTAATCACCCCCTAAGGCAGCCGACGCCATGCTCAGTTGGTAGAGCACGGGTCGCGAAATTCGGAGATCATGGGTTCGGATTCCACCGGCGACATGTGGTTGTTTTCTTCTCCTGCTTTCTTATCAGTTATCTTTAAGCGATAAAATAATTACTCTATTACTCTCCTATTATTTAACACCAGACATTGAAAAAAATAGTTTAAAAAACCATCCCCTATGCTTCTTGGTTTCAATGACTGTTGGCTTCCGCCATGCGTCTCGGCGTAGGCCAGTTAGCTAAAGCACAACTTTATGTGGCTTTGACGGGGCATGGAAGCTCATGCTTATAAGCACGGGCAGGTGGTGTGAAAAGGTACCTTAGGCACGTCAATAACTGCTTGTTCCTACTCCTAGGCTGTGTGTTAAGACCCTGCGATCGACACAGCGAACTTAACTGCAGGATGCCTTTACCTAAAAACGACGTGCTTATGCAAAAGAGGGTATTGAAAATGCAGCGTTCTGAATGTTACAGTATTGAAAATGCAACATTCTGAATGTGACACGTTACTAATTGAAATGCTCCAAAACAAAGGTTTTTACTCCCATACTCTCGTCGTTGTTTTTTCTAATTTCTATGGCTCATACAATCAGCTAATGAATCACAATACTATCATGACATGTAGTGTGAAAAGGTGTAAAGTATTGGCAGAAGCCATACATGATCAACCTTTATTCTTTTTTCTCTTTAGCACTGGTTTTGGTAACATCTGCAAACGTGTTATCCCTGAAGGGTAACCTATTCACACCGACTATGTGTCTATTGGAAGCTGCAATCATTTGGCATCAACTAAAATGTTAGGATGTAATTTGATACAGCCACTGCTTTTTAGTGCCAGTAGACGTATTCTTAATTAAGGGCAGCTTATTTGCTTCCCAGAAGCATCAGCACCATTGAAAATATAACCGAGCAACTGTTATTAACATCGCAGAAAGCTCCCTCATGCTTTCTTACTTCTAGAGCAAGTGCTCGTGTTGCTGGTTCTTTGAACACACTAGTCTAGCAAGCAATTCTATTAGTAGCTGCATTACGGAGCATCAGGCATTAGGAAACCACCAACGAGAAATGTAGCTTGCACCAACGTCACAGCTGTCATACAGGCAAACTAGGACCACTGGGAAAAGTTGTATGTTTCTATAATCAGCTTGTCAAAACCTGTCCTGGCCTGAACTGGTTTCACCACCATGCTACCCATGATGTCAGGTGCAAGCTAAGTATACATGATATGCATGGTTTATGTACTGCCATGTATATATAGTATGAGTAATGCTATGTGCACTACGGAGTGCGCCGACAACGGACTTGGCTATGTGCACTACGGACCTTGTGGCGGGTTGGTTGGGTTGGGTTGGGTTGCGTTAGGTTAGGTTAGGCTGGGTTGGGTTGGGTTGGGTCATGCATATATAGTACACATGGTTTATCTACAGTCCCAAAACTTCAGGGGGGGGGGGGGGGGGGGTTAAAATGTTAACAGCCAAAAATAAGATGTACAGAAACACTGCAGTGTGAGATGTCGCGTTCCAGCGACACCAAACAGCCATCTACAAAATGCATAAATGTTTCCTGCGCGCCCTGTTAGACAGGCGCGCGCAACTTAATTGCTTCCGAGAAACATCGGCCCCATCGAAAACACGACCTAGCAACTGCTACCAGCATCGCGAAAAAGCTTCACTTCACAGCTGCTTAGTGCGAGCACTAGTATACCTGCAATGCATGAACAGGATTGTCTCGATTGCACACCTCCTAGCCTCATTTGGAAAAATCACAATCCAGTACAGTGCACCGGGGAGCATTGGGCTACTTGGCCATACTGGTGCACACTGTTGAGCCAAATCTTGGTGCGAGCTAGTTGGCTAATAATCACGGGATTAAATATTCAGCGCAAGTCCGGCTGTTTGCATATCTCGTCGTCCCGGTCTTGTTCTCCCTGCTTATATAACCCCGAGTGCACGTGTAATGAGATCGCAGCGAAAGATCTTTATGCGAGCGCCTGTACTTAGACCAAGCGCGCGCAGAAAATGCCAGAACGCGGCGAGCGTAGAACGTAAGGCCGGTGTGCGTTGCGGCTAGATCGAATTGCCCGAAATACATGAAATGCATCGCTGGGTTGTGAAATGCAAAGAACAGAGTACACAGCGATTGTATCAAGGCACGAAGGGTGACTGTGAAGCTATCCACACGAAAGGTAGTGCGCACTGGTTTCAAATCGGGACGCGTAAACAAAGTAGATCGAAATCGATTTCACTGACAACTGGAGATAACAGTACAGAGCCTACCGGTCCGTCATATGTAAGAGTGATGCTTACCACGAAGCTCTCAGCAGTGGGACCAACGCGAAAGCACTTAAACTGGTGAAATTGCCCCCTAAAAAAAACTAACACGAACGCGCGTTCGCACGTGTAGCCGACCTATTCGGTCGTTCCAGCGACGGTGGCGGCGCAATGCGGCCTCTTCGGGAAGCAGAAAGCCGGTGATCGCTCCTCGCGGCGAATGCGATCGCAGTGGTTTGGAGCGTGAAAATACGGGTCAAAAAAGAGAACAATCTGCTATTCTACGGTGTGCGAACATTCGAAAAATCAGACATGTTGTTTCTGCCAACACGTAAAGAGTGGAAAAAGCAGTGAATAAGTGCGTTCGGCAGGCTGACAAGGCGTTTCAGCCGCATGACCAGTGTGTTCCTCAGCGACGTACTTTGTTGACGCCAGGACACCGCCTCGCCACTGCATTCCTGTTTAGAGATGCATGAAAGCAGTGCAATGCTTAAACGCCGAGCTGATGGGAAGTATATTGGTTATAATTTCAGGCGGACGTTTGCAGCAAACGAAGATTTTTCATCAATTTGAGACAGAAATGGTAATAGCACTACAGCAAGACGTACACAAGAAAGACTGCCACAGGACATGCGCTACGTTTGTCTCAAATAATGCACCATCTAGCCCAAATTGACGTTCTTCTAAATTTTTCGTCAAACTTCTGTCCATTCAGTTCTGGATTAAACACGGCGTTCTGGCCGCAACGTGATTGCGAAATGGCGATATAAATGGCAAGAATTTCACAATGGTTTCTTCGTTTTTCGGATATAATGCAGAAAGTGTGCTAAATAATCGGAAACGTTTCTTCACAACCGTCGTCTGCTCACTCGAACGCAGCGCTTTTTATTCCTCTTGTCGAAAACAGATTCGAGTGCAAGAATCGGCCGTTCCATTAAGCTTAAACGGCCGTCTGGCTGCAGCTTCGAAGAACAGTATACACTGCATTTTCTATTACCGTATATGTGAAGAAAGGACGCTGCAGATAAACTACAGTCGGATACAACTCAATCTGAAGGGAAGCTCCGCCCACATTCAGGACCGCTGAACGGACGAAAGTGTCGGCCCAAGGATGTCGATGTATCTGCATGGCTTGTTTGATACAGCCAAGCAATGAAAAGCTGATTTTATTCACAGCTGTAATTGGTAAGTGAAATAGTACAGGACGCCGCGGACTGTGGCCAGTGCTACTAACTGCTTTTTTTTTAATTGTGTCCTGAAATATCAGCGCGAAATAAACACACATACCGCATTTATGCGTGTAAGGGCCGCACTCATGTAGGCACCAAATATAGCGTCAGACGGTCTGGGCCATTACAGCTGTAGCTACTTCAGACAATAGCTTAAAAACTGGACTGTAGAATTTCGCTTTCGGATTAGCGCCGAAAACAACCAAAATTGCGAATAACAGTCGGGTCCTTACTCGCGTATAGATGCTAATCGCAGCACAGAACGTGCCGAAAGGAAAAAAAAGTGAAAGCGCGAAAAAATTAGTTCAAAGTGTTTGTCCCACTTTACTGTGCAGAGTTTGGTTCATGTGTCAACGCCGACGAAGTTTTTGCGGCACTTGCGAACTAGCAATTCCATGCTCATATGAAAAATTATTTCTAGCCTGTAATGCTCCCAAACACAAGCATGAGCTTTGCTTATTGTCTGAAAATGTCTTACGGCTGCTTACCTAGGCGCTAAACCTCGCACGAAAACGCCACAACGTCAAGAAGGCGCTTTGCTTCTACTATGCGCACGCCATGTCAGCGGCGCGATCACCGCCTCGTCCGCCATGTCGTACTGCCGCCGCGCCACCTATAGGAGCTGGAATGGTCGAATAGACCTATAGACGCTTTACAGCGGCGTATCATGGGGGCTGCCATCTTTGATCACGTGATCACGCCGCCATTACTCGCCTCCTGACCGCTCGGCGCGCGTACAGTGGCGCGCGCCTCGTCGCTGCTGCGTCTGACGGTTCGGTTCCGGCAGGCAGTGTTCCGGCTGATACGGTTGTAAAGGAGTGGGAAGATGAAACTATGGTTTGGCCAAAGCTTGGAAGGACATGTGAGAACCCTAATTTGATCACTTCACGCGTGAAAACACGATCGGACTTCATGTCGCGGAGAGCCGCTGAGCTCTCCGCCTGTTCGAGGCAACGGACGGATCGCCTGAATGCTTGTCTTTGCATGCGCTGAAGACTCTGCTTAATGTTTTTTTATTGTTAATATATAAAACGGCAATGTTTAATGTTCTTGCGGCCTTACAGGTTGTTGTCCTATTCTGTACATGCATGCAGACACTGGTCTGCAACGCTCACATGCGCATCGTATGCATTTGTTTACACCCTGTTAACGGTGCTTAGGAAACCTGAAATATTTCTTACTGGTTGACTAAACATAGAAAAGCGACAAAAATAAATAGACACACAAAGGTTGACTATCATGGTAGCAGTACCATGCATCAAGCAGCCTTCACAAGCTGGCGTGCAATCGTTTCGAAGGATTCCGCGATATAATTGTTATAACGCGCGCATGGCCACGCGTTCATGCTGGACGAATTTTACAGTAACGTCAGCCTCATATAAAAAATTTTGGTACGCTCGACGCTCGATATGCGGACATGGAAATGCTCGTGGTCTCGTTGGTTGTAATTAATCAGCTTCACTCTGAGCGTACGGAGTCACTTTTAGTGACTGTCTCGCATGGACCGCGAGCAAGTGACAACCGTCCGGCACAGCAGCCGTAAACCAAATGCTGTAATCCGAACACGGTCCACGAAAACCGCGCTACTTGGAGCGAAATTGAACAGTAGCACCAAGACTGCGTGTAATACACGGACTGACGGTAAGCGTTGTCGGCTCGCACGGCTGTGCAGTGCATAACAAACAGCAGGCGTATGAAGGAGCGTAAGTAGTCTTATTTTTTTTTCGTTTCTAATTCGGCCTCGGGCGCTCGTTTTACTAATGGTCACAGACCACAACTTACGATCAATGCGGTCTGAGCACAGTGCACAATAACTGTAAGCACGCCGTCATGGTTTCGGTGGCGGAACAGCTTCTTCATGCGGCTGTGTTGTGCACTTACCCTCGACGATTTTCCAAGATCGAAACCTTTCTTTATTAGCTATCTAGCGCTGGCGAACGTGTTTGTTGCATTCGCCAGTTCGGAAAGGGTGCGTGGCGAACGGGCGCGAACATTGGCATTACCTCCTTGTGCAGTTCGGTTTCGTGAAGCTCGCAAACGATCCCATCCTGAATCTTTAACTCTCTGTCGCAATTCTTGCAATCCACAACAGAGCATGTGTTTCCTCTGCCTTTTCACATCGTAGAAAGAACACATTCGGCAACCACCCGCGAAATTTCCACTGCTGCGTCGAGGTACAGTGAACTAGAATATTGGGTAGTGTGCTCACTCCGCGCCGGCTCAATTGGGGAGCGGTGGCCCAGCGAATGTCGACAGGTTTCTGTTTCGCGGCGCCGACACGAGGTGGCGCCACAGTAGACTTCACGGTAGGATTTGCCGTCGCCGTCAGTGCGCCGTGTGTATTTGTGGGCTCGTTGTTGTTCTGTTGGGCGGTTTTGCACTGGTTTGAGCGCTTCTCGGGGGGTCATTTCACGTTTTTGTTCACGTATGGTGCCAGTGCTTGTTCAAGCTTGCCCAGATAAGCGGCCTTCAAATGCAGGGCCCTCCAGATTCAAACTTGGGTGCCTGCGCATGACCACGATGAGCACGTAGGTAGAAGTGACTGTAGACTTGTTTTCTACGTAATAGGGTATGTTGCACGGAAGTGTGTACTGGAGACAAATTGCCAAATGTGCATTACCTTGCTTACAATGCAGTCTCCCAATGAAAACTGTTTTCCTGCGAGGCTGACAAAATACCGCGACCATGCAGGACTGCTCTACCCACCGGCGCAGCTTTATGGATTTGTGTTGAAGCTTGAAAACCTCTCCACAGAAAACCTCACAGAACCAACTTCTTTTTGAAGTCTGCTTCTAACCACTTCCAACATATGAAGAATGCTTTCGGAATGTAATTCATTGCAGCGAAGAAAAACTCGAACGGGCGAAGCACCTTAAACTGAGCCGTTGCTGACGCTGCTCTGAAGTGCTAGAAAAAGTTGAACGAAAAAGAGGCGAAGTGGTTTAGTTTACGGGGTTTTATCGTCTCTGAGCGACTCAGGCTATGCGGGACGCTATAGTGAAGGGCTCCGGAAATTTCCACCACATGGGTACAACTCACTGTAACCTGGGGTTCTTCAACGTGCACTGAGATCATACAGTACGTGGGCCTCTATAATTTCGCCTCCATCGAAATTCGACAGCCGTGGCCGGGTTCGAACCCATGTCTTTCGGATCAGCAGCCGAGCGCCATCTGAGCCACCGCTGCCAGAGGCGAAATGAGCGAGCATAAATGCATGCAGTGATGACAAATCTGCCTCATTCTTTATTTTTTTAAATAGCAGTGGATGCTGCATGGCTGTTCAAAAAAATGTGAAGTCAGTTACTGTTGTGTCGAAATTGTTTCGGTACGCGTGCCTCGATCGTATTTAGCGCAAAGCGCTAATTTTAAATAATGTATATGCCCCCCTCCCCCCTTCCTTGTACTTTCGCTCATGTGTCTCCCTTCTACCTCCCTGCCCCTCTGTGTTATGTGTGCTGCAGCTTGGCTCCTTGCGAATAGAAATAACTGCTGCCGCCGACACGTACACTCTCCATTCCGCGTTTGTCCCTGGCATATAATCAAATTCCGCCACACCACATGCTACTACTATTAATTTTAAGTATTAAGACAAAAAGCTGTATGACCCCTCGGTACGCAGTGCGTTGTAACTGCAGGGAAACATTGCAGGCACGAGTGACAATACGTGATCATCCCTGCGTGCCAAGCGTATACTGATAAAAGTTGCTCATGTAACCCCTCATGCAATGTCCCTTGTGGAACTTTGAGAAATAAATAAACATGTGCACATGCCAGAAATTAAGTTCCATTCAAGATCTGCCGAGCCATTTCGATGACACACACGCGAATGTTGCGATAATAATTCAATTTGTCGGCGCGGCTGCCACGGCTACTGCGACGCCAGCCGAATGCGCCACTCGCTTTCACCCGTGAAGACGCGTGCAGCGCCACCACGCGCCACCGCGCCCTGTCGACACCGGCGGGGTCACCCCGAGCGGGCCTGTGAGCACACTACCCAATATTCTAGTTCACTGTAGTCGAGGCGTACACGCCGGCGACTTACGAGGCAAGTAATGGTGCCGTGTTCGGAGCGCACGTGTGGCGCCATCTGGTCTCAAACGGAAGAACTTTCGAGAAGCCGGATGGGTGGATGGATGGATGGATAGGAGCGCCCCCTTTGAAACGGGGTGGTGGCAATTGCCACCATGCTCAGCTTTTCTTTACTATTTTTTTGTTCACTGTGTTGGCAATTCTCATTAAGATTCGCCATCATCTTTACCTACGGTTTCCTACAATTCTAACCTTATGCCACATCTCTGCTTTTCAGCCACCAATACTCCAATCGCTTTTTGCTAACTTCCACTGCAGATTTATTTACATGACCATTGTTATCTTTAAACCCTAGGGCCTCAGGAAGAGTGACTGTGCCTGCATCGACATCCGGATGGATACCATCACATTTTATTATGAGGTGATCAATTGTTTCCACAGTTCTACCACACACTGCACATGTGTCATCTTCTTCATTAAATTTCTTTAAGCAGAGCTAGCGCCAGTACGGCTCTAGAACGCACTACGAAGTGTTAGTCTGCTAAGTTCGCGCCAGATGGCAGGACCATCAGGTGGAATGCTTGATGTCCTCAATGACACTTTACCTCAATGGTGACGCCACACTAAAGCCCCTTTATGAGCTTTTCTAAAAAAAGCTGATCTAGGGGCTTTACGCCACACAAGTGGTGGAAAGACTGGCTCAGGGACTTGACTTATGCTGAATTCCAATGGCAGATCGAGACCGCTCCGTAGGATCGCGTACGGAGCGCGTCGGAGCGCGTAGCTTCGCCACCTCCCATTTTGCGATTGGAATGAGAGTGCTCTCTCTGGAGCGCGACGCCAGCGCCGCAGCGGCGAGCCGCGAAACTAGGCGCGCCGCCGGAGCGGACGCCCTGCTACATGCCCTGCTAGCTTCGTGTTCGAGTCCGACAGGAGTTGCGCGAGGCGCGATCTCTGCGTTGACAGACGCCGTCTCGGCGAAACAAAAAGAAGGTAGTACGAAGGCCGGAATGTAAAGCCTAAACCAAAGCGTATGTACAGGATGGTCCACCCTCCGTGAACACGCGAGTATGCGGCCGCGGTCTTCGGAGAGTCAGTGAGCCTGTCCCTACCGTTCACGAAAGAAGTGGCGGACGACGCAGGCAAGTCGCTCGCTGCTCGATTTTCCAGCCTTGCGACTGCGAGACGCAAGCCGCTGAACCAATCAGCGAGACAGTCGAGCTTTCAGCAACGACGCCGCCCGCGGACACGCCGAGCGACGAACTGCGCTACCCCCGGACAACGTTTCTCCCTGGCTGCCGTAGACGTCGCTAAGCCTAAATGTTTTTCATCGATGCCGCAGCTGAGGGCGCTTCGGAACTGGCCAGCGCTGTAGTAAAGGTGCTACTCGCGTCACCGTTTTACTGTGTTCCTCGTCTCATAATAAAATAAAGGCATGATCGATTTCTGCGACGCCTCCAGCAGCGGAGCTAGCAGACAGCAGGCCAGCCGCACTGGGCGTCAAGAAGAAATTTGCTTGTATCGCAGTTATCACTCTACCAGCAACTCGGTATTGGCCAACGATCCTCAAAAATGATTCATTTGTTACATTCCTCTACTCCAGGGCTTGTTACGAACGCGAACAAAGAATATTAGCGCATTTTTCTGACGCCGGCGGCAGGAGCCGGCAGCTTCACACTCGCTGTCCGTTTCAGACGAATCTTCACTGCTGGACTCTGAGCTTTCAGTGCCCGAGTGTCACTTCCATGAAGCAAAATTAGTGCCGCACGGCTCGAAGCAAGATCATTGCCGTCCACTGTTGACTGGAAAGTGCCCGGCTCGCCCGGCTCACCACGTAGCGACGACAGGAACGAAGCGGCTGCTGCCGGTCGCGACCGGAAGCAGACGCGGCGGAAAAAAAAAACGTCACGCGAGGTTCCGGTCAAATCTGCCGATTTCGACGGATCAAGTATTGCTGCTCCACGGAGCGATCCGGGATTTACGCCTGATCCCGATCTGCCATTGGAACATACAACTCGCGCTCCCATTTTACCATTGGAATACGACTGATCCAAACCGAGCAGAAAAACTTGATCCCGATCTGCCATTGGAATTCAACATTAGAAGGGCGATAGCGGCAATAACACAGCAAGTGCAGATCCTAGGACAGAACGCGTAATATCCTCTTTACACGGGCAGCCTAACTATAGTTAACGTTAACTGCAGTTATAGGTCTTAACAATGGTTAGCGCAAACCATAGTTACCTGCGCTTACACGCGGTTTGGGCATGTCGGTTCGAGCCTAGGGCTAATAAACCGTTGCTACCATATAGTTCCGCGCACTCGAAGCTTGTTAAAAGAGGAATTGTCATGTCAAGCTTCAGGAGTGCACTTACAAAATCCTGTCAACATAAAACCGCACGCAGCTTTAGCAACCAGGTAGAGAGGCTTACTGCTTGTGGCTATCCGCTTCATGTTCTTTCTTCTGTGGCCGATGTTTTGTTGAGGAAACTGAAATGCTCCCCGAGTCCTGAATGTCAAACAAGTAAGCCAGTAGCAGCCATTCCCTATATCCACAAGATATTGCCACGTATCATTATAGTGTTTGTTCGTTCACGCTCAAGGCTGCAGGAAAGGGCTGTTATCATTTTTGTTCGTGACGCGAGAAGCGACCAGTCTAATCTCGATTGATCGTAGCCATGAAAGGCTGCATCTAGGTTTTTCCAGATTACTCTAGATGATCTTGTCCTGCTATCTGGAAGTTTCCTTGCCGGCTTTAAGTTGAGCGATGCGGCGAGCAGCCGACATTCGTAGTTCGACGATTGACGAGCACGCTTGTTGCTGCCCGAGCTCGTCCAGAACCAGCGAAGTTTTTTCGGCGCTGGCTTCCTGAGAAGTTTCAACGAGAAGTGCAGGCGGGCCCCGGATCCACTGCGACCCGGAGGTACCGCAACCAGCCTCCCTGCCCAGGCGCCGTGCCTTTGCCGGTGCTCGGGCAAACTGCGTGAAGTTCGTGCAAGCAGCAGCCCAGCCGGCCACCCGTGACGTCATGGGAGGCCCGTGACCTGCTGCCCCCCCGGTGTTTCGTGCGCCGCCCCCAAAGGCGCATTGTTTCCAGTTCGAAGTTACTTCCGACGCGACTGCTGACGACATCGTCGACGGCATCGAGTTGGTTGTCGGCCCGAAAGGGCTAGAGAGCCTCCAGCACCATGGAGGCATGAAGTTCTGCGTCGCCATGGCCTCGGCTGCGGCGGCAGAGAAGATGCTAGTGGAAGGCGCCTTCAACGTGAATGGCACTTCCGTCCCAGTAGCCTGCGTGGGTCCTGCCGTGGTCCACGTGACGGCTTTTCGTGTGCCGCTGTTCGTGGGAGACGCGGCGCTGGCGGCGGCACTGAGCTCCTACGGCAAGGTGCTTGACATCACCCACCCCGTCCTCAAGGGCCGTCGTCACGTCGGCAACGGGACGCGCGTGGTCCGGATCGAGATGAAGCAGGCGATGCCGAACTTCTTGACCGTCCAGGGCCACCGCGTCATGTTTGACTACCGAGGCGTCCGGAAGGTGTGTTCCCGCTGCGGGCAGGACGGCCACATCGGCGCGGCGTGTCGAACGCCGCGGTGCGCTCGCTGCGAGGTGTTCGGCCACGACACGGCAGGATGCGGAGCGGCTTGCAGGCGCTGCGGTGGAAGCCACGCCACAGCGGACTGCCTGCGGCCACGGTCGTATGCGGCGGCCGCCGCCTCGAGGAAGGCCCCGAGCAAAGACAACGTGGCCGCGGAAACACGGAGCACACCAACCCTCCGGACGCCTGTTGCCGACGTGGTCCCTACGACCAGCAGCCCGAGGGAGCCCGAGCCCGCCCCCGCGACGGAGGTGCCCGTGAAGGAACAGCTCGAGGGGACGCCTTCAAACGAGGTGGAGCCGTTCGGTGCTGTTTTCGCGGAACCCTTGCCGCCGCTACCCCGCACAGCTTCCTTCAACACCGAGAGCAGCAGCGGCGATGAGTCGAGCGTGGCGTCGGGCGACCTGGTGGACGTACCGGACAAAGTCACGCCGCTTCGCCTGACAGGCGACTTGACGTGCGGCCAGGTGTCAGGACCGACGACTCCTGGAGGTGCGGACGACGCGCGCTTCCCGTCACCAGCCAGCCACGCCCTCCCATCGGCGACCCTGGCGTCGGCATCGGCTTCAGCTGCGAGCGTCGCCAAGACCACGCAGCAACCGGTGAGCGAGGCCACAAGCGCCGACGGCCCCGAAAACATGGACTTTTCCAGACCAGACTTCAAACGTGCCCACCCCCAATCATCGGAATCCGAAGGGACTGTTAACGAACGTTCTAGCAAAAAAGTGCCGCGCGCGCCAAGCGCCGCCCATGGCAGCGCTCTTTAGGTTGTATGCTATACCGTCGGTGCTCTTGGCAGTCATGGCGGTTGTGCATCTCCTCTCCCTGAATGTTCGGGGATTTCAATCCGTAGACAGACAGAGAGAGGTGATGCACTTTGCCAGGGCTAGGGGCGTCGACATCCTGTTTTTACAGGAATGCAACTTCCGTACTTCACTTGATGTGCTGAATTTCACCACCCGGTTTTCTGTTTTTGCTTATTTTTCGTTGACTGATTCTCACATGTGCGGTGTTGGTGTCGTTTTTGTAAACCCCTGCCTGCGCGCGGGTGCTCATTGCACTTTCGGGCTGGACGGCCGCACTCTTGCGGTCGACTTCACACTAAACCAGCGGCGGGTACGTGCGTTGGTTGTATATGCGCCAGCACGGCAGACTAGTAGTTCTGATTTTTTTGAGCGCCTCGACTCATTCCTCCTTGATCCCTACCCCACTTTTATCGTCGGTGACTTCAATTGTGTACTTAACATCGACCGTGACGTCCGCGGGCAGGGTCACGGTCGCCGTTATTGCGGTGCCCCCGCGCTCCGCGATCTCGTGACTCAGTTCCGCTTGTCTGACGCGTGGGTGCAGCTTCACGGGGATGCCTTTGGAGCGACGTTTGAGCGAGCACAGTCAGCGAGTCGGATAGACAAATTCTATTTTCCACCAGAGCTCGCTTCTTTTGTCGTTAGCTGCGAAGTTCTTGCTTTCCCTGCAGGCACGCCGGTGATTTCCGATCACCACCCCTTGTCAGTCAGGCTCGACTTTGGTGAGGACACCCCACGTACTGTTACGTGGCGCATGGACACGAGCCTACTGGCGGACCCGGAAAGCGTGGCGTCGCTGCGTACGGCGTTGGCAGCATCGTGCAGGAGCTTCGTTGCGACTGATTCATGGGACACACTCAAGGCTCGTTGGCAAGCAACCCTGGTGGCGGCCGGTCAAGACCGCAGACGCCGGGTAACTCATGCACTGAATGACACCCTCAAGCGCATCCATATAGTGCAAAGGGGAGCACCCTTAACGTTTGCCATGAGCGATTACCTGAGTCTACTTAAAGCACGTTACCACGTGTTGCTCTGCCAGTCATCACGGGCAGCTAGTCGTGCACACCAGCTCGGGCGGCCGATATCAGACCCGGCTGTGCTACGACACGTACGCGCAGGCACGGCAGAGGAATTCGCTCCCGCTACTGTGCCTTTCGTGACACTCCCAGACGGCACCCAAAGCAAAACCACGGCCGATATCTGCACGATCTTCGCAAGCCACTTTTCGAACCTGTTCTCTACGGACAGTTGGCTACATCTTCAAGATGGTTATGACGGGCTTCTACAAAGTTTTTTTGGAAACTTGCCACGAGTAGCTGAAGAGTTGCATGAAAACCTTTGCGCACCAGCCACAAGCCAAGAGCTGCACGCCATCCTGCAGAGTATGAATGCAGCCTCTGCCCCCGGTCCAGACGGCATTCCAACAAGTTTTTATTCAAACTTTTTTTACGAGATCCAAGGAGCGCTCCTGAAGATGGTCAACGGCTTCCTCGCGGATGGGTTACGTCCAAACTCTTTCCGCGAATGTCGCATCATACTCATTCCGAAAGCGGGCGGTGACCCCTCCGACCCGCAAGCATGGCGGCCCATAAGCCTCTTAAACGCAGATTACAAAATAGTCACATCTTTACTGAACTCAAGAATGCGGACGATCCTACCTCACCTAATCCACCGGGCTCAAACCAGCAGCGTGCCTGACCGCTCTGTGTTTGATGCATTGGCACTCACTAGAGACCTGTTCACATTTGCCAGCAGGACGGGCTTCAGCGGGTGCTTTGTTCCACTAGACCAGGCGAAAGCATTCGATCGGGTGGAACACTCGTATCTGTTCGGAGTCCTTGAAGCCTTCGGATTCCCTCCGCAAATTGTCAGCAGGCTGCGCTTACTTTACGCAGACCTGAATGCTCGTCTCTCCGTAAACGGCCACCAGAGCGCTCCCTTCTCAGTCACCAGGGGCATAAGGCAAGGATGCCCTCTCTCCCCAACATTCTTCGTGTTGTGCCTGGATCCACTCATCCGGCGCATTAACGACAGCCCATCCATACGCGGCTTCCCTCTGCCTGGCCAGGGCCAAATCAAGGTATCGGCCTACGCCGATGACGTGTCGCTTTTCCTCAAGGACGAGGATAGCTACGCCGCTTTTTCGCGGCTGTTTCTCGAGTACAGCGAGATATCTGGGGCCCTATTGAACAGGGGAAAAAGCAAGGCACTAAGGTTTGGCACCTTCACACCGAACCTTGCGGGCGAGGTGGAGTGGGTGCAGGGAGTGAAAGTCCTGGGAGTAGTATTCCTCGCCAGCGGAGAAGTAGCCCGCGAAACCTGGACTAACCTCCGCACGAACGCTGAGAAACGCCTCTCGGTGGCGTCAACTTTCCGCCTTTCAATGGCAGAGCGCTGCTATATAGTTAAGTCCACAATCCTAGCCGCATGTTTTTTTGTCGCCCGCGTCGCAAACCCACCGCGCACGTTTGCGCGCAGGCTAACCTCGGCCTGTGGCTCTTTCGTTTGGGCGGGCAAAACCGAACTTGTGTCACGAATGTTCATGCGCCTTCCATCGTACATGGGTGGGTTTGGTATACCTTGTATCCGCACCATGTGCAATGTGCTCGCCTTGCGAGGAGTACGAGATCTTGTACGCAACCCAGACTATCCCGGGAGAACACTCCTCACATATTTTCTGGGTACAGCGCGTAACGTGTTTTTTTCACAACACGTGGTTGGCCCTACAGCCGAGCAGCCGCCGGCATTTTTCGTTAATGTGCGTCGCACACTGACGTCGTTGACTGCCAGCGTGCCCGATCTGGATGTTGATGAAACCCCACCCTCCAGAATGTGTGAAGCACTAACGGTCGCTGCGCTGACCCGCGAACAACTCCAGAAAACGAGACGGGCACGCTGGCGCCAACTGACCTCACCCAAGCAACCACAGATATCCGTCGGACGTACAAGCTAGATCCGAACGTCCTTTGCCGAGATCGGACGTCCATCGGACGTACGAACACAATCCGATTTCGGATATCCGTATTCGTACATCCGCCGGACGTGCGGACAGTGTCCACTTTTGTATATCCGCATGAGAGACGAGCTGGACGTCCGAAGGATGTAAGGTCGAGTATTTTCCCAGGCCATGAGTATGGACGTTTTTTATTTCACAGAAAAATCGAGTCTTTCGTGTATGTATACTGTTTTATTTGCATCAGTTGGAGGGTTTGACGCGAAGACGTTTGTAAATTGGTACGATTCCACTCCTACCTGCAGTGCAAGAGCCGCCAACGAGCTAAATTTATATAAGAGGAGAAGCAGGTGTTGCAGAATTTTGCAAGAACTCAATGACTAGTTTTATATTTATAAAACTTCTCCAAATTAGAGGAGTTGCGCGACATGTCCACTATTTTGCTAGCTAAACTTGCCATTGAAACCATTCGTAAGCATCAAAACTCCCGTGCATTTTGCTATCACCATCATCATAGATGTCAGTTCGCGGTCAGACCAATCCAATCCATCAGTACGGCTCCGTAGCGCTGTTGTTGATATGTCGCGTAGTGTTGTAGCGCACATCTTTATAGCTCTGTTATTATAAAATGTGGCTTTGTTCGGTCTGTGGACGAAATTTGTATGTAACATTAAGCAATTCGAAAGATACGGGAAGTGCCTGAAGCTCTTCTGGAACACCGGAATCCCGTACTGCGTCGACCTTGGTGTAAAGAAGGCTTAGTGCACATGTGATTGCCTACGAAGGTATGTATCCAGTACACTTCTTGGAACTTTGCTTCTAGGACAAAGCAGCATGCTCATATAATATTCGTTCACAGGACAGTGGGAGCAGTAAGCGCGAGGAGATGGCTTCCCCAAGTGTGTGCTGTTCTCACACTTTCGGGAGCCTACATCACACAGCTGCGGGAGCCCTCAACTCGCGCGACTAATTCGCACTCTTCTTCAAAGCTGCGGGACGGAGTGTTTTCGCATCTTGTTAATTTTTAAGGCATCGCTATGTTCACTGTGCCTATATAAAGAGTGACAACGCGCGAAAGGCAGACCATAGGAAGCACGTGAGGTCGCAGTGGTTCGCAACGGAAGCTTTGCGACTTTCGGTGCACAGTCGCGTACAGTGCTGCGCAGGTTAGTGCCCTAAGGTCCATGAAAATAAATAAATAACAGATACATTGTCAAATATGGTGTGGAAAAGTGAGAGCTGTTATTGCCTTTGAGGTGTTAAAGTGCATTGTCTGTTATACTTGCAGCATTAAACACTTCTGTTAATTGGTTCCAATGTTTTTACTTGGGCTACTGCATTGTGCCATTTGTTTCACATGACTGATGTTTGCCGCGTTCTTTTTTATTTCAGAAATCCTGTGGGTGGGAAGATTACGGATGTGTATCCCAAGCTTTCCACAATTGAAGAGTCACATTTAAGAAATTTTCCGAATGTAACCCATTGCTCTGCTGACGTATCATCAACCACAATAAAATATGCGTGCTATGCATCAAATTGTTTTTGGTTTTATTGCATTGCGCGGAGTGAAAAAAGCACGCATGCACCATATATGCGAATATTCGAGAAAGATCCGCCAATGGACGTACTCAACTGGACGTCCGTCGGCGGGCGAACCGTATACCTTTGGCCACCTTTTGGACGGCCGACGGACGTCTACCGGCTGTTTGCGGATGTTCAGCGGACGTACAGAACATCCGAAATAGACCTCTGTCGGCCGTCCGAAGGATATCGGTGGTTGCTTGGGCAGCTACGCTTCCTGCAGATGTCAGGGACTTCGGCTGGCTGCGAGGCTGGCGGGTCCTGCCCACAAGAGACCGCCTTGCGGCGTGGGGCGTGGCGCCCTCCGCCCGATGCCCGCAGTGCGGTCTGCTTGAAACTTTGCAGCACGCAATGTTTGAGTGTGTAGTTGCGCGCACTTTTTGGACATTAGTGTCACGCATGTTTTTAACCCGCCTGGAAGCGCGCACTAGTTCTCCCGAAGTGTTTCAAAATATGCTCTTGTGTGTCGGCATGTTCGTTTTGTGGCGGCAGCGTGGAGTGGCATCCTTAAATGGGCGTCCGCAAAGAACAATGTTCCCAATGTTGCAGCGCCTGCGCACGCGCCTCTTTGAACAAGCATGCATGGACGCTCTGTCAATGAGCGAGGCTGAGTTCTTGCGCAAATGGTCGACATACTTTATCGTCCTGCGCGGCGGTCGAGTATCGGCATTTTTACTGCATTACTGACATGCTCAGTGCTGCGTCACTGCGCATGTGCTTGAATGATCAGAGAATTAAGTTCATCTGTTTTGTTGTATTTTCTATGCTATGACAGATAAAATAAACTTCTCTTTCTACGCCGCCACCGAGTGATTCAGTTCTTTAGCGGGCGCAAGTCAGCCCTAATAAACAGCTTCGTTTGCAAGTATTTCTGGTGTCTTCCTGACCGCTGGACTGCCGTCACTACAACGTGACATCTGGTGGAGGTGCTGGGTAGCCTCCCATGTTCCGGACACCCCCTACAAGTCGTGACGCCAGCCCTTTGAGTCATCTACCGCAGGACCTGAGTCCAGTCCACCGCGCAAGCCGACGCCTGCAAGGGGACGAACCTGAGTTCGGGATTCTGCCGGACCCTACCCGGAAGCGAAAGCCAGCAGCAACATCTACCATGAGCTTGCCCCAGACGATGACTCCAATCATTCTTCAGCAGCCCCGGTTGCCACCAACCTTCGACGCTTCGCCTGGCGCCGACCCCGAAGAATGGCTGGAGCAGTTCGACCGTGTGGCTATCTTCAACAACTGGGACGATGCCACGAAACTTAGGTACGTGTTCTTCGCCTTGGAGGGACCAGCAAAAGTCTGGTTTGAGAATGAGGAAGCTAACCTCACGAACTGGGAAACCTTCAAGGAGCAGCTTCTAAAGACCTTCACGAACGTCGTGCGAAAGGAGAGAGCCCAGCAGCTGCTACAGTCTCGCATACAACACCCAAACGAGACCGTTGCTGTGTACACTGAGGAAATGAAGCGTCTCTTCCGGCGTACCGACGCAAACATGAAGGAAGAAGAAAAAGTAAAGCTGCTCATGCGAGGAGTTAAAGAGCAGCTCTTTGCCGGCCTCGTCCGCAACCCACCGAAAACTGTCGCGGAATTTGTAGAAGAGGCATCCACGATGGAAAAAACTCTTGATGCCCGAGCCCGCCAGTATGACCGCCAGCAGCGCGTTTTCTCAGCAAGCTGCCTGGACACCGCTAACAGTAATGACCTGCGGGAGGTTATACGTCAAGTTGTGCGAGAGGAGCTCCGACGATTGCTGCCAACGGGAACGCAGCCGCAACCTTCATCGCTCACTGACGTCATCCGGGACGAGGTTCAACAGGCCTTGGGTGTGACGCCGACACCCATGCAGCCTATGCAGCCCCCAGCCATGACTTACGCCGCAGCTGTGCGCCGTCCTGCACCTCGACGACGGGACCCAAGCCCCTATCACCCTCAGCCAGCTGCGTTGGACCGCCGCCCACTCGCCCCAACCCGCCCGTCCTACGAGCTACGCGCGCAGCCGAGGAAATGCGACGAGTGGAGAACTCCCGACCAGCGCCGCCCACTATGCTTCCACTGTGGCGAAACCGGTCACGTCCTCCGGCACTGTCCATACAGAAGACTGGGCATCCGAGGGTTCTCTTACGACGCTCCACGACCCCGACCCGGCCAGCGACCAGCCGAAATCGAGGAGTTTTTGCGTCGGGAAGAATACTCATCGCCGAGCCGCCTATCGCGTTCTCCGTCGCCATCGTCACCGCGCTAAGTATCTCCTAGCCGAGGGTACGTAGTGCGTGGACGCTTCCCCAGCCCCGAAGGTTAAACTGAATAAAGCAGCCTCTGGAGGTGAGGTTGCTTCTGAGCGCAAGAACTAAGATCCTCCATCGACGAAAACAGAAGACCATGCCCCCTACGACGGCGACGAACCCTACGACAACGACGAACCCTACGACAACGACGACCCCTACGACGACGACGACCCCTACGACGACGACGACCGCTACGACGACGACGACCGCTACGACGACGACGACCCCTACGAAGACGACGACCCCTACGAAGACGACGACCCCTACGAAGACGACGACCCCTACGAAGACGACGACCCCTACGAAGACGACGACCCCTACGAAGACAACGACCCCTACGAAGACGACGACCCCTACGAAGACGACGACCCCTACGAAGACGACGACTACTACGACGACGACAAATACGACGACAAAAACTACGACAACACCGACGACACGGCCAGACTTGAAGCTTTTACCGCGGCCCTTACACCTTATTAGGAACGCTAAAGGACTCTTAAGTTCTCGAAGCATCCTCCGTGTTCAATTTCATTTTAAAGCATCGAGGCGATGCTTCTTTGGAAAGGGGGTAATGCCACGTATCATTATAGTGTTTGTTCGTTCACGCTCAATGCTGCAGGAAAGGGCTGTTATCATTTTTGTTCGTGACGCGAGAAGCGACCAGTCTAATCTCGATTGATCGCAGCCATGAAAGGCTGCATCTAGGTTTTTCCAGATTACTCTAGATGATCTTGTCCTGCTATCTGGAAGTTTCCTTGCCGGCTTTAAATTGAGCGATGCTGCGAGCAGCCGACATTCGTAGATCGACGATTGACGAGCACGCTTGTTGCTTACGCCGCCACCGAGTGATTCAGTTCTTTAGCGGGCGCAAGTCAGCCCTAATAAAGAGCTTCGTTTGCAAGTATTTCTGGTGTCTTCCTGACCGCTGGACTGCCGTCACTACAACGTGACAATATCACATCATTTGAAAAGTGTTGGAAAAAGAGTCGGAGTGGATGTTGTTTTTTTCTGCCCCCAGTAAGTTATCAAGCTTGTGCATGCGTGTCAACAATCCAGGTAAAACTATCCCCGTTTGCCCGAAGAATCATGAGTGCAAATTCGTGAAGTGTCAAAAAATGTCGTGTATTCTATTCCTCTCACTTGTAATAGGTTTTATATTGGTCAGACAGGACAGTGCTTAAATGATAGGCTTAGGCAGCACCGCAACAATGTTGATAATAAAGAGTCCCGTAACCTCAGCGTGCACTGCCGTGAGTGCGAGTGCACCCCACAGTTTGAATCTTGCAAAGTTGTGGATAGGAACAGAGATAAGCTGTGCCGTGAAATAATCGAGGCTTCGAACATCAAGACGTATGGTGACACATGTGTAAGCGCTCCATCAGTGTCTTTATCTCAAAAAGAACTTCGCTTCCTGAATCGCACATCTTAGCTTGCGTTGGCGTGCAGAATCCCAGTGCATGCATGAGCTCTTTGCTTTGTTTTCTTTTTGGTGCCTGAATGTATTTATACGTGCAGCGTGCCAAATCAATGTCAGTTGTTAGTTCAGCGCTGTGTCGTCCGTTTCTTTCTCTGCTCTCTTCTTTGGCTTTTGGCCTTGCGCTGCTTCAAATCAAACAATGAATAACCAACTCGCCCATCAGCTTGTGCTTTAGAGTTTGTGTGTAGCTTATGGGCTGCCAGGGGTGCTAGTAATCGATAACGGTCCGCACTTGGCTCCAGAACAGTTCGCATCATTTCTGGGACTCAGTAATGTGAAATACCTTATGTGTCCATGTATATTGTACTGCTTTTTTAACGTATCAGCAGATCGTCTAGTGCTCTAGAGAACAAATTCTGCAGGAACAGAGCATCTTCTATTAGAATGCCTCGACAATTTCTTCAAAAACTGAAGCACATTTAAGTATAGGGTTACTGATCCCATTTCAGCTGAGCTGTTCTTGAAACTGGAGCAGCCAATTGAGAAAATGTTTTGTTTCTTAAGCCGTGTGTTAATTGCCTTGAGAGGCAAGCAGGGCTTGTCAGAAGAGCAAAAGCACGTTTTTGTGAGGTAAATACCGTGCTTTTGCAACAGTGACATCGTTGTGGTGAATAGTGTGTGGAGTAAACATGTCTTAGGAGAAAGACAGCTGTGGCTCAAATTGGCAGTGCTGGTACTTTTTGGTGAAGGTTGGACAGCAGGTTAGATATACAACCGTGCAACCACGTCAGAGCTGATGACATGACCAGAGGCGAGCTCTCCATGAGTGCTGAACCCTACTTTCACGACTGCAAAACATCCAGCACCTACTCCAGCCATGGTAGTTGACCCTCAACCAATCGCTTGCATGTCTACAAGGGCTGTGAACAACGCTGCTGAGTTGAAACACATTCTTGCACAGCAAAACAGTGAGAACTTCCAGGAATCAGTCCTACCTGGGATATAAGTTGTTTATGGCACGATGTTTAGAGTGCTTTCTGAACCATTTCATAAGGGTAAACAGCGCGAGAGTATGGACAGAAAGCAGAGGAAAAACAAAAGTGCTGTCCAGTGTTTCCTCTGTTTTCAGTCTACGTCTTTTGCGCCGTTTACCCTTAAGAAATGTTTCACCAACTCACCCCTGTGTCCATAGTGCTGAGTTTCTGAAATGGCCGGTGATATAAAATCCAGCTAGTCACCACGATTGATGCAAACGTTTAGCTTCACCCCCACTTTTTTCCTTTTTCAAGCAGAGGCTCATCGATTTAGGCGTCTTCTCTTTAAGCATGTTCATAGTTCAGTACAGCATAGGTTTAAAATTTTTGTTTGCGAGTTCTTTGTTCTTCGTCAATGCTACTATTACCACTTTTCGTTAAACTTTTCTTCACCGACAGCAATGCCGCAATTACAACCTTTTTGAGCAGAAAAGTCTTTATTGCAAGCTGAAACATGACAAGTTAATGCACACGACAAAGTTCACACAAAAGAAAAACAGCATTTTGGAAGACAGTCAGACGAACAATTTGCAGAAAGGTACACTGGCTTTTTCCACACTTTTTGCCTGCAGTCTTGCATTCAAGCAGCCCTTGACGTCGGCTCCCGTTGCGGAACACCACTCCTCGCCTGCAAAGCTTTCCAAGGTGCAAGGATGCAATCGCAGGCGCCAGCTCGTAGTTGGCGAGACTGCCTCAGCTGAGCAGCACAGATGCGCCGAAAGTTGTCAGGGCGACCCCGCTGTGGCCGAAACCAAGCACGTCCTGCCTGGAGATCGGACTGGCCGAGATTTGAGGGCCAGGGCTTCTGCGCCTTCGCCGTTCCTTTCCTCTCTTGCCTTATCCCATTTCTGTGCATAAATTGGTCATAAAATGTGTTACGTGAAAATAACGATAAGCGTTTATGCCAATTTTTCATTATCAGACGCTCCAAATGCTCTGTCACCACAAGGATTAAGCACCGGCTCTACACCGTCGTCAGCGTAAGGTTATTAAGGAACAAGAGCGGCACTTCCTTTTCATAACAAGCAAGGTCAATCTCAACATTTACTGAGAGTGAGACTTGTATGAGTTATTGTGGATCCTTTTATCTACAGAATTAACAGCACTACTATTTTTGTGGCATGTCAAAAGGACACAGTTCATTCGATTTTCTGAGCAAAGCTCAAGTTTAGGCTTTTTCAGGCAATTTTTATGTTTGTCAGGCATTTGTTGCTGAGAAGGTTATATTTAATAATTTTCCCGCCGCTCCTCACGCCAAGACTGAAAAGGACTCTGTGACCTCCGTTTTCAAGGGTGAGCCTAGCCTCATGGATCTGCGCTGCACAAAAGTGTCCCGATGCAGCATACTTTTCTTGCGAAAACAGCTGGTGGCAAAGATAACAGTAAAACTCGGTGAAAGTAGTGCCTTTGTGCGGTAATTAACCGGTATAGGTCGACTTCTTGCACTCTTCATTGCTTTCGCGGGAGTATATGGATACTGCTATTCTGCAACTTGCAAAAATCTAAGAGCCTATTGTATCGACCTGTCAGTAAGAACCGCACACAAGCTTGAAATTTGCCCGCTCGTAACAGGACGGTCCTACAGGCCAAGAGCTGACCGGGTGCTGAGTAGTATTAGAGACTTGGGAATTGACAAGAGGATTGTGTGCATAGGGCTGTTTCTACAGAGGGCCATTTAAAAAATTTGGGGGACACTAATTAAAGCGTAGCCTTAAAGGGACTATGCAACGAACGAAAAGTCGCTTGTAAATGTTTCAAATGCTTAGAAATGGTGTTAAGGAGTATTCACACCAAGTATGAGTCTTCGGAACTGAGCCGGCAATTTCTTATGAATTTTTAAAAACCGTGTTTTTTTTTAAAATTCGCGGGTCGACTGGAGTGCTTGTAGGGACCGATTTTGAAACTAAAATCGTGAAAATAGACGCCACTAGTCGCGTGACGTCGGTAGGCCACCACAAGCTGTCATTCGCTGGAGCCACGGCAACCACGACGTCATGGGCACACTTCCGGTAGTCGTGAAAATCGTCTGCTCGTGCCGCCGCACGACCCCCTCGGGCAAGCGCGAGCCAGGGCATTGCCTTCGCGCATATGGTTTCAGTTTACCGGCCGTAGAAGCGAGCAGTCGCACTTCGAGGTCCGGGTCCATTATTGCAAAACTACAATAGACGACAAGCAAGAAATCCAACGCGCGCCGCAATCCAGGAGGGCGGAGAGAGACCGGAGAGACGCTGCCGACGCTGCTGCTGGGGTGCTGTGTGCCGCAATCGGAAGTCTAAAACCGAACGTCAGCGAATGACGTATTCATGAGCGGGGCCCAGTCCCAGAGCTCTTTTCTTTATTTTTTCTGGTGCCCCGCTTGTACAAGTTGAGGGGGGAGAGGAAGAGTGAAATTTTTAATCGTCTATATCTTCGTTGTTATTGATGCTAGCTCAAAAATTCTTGCGCTGGGATGGCGAGTGATGGAATGCCTATCTCTCGTCTGATTTACGTAATCTTAATTAATTTATTGCATAGTCCCTTTAATGGGTCCCTTCAGAAGCCTGGGGTCCTCTTTGCATATCACTTTGCAGACACGGACACTTTATTTTTTTCTGTCTTTCTTCATTACTTTTTATGTTAATTCCCATTTATTTCATTTTTGCAAATTATCACAAGACACGCAAGGCCCTTAAGGGTAACGGACTGGATTCCAAGAGAATGCAAGAGTAGCAGGGGGCGGCAGAAAATGTGGTTAGGTGGGCGGATAGTTTGCAGGGATAAGATGGCCGTAACTGGCACAGGACAGGGTTAATTGGAGAGACATGGGAGAGGCCTTTGTCCTGCTGTGGGCGTAGTCAAGGTGCTGATGACACGTACAAGGCCTCAGTCTCTCAAACGTATGTTCCTCAGTGGTCGAGGGGTAGCGTGCCTAGCTCACGACACAAGGGGCATCAGTTGGAACTCGACGATTTTGAAGCGATAGCTCCACTACGCCAGCCACTTCGCCTCGCAGAGCGTGGTCGCGCCTCGGCCGTATATGCCCGTGGCTGCAGTGGGCACTCGTCATCCGTTTGTAGAGGAAGTGGAAGTGTAAGAAGAAAATGAAGTTGAGGAAAGGAAATTGCGCAGTAACTGTTTACATATCTCAGTGGACACCCGTCATCCGTTTGATGACGTCAGAGATTACCCAAGTAAATCAGTAGCATTACGTCGCTTAACTACAGCGAAGCCTAAGCTTAGTCGTGCCTTCGTCATCAGCCGTTTCTTATACACAATTCCCTATCTCCGACTCACCAGACAGGAAACGGCCGCCTTGGATGTCATGTTACGCACTGCGTTCAAGACGGCCCTACACCTGCCAGTTAGCACTTCCACAGAACGCCTTCTACACCTGGGCCTCCACGACACAGTTGAGGAGCTTGTGGAAGCCCATCGCCAAGCGCAATACTTGCGACTCACCCAAACATCTACTGGTCGCCATATCCTGGAGTCTCGAGACATTCGTATCCCAGCGAATGACCCTACCCTCCTCCCCATCCCTCGGCCCCTCCACCGAGAACTTGTCATCCAACCTCTCTCTCGCAGCATGCACCCCCAGCATCATGAGTCGCGCCCCCGAGCCCGAGCAAAGGCGCTCCACAAATACTACGGCTCCGAATCGGATGCCGTATAGGTGGACGCCGCATGCACGGGTGAAGAAGCGGCGGTGGCCGTCGCCAACTCCTCCCTACAGCCTCTTGCTATTGTCCCCCTCCCCTCGGTCACCTCCCCGGAGGTAGCCGAGGAAGCAGCCATCGCCTCCGCGCTTGCACACACGGAAACACGCTACATAATATCGACACCAAAACCGCGATACTAAATTTCGCGCGCGGGCGAGTTCACGTCCCTGGGTTTAGCGTACTGAGCTCGCCTGCCGCCCACCAGCCCCGCCATGTGGAACTGATATGGGTGCCTGCGCACTCCGGGAATCCCGGTAACGAGGCCGCCAATGCGTTAGCCCGAGGTGCTTAATGACTAAATAACTAATTGGTAATTAGTAGTAGTTAAGAAGTGGCATGTGGGACTGTGCACTGCGCCTGTACCTTAACTAACATTAATTAATCAGTGTACTAGTTAAGGTCACGTTAACTATCACTAACCATACATTAGCTAGTATCACTAAATGTGCAAGTCATGCTTAACTATCATTAACCATCATTAATAGACGTTTCATAGACATTGTGTCGAACATTCTAGAGTTCCATCACTTGACAGGTGAGTGAGAGGACATGATGCGCGGCATTAGAACAATGGTAAAGACCAATTAGCCTAATTAAACTTTCTAGTCAGACCACATAAATAAAACCGAATAGGAAATTGGTCGAGTTGGCGAATCGAATCAGGGTCTCCGGAGTGCGAGACGAACACTCCGCCGTGCCAGCTCGCTGGTTTGGAATGAACAAAGGTGCGTCTAGCTAATACGGCGTCTTCGTTCACTCCCATCTTCCTCCCTTCCCTTACGGCGAGGTTCAGGTGTCCACCGAGATATGCGAGAGAGAGATACATTTCCTTTCCTCAAAAACTAATTTACCGTCGAGCAAGGCGTAGAGCCGAATGGGCGATGGCGTTCTGTGGACTCCCTGGCAGCGTTGCAAGACGCTGTCGCGTTCCACTCTTAGAGGCGAAGCTTAACATCTTAACCACACATCAGTGACACAAACAGCAACACTGCGCTTAAGGCTTTTGCCTCACCGCACTTTAGGTCAACAAAGTGCCCCCCTGAATTTTTTTTTTCAGCTCAGTTGTTGCAATGGCGATAAAATGGCGCTTAATAGGGACGCTTAGTAGTAGTAGGATTGTTGGGCCAGTTGATGAAGCGACATAATGAACAAAACTTTGCGCGAACCACGACGGGACACGAGGCAGGAACACGCACACGAAAATGACGCCACGACTCTGCAGACCAATGAGGAGTTGTGTAGTGATGTAATTACTGTATTGTACACTGCGATCGTTGAGGGATTGTTTGGATTAACCGCGCGAGGTCATGTGGGTGAGACGTCACCACCGTTTCGACCAATCCCGATGTTCTCGACACGTCGACGCTTTTGGCGCTATCGCCACTGTCGCGTTAAAAAAACGTTTTGCTTCGCACTCAGCGTTGTAGTGCGTACGTGTCGCTGCTCACCGTGTTCTCAGGTGACGTTCCTTCCCGGAATTGGGCGCCCAGGCTGAGTGACCTACGGCGCCGGAGTCCGAAGGACGGCGACTTCACCATGGGCGACGCCTTGAGGTGCTCGGCGCTGTGCACCGACCGAGATCGCGAAATCCCCGGGTCGCGGAAATGGGAAACTCCCACCGAACAGCTCTCTGCCATGGCGGCGCGGTGTTAGATCGCCAGAAGGAACGCAGAGGCACGTTCACTTCCTCTTCTTCTGTGACTGCGCACGGGATGGAAAAAAAAAATGCTTATCATGGCCAGCCGCCGTGATTAGTCGCTGCAACTGCCGGGCAAGCGAGTTCCTCCTGGAAAGTATTGGTGTGATGTGGCTTGTTTATTCATCGTTCCTTTTGATGTCTTCGCCGAACAGCTGCGTGCTCGAAGATGTGGAAGACGAAATGCCCACGACGTTCCGAGCAGACGAAGAGAAGAAAAAAATGGGACTCTTAGTGCCATTTTCATATGGAGAAGAAGAAGACGCGTCCACTGCCCTGCAATGGCAGGTGCTGCCACCGGTGTGGCTTGTGCGCCCGAGGCTGCTCTTCCCAAAAAACTCTCACGATCAGTCATTAATGTAACTGCCGCGGTGGTCAGTTTTCTCACAGTCCGGTGTGGAGGTTGTGATGACGCCACAAGTTCACGTTGCCTAACCCATCTAGGTTGCTTCTCCTGGGTTTTTTCGCTCACGACGACGACGCCGGATTTTGTACAGAACGGAAGCCTGCTGCCATGTTGAAATTACAGCGCTGGAACATGTAGGATTCGATGAAGGAGACTGCTTAGGAAGAGGGCAGGCAGTAAGTAAACTAAAAAGGGTGCAAAACTAGAGCTGGTAGGTTGGTATTGGGGGAAAGCAAATGACGCAATAACTGTCTCGCATACCTCGGTGGACACCCAAACCGTTCCGCAAGGGAAGGGACAAAGGAGGGAGTGAAAGACGAAAGTGGTGCCCTAGTGAAGGGCTCCGGAAACTTCGACCACCTGGGTATCTTTAACGTGCACTGACATCGCACAGCACACGGGCGCCTCTTGCGTTTCGCCTCCATCGAAACGGGGCCGCCCAGGTCGGGTTAGAACCCGGGTACGCTGGCTCAGTAAACGAGCGGCTTAACCACTGAGCCGCCTCGGAGGGTTGTTGATCACTTTTTCTGACGGCGCAGTGAATACGTGTGCCCCTTGAGTCTCCTTTCCGTCTAGCCAATTTTTGTGCCGACGCGCGGATTCCTGTGCCTTCGTTCGCCCGCTTGCGCGATCCATGTGCATTTGTGTGCCCTCTATTTCCCCAGATTAAAGGATTGGCGCAACGGGTCCTTGGGACCAGTGCCGCCACGGGCCTATCTTCGAGCGAGCCGCGAGAAACGAAAAGATGATTCTCGAAGCGCAGCCAGGGCGGCGCAGCTACACGTGTCCTCTTGAAGCAAGTGCTGGAAGCGCACCGGGTTTTGATTTGATTCTGCTGCAGCGATTGGTGTCATGGTCCTCTGTGTTCCGGCAAAAAAAAAGATGTTTCAGAACCCGATGAAATGACGGTGTACAGTTGAGTGTGCGCACTGTAATAACTAGGCGTCACTTTGACGGTGAAATTGACAAATTGATTTTATGCGAAGCATACTACTTTAGCTACCACTTCAGCCCTTCACCGTGGTTATGCGCCTCCAAATCACGTGATACATGACGTCACACCACGTGACACGATGACGTCACGACAGTGGAGAAACGGGGGCCCACCTCGCGCCGTCGCTGTGGTTGTGCGCCTCCAAATCACGTGATACATGACGTCACACCACGTGACACGATGACGTCACGACAGTGGAGAAACGGGGGCCCACCTCGCGCCGTCGCTGTGGTTGTGCGCCTCCAAATTACGCGACACGATGATGCTTCGCATTCTCCAGGCTTAACCAAGTTAAGCCTCAGCCTTTTTGACTAAAAGAAATGGCACAGTATCTGTCTCGCATATCTCGGCGGACACCTGAACCGTGCCCTAAGGAAAGGGAGGAAGGTGAGAATGAAATAAGAAAGGGAAAAAGAGGTGCCGTGGTGGAGGTCTCCGGAATAATTTCGACCACCTGGGGATCTTTAACGTGCACTGACATCGCTCAGCACACGGGCGCCTTTTGCGTTCCGCGTCCATCGAAAGGCGGCCGCCGCGGCCGGGTTCGTACCCGGGTACTCCGGCGCGGTAGACGAGCGCCTTAAATTAGAGCTGTAGCAATGAATTGTAAGTCATATCTTTCATCCTGGTACAACCTGCCAAAATTGTGCCACAGTGGCGAATCTCCTGAATATGGGAAAATAAGTTCAAAGGGGGTCTCAGTTGCGAAGAGTGCTACAATGAATGACTTGCTATACACACTTAAAAAAGGGTAGTACAGAGGTAGTAAGTGCAGCAGTTACTAGCGCTTACTGCATTTTACTACGTTTTCACTAAATACTTACTACCCTGTTCAATGTAGTTAAAGTGAGCCCTATACCTATAGTCGCTAGTTAGTATCTGGTTAGTAACCGTTCTTTCAACCCCAAAACAAAGTCGTAGAAGATAATCGATATAGACTGCTGTGTGGATAAAATGATTTCTTCATTAGACATATCTGCAGCAGCGTACGGTTAGGTAGACTAATCTGTTTCTACAATCGCAGCTTCATAGTTAAGGCCAGTATCTTAGCTCAACGGGTAAGAGTCGCTAGCCCGTAAATGAGAAGCGCAGATTTACGTAGTGTATAAAGAGCAGTAAGATTTATCCCTGCAACGCGCAGTGCGCGCGGGGGACTCTTTCTGATATGTGCCTTTCCTTGCATTCTAAACTTTTTTTTTGTTCACGCGGTAGAGTTTGGTTTGATGGCGTCACCTCGCACGATTTTTAAACGTGATGCCCAGTACGTGTAATAAAGAGTGATTTACAACCAACACACCCTGGTAGCTCTCACAGATTTAACAAGCCAGGCCAGCACACTATTCTAAAACCTAGCAACATTTTCGAAAACGGTTTCTACCCATTTTCTTAGTACTACTACCTTTCTGTTCATCTCTATAGCGTTCTTCACTATCAAATTTTTCTTGGGGTAGTAACTTTCACATCATCATCATCAGCCTGGCTATACGCCCACTGCAGGGCAAATGCCTCTCCCATCTTTCTACAATTAACCCTGTCCTTTGCCAATTCCGGCCACCGTATCCCCGCAAAGTTCTCAATCTCCTCCGCCCACCTAACCTTCTGCCGCCTCCTGCTACACTTGCCTTCTCTTGGAATCCACTCCGTTACCCTTAAGGACCAGCAGTTATCTTGCCTTCGCATTGCATGCCCTGCCCAAGCCCATTTCTTCCTTTTGATCTCGACTAGGATCATTAACCCGCCTTTGTTCCTTCACCTACTCTGCCCGCTTCCGGTCTCTTAACGTTACACCTATCATTTCAGAGCGCAGCTCTTTGGCGCCCGTTCCTGCGTTTCGCGGCGTCGCCCTTGTCCCTCGTAACCAGCTCTGCAGCCGGGGCAGCGCGCTGCTCTAGCTCTGCGCGCGCTCCTGGCGCCGTTGCTCCCGCACGCCCAAGCCGAAACGCATAGCCGCCGCCGTTCGCCACTGCATTACACTGACTGCGTGTAGAAAACTCTGCCGGAAGTCACGCGCTTTCGCAAGGACTACTGGGAGTTTCGTAGCGATAGCGACATTGGCCACAGTTTCGCCGTTTCGCGTGCCTCCAACAGGTGCAGTTCTGTGCATGCGCGAGGAGCCGAGTGACGTCACAGGGCGCAGCCGGCGCGCGCCTCGCCGCTGCTCCGATCGCTAGCTGTGCGCATGTGTGAGTAGCCGAGTGACGTCACTACGTGCTCCGCCGCCTCGCCAGCTGTGTGCATGCACGGCGCGCGCTACTGCGCATGCGCAAGGAGGCTGTGCCGCCGTACAAATGCAGGGTGATACAGCCGTGGGTAATCTGTTCTCGCTTCGGCGAGCGCGGCTTCGGCCGCTTATCTGTTTTTTGAGCAGCGTCCGCTCCGGCGGACGCAGTTGTTGCTGCGACGCGCGTCTTTTCTTTCCTTTTTCTCTTTCCTCTGATCTTTTAACTCTCCTCTGTCTGCACGATGGCAGCGGTGGTGGCTCAGCTGGAGCCAGTAGCAGGCCCGTGCAATTTTCCTTTTCATCCTTCTCTCAGTCACAACAACACACGTGGGGTATAGCCGCTTGCCATGGAGGACAGTCGGGCTGCTGCCGAGCGGCGCTGGAGGCTGGAGAATCTCAACTCGTCCGACCCCGAGGTTTCGGCCTGGCGGCTGACCGCCGAGAACAGGACGAACGAACGGCGCAAGGCCAAGTGAGAGGCTGAGACGCCGGAGCAGAGAGAGAAGCGCCTGGCCAAGAGACGGCATCGGGACGCGGAGCGGCGGGCCCTGGCCTCGCTGGAACGCGATGCGGCGATGGAGGACGACGCGAAGGCACGCCGTGTAACCGATCACGTGGTTAGATCACGTAACCGGGGGGAGAAACGAAAGCTGAACGACAAGGTGTAACCAAGTTAAGCCTGTACCTCTCGCTACGTATATCCTGGCATAGCTGAGCTAAGCCAGTGCAAATTTTTGCGCCGACGGTGCAGCCAATAGTAACGCTGGTCGAAGTGGCGTCGTCTGCTACATTCTCTGCTGCGCAAGCGCGCCGAGACGGCGGCCAAGTAGGGGGGAAGCAGGGGGGAGCGGCTTCAAAAAACGTGACGCAACCGCTTTTCCTGAGTTCTCTCCTTCCTCCATGGCTCCACCCCATTCTTATTCTTCTAGTTATTTCCCTCTCATGATCCGGATCAGCGATCACTCCCTGCCCTAAGTAGACATATTCCCTTACTACTTCCAGCACCTCGCTTAGCTCGCTACCAATTGCTCTGTTCCCTTGACAGACTGTTGTCGTGACCGTACTTCTAGCCACGTGGGCCCGACCAGCAGCAACCGTGAACAATCGACGAGGCCGACAACCTCGCGACGGCGGTGGTGAAGTGGGGTGCTTGGAATGCCGCCCTCCGAGCCTAAATGGATTAGTGTAGCGGAGTGCAGGTGACCGCGGCAGCAGCGGTGAAAGCAGGAGCCAATGTCAGCAGCAACCCCAGCGGAAGCGGAGTGCAGGGGACTGTGGCAGCAGCGACGAAGGCAGGGGCCATTGTCAGCAGCAACCCCAGCGGAAGCGGGAGTGCAGGTGACTGTGGCAGCGGCGACGAAGGCAGGAGATGCCCAGGAGGTATTGGTGCGGAGGCGACGTGGCGGCGCCAGTCACGCTGGCTGTTAATTGAAGACTGCTGTGTTCCCGACTCGTGTTCTGGACAACAGGCGGGGAGGCAAGTTCATTCACCTGCTGGAAGACTGTGGGAGATTCCTTTCCAGCCGGGCTGGATGAGTCAGCATCTCCCCCTTCCCATCGACCCAGCTGCGAGAGAGTGGAAAAGCCCGCACCTGCCCGGCCGTGGATGGTAACACCAGCCTCTACTTCGGTCCATCCGATTGGACAGTGCTCTTCGAACATTATTCCCCAGCGAGGGATCTGGGGAATCCGAACAATATTTAACTCGGCTGTGAGTGTGGCCGAGAGAAGCCTGCTAGCTCCAGTCGACTACGGTTGACGAAGACGTTCCCCTTCCACTGAGAGCCATTCTCAGTCCCGCCCTATGTAAATAATGTAAATAAGTGTATAAAGTTTTTCCTTACCTTCCTCTAAACCCAGTCTCCCATACTCCTCGTCCCATCACCGGTCTCCGGCCATGCTACCCGGGTCGCAACACTGTCGAACACTACTTTAGTTTTCTGCATGTTAATTCTTAGACCAACTGCTCTGCTCTTCCTGTCTAAATCATTGATCATGCTTTGCAGTTCATGGCCTGAGTGACTTTGCAAGGCAATGTCATCAGCGAATCGCAGATTACTTAGGTATTCTCCATAAACTCTTATCCCCAACTGTTCCCATATCAGGCCCTGGAATACCTCCTGTAAACAGGCGGTGAATAGCATTGGCAAGATCGCGTCTCCCTGCCTGACACCCTTCCTTGTTGAAATTTTATTGCTCACTTTATGAAGGGGTACGGTAGCTGTGCAGTCGTTATAGATATTTTCCAATATTTGCACATAACACTCTTCTGCACCCTGAATCCGCAATGCCTGCATGACAGCTGAGGTTTCCACTGAGTGCAATGCTTTTTCGTAATCAGTGAAGGCTATATATAGGAGTCGGTTATATTCTGCACATTTCTCTATCACCTGATTGACAGTGTGAATATGGTCTATTGTCGAGTATCCTTTACGAACGCCTGCCTGATCGATTGGATGATTGATGTCTAAGGTTGTCCTGACTCTATTAGCGATTACCTTAGTAAATATCTTGTAGGCAACGGTCAGTAAAATGGTCAGTCTGTAATTTTTCAAGTCCTTGAGGTCTCCTTTCTTATGAATTAGGGTAATGTTAGCGTTCTTCCGAGCTTCTGGTATGCTCGAGGTCACAAGGCATTGCGTGTACAGGGGTGCTGGTTTTTCCAGCACAATCTCCCCTCTGTTCTTCAACAAATCTGCTGTTACCTGATCCTCACCAGCTGCTTTCCCCCTTTCCATTGCTCCTAAGACTTTCTTTACTTCCTCTTTCGTTGCTGGCGGGATGTCCCATTGCTGTGCGTTCTGATTATATTGGCTACTGTATAGATTTGTGCAGAACTCTTCGGCTATTTGAACTATCTTATCAATATTGCTAATGGCATTGCCCTGTTTGTGTCTTAACACATACATCTGGTTTTTTACCTCTTCACCGCTTTTAGGCTACCTCCGTTCTTTAGAGCATGCTCGATGCTCTCCATATTAAACGCCTGATGTCGGCTACCTTGCGCTTATTTATTAACTTTTATAGCTCTGCCAGTTCTGTTCTGTCTGCATAGTTATATGCCCTCACGCTTTGGCGCTTCTTAATTACATCTCTCGTCTCCTCAGATAGCTTGTCAGTATCCTGCAGAACATCCTACCGCCTACTCGTACTACTCATACCGTAATGATAGCTGCAAGATTATCCTTCACTGCTAGAACGTTACGGTCGTCGTGCTCAGCTAAACCCTAATATGTGTTCTGCAGCGAGATCCTGAATACCTTACCTCTAACTCGTTAATGGGCTTCCACTTTACTAGTTCTTTCCGTTTCCTCTTCAATTCCCGGCTAATTCGGGACCTTACCATGCTGTGATCGCTACAACGCACCTTTCCGAGGACCTCCGTCATCCTGCACGATACTAGGGTGAGCGCCTAGTATGAAGTCTATTTCATTTTTAGTCTCACCATTGGGGCTCTTCCACGTGCACTTCCTGTTTGGTCGTTTGCAGAAGAAGGTATTCATGATCCGTAAATTATTTCTATCTGTGAACACTACGCAATAACTCTCCACTGCAATTCCTAGCAGCTATGCAATAGTCACCTACCGCCTGTACTCCATACTCCAGCCTGCTTCTTGCATACCTTCACATTGAAGTCGCCCATCAGTACAGTGTACTGTGATTTTACTTTGTTCATTGCTGATTCCACGTCCTCATAGAAGCTTTCAACGATGTGGTCATCATGGGTTGATGTGGTCGCGTAGGCCTTCACCACGTTCAGCTTGTACCTCTTATTAAGCCTGATTACCATAGCTGCCACCCTCTCGTTAATACTGTATAACTCCTCTATTTTGCCAGCTATATCCAGGTTGATGAGGAATCCCACACCAAGTTCTCGTCTGTCCGCGAATGCAAGATAGCACAGTACATGCCCCCCCCCCTTCAGTACTGTATACGCCTCATCTCTTCTCCTAACCTCACTATGCCCCATGACATTCCATTTAGCACCCGCTAATTCCTCGAAAAGCACGGCTAAGCTAGCCTCACTGGATAAGGTACTATAGCGTTAAACGTTGCCAGGTTCAGTATCCAGTGGTGGCCTGTCCGGAGCCAGAGATTCTTAGCACTTTCCGCTGCGTCACAGGTCTGACCGCCGCTTTGGTCAGTTGCTCGGCAGCCGCTGGGGACTGAAGGCCGAGGGTTAATTGGTGTGTTCATAGAAGGTTGCAGCCAAGTATTCCGGTTGAAATTCCGTTTTCTTTTCATGTTTACCCTGTGTGCCATTTGTATATGATTTTCTTAAGCCCGCCTCCCGAGACGAAAACCAGACATTTCTGTGTTGTTTATTTCGGGCGGCGGCTGCACCTCCTTCTCTCTTTATTCTTTCAATCGCACCTTCCTCCCTTCTCTACGACGTGGTTCGGGTGTCCACCGAGATATGAGAGACGGACGCTGCGCCATTTCCTTTCATCAAAAACATTTACTAATTTACGCCCCAGGACGAGCGGGGAGCCCCAACGATGAGCGTGCAATTTTTCGAGCTCTTGCTCCCTTCCTAACGAACAGTTGATTGTTCCTTGTTTCTTGCAGTAAACGAAGTTACGTAAAAGATAACAGTCTGCTGTCAACAACGAAACAATCAGTTTCTGCAGCTACAGCCGGGTGGCCAGATCCTGTTCTGGTGAGGGAGCGCGTTTTCGGCACCCCAGGCCTAGCTGGTTATGCAATCCCATCGACACGCGGAGTTTTTCTTTTCTTTAAAAAAAACCGATGGAGAATTGCGCGGCACAGGGATTCGAGCCCCGGTCCTCTTGCACGCGAGGCGGATGCTTTACCTCTACGCCATCGCTGCGCTACTCAGGGCGTCGAACCGGAATTTTGGGGGGGTTCGGCTAGGGTTCACGCTTTTTGGGTCAAGTTCCTGGTTCGGCTCGAAGCGACATCCCGTTTCTGTTTGAACCGGTTCAAACGAGTCCAGGACCAAAAAAAAATTGAACGTAGATAGGTTTTAGTCAACTTTGGAGAGAGAAAGGAACTTTAATGAGGGAAAGGTGGAGAGGTCGGCCGGTGGTAACATGGCCCTGGCCTGCTACTCCACACAGGGGAAAGGGAAGAGGAGGAAAAGGAAAGTGCGAATGAAGGCTGATGATGGCATGCTGTTCTCTTTTGTCAGTGACATTGGTATACAACATAATAAATGCAAAATTTGTTTTATGCGAGATATGCACACTCCACCCACTTTAATTTACTGTCCTCGGGAATAAGCACGGGAATTTACGGCAAGAGCCGCAGAATCAAATTAATATAAATCGGCCATGTATAGGCTGGAATCAATCTGAAGAGGGACATAGGACGAAAAGCTGGTGGATTTTGCATCTACAAACCATCCGCCGCTCCGGCAGTTTAGGAGAGACCTTTAGCACGATTAATACCCGATCCTGTACCACATGCCATGAGAATGTGCGAGCACCACCTGAACCGCCCGACAGGAGCCTTGTGGGAACACTAGCTCTCCCTGACAACCAAGAACTTACAAAGCATATAGCTTCCTTATATAACCTGCTCGACATCATCTTTGTTGTTCGCTTTATATATCTTGTTGTTGGTATATATGTTCTTCGCTTTATATTTATACGTATATCTTGAGCCCCTGCAGCTCAGCATCTTCAAAACCACAGCTAATCGTGGCTTCTCGCTACAGCGCAGTGCAAAATAAGATTTTTGGCTATGCAGATGACGTCGACCTCTTTTTTACTGGTATATAAAAAGGGTATTGTAAAAAAAAAACAGGTCTAAATAAGTTCGGAGCCCCTCCTGTCTGCACTGGAAGAAACCTGCAGCGTCTTCGTAGGGACACTGCTGCGCGTGCTGCATTGTGCAAGGAAGGAGGTACATGCGCTGCATAGGATTTTTGTGACTGCTGGGGTATCTGAGAAGCAGCCGATGCGTCGATAGAATATTTTGCTCCCTTGATTGGAGAGACATGGGAGAGGCCTTTTCCCTCCTCTGGGCGTAGTCAAGCTGATGATGATAATCTCAAGAATCTGTCGTGCACTTTTGTCCACCAACTTGTTTCAGGGCTTTTATTTTTCAAAATCACAAACCTCTCAATTCCTGGCAGCTGTGCTTAACCAGCGTCTAAGCGCTCAAATGTGTTTTCTGGACATGGTCATGAGAAATAGTTGAAACTTGGTTCAGCGCGGAAGACGAACACAAAGAAAGGAAACGACACACACGGAGCGCTCCGTGTGTGTCGTTTCCTTTCTTTGTGTTCGTCTTTCGCGCTGAACCAAGTTTCAACTATGTCCCACCAACTAGCCCAGCACGAAGTTTTGTTAAAGGTCATGAGAAAGTTTCGTGCTGATACATTTGATTTCCTGACTATTCGCTTTTCCTTAGAACACCTGTACCACCTCTCCAGAAGGCAGATGGCAAACGTTCTGATCGGTCATTACTTCCTCTACCAAACTACCGCCTTACCTAGCTTCCCTTGACGCCAGTGTATTAAAGCGGGTTCAGCGTATGCATATTCAGTCGGCCTCAAAAACCTTGTTTAGACTCCACACATGCACCTTTCGCGTTAAATATGCCTTCGCTCCAAGGGGACATTTATGCTGTGGTCAGTGGACTGTTACGTGAGCGAGCAACGAGAAATTGTTGAACAATAGGTTGTGTTGTGTCGTGATGCTCCGTTTCTTTGGGACATACTTCAGCATTCCTAAAAACGACCTTGAGATGAGGCCTTGCACAATACGATTTCACCCTTTGATGAAGGACTCCGGGATTCCGTGCGAACTTTTGGTGTTCATAGGACTGCTTAGCCTCTATTAAAGACGCGTGATAGATAAACACGCTGCGCAAGTTGAATCGCGTGTCTGGTTTCCCTTTCTTGACGTGTGCTCCTCCCGGAATTTTCATGTGCGGGCGGAGTAGTGGACTGCTGGTGGCGTAATGCAGGACGCCGAGATCGCTGCATTCGACCAGCAGAAGTAAAGCCTGTTTCACATGCAAGCGAAAATGCTAGCGAATCCTCTCGCCGCGACGGAAAAACCTGTTTTGAGTCGTCGCTGCGACGAGCGGCGAGGTTTCAACAAGTTGGAAATTTTCGCTGCGACGCGCCGCTCAATCGCTCAGTCGCTTGCATGTGAACCGGCCTTAAGGTATACGGAGATGGTCAGCGAGGCTGCCGTTATTCAATACAACAACGATAGAAAGAAGCTCTACGTTACGTTGATTTTGCGGAAAGAAAAGGATCCCTGGGTCAGTGGACGCCTCAATCGGGCTTTGAGGCACGTCGTTGGGATCTCCAACTGCAAAAAACCATGCTTTCGCACAATAGTCCGTGCTGAGCAATACTAATCCGTATGCCAATTTTTCTGCATGTTTATTTTCTTTTGTTTTTTTTTTGTTTTTGTTTAAGTATGACACCCACCGCAGTGGTTCAGTGGTTAAGGCGCTCGGCTATCGAGCCGGAGAACACCGGCGTTCAGTCCCGGCCGCGGTGTCCGCGTTTTGTTGCAGGCAGAAGAGATCAGGCACCCAGGTGGTCGAATTATTCCCGGAGACCTCCGCTACGACACCTCTTCCTCCCTAATCCTTCTTTCACTCCCACTTACCTCCTCCCACCAAGAAGTGAAACGGTTATTGCGCATTTCCTTTCCTCGAAAACTATTAATTCCGAAGAGAGTGAGAGAGTCACTGCAGCATTCCTTTTGACGCTATCAATTTTTATGGAGTTTAATCCGAGTGCGACAAACCCTAATCCAGACGCTACAGACAACAATCCGTGAATAATGTTGGGACTGGGAGTCCGAGCCATGAAACGGTCGAGGCGACGGTGAGTCAAATGAACTTTATGTACAGTATGTACAAGGGCTTTTACATGATACAAGGGCCAAGAGCACCACGGGCTAGCACAAAGAAGAAGAGCGGCCCCGGCGGCGAGCGTAGCTCCGGCGTGATGGCTCTTCTGCTGCCCGTCTGCTGCTCGGGTTCAGCGCGGCTCCGTTTTTATAGCCGCTGGTAACGGTTACGGCAGCCAGCCGTTCAAATCCTCCAATCACTGGCCACCGTTCAAATTAGACCAATGGTCGAGAGGCGGCGAGCGTCGGAGGAGTTTGCACCGACGGAGAGGAGGAGAGGAGGAAGGGTCCGTGTCGGCGCCGCGGCGCCGGGATGAGTCACGCTGCATGTCGCGACTTGTCCGAGAGTCAGGGCCTGCTTTGAGCGCCGGCGGGGCGCAGCGCTTGTTTTCAGGGAAGCTAGCCAGCGAAATGGGAGCTCCGGCACTACAGCACCACCGCCGCCAGACAATGCGCCACGAAGACGAGCTACTTCTGCGTGGCTCGGATGCGGGGCGCGCTCGTACGCCAGGCTCCTCCAAGTTCTCGTCCGGTGTTCAGCCGCAGGAAGCTCCAGGCTCCTTTCCGAGAACGGGTCCCGCTCGTCAGGACAGGATCACTGCTCCGCAGCCTTGTCGCCCAGGTGACTGGATCAGCTTCGCTCGGTCCTTCGGAAGAGCTTGCTTCTCAGCATCGGTCGTTGATCGTTCTGCATGTTGCGAAGAACCGACCGACAACAGGAACACCCAACACGAGCAAGTGCCCTCTGTCACCCGTCAATACACCAGACTTCAAGTCAAAAAAACTCTGCTGGCTATATTTCTGTCCCCTTTTTGTTCCCTCTTCTACAAGAGACACATGTGGGATACAAGAACTTGAAAGTAATTAACTCAAACGAAGTATCAAACACATGTCACGCACGGAATAAAATGAATGCAAAGTCAATTTGCGCTCTTGAGATCACTCGGCCAGAAGAAAACTCAGCTGAGGCCACAAATGAGGACATAAATTTTTCCCCGATCTACGAGCGAACTTAAAACAGCTGTTCGCGAAGAGACAAAATGTAGGTCACGAGGAGGCGGAGCCAGCCTTGCTTAGAACACACGGCTTAGTACGTCTACGTTCGCGTTTTCCTCGCTTCTAACGGACGGTAAACGACACCCGCTACAGCGGAAACTAGTGACTCTGCCTCTTTCGCTGTGCTGCGCTTTTCTCTCTCTCTCTCTACTACCGTGGTAGCTAACGTCTCTGCCTCTTTCGCGGTAGACGCGCTTTTCTTTCTCTCTCTACTACCGCGGTAGGAGGAAGGGTCCGTGTCGGCGCCGCGGCGCCGGGATGAGTCACGCTGCATGTCGCGACTTGTCCGAGAGTCAGGGCCTGCTTTGAGCGCCGGCGGGCGCGCAGCGCTTGTTTTCAGAGAAGCTAGCCAGCGAAATGGGAGCTCCGGCACTACAATAAGTATATTAAATGTTCAGCGTTTGCGTAGAGTCCACGTTTAGCACCTTCTTACTGTCCCATGTAGATTCGATGGAGAAGTCCATATCTGGCATGGGACGAGCCGCTCCTGTTAACGAGATAAACTTTGCTGGCGAGGTAATGCAGCGGACGCAGTTGTGTTCGCTTTAAGCCATCCGGGACACCTCAGATATGCTTCGTGATAAAAAAATGCCGACGATTACGTTACTTCATAATGCGAAATTTGGACGCAACTCATCAGCTGATACAGCGTTTCGATAGACTGAGGCAAAGAATTCGACGGCGGTGACGGTAAGCTTCTGCTTCGGCGGTATACGCACCTCTGGATTCTGGAGGCGACGGCGCTGGGCCTCTGCTCATGCATCTCGTTTAGCAGCAGCGGCAGACGATGGACATCCACCGGTTGCCTCGCTCATGGCATAGAAATAACTGGCAGAGAATAAACTATTTATATGTAGGAAGGCGGTTCGCAGTGCCGAACGGCGGCGGCTATGCATTTCGGCTCCAGCGTTGCTCATATTGCCGCCGCACAGGGGTGGCATTCGAGGAGGAGCGAAGTGAGCAGTTAAGTTATCGGGAGGTCGCGGGAGATGGCGCGCGCAACTAGAGCAGCGCGCTGCCGCACCGGCTGCAGAGCTGGTTGCGAGGGACAACGGCGACGCTACGAAACGCAGGAACGAGCGCCAAAGCGCTGCGTTCTAAAAAAAATAGCTGTGGTTTAACTGCTGTTGAACCTTGTTAGAGAGCGTAAGCTGTGGTGTATCAGGAAACTAGACTGCATGGCGTACGTAATGTTGAGTGCATACCTGTCGAGAGAGGTTGATCACCCAGTGAACGCTTCGGCCCCACCGCCGCGTACCTCAAAGCGCTGTTGAGGGGCCCACTGACCAGGGAGCCAGCTATGCGCTCTTCCCTTCCTCAAAATCATCGGTGTCTACAACGTTGTCGACGACAACGCCAATTAACTCAATGAACGCCGAAGGTCTATAGCTTCAGTGCCACGTCTAGGTCGCAACGTTGTCAATGGCAACGCATGCAGCGCACATCTGTTTTCGAAGCTCCCACTCTTCAGCGGTTTCGGCGCAGCTGCTGAGCGGCTGGAGGTCACTAAAGGTCAAAAGCAGACATTGCGTAGGTTCTATAGACCTGGGAGACGATGCTGCGCTTGGAGGACCCGGTCGTGCTGACAATCGCCATCGGCCGAACTGCCAGTGTTATAGACCTTAGGAACATAAACACTTCTTTCACGTCACTTACAGCTGCGGGGGTTTGCTTGGTTGGCTTTATGCACACCCTCTCTCCATCCGTTGCGCGAGACCACGGCTTACACAGGTGTTGCAACGAGTCTCACGCGCGAGCCAAACGCGCACTCCCGGTAGCATTGGCCCCGCGCTCGTGCAAAATTGGTTTTGAGGAAAGGAAACGTCGAAGTAACTCTCTCACATGTCTCAGTGGACACCCGAGCCACGCCGTAAGGGAAGGGATGGAGGAGGCAGTGAAGGAAGAAAGAGAGAAAGAGGTTCTGTAGTGGAGGTCTGCGTAAAATTTGGACCACATGAGCATTTTTAACCTGCACTTGCACCGCACAGCACACGGGCGCCTTTTGCGTTCCGCCTCCATAGAAACGCGCCCGCCCTTGTCGGGTTTGAACCCGGGTACGCTGGCTCTGTAAACGAGGGGCTTAACCACTGGGCCACCTCGGCGGGTTGTTGATCTCTTTTAAGGCGAAAGACTTTAATGCCTCATACTGCCGTTAGCAGCCGTGTCGGCAGATGTGTCCGCGTTTCGGTTACGTGCCTTATATCAGCACATGCCAATCATTACTTCATTGATGGCATTCGAATGATATCGGAACGCGGTCGATCTAAGGAGTTCTATGATAATTGCATGATAATTAATGACTAATTGAGTAATAATAGTTAAGCAATTAGCCTAATTAACATTTCTAGTCAGACCAGATAAATGAATAAAACCGAGTAGGAAACTGGTCGAGTTGGGGAATTGAACCAGGGTCTCCGGAGTGCGAAGCGAGCACGCTAACCACTTCTCCATGCCAGCTCGATAGTTTGGAATGAACAAAGGCGCGTCTAGTGAATGCGGTCTCTTCGGTCACTGCCATCTTCATCCCTTCCCTTACGGCAAGGTTCAGGTGTCCACCATGATATGCGAGACAGATACATTTCCTTTGCTCAAAAACCAATTTACCGTTGAGCAAGGCCTACAGCCGAACGGGCGATGGCATTCTGTGGACTCCCTGCCAGCATTCCAAGACGTTGTCACGTTCCACTTTTAGAGGCGAAGCTTAACATCTTAACCGTACATCAGTGACACAAGCAGCAACACCGCGCTTAAGGCCTTCTCCACACCGCGCTTTAGGTCAGCAAAGTGCCCCCCTGAATTTTTATGTCGGCGCAGGTGTCTCCCTACAGTCCCCTTTCCGTCTGGCCAATTTCTGTGCCGACGCGCGGCTTCCTGTGCGTTCGCTCTCTCGCTCGCGCAATCCACGTCCGCGATGCGCCGCCGTAAATGTGCATGTGTTTGCCCTCTATTTCCCCACATTAAAGGATTGATGCAATGCGTCCGTGGGATCAGTGCCGCCACGGGCCTATCTTTGCGCGAGCCGCGAGAAACGAAAAGTCGAGGCTCGAAGCGCAACCAGGGCGGCGCAACTGCGCGTGTCCTCTTTAAGAAAGGGCTGGCAGCGCACAGGGCGTATCTTATTCTGTTTAGCGCTTTTCTTGGCATGTTAGGTATGCAGATAGTTTTTGGAAACAAAAAACGATGTTTCAGAAACGGCTGAAATGACGCTGTACAGCGCGCGCAGTGTAAAAACTAGCCGTCCCTTTGACGGTGAAATTGGCTAATTGCTTTTTGAGGAAATGAAATGGCGCAGTATCTGTCTCGCACATCTCGGCGGACACCTGAACCGCGCCGCAAAGGAAGGGAGGAAGGTGGGAGTGAAAGAAGAAAGAGAGAAAGAGGTGCTGTAGTGGGGGTTTCCGGAATAATTTCCAACACCTGGGGATGGTGGTGAAAAACATTTATAAGCAATTAAATTTTTTACAGAAAGGTGATTGGGGTAGGACCCTATTGGCCCTTTCTCCTCACAGTACTAGGTGGAGCCCCTATTCCGGGGCCCCATTGGCAAGCAACGCCGCCCGCGTCCGTTGAACCAAGGCCTTTTGGCTCTTTAGGTCTTGACAGCCGAGCAGGGCCGCCTCCCAGTCCTCTCTGGTGGGGTTGGGGTTGGGGGGGATAGATGGGTTAGATTGACACGCCCAAACCATGTGGAAGGTGTCAGCCACCTCCCCACAGAACTGGCACGCGCCGTCAAAGGATGTATTGAAATGTTTAAGCACCGCCGGGCACAGTACAGTGTTAGTGAGAATTTTGATGAGGAGGCGCTCGTCAGCGCGATCCAGACCCTTACAAGGGGTCGGGTAGCGCCGGTGCTCCTCCTTGTAGTAATCGGTGATTTGTTTGAATGTAATGGCCAGATTGTATGATTGGGAGTACCCTTCCAAGGACAGCGAGATAGCCCGGGGAGAGAGTGCGCGGGCGGCCTGATCGGCCTGTTCGTTTCCCTGAAGTCCCTGGTGACCAGGGGCCCAAATCAGGTTGCGTGGAGTTGGATCTTCAGATCGACAGCTATATTCCAGTATGCGCCAGGCAAGCGGGGGAGCCCAGCCCAACTCGTAGTTCCGACAGGCCCCTCGCGAGTCGGTGATGATGTGTTTTGACTTGGGATTCGTGAGAGCCAGAGCAATGGCAATCTCCTCCGCGTGTGTTGCGCTGTAGGCTTTGAAAGTGAGCCCGTTAACTGTGTTTGTGTTGTGTACGACTGCGGCCGTGTACCACCCCCCATGGTGTGGGCCTAAACGTCTACGTAATGCACATGTTCTTGGTTACCATAGTATCGCGCCAACGATTCCGCGCGCGCCTGGCGACGACCGCCATGGTCTTCTGTGGACATGTTGCGGGGAAGAGGTCGGACCCGGAGGGCGCGTCTCCAGGGTTCTGGCACTCTCTCCCTTTCCTCAATGTGGTAGTCGTGTTTGATGTGTAGCCGGTCCAAGAGGCGGCGACCGGACGTGGTCTGTGCAAGACGCGTGTATTGGTTGACTAAGTGGGCTTCTCGAAGCTCCCGGAATGTGTTCATCACGCCCAAGGCTAGAAGTCTCTGGTTGGACGTGGTGACCGGGAGATCGAGAGCCCGCTTGATGACTTTCCGCAGGATGACCTCCAGTTGGTCATCATCGTGTTTGCGCAGGTGCAAGTAGGGAGTTGAGTAGAGGATTCTACTCGTTACGAAAGCATGGGCAAGCCGCAGTGCATCCTTGCTTCGTAATCCGCCCCGCTTGTTGGAGACCCGGCGGACCATTCGGCCCACCTGGTCTCCCACCGTGTGAAGTTTGGCTAGGGTGGTGTCGACCCTGCGTTGGTGGTGTATGAAGAGGCCAAGGACGCGGATCTCCTTGGCCTCCCGGATCGGTCCCGAGGGGAGACTGATGCGAAGCGGAGTTGTGTCCCGAGAGGAGGGACGTAAGTGGACAAATTCTGATCTAGCTGGGGCGCACTGAGTCCGCAGTAGGCCGCGTAGTCGTCGACTAGGGTCGCCGCTGCTTGCAGGCAGGACTCCATGTGGCCCAGGTTACCTTGCGTGGCCCAGATTGTAATGTCATCCGCATAAAGAGCGTGATGTATCCCGGGCAGAGAAGACAATTTGGAGGGAAGGCGAAGCATTGCCAAATTGAAGAGCAGGGGAGACAGGACCGCGCCTTGAGGTGTTCCCCTCGAGCCGATGGTGTATGGCCCGTGTTCCGCATCTTGTACGCGTATATAGGCTTGACGGTCTGTAAGAAATTGACTTATGTAATGGAATGTTTTGTGGCCACAGTTGGTGTTACTGAGGTGGTCCAGGATTACTTCATGTTTGACGTTGTCGAATGCGCCTTTAAGATCCAAGGCCAGGACCACCTTGTCGTTGTGGGGACATTCGACAGGATCTAAAATGTCGTGGTGGAGCTGCAGAATTATATCCTGTGCTGACTTGTGAGGACGAAAACCGAACATGGTGTCCGCGAAAATGTGCTGTGTTTCGAGATAATCGGAGAGTCTGTCGCGCACCATCGTCTCCATCAGCTTGCCGACACAAGACGTGAGGGAGATGGGGCGAAGGTTCTCCACATCAATAGTGCGTGTTTGTATTGGATCGATGAGAGCGCGGAATAGGCGCCACGTGTTGCGGCCAGACATCTGGCGCGCAGCCGCGTTGCACCGGTTCACCCAGTTAGTGTCGGCTAGCTGAGTAGCATATTCCGCTGCCTGTTGTGTGAGTTCGAGGATGCGTTTCTTTAGGCGTCTGTTATGTTTCTGTTTCTTCCATCGTTTGGTGAGGCTGCGGAGGGCCTCCCAAAGGTGGAGCAAGTGGTTGTCCACGTTTGTTTGTGTTTCTGTGAGCTGTATCTGCTTTTCGTGTTGCGTGAGTGTAGACGTGAGCGATTTGGACCATGCGTCGTATCCCGACTGGAGGGGATCTACGATAGGTAGAGATGTGCGGAAAGTCGGCCAGTCCGGGACACGAGCTTGTGTTAGTGGGCGTTTCAGGGGACGCATGTAAATGGTTGTGTTGATTATACAGTGATCACTACCCAGAGTGTCCTCTGTATTCAGCCAGTCGGCATGGCGTATGTTGCGTGTAAATGTGAGGTCCGGGCAAGTATCTCGTTGAATCGAATTGCCGACACGTGTTGGGTTGGCGGGGTCAGTGTGTAAAGTAAGTCCAAGTGTGGAAAGAAGTTCCGCAAGCTTCCTCCCACGCCTGTCCTCTCGAGGGTACCCCTATAGCCTACTCGGGGCGTTGAAGTCGCCGACGATCAGAAGGGGATCCCTTCCCGCCACCTGCATAGCTTGGCTGAAAATTTCATTGAACGTGACGTTCTTAAGTTTAGGTGGGCAGTAAATGTTTAGAATGTGTACAGGTGGGTCAGACCGCTTTAGGGGCAGCACTGACACCATCGTGTATGGGAAAGGCGGTGTTGTGGGGAGCGTGACCTCCTGCGCAGTGTACTGCTTGTGAACAAGTATACATGTTCCACAACCCACATGTCTGCGGGTTGTGTTGAAATGTAGTGTAGTTTGTGAGTTTGGCACCGGCGCCGGGTTCCTGAAGGGCAACCACGGCGACGAGAAACTCAAAGGTCTCAAGATAGAGGCGGAGATGAGTCCGCTTCGTGCGATTCTTGAGACCTCGGCAGTTCCACTGCGTTAGTGTAAGCGGCTGAGTTGTTCTTGCTCGCGACTTAGGGTTGGGAGCCATGGTCGGAGGCAGAGGGTGGGGTTACGTTGTTAAGACTCCCCAGTCCGCTAGTGCCCGGCGCAGACGTGGAGGAGTCTTCCGAGAAGTCAAACACTCTCCACCTGACGCGCAATGGTATCGTGGATAATTTTGGGGAGGTCAGCCAATTGTGTTTCAATTGCGGTCACCCGGCTCTCCAGGGCCCCGGCGCGACTCTCCACAGGAGTAGTAATCTCCCTGTCTGTGATGTTTTCTTCCTCGTCGCTCGACGTGGGCGGAGTAGGGAATTTGGCTTTGAGCGAGTTAAGCTCGCTGGCTAGTTTTTTGTTTTGAGCTCGCAAGAGGGCGGGCTCGCGCTTGAGTTCCTGCGTCTCGGCGGTGCTGGTGGGGGAGTAGGGAGGAGGGGAAGGAGAGGAGGCGACCCTCGCCCAGCTGCCTACCTTGGGTTGGTTGGAGGCGGCGCCGCCAGGTGAAGCGCTGAGAGCTGGGAACTCCGCTGCTCCGGGTGGTGGCGTTACCGTTGCTGTCTTGCCAGGGGGAGGCATCACGCCACGTCGTGGCGTCTTCTGGTTGTTTTGCTTCCGCCCTCCCCGTGTAGCGCCGGAATTGGCTCCCTTGGATGGCGTCCTGGGCCCTGGCTGCGGCAGCTTGATGAATTTCGCGGTGCATTCGCTGGAGCTGGTGAGGTGCGGGCCCCCGCAGATTAAGCACATATATAGGATTGCAGACGTGGGGGGCCATCCCCTCAATACCAAGCCCCACGTTTTGACCACAAAGGCCGCATCTTTCCTTGACCGGGTTGGGACAGTTGTCCACCCGGTGCCCCAGTGTGCCGCAACGGTAGCACGCTGGCACCGTTTTTTTATACTCCTTGACGGGAGTCAGTTCTGCATTGTAATGGACGTAACGCGGAACGCTGCGTCCCTCGAAAGTCAGCACAGCTACATTCGATTTTCCCAGCTTGCGCACATGGACTAATTCACCACCGCGCCACTGCACACTATGTTTCAAGGATTCGCTGGTTTCAAGGTTATGGACAGTAATCACACCACGGCACACATCACCGGTGAGCTTGAGGTGTCCGTGAAGCGGGAGTGATCCTTTGCTGGTTGTAGTTCTGATGTCCGTCAGAAGCTTTTGAGCTACCTGGGGGTTCTGCGTGCCACAGACGATAATGTTTTGCTCCCAATTGGGAGAAATTGTAATCGCATTCATATGCTGTCTGCCGATGAGTTCCGAAATGGCAGCGCCGAGCTCACCTTGCTGGAATGCTGTCTTGAGGGCGACCGTACTGCGTGGCCGCAGCACGATCACGTAATCGTCAGGGTTCATCCTGACCGTCGGCTTTGGCGTCCACTTGGAGACTGGTGAAAATGACTTCTGTGGACATTTAGAAGACGGAGCGCGAGCGTCTCCCGTTGCTGATTTGTCGAGAGGAGTCTTGGGCATTGCAGCTCCTCGTGCGTTCTGGCGGCGGCGGCGCCGGCTCTCAACGACTTGAAAAAGGGCAGCTTGCTGCGCCGAAATGGTGGATGGGCCATCCTCTGGCTGGCTTGCAGAGACAGACGACCACGACAGAGTCGTGGGGTCGTATCCGCGTTGTTCAGGCAGAGCCATCTTGAGCGGTTGACTGGCGGGCGTCTCCGCAGCCAGCGGCTGGGGAGCCGGAGCCGTTAGGCTCAGCTCGACCGCTACGTGGTGATGCGGAGGGTTGCTCGAAGTGGCCGAAAATTGGGCGTACCTGGGTCAGATCGGTGTCTCCAGGATCCTGCTGACTTCACAGATGCAGTCGCACAGGTTTTATAGGTGTTAAATCAGATTGCCGCGGTTCCAGTCGAAAATCGACGGAGCCGATGTGCCACGCGTCCGATCGCTCCGCGATCAAACGCGTTCCCAACACCTGGGGATCCTTAAAGGTGCACTGAAGAGGAATCTGAACTCTTCTTTTTGCCGCGGGAACTCAATCTACACGTTCCGAGCATTCTTAGAAACCTCGATTTATTGCCCTGTGTGGCCGATTTCCCTAATTAAATCGAATTAACGTCCGGCTCCCTCCTTTTTTTTTGAATTCTGCCTCGTACGGTGGGTGGAGTCGATCAACGCTGGGAGTGCCTTTCACCCAGTCCCGTGGCGACTTGCTGCTCTGCGATCGGCGGAGTCAGAGCCGTATATTCCCTTCGTATATTCCCGAAGGGAATATACGGCTCTGGGCGGAGTAATACGTAGTAGTCCGTAGAAGCAAATAGTCCGCGCGTATTTTTATTTCTGCGGGCTTATTTTGCGGTTATATTATCTGCAAATGAAACTTTATTCACGGAAACTGTAGTGTTTGTATCACGATAAGCAAACGGCCAACTCACGGCCACGTGCCGGTATTTGGGCACCGCCCCCTTGCCTGTCTGTATCTCGATATAAGCACATGCGTGTTGGTTTTCGCGGGCAGTCGTCGACCAGCGGGACGCGCGGTCTGACGGCCGGCTGACAATAAACCCGAGTTCTTGTTGTACCTCGGCTACAGTGTCGTTTGCCTTAGCAAGACACGACAACTTTTTGGCGACGAGGATGGGATTCTGAAGCAGAACGATGACCGATCCCACGGGACCGTGAAGACGGATATTCAGCCAAGCGTACAAGAAGGACAACGACGGAGCGACTCGGAAACAGCCAGGATGGTCACGATTGGGCAAGTGGAATCTTTCGATGAATCTCAGTCGGATTGGGAAACTTACGAAGAAAGGATTAATGCATTCCTTAGAGCGAATAAGATTCCAGACGAGAACAAAGTAGATGCCTTCCTGAGTATCGTGGGTCCGAAGACGTACAAGTTGTTGAAGAGTTTGACTGCCCCGAACGCTCCTGCTAGTCAGTCTTTGTCAGAACTGCAGAAAGCATTACGAGAGCATCTGTCACCCAAGCCATCGGTTATTGCGGAAAGAGCAAGGTTTCACAGAAGAACGCAACAACAAACGGAGAGCATCGCGCAGTTCGTGGCAGGCCTCAAGCAATCTGCAGAAACATGCAACTTTGGAGCTAACTTAGAAGAAACTCTGAGAGACAGATTTGTATGTGGTATTGCTAGCGCTGGCATCCAGAAGAGGCTTTTTGTTGAGGATGCATCTCTGACCTTCAAAAAGGCGGTTGAGATAGCCTTATCAGTGGAGGCGGCTTCCAAGAACGTCACAGAGTGCCGACCTAGCAGTGCAACCCAGGAAGACCTTCAGAAGTTTTCTGCAGAAGAGTCCCTTGCACGGAACGGTTCACCATGCACGCGATGTGGCTTGCGTCATCGCAACCGGGCTTGCCGGTTCCGAACAGCGACTTGCTTTCAATGCCACCGAGTAGGGCATATTCAGAAAGTCTGCCGCTCCCAGCTTGAATCTGATTCGCACCCTTCGAAAGCGAGCGGGCAAGACGCACGAAAAGGAAACTACCGGAGGCAAAGCTTCGGCGTGTTCGAGACCGAGGAAGACATCGAGCCACTGTTGCAAACAACGCTCGAGAAACCACGTCAAGAGCCGATACGCTTTACGATGTGTATTCAGGGAATTCCGCTTGAAATGGAGCTGGACACTGGAGCAGCAGTGTCAGTGATGCCGTACAGTTTATTTCGCTCACGCTTCCCACAGATGAAGTTACGCCCGGCATCGGTGTTGCTTCGCACGTACACAGGCGAGTGCGTGCGCCCAAAAGGAGTGGTAACAGTAAATGTGAAGCATCAGCACCAGTCTCTCCAGCTACCTCTGCACATTCTCTGCCAGGAGGGTCCTGCTCTCATAGGACGAGACTGGTTATATCAGCTCAGGCTCAATTGGAGTAGCGTTAATCACGTGGGTGCGCAAGACCACCGGGACTTGGAACAAGTCTTAAACCGATATCCCCAGTTGTTCAACGATGAACTTGGCGAAATTCAAGGTGAGCAAGCTCAACTTTCCCTGAAGCCGGAACAGCATCCAAAGTTCTGTAAAGCTAGAAGCATTCCGTTCGCACTGAAAGAAGCGGTGGAGAAAGAACTGGAAAAACTAGTTAGTCTGGGCGTGATCGAGCCCATTTCGAACAGTGCTTTCGCCTCACCAATTGTACCTGTGGTAAAAAAAGATGGCAGCGTACGCATCTGCGGAGATTATAAGGCCTCTTTGAACCCTTGCTTAAACATTGACAACTACCCCTTGCCCAAGATCGAAGAAATCTTGGCCACACTTTCGGGAGGGCAGGTGTTCTCGAAGATTGACCTGAGTAGAGCGTATCAGCAAGTGGTAATGGACAAGGTTTCGCGCGAGTACCTCACCCTCAACACGCACAAAGGACTGTATGCAGTAAATCGCTTAGCCTTCGGGGTGGCGTGTGCGCCTGCGATTTTTCAAAAGATAATGGACAACATGTTAAAAGGATTGAAAGGTGTGATATGCTACCTAGATGATATTCTCGTCACGGGCCGGAACGAAAAGGAGCACCTAGTGAACCTGGATGCGTTACTGAACCGGTTGCACGAAAGAGGAGTGCGGATTAAGGCAGAGAAGTGTGAATTTTTTAAACCAGAATTGCAGTTTCTGGGTCACGTGGTCAGTAAACAAGGAATTGCAGCATCACCAGAGAAGGTAAAGGCCGTATTAGAAGCCCCCGTCCCAGCCGATAAAAAACAGCTGAGAACGTTTACGGGCATGGTGACATACTACGGAAAATTTTTGCCAGAGTTATCAACAGTCATCTTCCCACTGAATCAGCTGCTGTGCAAGAATGCGCCGTGGGTCTGGAGTGAACAGTGCGACATAGCATTCAAAAAGATAAAAAGGCTGCTAATAAAAGCGCCGGTGCTGGCACATTACGATCCGGAAGCTAAGCTTCAGGTAGTGTGCGATGCCTCATCTTATGGGCTGGGTGCTGTCTTATCGAAAGTGGAACAAGATGGTTCCAGGCGGCCGATCGTGTTTGCATCACGCACATTATCGCCGAGTGAACAGAACTACAGCCAGTTAGAGCGAGAAGCACTCGCCTTAGTTTTCGGAATTAAGAAGTTCCATTACTATATTTACGGTAGAGAGTTCAGCTTGGTAACTGATCACAAGCCTTTACAGACGATACTCGGTCCCAAAACAGGAATACCAAGCATTGCCGCGGCTCGTTTGCAGAGGTGGGCAATTACGCTGTCGGCCTACCGTTACGATATAGTATATCGTTCAGGGGAAAGCAACGTAGAGGCAGACTGTCTGTCGCGTCTACCGCTGCCCGGGAGTGGCGAGAAGGAAGAGGACGACGAAGTAACCGCCTGCTACGCACTTCGGTGGGAGACTTTCCCGATAACAAGCTCGGACATTGCGCGGGAAACATCACGTGACCATACCTTACGGCAGGTTCTTCACGCGGTAACGGGTCAATGGCCCGAGCGAGTGGCTGATGAGATGAAACCATTCGTTTCAAAAAGACTGGAGTTGTCGGTTAACCAAGGATGTTTATTTTGGGGAATGCGCATTGTGGTTCCCCCTTATTTACAGAAGACAATCCTGGACGAGCTGCACGAGGGGCATCCTGGAGTAGTGCGGATGAAGGAAGTTGCCCGGAGCTACGTCTGGTGGCCAGGAATTGACGCCGACTTGGAGAACACCGTGAAAACGTGTGCGGCCTGCCAGCAGCAACGAGCGATGCCTACCCAAGCTCCCCTTCATCCGTGGGCTTGGCCTACGAGGCCATGGGCCCGACTCCACTTGGATTTTGCTGGCCCGTTTCTTCAGCGCAACTTTTTGGTGGCGGTAGACGCGCATTCAAAGTGGCCGGAGGTTTTCCTGATGCCGTCGACCTCGGCAGAAGCTACCATCGGTAAGCTGCGTGACCTCTTCAGCCGTTTTGGTTTGCCCGAGGTCATCGTGTCAGACAACGGGCCGCAGTTTTGCAGCGAAGAATTTCAGTTATTCCTCAAGATGAACGGAATAAAACATGTACGGTCCGCGCCATATCACCCGTCAAGTAACGGTTTGGCTGAAAGATTTGTACGAACAGTTAAAGAAGCCCTGCGAAAGGACAACAGAGCCCGGCCCATTGAAGAACGACTAGCCAGTTTCCTTCTAGCGTACCGGAATACACCTCACGCAACCGCCCAGCAATCTCCGGCTTCGCTTTTGATCGGGCGACCTCTCAGAACTCGATTTACTTAAGCCTAGTACTCGTTCAGTGGTCGAGCAAAAGCAATTTCGACAAACTGGCAGTCGAAGAGAACTTCAGAGAAGTTTTTGCGTTGGGGACAAAGTGTTTGTGAAGAACTCTAGAGTAGGTCCAAGATGGTTAGAGGCAACGGTGACGTCACGCTCGGGGCCAGTGTCTTATGTGCTACAGGTGACAACACCACGTGGGGTCATGGAGAGGAAGAGGCATCAAGACCACATACGCACAAGGCAGGCAGACCCGGAGGCAACGTCTGCAGACCACGGTTGTGGCGCCCATGGTGAGGACTCCTGGCAGCCGTGGCAACCATCTGGGTCATCGACGGGCACTGATGAACAGAGTGCCATGCAGCCGCCGAAACAAGCAGCGGGCACAGCGGAGGAAGATCCAGGGGCGTTTGCCGCAGGAGGGGGAGTATCGACGGAAGCCCTCGGTTCCGAAGACATCGATCACGACTCGGGGTCTTCTCCTGGCGACAGGGGCCACGAAGCCCCAACACGACATCGGTATCCGACAAGGGAAAGACGTCCGCCGGATCGGTACACATCAGTGCCGTGATTGTGTCAACCAATTTTTGGAACTAGAGTTTGAACCGTTCACTTGTTTCTGTTATTTCTGTATAAAAACTAACCGTTTGTCATAAATGTCAACCATGTGTAATGAGAGCATGCATCGTCTAGGGAAGGGGGAATGTAGTGTTTGTATCACGATAAGCAAACGGCCAACTCACGGCCACGTGCCGGTATTTGGGCACCGCCCCCTTGCCTGTCTGTATCTCGATATAAGCACATGCGTGTTGGTTTTCGCGGGCAGTCGTCGACCAGCGGGACGCGCGGTCTGACGGCCGGCTGACAATAAACCCGAGTTCTTGTTGTACCTCGGCTACAGTGTCGTTTGCCTTAGCAAGACACGACAGAAACCTAAAAAACAAAATGAAGCGAAAGCAAAGTCTCCACGGAGCTGGCTGAAGGGCACTCCACGCGTTGGTCGACTCCGCCCACCGTACGAGGCAGAATTTAAAAAAAAAGGCGGGAGCCGGACGTTAATTCGATTTAATTAGGGAAATCGGCCACACAAGGCAATAAGTCGCAGTTTCTAAGAATGCTAGGAACGTGTAGATCGAGTTCCCGCGGCAAAAAGACGAGTTCAGATTCCTCTTCAGTGCACCATTAACATGCACTGACCTCGCACAGCACACGGGCGCCTTTTGCGTTTCGCGGTAGAAACAGGACGACAACATGTCTTCGGCGTTAATAGGTACAAAATGTGCGTCGTAAAAGGTGCAGGGAAATTAAATGATCTATACCGCTAATAATGAAATACGCCTCCCTAATGCAACCGTCTCTCCACCGCGTTCCCAGGAACAAATAATGTAGCTCCACAAGGAGCGTAACTATACTTCCGCATTGGTATTATACAGATTGCTATTTCAGCGTTCCTTAATCTATAAATTGAGCTGTTACGCAGAAGAGCTAGAAAAGCAAACAAAATAAAACTCCCTTCCCGTTACGGAGGTTCAGGTGTCCACGGTGATATGCGAGACAGATACATTTCCCTTCCTCAAAAACCAATTTACCGACGAGCAAGACGTACAGCCGAATGGGCGATGGCGTTCTGTGGACTCCCTGCCAGCGTTCCACACTAGGCGAAGTTTAAACATCTTAATCACACATCAGTGACACAAGCAGCAAAACCGCGCTTAAGGCTTCCGTCTCACCGCACTTTGGGTCAGCAAAGTGCCCCCCTGACTTTTTATGCGAAGCATATTACAATAGGTAACCCAAGCCCTTCGTGACGGTTACACGCCGTGCACACCACGTGACACAATGACGTCACGACAGATGTGAGACGGGGCTCCAACTTGTGCCGTCGCTGCGGTTGCACGCCGTGCAGACCACGTGGTATGGTGACGTCACACCACGTGACACAACAACGTCACGACAGATGAGAGACGGGGCTCCAACTTGTGCCGTCGCTGCGGTTGCACGCCGTGCAGACCACGTGGTATGGTGACGTCACACCACGTGACACAATGACGTCACGACAGATGAGAGACGGGGCTCCAACTTGTGCCGTCGCTGCGGTTGCACGCCGTGTGAATCACGTGGTATGGTGACGTCACACTCCCGAACGCGCGTTCACACTCGGTGTAGGTGAAACGCTCGCTCCACCGGGCAGGCGGACGCGGCTTCCGTGGCAATCCAGGCGCTCACCCAACGCGCGTTTCGGGGTTAGTCGGCGTTCCGCTGTAGCCATGCCGTTGTCTTCCCCCACGACGAAGGCTTCTAGTGGTTGTATTAAAATGACCAAGTATTCAACTAAGGAAAGCCATGTATTATCAAGCCTAGCCATCAATATGCTTCGCATCTGACTAGGCTTAACCTTAGCTAAGCCTCAGCCATTTTTTTATGACGGCGCAGTGTAGGTGTCTCCCTACAGTGTCCTTTCCGTCCAGCCAATTTCTGTGCCGACGCGCGGCTTCCTGCGCGCAGTCCACGTCCGCGATGCGCCGCCGTAAATCTGCATTTGTGTGCCCTCTATTTCCCCACAATAAAGGATTGGCGCAACGCGTCCGTGGGATCCGTGCCGCCACGGGCGGATATTTGCGCGAGCCGCGAGAAACGAAAAGACGAGGCTCGAAGCGCAACCAGGGCGGCGAAACTGCGCGTGTCCGCTTTAAAAGAAGGGCTCGCAGCGCAAAGGGGTGGTCTGATTCCGTTTAGCGCACTTCGTTGCATACCATTTGAAGAGGACTGGCTGTCCCTTTTATGGTTTTGAGTTCAAATGAACTTCTCTTGAGAGAGACTACATCAGTTTTTGGAAACAAAAAAAAAAGAACGATGTTACAAAATCGGCTGAAAAGACGGTGCACAGTTCAGCGTGCGCACTGTAAAAACCAGCCGTCACTTTGGCGGTGAAATTGGCAAATTGGTTTTTGAGGAAAGGAAACGGCGCACTATCTCTCTTTCATATCTCGGCGGACATCTGAGCCGCGCCACAAAGGAAGGGAGGAAGGTGGGAGTGAAAGGAGAAAGAGGTGCCGTAGTGGAGGTTTCCAGAATAATTTCGAACACCTGGGGATCTTTAACGTGCACCGACATCGCACAGCACACGGGCGCCTTTTGCGTTTCGCGGCTCGAAACACGACGACATGTATTCGGCGTTAATAGGTGCAAAACGTGCGTCGTAAAAGGTACAGGGAGACTAAATGATCTATACCGCTAATAATGAAATACGCCTCCCTAATGCAACCGTCTCTCCACCGCGTTCCCAGGAACAAATAATGTAGCTCCACTTTGAGCGTAACTGTACTTCCGCATAGGTATTATACAGACTGCTATTTCAGTATGCCTTAATCTGTAAATTTAGCTGTTAGGCAGAGGAGCTGAAAAGCAAACAAAATAAAACTGTGCTATGGTTTTCCACGTCACTTAGAGCGGAGGGGGCTTGCTTGGTTCGCTTTATGCACACCCTCTCTCCATCCGTTGCCCGAGACCACGGCTTACACAGGTGTTGCAACGAGTCTCACGCGCGAGCCAAACGCCCACTCCCGGTAGCATTGGCCCCGCGCTCGTGCAAAATTCGTTTTGAGGAAAGGCAACCACGCAGTAACTCTCTCACACATATCGGTGGCCACCCGATCCGCGCCGTGAGGGAAGGGATGAAGCTGAAAAGCATACGCAGAGGAGCTGAAAAGCAAACAAAAATTCAGGGGGCACTTTGACATGTCGAAAGTGCGTAGAGGCGAAAGCGTTTTGCGCACCACTTTGCCTATGTGACACTGGTGACGCCACCACTGGATGACGTGACACATAATTGATGACGAAGTAATGGCAAATTCTAATTAGTGGCTAATTACTAATTAATGACAGAATACTAATTAATTGCTAATTAATGAGTCTTAAGCTTCGCCTTTAGGAGTGGAACGCGGCAGCGTGTTGTAGCGGTGCCAGGGAGTCCACGGAACGCCACCGCCCGATCGACGCGATGCCTCGCCCTTTGAACGCAAAACTTTTTGAAGAAAGGAAATGGCGCAGTAATTCTCTCTCATCTCGGTAGACACCTGAGCCGCACCTTACAGAAAGGGAGGAAGTGGGAGTGAAAGAAGAAAGAGAAAGAGGGGCCGTAATGAAGAAACTGAAAATTGTATTTGAGGAAAGGAAATCACGCAGTAGCTCTCTCACACATCTGGGTGGACACCCGTCAAAACGCCGACACATCTGCCGACACGGCTGCTAACGACAGTATGAGGCATTAAAGGCTTTGGCCTTAAAATAAAATTGTGCTATGTTTTTCGAGCTGGGGGGAGGGAGGGGGGGGGGAGTTGCTTGGTTCGCTTTTATGCACACCCTAGATCTCTCCATCCCTTGCGCGAGACCACGGCTTCCGCAGGTGTTGCAACAATTCTCACGCACGAGCCAAACGCGCACTCCCGGTAGCATTTGCCCCGCGCTCGTGCAAAATTGGTTTCGAGGAAAGGAAATCACGCAGTCGCTCTCTCACACATCTGGGTGGACTCCCGAACCGTAAGGGAAGGGATGAAGGAGGCAGGCAGGGGGAGAGGGTAGAGTACCGAGGAGCGCAAAAAAATAGACAAAAAGGGCGGCCCTCTGATTAGCTGCCGTTTGCAAACGTCATACGACCGGTGACCTATCGCGAGGCCGTCGAGATTCGTCGCGCGAACGGGAGCCTCCTCGTGTGGTCTGAACTAGTGCACTGCACGGGCTCGGGCCGGCCCGAAAGCCCGGGCCCGGCCCGGCCCGCGGGCTGGGCCGGGCCGGGATATGATTTGTTTTGCCGGGCCTGGGCCGGGCCCGGGCCTGAAGTTGCGGGGCTGGGCCGGGCTCGGGCTTTAAGCGGCGGACCCGAGTCGGGCTTGGGTCCGTACAGAAACGGCTGGTGTCCGACTATTCATTCACTATTGTAGAGCGAAGTACACAACTGCGGCATTGGAGCAGCGACACGGATGAGCTATGGGTTATAGTACGCGCTGAGAAAAAAAAACTAAGCTTTACTACTTGACTTATTTATTTCCTTATTTCCACGCCGCGGTGGCTTAGTGGTCAATGAGCTTGATTAGTGAGCCGGGGAACCAGAGTTTGCTCCTAGCCTCGGCGGCCGCCTTTCTGTCTAGGCGGCCAGCATGACAGCCACGTACTTCGCAGTATCACTACTCGTTGAAAAAACCCATGTGGTCGAAATGATCCGGAACCCTCTGCTTCGGTTTCTCTCACAGCCTGACTTCCATTGGGCCCTTAAGCCCCAAAAACATAGCGTTTATGTTATAGCTATATTTTTCTCGTGTGAGAAAATTCACAAAGTAAAGCGCATTTGGTTTTCATTTTGATCAGCTGACCGGAACGTCTCGTAAATGAAATAGCCACAAAAGCTCGCGACAGTTTGTAAATCTCATCTCATAACCACATCTATCCCTCCTCGCTTCTTCAGCCTGGTTGTCATGACTAGTGTTTTGCCCTGTAAGTTATCACGTGGTTCGCGCGTTATCTTCTGCTCCACCAGTAAGAGTAAAATTCAGCCGGTCTTAATTACACAATGATCGTTCGTCACCCCAAAACATACCTATACACTATTAGAAATGCATTCGGGAAGAACATATTAGTTTACGACGCTTATAGTCTTCAAAACACACACCGTGAAATACTCAAGCCTTTTAGCATTTCGTTTGTGCTGGAAGGCGACCAGTTCGGCTATGAGTTCAACCTGTGAGATCGCGTTCACTAAAATTGTCATCCCACTGCTTGCTAGGCAGCTTTAGTGTTTATACTTCCGGGCGGAGAAATATAACTGATTAAAATCATGGGGGAATGCAAAGTAATCTGTTACGCGCGTATGCAGCCCTTATTATTTGGCTCTCGGAACTTCCCAGTTTATCTTAGCGCACCAACACGAGATCCCTGTCCAAAAGACGGGCATGGCGAGCACCACTCTTAATCACTTCCTTCTGGGTTAAAAAGAACCAACTTTCTGCAAGCTAAACTGTTTTCAGAACCTTTGTCGGCCAGTTTCTTATCGGTCTAGTAGCAGTCTACTTGCTCAGAGTGAGCAGTATATCTCAAGCGTAACTGTGAAACGGGCCGGGCCGGGCCCGGGCTGGGCTTCACTCGAGGATTCACGGGCCGGGCCGGGCTTGCTAGAGCGATAATTTAGCGGGCCTGAGCCGGGCCCGGGCTTGAAGCCGCGGGCCTGGGCCGGGCTCGGGCTTCTGGTCTCGGGCCCGGGCCGGGCTCGGGCCTCAGATTGAGACCCGTGCAGTGCTCTAGTCTGAACTAAGCGTGGGTGGTTTGTGAGGGCATGGTTCTTTTTACATGTTCTCGCGCCATTTTTTTTATTTTTTTCGGGAGGTGTTAAGACGGCCAGGCTTGGGTTCATGGAAGCGGCTGCAATCGCAAACCAACTGAGCCTGATTACGGTAGGTGTACTGCATGTTTACTATGTTAGCTTACATTTTCCTCTCTGTACGTTGTGTATGACACAGGCGCGGAGAGTCTCGTTCGAGCCGCCGTGGGGTGCACACCGTGGCGGCCGGCGTACGTTTTTCGCCTCGGGCCCGTAGTGGATTCGTCTCGCGCTGTGCTCGCCCGCTTTCCTGCACAAGTGTTACCATCACTGCGAACACTCTTCTGCGCGTTTCTCGTGAGCCCACTCCTTCCTAACGCGACAGGTGGCCTTGTGTGCACAGGTGAAGGGAACACGCGAGCCCGTTTCGATGCGAGCCGATCGGGCGCTTGTGGCTGTTGTAAACAACGAGCTGTCGGGCTTTCGTGCGGTCGTAAGATATGTGGTTTGACAGCTGTGCACCCCATAGTGCTCCGTCGGTGCGTATTCCGCTTTTGGATTGAATCGGCCTAGCTGTTCTTATAATCCTTACTGTTCCAAAAGTGTAGCACGAACACACAGCCACAGGGGCTCGATCGGCGCGCATCGCTCGCATGTTCACTGCCGTATTGCTTCCACCTGCAGTAGAAGCGATCGCCTCTCCCTCCGTCTTTTGCGGGGACATCAGAGCACGCCTTTACCCTTTACGCGCTCGCTCTGCCGCGCCTATTTCGTCTGTCCGGAACTGCCCTGCAGCTCTTCGGTCGGCTGAATACTCGCCCCGGCTCCTCACGTACGCTGCAGCCGTGCGAGGCGCCGGCGGCCGGCCCGCTGGTTGTCGTATGTCTTCCTGCTGCAGTGGCCGCAGTTTGGCGTCATCACTCCGAGGTCCGGTGTGTGCCTGCAGCGAGCTGAGTGAGCTTCGTGCAAGCGGGCCCCCAATTTCTAGAACCAGCATTTTGCTAGAAATAATAATAGTGATCCTTTTATTTATGTCATATAAAGCTAGGACACTGGAGGCCGGCGGTAAAAGCTGTCATGCAAGACAGCTTCACAGAGCCGCAGGCCCCCCCCTACACTGAACGGCGTCACAGCGGCATTTTTTTTTCTTACAAGAGGAATAAAGTACAATACATGATCACAATTGGAAATTCTCTTTCCTAAAGTAAATGTAACAGACATGAATATGGTGGAATTGTGGAAGAGGAGGCAATTACCAAATTACAGTTTTTCTGATGCAGTAGAAAAACAGGAAGAGGTGCACAGTGACGGAGCAGTCGACCAAAAGAACAATCACAAATGCAGTTTCCTTATGTGCCATTAAACACAACACAACAAATGCAGTTTCAGTTATCTGGCAGAAATAATAACACATATAAAAGAAAAACGAATAAAACACGCATTGTCATTTGCAACAAGTGAAGACAGGACGGAAACTAACAAGACACACAATTGGGAAATATCGGACTAGACAAACACGGGGGGCTGAAAAGGAAATAAAACAGCCTACAATGTTTTGAAATGCAGCTGAAGTGCTTTAAATGTCATGGTCTTCAAGGTGTAAGTTTTCTTGACGCAATCTGTCTAGTAACCCGGGCAAGTTGTCCTGTGGTGTCTTTAAAGGTTGTTTTGTAAGTTATTACTTTCCAGTGCTCAGTGTTACCTGTCTGGTGGGCTGTAGTGTTTTCCTGCAAGTTGGCTAATTCTTTTAAAAATGAGCTCTTGTTTATTTTTTTTGTTTTTAAATGAAGCGCATAAAATGTAGTCGAACAATTCGGTAACTGGGATAACATTTTACTTGTCAAAAAGGTGCTGTGTTTGAGAATAAAAATGCAAACATTCTATTATTCTAAGCCTCTTCTGCAACTTGTGAAGCCTTAGCGAATTTCCATGTGTTCTAGTAGACCAGATTAAACGGCAGTGGTTCAGTCTGGAGGAAACCAATTAATTGTAAATTAACATGATAATTTTTTGGGGTAAGTATGCGACGATTTCGGTATATCAACCCAATACATGTTCGAAATCAAAAAGGTCAGGCTAGACCACACCGAGAGCCTTCACTGCCCTGTCACCTTAAGGGAGAACCGAGTGTAATCTCTGATGGCCTACGGCACCAAAGTTGCCGTATGCGTTGTCTGAGTTAGTCTTGAAATTATGCAACAAAACTTTAAACTGAGTACTATTAGGTGCTGCTAATTTTGTTCCCATGCAGGTTCAGGTGTGGACGACATCCACCTAGTCGCCGTTGCAGTCGACAGAGAGGAGTGCATCTGCAGAACTACGCAGTCTGCACAAGGCAGTGGGACCCCTTCTTGGGGCCTTTCTTTGTTTTCAAGACCTGTTATCCACCCGGCTGCCCTCTCACTACGGAATGTTTCCACAAGTAAATGAGTATGAAATAATGGGAAGGACCCTTTCGATAAAGGTTGGAATTTTAGGACCAGTAAAAAATTTATTCAAATAGTATGCCTTACTTAAAATCAAGTACTTTTTCTACGTACAAAAAAGATAACCTGACCTCTGGACAACTTCCTTCCTTATGTGGGTTTGGATAGGGTTCCTCAATACAAGGTACAGGACTGGAATCTTTTCTTTCAGTGATTTCTGGTTTATGCAGTAGTGAGTAATCTGATAACCTGGCAGCTCATAGCACAGAAAGATGGCGCTAATCATATCTCGCATCATCACTTACGATGCATACCAAATTTGTTACATTTCTGTTCGTGTTCCAGCAAAAAACCAGCGAATAGTGGCACTCAAGTTGACGAGACGGTACACACACACACTACTGCCAGACTTACAGCTGATTTAATTTAGCAAGCGCACATGCAGATGAAATAAATTAAGTCCAGTCATCATTTCATTCCCGATAAAATGCAATAAGGAATAAATGTGATAAGGAAAGACAAGTGTTGCTTATCCAGGACTGCTCTCATTTTTTAAAAAATAATTTTTATAAGTGTCTCAAGCAGTTCTTGCTCATTCCTGGACTTCCCCCTGCGAGTAATGCTCGCATAGTGAAACAGAGGCGGGCATTTGCTATAGTCCTTCACATTCAAAGCAAGGTTGCTACCTGTGCCTTCTTGCAACTTGTTGCCGTGTCGTCTGAGGCGTTCATTCTGGCATTGCCCAGTCTGACTGATGTATTGTTTCCCACTGCACATGGGGATTGAATACACAACCCACATTCCACACATTGTGAACTTTGTTTGGTGGCTATTCTTGCAGGCTCGTTCTCTTGCAGAGTTGGAGATGCATGTACAAAGACCAGAGAGCTTGCAGGTGGCTCAAAACACCAAGTTGATACCAAAATTTTCTGACACTGTTTTCAACCCCTGGAAATTTTTATAGAACACACGAAAACAGCGCAAACTTCCCGAAGGACGCAGAAAGAGGAGTCGCGCGACCCAGTGCACTGGCTAACAACTGAAATTTTATTGCTCTGACACATCCGTAAATACACTCAAGTTCTTTTTATAGAAGTATGGGACAAGAATCATCGAGATGATCGCGTACTTCCATAAAATTTTTCATAGGCTGAAAAATAGTGTTAGAAAATTTGGTATTAAACGTGGTGTTTTCAGCCCCTCATGAGCTGTCTGGTCTTTGCGGCCGCATCTCTGGCTGTGAAAGAGAACAAGCCCACAAGACCAACCACCAAACGAAGTTCACAAAGTGTTCGGCGAGGTTTGTGTATCAAATGCTCATGTGCTGTGGGAAAGTAGACATCGGGCAAACTGGGCAAGGCTTGAATGAACGCCACAGGAAACACATTGCCTGACGGCACAGGGAGCAACCTTGTGTTGCATTTCAGCAATTTAGCAAACGTTTGCCTCTGTTTCACTGCACGAGTATTACAATCAGGGGGAAAAGCAAGCACGAGCGAGAACTGCTTGAAGCATTTTTAATCGCAAGCAATGAGCGGTCCTTCCTAAGCGAGCAATCTCTCCTTAGCATAGGGCAGGGGTTCTCAAACTGGGTTCCGCGGAACACAGGGGTTCCGCGGGCTGTCTTCTTGTGTTCCGCGAGAACCGTCACCGGCCCTGACCCGGCAGCTGATTTGAGACTGGCTCTGAGTGCTACTGAGCCACGCTTTCACTTGTTCTTAAAAGGGAAGCAGTACCACCCATCACATTAGTATTTGTATTAATCTGTGCAATAAACATTTAACATTTCCAACTCTCTCTTGGCAAAAATGCACTCGACAACATTGCTGGTAAGTGAAAGTGGGGGGGGGGGGGTTCCCTGGAACTTATTGAAGGCTTTTGGGGTTCCTCCAAGCAAAAAAGTTTGAGAACCCCTTGCATAGGGAAAGAGTGGCACTTTTTACCGGGCATGGAAAGACGACAGCATTTGATTTTTCATTTGCATGTGCGCTTGTGCGAGAAAATGGCTTCAATACGTGGATGAGCCAAAAATAATCATTTGTAAGTCCAGCAAAAGTGTGCAACTTCTTTTGGTCCTGTGTCTCGGTGTTCGCAGGGTTTTTTTTTTGCTAGAACTTGAATAACTAGCTCGCTCGGCAATTCACATTTTAGTTGATATGCTTCATGGATTTTTCAATGCCTGAACATTTGTGAACATTTATTATTCATGCTAGTGCTGTCATCAAACCAGGTGCCTTTTATTCTGTTTGTGGATCCAAAGCCACCGAATTTCGGAACTTTCAGCAATGTGTGAAATAGTGAGATATGGTGTTAATTGAATATACTTTCAAGCCATGCTAGCAATAATTATTTCACAGTGCTCTGAAGCACTGTAAAATATCTGCAATGCTGTGGTTGTAGCAGTGTACTGCAGAAAACACCTGGTATAGTTATTTATGTCAATTCAAAACATTTTTTGTAATCTGTGCAGCTCGCTCAGCCTTGAAGAAAGTAAGGCGTAATTCTAGCAGTACATAAGTTGTATACCATGTGATGGTTATAAGTCCTTTCCTCCAGAATGATGTATCGATCTGCAAGAGTTGTCCAGTTGGATGAGGTGCTACTAATGCCTTCTACTTCCGGACCTGCTCTCTTAAGACTGCCTAAATTGGTTTATATGCCGCTGCCTGCTAATCAAAGGTTTGCCTTGAGGAAATCTGATGTGTAACTCCCTAGAGGCAGTCATACCATATCTGAAGTTTTAGAAAATAAAGACAACTTTAAGCATTTTTGTCTTTTACCCTGATTATCAGGTAATGCGAGTCAGCTGTCAAATTAAAGTACAGTGACTACATTGCTTTCAAGTGGTAAATGTAGAGGCAACCTCGTGGATATAGGTTGCATCGACGAAAGGATGATGGAATGAGGGAACAAGACAGTGCACCTTTTGAACTGAGACTGTGAAATTTTTCCGCAAGCTGCGATATTGTTCAGCGGTGACCTGTTGTCGCAGCTTGGGAAAGCCCATGCCTTGCATGCCACGCACCAAGAGGCAGGTTAAAGTTCATTATGTTGTGCATAATAGTTAAAATGCAACACATTTCGCAAATGAAAGTTTTGCAGATGTGTTATCTCTCTTTTATAGAAAAGAGAATTTTTTTTTCATCTAAAAGTATGTAACTATGGCAACAAAATTGTTCCCTCACATTTTTTGGCTTCATGTGGCCCTTTTCTGATGCCTTCATGCTGTGTAATTTTGTACACATTCTTCACACATCATCCTTGTATCAAATCTGGCTCTATACTATGTTTCGTTTTTCAGATGCCAGGGTTCATGGATGTTCCTGTGAGGAAGCACCTAAGGCAACACAGGGAGCTGCATGTTTAACGCTTCTTTTTCCATTTCGGCAACTAACAAAGCACTTATGAGCAATACATACCTTGAAAGAAAAGATATCATTTTTTGTAGCGTTTTTCATAAGATGTTGCATAATCCAAACAACTTTGAATTTGGAATTATAACAAAAGATAGAAGCAAGCTTGTAGATTTCCAGTATTCTGGGAACCCTTGATCAAGAAGCAAGGGAAAATCCAAATGAAAGACAGAAACTACAGTTGAGATCATCTCCAGAACAATGAATGCCAACTTCTTAGGCTTTTAGTAACATACACAAGTATGGACCGTAACTATGAAGAATTATATATGGACTGTACAGAAAAGAGGCCAGGCTGTCTTATAAACCTATATGTGTTTGAGACTGAGAAAGAAAACATGAAGGACAGTCAAATTTTTGCTTGCGTGTTTTCATCTTTATAATAATGTGTAACACATTACAATAAATGTACGACCACATGGTATTCAGCTACAACAGCTGAATCATTTATAATTCAATTATTACTGTCTTGGTTTCATAAGCCAATTGATTGACTGAGATAGCTTAGGAGCATTTTCCTGTGTTCCAGAGGCGGGGTCTGCAGCATCTGGTTGGCGATGCCGTCGGGAACTGATGCACATCTACTCCGCAGGCCGCTGAGCACTGTCTGAAGCTCTTGAAAAGTAAACAGGGCATACATAACAGATGCCAACGCAGCAGGTAGAGTACAGGAGTGAAGTCCTGAACTTGCACGCACGAACGCATCAGCAAAAAGGTTTCTGCTTGCGCATTGCAAGCGGTTTGAAAGGCTTCGTAGGGCGAGAGACCAGCAAAACTGCCAATAACTTGCCATAGTTTCGTCATCGGTGAAAAAAAGAGTCAAGATAAGGATTCCCATTGCGATCCGGGTAGCTGGTTCTTATATTATCGAACGGCAGAGTTAATCCAAAGTGGTGTGCTTCACTTTTTTTTTCGTTCGTTTGAGTGTATCCGTGTCGGCCATAACATTCCGCGAAATGTTAGGTGCCATGTTTGGTAATTTCTGAAGGTGGGATTTTTGTTGTTTTCTGTTATTTGCTACATCTCCATTTTTTCAAGTACCTGTTCCTAGCCATTTTATCCCTTTCTCTTATTAACTTGTACCTGGCTTCTTAACTTGTTTATTTCTGTTTTCGGCCGTTTATATTCTGTGTTGTATATTTGTTAAGTTTTCATTGATAAATCTCCCCATATGTAATGCCCGCCTTGGGCCTTAAGGGTATTGAAATAAATAAGAAGAATGTTGTCTTCAAAGCTTTATCAAGCGTATCAATTGTCGTTCCACTCTTCGACGCACTGCGCAGAGGTTCCTGAGTTTTAAACCCAGAGTCAGGAAATGATCAATCAACTTGACTGCCGTAGTTTCTGCTGTTTTACTAAAAATCATTTTGACTATAACATCCTGAGAAGCACTTGCTAGATGCTCCCTGTATTTGTCTGAGTTAATAACATGACTGATTTTAGAACCACGCATTCGGAAGTCTGCAGTAAACACAAAGATTGGATAATGGTCACTCCCCACGCGGTCAGGTGCCGTGGACCACATCACACGGATGCCAGGTGAATGCAGAGTTAGGTCTACAGCTGTGGCTGAGGCTGGGGACCCAAAGAAAGTGGGACTTCTGTCATTGGCCACACATAGCTAGGTCCAAACTGTCGACAATTTTTAGAAGTTTGCGTCCGCGGAAATCATTGTTTCTATCACCCCAGACAGAGTGGTGGGCGTTGAAGTCTCTGCAGGTAACTCTTGGCGCTGGGCAGTGGTCACAAAGCTGCTGTGGAAACAAATCCAATGATTCCTTCCTCCACGGAGCCACATACACTGTTGAAACAGAGACATTTCGGGAGCCGAGGCGTATCCTCACAGCCGCTACCGCAATATTGTCAGTGCAAAAATCAGTGACGTTCCAAGCCACGTAAGGAATTTCGGCGTATATAAAGTGCGGCACTTCCAGCCAAAAATCTCACACTTGGCAGGCCAGCCTACGAGTGCGGCAAAATGGGAACACATGTGTCTTTCAAAAATAATTTCTGCTCTGCTAAACAGCCTATAATCCCAGCACAGTTCCACTGCATAATAAATGGCACTTCTGGTTGTGATAGTAACTGGTTGTCACTTATGTTACTACTGTCTTAGTAACGGCAGCTAGTAACGGGAAGGTTGGTAAGAGTCACTATAACCCATTGACTTAGTAACAGGAAGCTAGTAGTATTTACTAAGAAAATGAAGAGAAACTCCATACTTCGCTAGATTCATCGCACGGTGTGCTGGCATGGTTTGTCGAATTTATGCATGCTCGAAAAATAAAACAGCTTTATAGTCAGTTTCAATACCCGAAACCAGACAGAGCGCGCTGGCCGTAAATCGCACACTTAGGCTTATGCTTATCGCGCATTAAATGTATAAATTTTGCGAGGTGATGGCATCAACAACCTCACCGTGCACACACAATGGTTTTGAATGCAGGAAAAGCACAAATCAGAGTCACACCCGCGCACTGCGCGTGCACAGATCTTTCGCAGTCTTATATACTCTGTAAATACGACTTTTTTGCGCTCACGTTTGCGTTAACAGCCCTTGGCATGGCTGTTGTGGTTCCATATGATGTTTTACCATGTATGGTCAGATGTATAAGTACGCGTTCTTAAGACGAATAAACCAGTTGTTAGTAGCACCTGTGTCTGTCTCTGTGTCTCTTCGTTGTGGATTGTCCCATGTTTGCGCAACCTTCACCTTAACAGTAATTTACTGTTATCGGGAGTAAGCACAGGAATTTAAGGTAAGAGCTGGAGATTCAAATTAACTCGAAATTGGTGTAAATCGGCCATGTATAGGCTGGATTCCATCTGACGATGGGACATAGGTCGAAAAGCTGGTGGATTTTGCATCTGCAAAACCGCCCTGCTCCAGCAGTTTCGACCCTTTGCAAAATGTGCAAGCATCTCCTGAACCGCCCGACAAGAGCCTCGTGGGAAGACTAGCTCTCCCTGACAACCGAGAACTTACAAAGCATATGGCTTCCTTATATCACCTGCTCGACATCATCTTTGTGGTTCGCTTTATATATCTTGAGGACCTGCAGCTCAGCATCTTCAAAACCACAGCTAATTGTGGCTTCTCGCTATAGCGCAGTGCAAAATAAAGATTTTTGGCTATGCAGATGACATCGACCCCTTTTGTACTGATAAAAAGCGTATTTTAAAAAAAACGGCTTAAATAAGTTGGGAGCACCTCCTGCCTGCACTGGGACAAATCTGCAGCATCTTCGTTGCCGCATTGCTGCGAGTGTGCATTGCGCAAGGATGGAGGTACAAAAGTCGAAACACTTTTCGCTACAGCCGCATAATAGAGCCATTACGGTACTATTAAAGAACGAATGAACTTGAAATGCTAGCAGAATGTTTCTCCTTACACTAGAGAAGCTTTCTGCATGACTTGTGTTTTGAATGATCCGTTACACGGAGCATTCTAGAAACATTCATCTCGCTGCAGCTGAATGTTGTGGCCTTAAGACTTTTGACCAAGACTGTACATGTGCTGCATAGGAATTTTGTGACTGCTGGGGTATCTGAGAAGCAGCCGATGCGTCGATACAATATTTTGCTCCCTTGATTGGAGAGACATGGGAGTGTCCTTTTCCCTCCACTGGGCGTAGTCAAGCTGATGATGATGATGATGATAGTCTCATGAATCTGTCGTGCACTTTGTGTCCACCAACTTGTTTCAGGGCTTTTATTTTCAAAACTACACACCTCTCAATTTCTGGCAGCTGTGCTTAACCTGTGTCTAAGCACTCGTGTTTTCTGGACATGGTCATGAGAAAGTTTCGTGTTGATACATTTGTGTTCCTGACTATTCGCTTTTCCTTAGAACACCTGTACCATCTCTCCAGAAGGCAGATGGCAAAAGTTCGGGTCGGTCATTACTTCCTCTACCAAACTACCTATAGCCTTACCTAGCTTCCCTTGATGCCAGTGTATTGAAGCGAGTTCAGCGCATGCACATTCAGTCGCCTGCAGAAACCTTGTTTAGACTCCGCACATGCACCTTTCACATTAAATATGCCTTTGTTCCAAGGGTGCATTTATGCTGTGGTCAGCAAGTTGTTACGTATGCGAGCAACGAGAAACTGTTGAACAATACGTTGTGTTGTGTTGTGATGGTCTGTTTTTTTTGGACATACTTCAGCACTCTTAAAAAGGACCTTGAGATGAGGCCTTACACAATACGATTTCAGCCTTTGATGAAAGACTCCGGGATTCCGTGCGAACTTTTGGTCTTCATAGGACTCTAGCCTGTAATGAAGACGTGTGATGGATAAACACGCAGCACAAGTTGAATGGCGTGTTTGGTTTCCCTTTCTTGACGTGTTCTCCTCCCGGAATTTTAAGGAGGAAGCCTTCAATGCCTCATCGTTGTAAGCGGGAGTTGTCGACAGAAATGTCAAGCTTTTCAATTGGTCGAAACGGTCGTGACGTCACAGTACGCGAAATTCAAACGGGGCCAATTCTACTTTGGCTGGTAACCATGCAACCAATTAAAGGGATCGTATAGTGATGTTCTAAGTAAGTGAGAATGAGTTTAATTAATTGCTTAATCACCCAATTTGTCTAATTAACTTTTGTAATCAGGCCAGATAAATAAATAAAAGCGAGTTGGAAATTGGTCGAGTTCGGGAATCGAACCCCGGTCTCTGGAGTGCGAGTTGAGCATGCTAACCACTCCGTCATGCCAGCTGCCACTCCGCCATGCCGCCAATGAACAAAGGCGCGTCTAGCGAATACGATGTCTTCGTTCACTCCCTTCTTCCTCCCTTCCCGTTACGGCGAGTTTCAGGTGTCCACCGAGGTATGCGAGACAGATACATTCCCTTTCCTCAAACACCAATTTACCGACGAGCAAGGCGTAGAACCGAACGGGCTATGGCGTTCTGTTGACTCCCTGGCAGCGTTGCAATACGCTGTCTCATTTAGAGGCGAAGCTTAACATCTCAACAACGCATCATTGACACAATTGAGCAGCAACACCGCGCTTAAGGCTTTCTTCTCACCGCACTTTAGGTCAACAAAGTGCCCCCCTGAATTTTTTCATGTGCGGGCGGAGTAGTGGTCTGCTGGCGGCCTGAGGCTGTGTGCCGAGATCGCTGCATTCGACCAGCAGAAGTAAGGTATGCGGAGATGGTCAGCGAGGCTGCTGTTATTCCATACAACAACGATAGAAAGAAGCTCTACATTACGTTGGTTTTGCGGAAAGAAAAGGCTCCCTGGGTCAGTGGACGCCTCAATCGGAGCTTTGAGGAACGCGGCTGTGATCTCCAACTGCAAAAAACCATGCTTTCGCACAATAGTCCGTGCTGAGCAATACTAATCCGTATGCCAATTTTTCTGCATGTTTATTTTCTTTTGAATTTGCCTGCTTTTTTTGTTTAAGTGTGACATCCACCGCAGTGGTTTAGTGTTTAAGGCGCTCGGCTATCGAGCCGGAGCACACCCACGTTTAGTCCCGCCCGCGGTGGCCGCGTTTTGTTGGAGGCGGAACGGATCAGGCGTCCAGGTGGTCGAATTATTAAGGCCTTTAATGCCTCATACTGTCGTGACCAAGGAATGTTAGCAAGCGTGTCCGCGTTTCGGCGTCACTGCTTGTGATAACGTGATAACATGCCGATATGGCTATTCTGTGTAGCGTGCTGCTGCCACGTGCCCAAAGATCACCTGGTGTGTTATCGGGTTTGACCATGTGACGTTCGACGCCCTTTCCCACTCGACTATATATGTAACCTGTTCTTGTCTGTTGCTTTTCAATAAACGTTTGCCTCCGGCTGTGATGCGTGCAATGCGAACATTACACTGCTTAAAAAAAACTGTTTCGAGGCTGTGAATCGAACCAGGGCCTTTGGCATTTGAAGTGGAGACGCTACCACTCCGTCACGAAGGCTCTTTTTCCCTTTCTTTCCTTGTATTTCTTTTTTGTGTGTATACACACACATATGAATATATATATATCCCCCACGAAGGCTCGGGGTTTGAGCAAGAATAAAGGCGCATCTAATGAATGCACGGGATACAAAAATAAAATGAAAGAAATTAAAAAATAAAATAAATAAAAGAATTAAAAATAAAAAAAGAAACAAACAAAATAAAATATGATAAATAAAACAGTTCGCCAGGAAACGCTTTCGCTTTGCAGCACTTTAGAGAGCCAAAGTGTCCCCTGAATTTTTTTCGGAGACCTCCACTAGGACACCTCTTCCTCCCGAATCCTTTTTTCACTCCCACTTACCCCCTTCCCTCAAGGCGCGGTTAAGGTGTGCACCAAGAAGTGAAATGGTTATTGCGCGTTTCCTTCCCTAAAAAAACATTAATTCCGACGAGAGTGACAGAGTTACTGCACCATTCCTTTTGACGCTGTCAATTTTTAAGGAGTTCATGCAAAGTTACACAGTTAACGCAGCATTCCTTCCTTCATAATCAAGCCTCCTGTTTTCTCGGGAGTGAAGCACGCCTGCATGTTCCGGTATTTCAGCGCAGTTTAATCCGAGTGTCACAAACCCTAATCCAGGCGCTACAGGCATCAATCCGTGAATAAGTATACTAAATGTTCAGCGTTTGTGTAGAGTCCACGTTTAGCACCTTCTTACTGTCCCATGTAGATTCGATAAAGAAGTCCATATCTGGCATGGGACGAGCCGACGTTACCTCCTAATGCGAAATTTGAGCGCAGCTCATCAACTGTTTCGTCAGCAAGACATGTGTGTACAATTACAGACAACTTGTTATTTTTCACACATAATCCTTCCTCAAGAAACACTCCGCTAACAGTTCTTGATTCTCATGAAGGAAGCTTTGCGGGCGGAGAAATCGATGGATATCAGCTCGACTTACTGCACCAATGCCTGGCTCTCAAAGACAGTGTATGCAAGTATTCACGAGACCACGGCTTACACAGGTGTTGCAACAATTCTCACGCGCGAGCCGGACGCACATTCCCAATAGCATTTGCCCCGCGCTCGTGCAAAATTGGTTTTGAGGAAAGGAAATGTCGCAGTAATCCCCTCACAAATCTCAATCGACACCCGAACAGCGCCGTAAGGAGAGGGAGGAAGGTGGGACTGGAAGAAAGAGAGAAAGAGGTGCTGTAGTGGAGGTCTGCGTAATAATTTCGACCACCTGGCGATCTTTAACGTGCACTGGCACCGCACAGCACACGGGCGCCTTTTGCTTTCCGTCTCCATGGAAACGGGTCCGCCCAGATCGGGTTTGAAGTCTTGCTTTCCCGAGCGTGTGGTATGGAGGTGATGGTATGAGTAACTGACAGGAGTCGCCGGTTTTCGCGGCCTACGCGTCACCAAGCTCTGCAGACGTTCCCTACGTAAAGTTGCTGGATAAAATGTTAGCGTGCGAATGTCCAAGTTGCGAAGCATATGTGCGAAAAGCATTTCTGCAGTGGTTATGCCAGCAAGACGACGTCTGCATGATAGAGTCGTGTAAGCCAGCACAACTTGTGCAGTTTATTCTTACGTTGGATGCAGTTCCAGGTATTTCTCTGAACTGTCCCAGTGCACGTTAAAGAACCACAGCTGGTCGAAATTTACCCGGAAACCTATACTACGGCACCCCTCATAGCTTGCCTCACTTTGGGACGTTAAGCATCATGAGACCGTTAAACCAATCAGGTATCGCAAATGTTATGGTTATATCGCTGGCCAACAAATGCATAATATCAATATTGTTACCATCAATAGTAACAATAGGCAGTTTCACTATCGATAGTTTTGCTATTGATAGCGGTACTATCGCTAGTAGTACTATCGACAGTAGAATCGATAGTATTACTATCGATAGTAGACCATCGATAATACTATCGATAGTCTATCGATAGTAGCACTATCGATAGATTTGTTACGCTATCGATAGTTTCAAAAAAACTATCGATACTATCGATTGTCAATTTTCCGATAGTTTTGCATCGCTATAGTTTGAACCCGGGTACGCTGGCTCAGTAAACGACTGGTTTAACTACTTAAAGCGAAAGCCTTTAATGCCTCATACTGTCGTTAGCTGCCGTGTCGGCAGATGTGTCCGCGTTTCGATTACGTGCCTTTTATGGGCATATGACAATGATTTTTAATCCATGGCATTCGAATATATCGGAACACGATTTAAGGCATTCTATGATAATTGCATGATAATTAACGACTAATAGAGTAATAGTAGTTAAGCAATTAGCAAATTAACTTTTCTAGTCAGACCAGATAAATACACAAAACCGAGTAGGAAATTGGTCGACTCAGGGAATCCAACCAGGGTCTCTGGAGTGCGAGACGAGCACGCTAACCACATCGCCATGCCAGCTGGATGATTTCGAACGAACAGAGGCGCGTCTAGTGAATACGGTGTCTTCGTTCACGCCCTTCCCGTTACGGAGGTTCAGGTGTCCACGGTGATGTGCGAGACAGATACATTTCCCTTCTTCAAAAACCAATTTACCGACGAGCAAATCGTACAGCCGAATGGGCGATGGCGTTCTGTGGACTCCCTGCCAGCGTTCCACATTAGGCGAAGTTTAACATCTTAACCACACTTCAGTGACATAAGCAGCAACACCGCGCTTAAGGCTTCCGTTTCACCGCACTTTGGGTCAGCAAAGTGCCCCCCTGACTTTTTTATGACGGCGCAGTGCAGGTGTCTCCCTACAGTCTCCTTTCCGTCCAGCCAATTTCTGTGCCGACGCGCGGCTTCCTGTGCGTTCGCTCTCTCGCTCGCCCAGTCCACGTCCGCGATGCGTGGCCGTAAATGTGCATTTGTGTGCCCTCTATTTCCCCACAATAAAGGATTGGCGCAACGCGTCCGTGGGATCCGTGCCGCCACGGGCGGATATTTACGCGAGCCCCGAGAAACGAAAAGACGAGTCTCGAAGCGCAACCAGGCCGGCGCAACTGCGCGTGTCCGCTTAAAAGAAGGGCTGGCAGCGCACAGGGGTAGTCTGATTCCGTTAAGAGAACTTCGTTGGATGACTCGCTGTCCCTTTTTAGCTCCTGGGTTCAAATGAACTTCTCTTCAGAGAGACTACATCAATTTTTGAAAAAAGAAAAGAAACGATGTTTCAGAATCGGCTGAAAAGACGGTGCACAGTTCAGCGTGCGTACTGTAGAAACCAGCCGTCACTTTGGCGGTGAAATTGGCAAATTGGTTTTTGAGGAAAGGAAACGGCGCTCTATCTCTCTCATATCTCGGCGGACATCTGAGCTGCGCCGCAAAGGAAGGGAGGAAGGTGGGAGTGAAAGGAGAAAGAGAGAGAGAGATGCCGTAGTGGAGGTTTCCAGAATAATTTCGAACACCTGGGGATCCTTAACGTGCACTGACATCGCACAGCACACGGGCGCCTTTTGCGTTTCGCGGCTCGAAGCACAACGACATGTATTCGGCGTTAATAGGTGCAAAACGTGCGTCGTAAAAGGTACAGGGAAATTAAATGATCTATACCGCTAATAACGAAATACGCCTCCATAATGCAGCCGTCTCTCCACCGCGTTCCCAGGTACAAATAATGTAGCTCCACTTTGAGCGTAACTATACTTCCGCATAGGTATTATACAGATTGCTATTTCAGTGTGCCTTAATCTATAAATTGAGCTCTTACGCAGAAGAGCTGGAAAGCAAACAAAATAAAACTATGCTATGGTTTTCCACGTCACTTACAGCTGCGGGGGTTTGCTTGGTTGGCTTTATGCACACCCTCTCTTCCTCCGTTGCGCGAGACCACAGCTTACACAGGTGTTGAAACGAGTCTCACGTGCGAGCCAAAGGCACACTGCCGGTAGCATTGGCCCCGCGCTCGTGCAAAATTGGTTTTTAAGGCGGAAGCCTTTAATGCCTCATCGTTGTAAGCAGCAGTTGTCGATAGAAATGCCACGCTTTTCAATTGGTAGAAACGGTCGTGACGTCACAGTGCGCGAATTTCAAACGGGGCCAATTGTACTTTGGCTACAAACCATGCAACCAATTAAAGGGACCGTATAATGATGTTCCAAGTAAGTGGGACTGTTTAGTTAATTGCTCACTTAACCAATTAGCCTAATTGACCTTTCTAGTAAGACCAGATAAATAAATGAATAAAGAAATGAAACCGAGAAGGAAATTGGCCGAGTTCGGGAATCGAACCCCGGTCTCCGGAGTGCGAGTCGAGCACGCTACCACTCCGCCATGCCAGCCCGATGGTTTGGAATGAACAAAGGCGCGTCTAGTGAATACGGTGTCTTCTTTCACTCCCATCTTTCTCCCTTTCCGTTACGGCGAGGTTTAGGTGTCCACCGAGATATGAGAGGCATACATTTCCTTTCCTCAAAAACCACTTTACCGACGAGCAAGGGGTAGAACCGAAAGGGCAATGGCGTTCTATGGACTCCCTGGCAGCGTTGCAAGATGCTGTCGCGTTCCGCTCTTAGAGGCGGGTTGGTTGGTCGGTTGGTTGCGACTGAGAGAAGGACGAAAAGGAAAGTGCACGGGGCCTGCCTGCCGACTGGCTCAAGCCGAGCCACCACCGCTGCCACGTACAGAAAGAAGAGAGTTGAAAGATGAGAAGAAAGAGAAAAACAGAGAGAGTAAAGACGCGCGTCGCAACAACCGCGTCTGCCGAAGCGGACGCTGGCTGAAAAAACAGATAAGCGGCCGTAGCCCGAAGGCTGCAACACCCTCTTAGAGGCGAAGCTTAACATCTTAACCACACATCAGTGACCCAAGCAGCAACACCAAGTTTAAGGCTTTCGCCTCACCGCACTTTAGGTCAACAAAGTGCCCCCCTGAATTTTTGAGGAAAGGAAATGGCGCAGTATCTGTCTCGCATATCTCGACGGACACCTGAACCGCGCCGTAAGGGAAGGGAGGAAGCTAGGAATGAAAGAAGAGAAAAAGAGCCGCCGTAGTGGAGGTCTCCGGAATAATTTCGACCCCCTGGGGACCTTTAACGTGCACTGGCATCGCACAGCACACGGGCGCCTCTTGCGTTTCGCCCGCGTCGGGTTGGCACCCGGGTACTCCGGCTCCCCCGCGCTCGTGCAGAATTGGTTCTGAGGAAAACAAGCATTGAAGTAACTCTCTCACTTATCTCAGTCGACACCCGAACAGCGCCGTAAGGGAAGGGAGGAAGGTGGGATTGAAAGAACAAAGGAAGAAAGAGGTGCTGTAGTGGAGGTCTGCGTAATAAGTTCGACCACATGTGGATCTTTAAGGCCCGTTCACACTTGCGAGTCGCAGAGGTCGCGCGACTGTTTTGGTCGAAAAGCGACAGTCGCAAACGGTCGCCCTGGTCGAAATGCGACAGTCGCAGGCCAGTCGCTCGCTGCTCGATTTTTCAGCTTCGCGACTGCGAGTCGCAAACCGCTGAACCAATCAGCGGCGCTTCGGAAGTTGACGAAAGCGTCACCTACATCCGGTTGTTCATTCCCGGCGGCAAGATCAAAATCGGCGTCACACCAGCGTGGTCACTCAAAAGATGGAGTACTCCGCAGAGCTGCTCATCAACGCTGTGCGCGAGTACAGATTTTTGTATGACAAACACCACCCCGAATTTAAAAACCGAACTAAAAAGGACTGCACATGGGAAGAAATTGGAAGACTATTCGGCTTAACCCGTAAGTATCCCGCGTTTGTTTTTTAGATGTGCTCAGTTCGTATTGTTGTAGCATGCATGACGAGGGCAGCATGTTTTTCCTCACAAGAGCGCGTGCTCATGTTTACACACGATGAAAACATATTCCGAACTTGATTTTTCCTTCTACCGCTTGGCGTTCGTCCCCGTTTCGCTCGAAATCGGAGAAGACTAGGGCCGAGACGTGTGTTTTTACGCTCGCGTAAAAGCGTGCATTGTGTGCACGTAGACACGTGCGTTGGCTACTGCGAGGACAGTGTACGCTCGGCCTCTTATCTTTTTTTTCTCTCCCCGCGCCTTGTGAAACGCTTGCTGAGGTGCAAGTTATTATTGCTACGCACTTCCATGCTCACCCAACTGCGGTACTTCGACGACAGCACAAAATGTGCACATGCGGAACATGCACGTGCATCAGCATCTCCATGCAGCACAAAGTTCTAGAGATAAGCCACAGCAGTGATTACTTGAAAGAAGCAACACTTTGAGCTTTCAGGCACAGTCAGACAAAACAAGCTGAATGCACAGCGTTTTTTGAATGATGATTATTTTATTTGCCATATATATTCATGAGAACGTTTTTATCTTCCAGGCACCCAGGCAGAGAAAAATTTTAAAAATTTGAAGGATATCTACATTAGGAAACGCCAGGAAATAAAAGAAAAGCAGAAGAGTGGAGCTGGGGCGGCAGATATCCCTACTGTGAAATGGCCGCATTTTGAATCCATGATGGAGCTCATGGAATCTTCACTGCAGCCTGCACTGTGAGTTTAATTTGCTGGTGTAATGAGAACTTTTGCAACACTTGATGTAGAAATACATGTGAAAAGGAGAACAGAGCCAGAGCAAGCATAATGTGACTTTTACAAGGCCAAAAATATGGTAGTTGAACAACACGGGCATCTCATAGAGCACTCCATTGAACAAACGCAGGCACCTCATAGCATGAAAGTGATTGTTGGGGTAGTCTAAGCAGAAAGGCTAGTTTAGTGTTATCAAACTATATGCTTAGTGCCTCTAGCAGTATTCTTGTTACATATCTACACTGCTAGCAACATTAAGCTGAACGCTAGGATTTCTTTTGCTAAGGCAGTCAATGTCCAAGTCACATGTTTACAAGTCACCCTCTCATCTGTGCCTCAGTGCATTGAGCAGTAGTACTGTTATCTCTGCGTGTAATCAAGCAGCTGTATTTGCTTTCATGAGAGTGGATCATGAAATGTTGAACTACATAATTTGTTTTTCCAGAGTCCTATGCAGTACAGAGGAAGATGGTACAAGGTGAGAAACAAATAGGCCACTAAAAAAACAACTAATCTTGCGCAAACAAATTTCACAAGCAACTGCACTTGGTTATTCAAAAAGTTCATTCTGGTGTAAAATATGTACGTTAATTTCTTTTCAGCTTTGTCCATGCTGCTGATGACGGTGGTGAAAGGTTAGTGACAAAAAGGAGGCTTTTTATGTACAACCTAAGACCTATACCGCATGGTATGGGCCTGCCAAGGCAACATGGAAATAAACATGATAAATGAACTGCCGATTGAGCAGCTGGCCAACTTAGGCCTGTGGAGATGGATCGTGGGCACCAGTCATCGTCAGGTCTCCACAAATATATTCGGCTGGACGTGCTCAGCCAGGCTTGGATGGAACAGCGCTGCGCCGGCCTTGCAGTTAAGCAGCCATGAAAATCCAGTCTGCGCGTGCTTGGCAGGCGTACTGGGACAGTCGTAGTCTTCGGCTGCCAGACCACGATGGCACGCTTCAGGGCCCCCCCTCTAGCGATGAAGCCACGAGCAAGGTGTGAATGGCGAAAAGCGGATAGGCTTGGCGCAAATCGTACGCGACGAGGACTGGCACGGTCGGGAGGGAATGCAGCGGCACAGTTAGCGATGACGTCGGTGTCAAGATGAGCAGGTTTAACGCGGTCAACTGAGATTGTGTCCTGCAGGCCGTTGACGAGCAGGAGAAAGTGCTTAGGAGCACGCCGGAGCACTTGGTACGGACCATCGTATGGTGGCCGTAAGGGCGGGCGTACGGCGTCGTGGCGAACAAAGACGTGAATGCACCGCTGAAGGTCGGAGGGGACGTGGACACGACGGGAATACTGGCGTTGACGTGGTGGAACTACACTGCTCATAGCGCTACGTAGGCGGTAGGCGTAATCTGAGACGTCAGCAGGCGTGGGTGGTGAGGGCTCGAAGAATTCGCCAGGGACACAGAGAGTAGTGCCAAACGTTAGCTCTGCTGCACAGGTAGAAGAGTCACTGCGGAGTGCAGTGCGGAGACCAAGCAGGGCGAAGGGTAGGCGCTCAATCCATGGCGAAGGAAAAGCGGACGTCAGGTCTCCACAAATATATTCGGCTGGACGCGCTCAGCCAGGCTTGGATGGAACAGCGCTGCGCCGGCCTTGCAGTTAAGCAGCCATGAAAATCCAGTCTGCGCGTGCTTGGCAGGCGTACTGGGACAGTCGTAGTCTTCGGCTGCCGGACCACGATGGCACGCTACAGGCCCAAAAGTACAGCAGGAGCAGAGCTTTGAAAGCAGTCTTTTTTTAAAGCGGTCTTGTTTAAACTGTTGCCATCAGCGAAAACAAAGAACATATTCATGGTGCCTTTGCACAGTCTGTTATCATGCTGCTGCATATTTATCCTTGATCTCTGGCATTGCAGCTCCACGCAGGCAACGCAGGAGGGGCATGTGGAGCTACTGCCTCAGGCCACTGGCAGCGATGCCGAAGGAGAAACCTGGGAGCAAGAGTAAGTAAAATTTGCAATACCCTGGTAGATTTTCACATTCTTGTCGTCCACCTACTTTGCACTAGGTTGTGTTCTGCTATAAATTGCACGTGCAAGAAAAGTGCCCTAATGATACTCGTCTTGCAGATGCAGTCCTGACGTGCATGAGCAGGATGCTGCTGAGCCGACACCTGCAAAACGGTACGTGGGCAGAGTTTCTGGCAAAACAATTACTTTGCTAAACAGGCGGACCAAGACAAGTTCTTTCGTCTAATGAAGAAAACTTTGTATTGCATTATAGGCCACGCACGTCGCAGAAGAGAACAACAGAAAATTCTGGGTGAGTTTTGCAATCTGATCATTACTGAGAGTGTACATGTTTGTGTTCCCAAAGTTGAAGGCATTTGCAGTAAGGTTAACTGTGAGACTGCGGTTTGTCTGTTGCTCTCCCTTGTCCAATCGCTTTTGCCCATGATTTCCTTCCATGACGGTTGGTGAACTGACTAACCAGTTTGCACTACACTAAATTGCTTGGTCTGCAGGAATGCTGGCGATGACGTCATGAGGGCTTGTGTGAGCCATTTGGCTCAGATTAGGGAAGAGCGGCAACAGCGGCAACAGCAGAGGGATCCCATCGGACTTTTTTGTATGCTGTTGGACGCCCGCATGAGACTCATGCCACAACACCTGGCTGAAGACCTCATGCACAACATTGAAGTCATGACGTATAGCCTGCAGGTGCAGGGCAGGATTGAATAATTAACATACAGACTGTTCCGAAATTAAAGGCGCGCTGTAGAACGCTGCTCACAGCTAAACCAGTGAATTGGTTGAGCTCAAATTTCGTGCAGAAATGGCATTTGATCGGCAGAATTGCTTTCTACCACATTTCTTTGAGGTACTTGCCTTAATCAATAAGAAGAAGTCGGATATTCCCATAGTTTGCAGCAACGATGAAATGAAATGGGCCAGTTTCTCTGCGATTGTATTGGTGGTGTCGTCTCGTTGTTGGCCATGGAGATTCGGCAAAGGAGGTGGGGCAGAGTTTTGTGGGAGGTTTTGAAGGTGCTCTACCCTAAGAAAGTTCAAACTTGGTGCAGTTTTGGCCAAACTAAGCCTTTTGTGGTCATTTGTAAAGCAGTTGCTGAAAAGTCTTCAAACCTCCCACAAAAGAACCCCCTCATTTGCCTAATCTCCATGGTTGACCAACGAGATGGCACCACCAGTGCAATCACCGAGAGAGCGACCCATTTCGTTTCGTCGTTGCTGCAAACTATGGGAATATCCGACTTCTTCTTATTGATTCAGGCAAGTACCCCAAAGAAATGTGGTAGAAAGCAATTCTGCCGACCAAATGCCATGTATTTGCGATAATTGAGCTTGAACAATTCACTGGTTTAGCTATGAGGTGCATTCTATGGAGCACGTTTAATTGCGGAACACGCTGTAGTGTTGATGTGCTTTTATTTTTCATTAACTGCAAATGTTTTATACAAATGAATGTGCAATTGCAACTCAGTCATTTTTTAGGTTCCTTTTTTAAGCGCTACAATGTAATTTATAGTACTCAAGTTAACATATGCTAATCCAGATTTTATTGTATTGAACCGCAGAAGTTCCCATTTTTAGCCCTGTTTTACGTGACATGACTGAACTGTGATATTTTTTGTGCTTTTATTTTTCATTAACTGCAAATGTTTTATACAAATGAATGTGCAATTGCGACTTAGACATTTTTTATGTTCCTTTTTTAAGCGCTACAATGTAATTTATAGTACTCAAGTTAACATATGCTAATCCAGATTTTATTGTATTGAACCGCAGAAGTTCCCATTTTTAGCGCTGTTTTACGTGACATGACTAAACTGTGATATTTTTTGATCCCAGTCCCTCATAGCCCGAGTCGCTTTAGGAAGTTTAAACCCATAAGCCCTCACCCAGCCACACTTTGTGTAAGGTTGGCTGTAGAATTGTAATATCACAGTCGAGTTTTCTGGGGCTTGACGTCCCAAAGCAACTCTATAAGGGACGTCATAGTGGAGGCAGGGATTGAACCTGCATCTTTTAGGTCAACAGTCTGGCACCGTAACCACCGAGCCACTGCGGCGACGTGACTGCCCTTAAAAGTACAAGTTGATATCGATGTGCCTAGTATTTATGTTCCTGTTTATTTTTTGTGATCAATGTGATTATGTGATATTTTTAAAATAAGGAACCGATAAAAATTACCAATGGCTTTTTGCTTACAAACACTTGTGCAATCTTCATCTTCAACTACTCACTGCTAATGTTACTTGCACTTAATTTATGAATGACCTCACTTCATGCATTGTTCTTATGAAAGAAGCTCATATTTTCCCTCTTCATGTAAAAGTACCATCTGTTGCAAAAGTTTACAGTGTGCTATACCCTTAGAAGCAAAGGCATGGAGGACTGTCAACTTTTGCTACAGACAGTACATATTTTTATCAAGCAAAACATCATCTTGCAAGCACTTATTGTATAAAATAAAATGCACCATTGTGTAACCCACCTCTGGTTACTCGTGATTTCCGGTCACCATTCCATGTTGCCACGGTACTGCACCTGCCGTGACGAAGTGGTGCGTGAGCTTTTCACGTACTTGCTTGGCATGCCTGGGAAGAAATTGCACTCAAGTTATATTTCATTATCTTGATAAGCCAACTCCAGTGCTGCATGTCACACAGTGCCGAAATGCTCCGAGCCTCTGATGTGTACCATTATAAACGAGGACTTCTGAAACTGGGTTCTACAGAACCCTCTAGTTTATTGGGTTACTTTTTTCCTTTGAGATTTTCTGTACATAAGAAATCAAAACAAATTACATGAGGTTTAGTAAGTTGAACAAGTATGATTGACAATGCCGGACACCTAATGTATGCGCCTGTTTTGGTGGCACATGTAGTGCAATGATTGGAACAAACAGCTGTATAACAAACCACATACCGTGTTGCGTTGCAGCCTGTGAGCCTTTGAGCCCTCAAGGCCGAGCTGGAGTCGTCACTCCTCCAGCTTCCAGGACAGAGGCGGCCCTCCCAATCTTCAGCGTCGGCAGAGCCTGGCGGGCAGTACATGGAGGAGGATTCTGCGGACTCTTTAAGGAGATAGTTGTGCAGCACTATGCATGCACCAACATATCTATTGATGTTAACTGTTTTTGCCTTAAAGGGTCGCCGCAGAATCCTCCACCTCTGTGCCAGGATGCCAAACGCATTTTCGATGATGCGGCGTGCCCGGCTCAGCCGATAATTAAAAATCCGGCGCTCATAGTTTGACTGCACCGCAGTTTCATGCAGGGCTGAAGACAAGAACATGAGTGATGAAGTATAGAGAACATTTGCATGCACTTCTCAGTCGCAAGCAATGCACTGTGAGACCAAACAGTCTACTTGTTTGCATGGGAAGCATGACCTTGGAGCCTTCACTGAAGCTGAAAAGTTTCAAGCATGAAGAATACTTAAGGCTCATGCTGCTGCCAAGTGTAGAAAAGTTACTGCATGTGTATTGTTTTTTCTAGTACTCCTGCCAATGCACACCTAGAGCGGCATTTCTGTAATGTGATTTCGATACACTTGTTAACAGCAAGGTCACCGGTTTACAGGAATGAACCACAAACGTCCTAGTTAGATGAAAAAGTGACACTGCAAAGGCTGGGCTGACAAATTTGTGGCATGCAACACAAAACTCTTAGAATGCTTTACATGGCCTGTGTTACAGCTTTCTTGAAATGGTAAAATATGACAAACATTGATGAAACTAGGCATGCAATATTTGGAGAGGAAAAAAATATTGAAAATTCAGATTATGACAGATGCACACTTCACTGCTTGATCATGCCAGTGACATAGCTCTTTACGTTTTAAGTGCATTGAAACTTCAGATGTGGTCCTCTACCTCGTCTTGGAAAAGGCCGCATCATGTAGTCCTTCAGCGGGAAGGCCTCGTCCCCCACGAAGAAATAGGGCAGCGGCCCCTCACCACCTAGAGGCCTTGCAGTGGGAAAGCCCCACTCGCCACCAGCAATCTTTTTTTGGAGCGTCGACGAGGCGAAAATTCCGCCATCAGAGTCGCTTCCAAAGTGCCCCATTTCAACGTAGAGGAACCTGTATGGAAGATAGTTTGAAATTCAGTGCAGATTGAGTAGCAATGAATGTGTTTCTGACAACTGCTCTTTTGATTTGTACCTGTAAGTTATGTTTTAAAGGTCACTACATGTTGCAGTTGCTGAGAATGTGCACTTTGAAGGTTTGAAGGTTTATTTCCGCAACTAGGTGTTGCGAGGACAGCCAGGGAAAAAGCTGTATAGACAGCTTGAGAGGTCCTGGCTTCCTCTTACAGTGAAGCTTTGACGGCGGCGGAATAGGACATCAAACAAATAGTAAGAAAAAACTCGTATGTTCTGTGCATAGAATGACACATGTACGTTCAGTAAGCAGTACATTCTGCTTGTAAAAGAAAAAAGAACTATATTAGGTCAAAGAGACTATAAAGGCAAACACAGGGAGGAGAAAATAAAGGACAGCAGAACTGACAGGTGCACTCAAAATGGTAATAGCAAGAAAAAGAAGAACTACATGAATATTTGGGGCAATTCTTTCAGAGAAATATTGGAGACATCAAGATTCTTGTAACAGTGCAACTGGTTCAGAAGTGTCGGTAAGGTATGCTGCAACATTTGTTTGCCATAGTTTGTACGGCATTTCTTAACATTCCAAGGCTCTGCTGCGCGGGTATCATACACAGTTCTGCTTTGCTCTAACCTAGCAAGTGTAAGTAAGAAGTCATCATTTTTGATTATGGCTCAATGATTTTATACATGGATTGAAACCCAAAGGGCTTAAACGAAATGTTGCCCTCTGCATGGCATTGAGATTGACAGTGTGTCTTATTTATTCATCGCTGCCTGATAGTCAGCAGTCATGCAAACCTGTGGTCGGCCTCATTATTAAGAAGGTGTCTGCAAACTGAACATGCCAAGATTGTCATAATAGAGAGCCTTACCTGTAGTGTGCATCACAAACAGCAAGCAACGACTTGCTGAATGATCCTTTGTAATTTCGATCTGCACTCCCAGAGTTGGCAGGGCATTCGACCAAGACATGCTTGCCGTCAATGGCCCCAACGCAGTGTGGCATTTGCCACTTTTCTTCAAAGTCAGCTGCGATCTGCAGAATAAAGTTTAACGGATATACTTCCATTCATCAAAATGAATTGCGTTGGTCACTCATTAGTTGTTCCTGTGAAGTATTCCGGAACACCATGTGCAGTAACAACAAGCTTTGCCTGCAGAGCACAGCAACAATAACATAATTAATATAATGAAGCTTACTTTTAGCCACTCGTCTGCCACCTGTGGATGCCTTAGGTAAAGTGGCTTCAGCACATCCCACAGTGCCTGGCAGACTGTTGCCACGAGGCAGCACGCAGTAGACCTTCCTATCAAAAAGTTGTAGGAAAGCTCCCTGAGGCTTTGACCCGTGGCCAGGAACCTGCCAAAGCAATGACATAGAAAGGTTGAACAGCATAGATACTCACTTCACTGGGAAATTGATTTACACACCACAGATGAACTGTTTATACTTGACTATTTATAATGAAAACAGTGCTCACTACTATGCAGCATGAACTCATGAAACAGATCAATTCAGCAAGCATTGTGTTATGACATCGGAACTACAATTGTTATACGCTATACATGAGAAAAAATGTTACCATTTTTCTGACAACGCGGGTTACCTAATTGTCATGGCCAAACGGTCAGCCGCTGAAATGGCACTCCTGAACCTGGTGTCCCGCACAGTTATAGAACTTCGCACCAGATCCAGGAGTGTGTCGAAAGTCCGAGGCGGCATCCGGAGAAAGCTGGAATGCGTAAAGGAGAAAAAAGGATTGAACAAGGAAGGTTGCAAAGTTGTGCTTTGCGCCATAAAGACAGAAATGAAAACTTACTCTCGGTAGTATTCTTCATCGTGCGCCCGCAGCTGCGGTAGCAGGCGGCTTGCATGTCCGGCGACATCCCGCGATCGGAGGCATGGTCGAACCCACCAGCGACGCCGTCGCCGCTCTTTCTGTGCCGTACGCGCGCGCGCAGCAAAAGCTTGCGCGGCCGCAGTGCACATCAGAACAGCGACGACGTCTTCCTCCTCGCTGAGGTCGCCGTAAAACATTCTTGTGTTGAGCCGAGGAGCGATGCAACAAAATGTCTCGGGACAAGCGCGAGCAGTGACTGGCGCGAACCGCAGCAGACGGAAAAAGGGCGCGTACGACCGCATTCCTGATGGTTCTCGTTTGGGACGAGAACAGAACGAGAACAGAACGAGAAGGCGACTCGCGTAGTCGCCTTGCTAGTGTGAACATCGGTAGTGGCGAGCTGCTCCCAGGTCGCATGCGACTGCGAGTCGCACGCCCTTTGCGACTCGCAAGTGTGAATGAGCCCTTAACGTGCAGTTATATCGCACAGCACACGGGCGCCTCTTGCGTTTCGCCTCCATCGAAATGCGGCTGCCGCGGTCGGGTTTGAACCCGGGTTTGACGGCCCTCCTTTTGTCAATTTTGACTACAGTGAACTAGAATATTGGGTAGTGTGCTCACTCCGCGCCGGCTCAATGGGGGAGCGGTGGCCCAGCTAATGTCGACAGGTTTCTGTTTCGCGGCGCCGACACGAGGTGGCGCCACAGTAGACTTCACGGTAGGATTTGCCGTCGCCGTCAGTGCGCCGTGTGTATTTGTGGGCTCGTTGTAGTTCTGTTGTGCGGTTTTGCACTGGTTTGAGCGCTTCTCGGGGGGTCATTTCACGTTTTTGTTCACGTATGGTGCCAGTGCTTGTTCAAGCTTGCCCAGATAAGCGGCCTTCAAATGCAGGGCCCTCCAGATTCAAACTTGGGTGCCTGCGCATGACCGCGATGAGCACGTAGGTAGAAGTGACTGCAGACTTGTTTTCTACGTAATAGGGTATGTTGCACGGAAGTGTGTACTGGAGACAAATTGCCAAATGTGCATTACCTTGCTTACAATGCAGTCTCCCAATGAAAACTGTTTTCCTGCGAGGCTGACAAAATACCGCGACCATGGAGGACTGCTCTACCCACCGGCGCAGCTTTATGGATTTGTGTTGAAGCTTGAAAACCTCTCCACAGAAAACCTCACAGAACCAACTTCTTTTTGAAGTCTGCTTCTAACCACTTCCAACATATGAAGAATGCTTTCGGAATGTAATTCATTGCAGCGAAGAAAAACTCGAACGGGCGAAGCACCTTAAACTGAGCCGTTGCTGACGCTGCTCTGAAGTGCTAGAAAAAGTTGAACGAAAAAGAGGCGAAGTGGTTTAGTTTACGGGGTTTTATCGTCTCTGAGCGACTCAGGCTAGGCGGGACGCTATAGTGAAGGGCTCCGGAAATTTCCACCACATGGACTCACTGTAACCTGGGGTTCTTCAACGTGCACTGACATCATACAGTACGTGGCCCTCTATAATTTCGCCTCCATCGAAATTCGACAGCCGTGGCCGGGTTCGAACCCATGTCTTTCGGATCAGCAGCCGAGCGCCATCTGAGCCACCGCTGCCAGAGGCGAAATGAGCGAGCATAAATGCATGCAGTGATGACAAATCTGCCTCATTCTTTATTTTTTTAAATAGCAGTGGATGCTGCATGGCTGTTCAAAAAAATGTGAAGTCAGTTACTGTTGTGTCGAAATTGTTTCGGTACGCGTGCCTCGATCGTATTTAGCGCAAAGCGCTAATTTTAAATAATGTATATGCCCCCCCCCCCTTCCTTGTACTTTCGCTCACTTATGTGTCTCCCTTCTACCTCCCTGCCCCTCTGTGTTATGTGTGCTGCAGCTTGGCTCCTTGCGAATAGAAATAACTGCTGCCACCGACACACTCTCCATTCCGCGTTTGTCCCTGGCATATAATCAAATTCCGCCACACCACATGCTACTACTATTAACTTTAAGTATTAAGACAAAAAGCTGTATGACCCCTCGGTACGCAGTGCGTTGTAACTGCAAGGAAACATTGTAGGCACGAGTGACAATACGTGATCATCCCTGCGTGCCAAGCGTATACTGATAAAAGTTGCTCATGTAACCCCTCATGCAATGTCCCTTGTGGAACTTTGAGAAATAAATAAACATGTGCACATGCCAGAAATTAAGTTCCATTCAAGATCTGCCGACCCATTTCGATGACACACACGCGAATGTTGCGATAATAATTCAATTTGTCGGCGCGGCTACCACGGCTACTGCGACGCCAGCCGAATGCGCCACTCGCTTTCACCCGTGAAGACGCGTGCAGCGCCACCACGCGCCACCGCGCCATGTCGACACCGGCGGGGACACCCCGAGCGGGCCTGTGAGCACACTACCCAATATTCTAGTTCACTGTAATTTTGACGGTGCCTCAGCGTCATTCGGAGACATGGAGGAAAGAAGGAAAAGAGGAGAGGCTGCTACGTCACATTTTTTGAAGCCGGAAGCGAGGGCTCCGCCATGACACTTGGCCATTTTCTCAGCCAATGGCATGCGAGCGCCGCGAAGATCACCGCGAGCGGCGCGAGCAGACGATTTCGCGCCGCGCCAGGCTGTCGGCAGCTGTCGGACACGGCGGAAAGTGAGACTTCTGCTCCCATTGACAACAAAGACGCTGCGATGCCCAGCTGCTGCGTTCCTGGATGTTGGTCGCGCACGCGCCAGGACAAGAACCGGGCGTCACTTTCCACACGTAAGTATACTGCATTTTGTTTTCGTATTTAATTGACTGCGTAATGAGTAAAATGCATGCTCGCAGAACATAACGCACGACACGGCGTGAACGTGGTATTCGTACCGCACCGGCCTTATTGGTGGCTCTTTGTCCGAGTGCAGGGAATAATTGTTTTCAAACAGGTTTCCGAAAGATCCAGAGCGAAGGAGGCAGTGGACTGAGGCCGTTAGACCAGGCCATAGCGACTGGGAACCAGCAAAATGGACCTGCGTATGTTCAAAACATTTTCTGCCCGAGCACTTCGATCGGATGTCGCCGCTCGTAGTTCGTATACGTGCGGATGCCGTCCCCCTTCAGGTGAGGAACCACCTCGATACATTCTCAAGATATTGGAAAGAAATGCTCTTATTGAGAAGGTGTATAGCTTGACTGCATGTATGCTCTCAATATGACGTTGTAGGTGTTCATGCAAGAAATAGAATGTTTTGCGAATAAATGGCTTTAGCTAGACGTTATGATCGAGTAGCGCGGCTACAGTATTCCCGACCTGATAAAAAGTAATTGTGTCATTACTGCTAAACTGGCTGCGGTTTATATATGGCTCTGATGAAATTCTGCTTACTGTACATGATTATTTATTTATTAGCTTACGCACTCCCTCATTAGAAGAAAATAAAAAGAGATACTTGTCATCCACAGCATCGAGCACACCACAGTTTCTTTGGGGCATCATTTCCATTTGATATTATTACTTGTAGTGTGCAAATGTTTGCGCCTAGCAGTAATCTGTATGGCGGTGCATATTTTTGTTGTTATCTCGGCCATAGCGCCTGGGAAGCTAAGAGAGCACTGTGATTCCTTAAAACTATAGTTCGTTTACAAAGGAGATCATAAAGAAGTTCCATAAGGCATAGAGCACCGTACAGGTGCGGCCAGAATAATACGGAGCACGCGAGAGGTGGCCAAGCTGGCAGAAACTGCATCTAAGCGCCACCTATCAGCACAACAAAGACACCCCCGGCTATCCGCGCGCAGCGAGAGTGCCTGCCGCCGAGCCCCCCACTTTGCTGCAACCCTGCCGTTATCACTGTTCGAAAGATGTTGAGCTGGTTCGGGCAACACCGCCAGGTGCTGCCTTCATCCAGGCGAGCTCACTTCAGCCTCGGTGGCCGCGTGGACTGAAGGGCCGAGATAACACGTAATGCCAAAACGGCCGTCTTGCGCCCGTTTACAGCGCGCGCCGCTCCTCGATGCGAGAAACGGGGCAACGAAGCGCATGGCGCTGTCAGCACAGTATCAGTCGATCATAGAGCAAGGGATTGCATGCTATATGCTGTGATGTTGACAGGCCTGCGGAAAAAGTGGGTCCGTGTTACCGGCGCCATCTCGCCGCGTCCTAATTAAGATAGTTCCTGTCGCCGCTGCTAGGCAGCGCGCACAAGCATGTTTCCGCTGCTCAGCGACCGTTCCTGTGCTCCGTATTATTGTGGCCGCACCTGTACGTATTTGCTCGCGTAATTTGCGCACGTTTTTTCTTTAATTAGGGCTCCAAAAAGAGGGTGCGCAATTTACGCGCAAGCGAGTCATCCGAACACGTCCTAAAAAAAAAGGTTGGCACCCCTCGCTGGCAAACAAAAAGGTTGACTCGTCCGCCCCGCCCACGCTATGTAGCTCCCCGCGGGGTGGCATGACGGCACGTGCTTAGCTCAAAGCAATAAACGCGCAAAGATTCAATCGCGAAGTCAGCAGTGGGAGGAGATAACGGGCAATAAAACGGGGCCCTTGCGTGTGGCCTGGCTGACTAGCGGCAAACCGTATAGCAAACGGTACGGTAGAGTTTTGGATTTGGGGCGCGCGCAGCTGCTCGTCCGGGATAGCGACCGCCAGCGCGAGCAAGCTGGGTAAACGGCGCAGAGGCGTATACATGCTGGTGGTCTGGCTCAGCATAGTGCGCAAAATATGCGAGTATTTTTTTTTTTAATCCGGTTAAATGTTTGAACTTTTTGGGGTGCACAATCTAAGTGCGGGCGCAAATTACACGAGTAAATACTGTAAATGTCTGACTTTGTCAAAATAAAATTCTATTCAAACGGCCGCTCACAATTTAGAGTACATTATAACCTGTCATACTGAGTATTGAAAAGAATAGCTTTGTAATGTGAATGCGTCATGTACACCACCGACTTAGGCTCATGCTTGATGGCAGTCACTGTCAGTTTTTTCAAGAGTAATCAGGGCTTTGATTTAGCTTGATTGCTACTGAATCAACCAGAAATTACCTGCTTCCTAAAATCACATTTTTGTCTTTTGTGGTAAATGAACGATACGCACATTTTCAAAAAGAAGTCAGTTAAGTAACATCAGCAGTACATGTCCAGAGTGCAAATGCTAGTTCTTGTTCATGAATCTATATGATGTAGCTTCACAGATGGACATGTACTATTGGTCACTGATGTTCAAGAATAAGGGCTGCAGTTAGCAGTCTCCCAGAGCTTTCTTTAGCGTGCCTGCACTACTGTCCTTTATGGTACAGGGTGACTGAAGTATCGTATTTTGTAAAAATATGGAGTGCATGTTTTTCATACTATAGAAGCCGGAATAATCAAGAGAGTAATTAGTGTACCATACTTACAATTTTAGTTCTAGATATTCAACACAACTGAAGGTGATTTTGGCCTTTCAAACTAGTAGTGTCAAAAGGGGGTGATCATCCCACTGCATGCAGCAACAGAGTAAGCACTAGCATATAAGTTCTAGCATATAAGGGGATTCTTTACCATCCAACATTTTTAAGAGCAAAGATTTTGTGAAAGGACTAGAAAGCCATATTTTGCATACTTAACATATCCTGTTTTCCTTCCAGAAGAGTTATTTGTGATGCATTTTGCATTCATATGATACATGAGGTGTGTTGTTGCCATTTATTACCCAATGTTAGTTTTATCATATAGTTGTTCTTTTAAGAAATGTGTTGTTTCCCATGGGTTCTTCCTCGCATTGTATATGTTCTTCTTGTTGTATGCTACATTTGTATGCCCATCCTGCTTGGGCCAAAACATTGGCCTGCAGTATATGTAAATAAATAAAAAATATAAGTTTTGCAACCTGCAACAAATTCATGTTCTTAAATGATGAAAACACTTTTCCACATGCACTTGGTACATATGCATACAGAGGAAAACCTTATCATTCTACCAGCCGCAATTTGTACACTATATTAATCATTCTTTAGCTGTCATCATGCCTTAGTTGTGCACAGCTCAAATGCCCGTCTTATGTGCAGACTATGTTGGTTGGCTCGTGGTTTTGACAAGTATAAAACAGCATGTGCACACAAGTACCACATAGCGCACAACAAACAGAACAGAAAACTGTGCTATTTCTATACTGTTCCAGGCTATGCAGATAAGAGTCTAATACAACAATGCAACAATAGAAATAGTGTCAGCAGGGTACTCTCTTTGCATATATTACAGAAAGGAATAGATGAAGCAGAAGGGAGGGAAATGATTCACTTTTTCCACCAGCTGGGACAACTGTTACCAATTTTTCAAGTCACTTCCACGCAGTGCTCCAATTACTTTGCATTTACATTGCTTAAATATTATCAACTTTGCGATGCAGAAACAACTACCGAGAAATGAAAGCTTTCACACAATTGGGCAAGAATGGTCCACAAATATTTTTCTGTCTCAAAGCCCTCATTTACTGCCTTCCTATATGTTTTTACTCTCTCTGATCGAATAGTTCATGGTTGCCAAGTGATGTGATTCAGTTGTGCATTTCTTCTTCTTTCTAGTATATTTGTTGAATCCTTTTTATGTGTGTTCTCCTTCCATGCACGAGTGTTATCACTTTTGTTAAAAGATTTTGCTTGCTTCACGTAGCAAGCTATGTTTTGTAATATGTGTTGGGCTGTATCAAACCTTTTTAAGGCTCATAATTTGATTTTCCAATAAACTACAAATTTTGGACTTCACTAATGCATTTAATCAGCTGAATGCAAGAAACTGCAACTCGGCGAGGTGGTCGCAGGTCGACTCGGCATCTCGGTAAACGGTAAGTTGCGAGGTACAGTCTTTGTAAAAAGTTTAGAGCCCAGGGGGTTCACTTCCAAACTTTATAATGGGACTCCAGGAGCATTCATGTATGTCCTACCTATTGCGGGAGGCAGTAGCAGAAATCTTCTTATGTCCAGGAAATTTGGAGCGCTAGATATCCATTAAGAACGACAGAGTGTGGCTAAAAAGAAAACCCCCCTGGGCTCCAAACTTTTGACAAAGGCTGTACACTCAATCTTACAATGGCATGGCCTTACACTTCACCACCCTTAAGCGCAAATGTTTTAAACCTAACACTGCGCATCCTAAACCCGGCTATGTGTCCTTACGCTCGCACAACAGCACTCGATCGAGACAGCCGCGCGGATCGGTCGATCCACAGGGTCCATATCGGAGAAAACTTGCACGCAGTTGACATATCGCTCGCACAGCGTACAGTAAACAGATATGGTACGCTTCAGACTGCTTCGCGTATAGCTTTGCTGACGGTACCATTGGATGCGGCGCGGCTTTCTTGGCACTGCACGCTTCGGTGAGCACAGCGCGGCCCACGCATATCGATCGCCAACAATTGTGACCGTCATGCATAGGGGAATGTAGACGCAAAGGGTATACTTACAAGGACACTGTCTGGACGAGTTTGTATTTATTCGTGGTTAAAACAGCGCGGGAAAAATACACAAAAATGAAGGAACACGCAGAACACGTATACATACCCAAAACAAGCGCCGACTCCCAAATGGCTTTTTCTTCCCTCGCTGCTGTAACCAAATAAACCAGCGTGTCACCGTCGTCTATCGCTTTATGAGCCGTCGGCACTGTCAATTTCTCCTTGGAACAAGACTAGCAGCGTTGAGGGACGCAACCGCACAAAACGCCAAGCCGAAAAAGAATAGCGAAGCTGCAGCGCCAAGCCTTTTCAGAGAAAGCTGTCGCGGGCTTCCAAAACAACCGCTTTCGTCAAGACGGCATCCTGAATGAACTAAGAGCACATCAATGAAGACCGGCACCGACTACAGGCCTCTGGAACTTTGTGCCTCCCGCGGACCACAACGATTGAATAAAAATGCGAATTTCCAACTCTACTCGACCGGCTCTGCCGACATGGGTGATGCGTGAAGCAGACGACGCCGCTGCGCCCAACGCTGCTATTGGCTGCGCCGCTAGCCAAGGAATCCCAGTAGGCCTTGCAAAACCACGTGACTTCCTCCACGTACTTCCTACACGTTTTTTGTAACGCGGCTCGGATAGCGAGGGCCTCTCCTATGGTTTTCTTCCTCCATGTTCGGAGAAGACGCTGCGTTCGGCGTTAATCTGGGGGAGAGGGTACAGACGAGAAGTGCAAAAAAATAAACAAAATGCGCGGCTCTCTGATTGGCTACCGTTTGCAAACGTCATACGACCGGTGGCCTATCGCGAGGCCGTCGGGTTGGGGCCGCGGGAACCGGGCATGTTTTTGGCGTCCTCGTGTGGTCGGTAGCGTTACATCTAGCCTCTGTAGTAGCGTGGATGGCTTGTGCGGGTGTTGTTTTTTTTTCATGACCTCGCGCCTTTTTTTTTTCGTGTTGGTGAAGAAGACTCCAGTCTTGGGTTCATGGAAGCTGCTGCAGTCATACACCAAGTGCGCCTGATTACGGTAGGTGTACTGCATGTTTACTATGTTAGTTTACAGTTTCCTTTCGGTACGTGGTGTGTCAAACAAGCGTGGAGAGAGTCGTTCGAGCCGCCGTGGGGTGCACACAGTGGCGGCCGGCGTAGTACGTTTTTCGCCTCGGGCCCGTCGTGGATTCGTCTCGCGCTGTGCTCGCCCGCTAACCTGCACAAGGGTTACCATCACTGCAAACTCTCTTCTGTGCGTTCCTTGTGAGCCCGCTCTTTCCTAACGCGAGACGGCCTTGTATGCTTGTACACACAGGTGGAGGGAACACCCGAGCCCGTTTCGATGCGAGCCGATCGCGTGCTTGTGGCTGTTGTAAACAACGTGCTTTCGTGCGCTCTGCTTGAAGAGTATATGTGGTTTGACAGCTGTGCACTCCATAGTGCTCCTTGGGTGCGTATTCCGCGTATTCCTGCAGTACGTGCGTTCGCCTCTCCCTCCGTCTTTTCCGGGGACATCAGAGCACGCCTTTACGCGCTCGCTCTGCCGCGCCTATTTCATCTTTCCGGAACTGCCCTGCAGCCCTTCGGTGGGCTGAATACTCGCCCCGGATGCCCCGGATCCTCACGCTGCAGCCGTGCGAGGCGGCGGCGGTCGGCCCGCTGGTTGTTGTATATCTTCCTGCTGCAGTGGCCGCAGTTTGGCGTGATCACTCCGAGGTCCGGTGTGTGCCTGCAGCGAGCTGAGTAAGCTTCGTGCAAGCTGGCCCCGAATTTCTAGAACCAGCATTTTGCTAGAAATAATAATAGTGATCCTTTTATTTATGTCATATAAAGCTAGGACACTGGAGGCCGGAAGTAAAAGCTGTCATGCAAGAGAGCTTCACAGAGCCGCAGGCCCCCATCACACTAAACAGCATCACACCGGCATTTTTTTTTGCTTACAAGAGAAGAGGAATAAAGTACAATACATGTTCACAATTGGAAATTCTCTTTCCTAAAGTAAATGTAACAGACATGAATATGGCGGAATTGTGGAAGAGGAGGCAATTACCAAATTACAGTTTTTCTGATGCAGTAGAAAACCAGGAAGAGGTGCACAGTGACGGAGCAGTCGACCAAAGGAACAATCACAAATGCAGTTTCAGTTATCCGGCAGAAATAATAACAATACATATACAGTGATTGGGAGGTAAGAATAAAAGAAAAATGAATAAAACGCACATTGTCATTTCAAACAAGTGACGAGAGGACGGAAGCTAACCAGACACACAATTGGGAAATATCGGACTAGACAAACATGGAGGGCTGAAAAGGAAATTAAACAGCCTACAATGTTTTAAAATGCTGCTGAAGTGCTAAAAATACGTCATATCTACAAGGTGCACTTGTTCTAGATGGAATCTGTTTAGTAACCTGGGCAAGTTGTCCTGTCGTGCCTTTGAAGCATAGGTTGTTTTGTAAGTTCTTACTTTCGAGGGCTCAGTGTTACCTGTCTGGCGGGCTGTAGTGTTTTCCTGCAAGTTGGCTAATTGTTTTAAAAATGAGCTCTTATTTATTTTTTCGTTTTTAAATTATTTGCATGAAATGTAGTCGGAACAATTTGGTAACTGGGATAACACTGTATTTGTCAAAAAGGGGCTGTATTTGAAAATAAAAATGCAAACATTCTGTTATTCTGAGAAATCCTTTCCACAACTTGCGAAGCCTTAGAAAATTTCCATGTGGTGTGGTAGACCAGATTAAATGGGAATAGTTCAGACTGGAGGAAACCAATGAGTTATAAATTAACATGATAAATTTGGGGGCAAGTATGTGACGATTTCGGTATATTAACCCAATACATGTTCGAAAGCAAGAAGGTCAGGCTAGACCACGCCCAGAGCCTTGCTTGCCGTATGCGTTGTCTGAGTTAGTCTCGAAATTACACAAAAAAAAGTTTTAACTCAGTACTATTAAGTGCCAGTAATTTTGTTCTCATGCAGGCTCAGGTGTGGACGACATGCACCTAGTCGCCCTTGCAGCCGACAGAGAGGAGTGCATCTGCAGAACCACGCAGTCTGGACAAGGCAGTGGGACTCCTTCTTGGAGCCTTTCTTGTTTTCAAGACCTGTTATCCAGCCGGCTGCCCTCTCACTACGGAATGTTTGCACAGGTAAATGAGTATGAAATAATGGGAAGGACCATTTTGATAAAGGTTGGAATTTTAGGACCAGTAAAAAATTTATTCAAATAGTATGCCTTACTGAAAATCAAGTACTTTTTCTACGTACAAAAAAAGATAACCTGACCTCTGGACAACTTCCTTGGTTATGTGGGTTTGTATAGGGTTCGTCAGTACAAAGTACAGGACTGAAATTTTTCCTTTCAGTGATTTCTGGTTTATGCAGTTGTCAGTAATCTGATAACTTGGCAGCTAGTAGCAATATTGATATCATGCATCATCACTTACGATGTGTACTAAATTTATTACATTTCAGTTCGTGTTCCAGAGAAAAACAGTGGATACTGACACACAAGTTGATGACAAGGTACACACACACTACTGCCAGACTTACAGCTGATTTATTTCTGCACGCTCACATGCAGTTCAAAAAATCAAGTCCAGTCATCATTTCATTCTCGATAAAAAGCACCGCTCTTTCTCTGTGATAAGGAAAGACATGTTCCTTATCCAGGACAGCTCATTTTTTTAAAATAATTTTTAGAAGTGCCTCAAGCAGTTCTTGTTTGTTCCTGGACTTTCTCCTGCTAGTAATGCTCGTGTAGTGAAACAGAGGTGGGCATTTGCTATAGTCCTGCACTTGCAAAGCAAGGCTACTACCTGTGCCTGCTTGCAACTTGTTGCCGTGTCTTCTGAGGCGTTCATTCAGGCATTGCCCAGTCTGACTGATGTATTGTTTCCCATTGGACATGGGGATTGAATACACATCCCACATTGCACACGTGAACTTCATTTGGTGGTTGTTCTTGCAGGCTTGTTCTCTTGCAGAGTCGGAGATGCATGTACAAAGACCAGATAGCTTGCAGGTGGCATAAAACACCAAGTTGATACCAAAATTTCCTGACACTGTTTTCAACGCCTGGAAATTGTTAATAGCACACACGAAAACAGCGCAAACTTCCCAAAGGACGCAGAACGAGGAGACGAGACACAGACGCTGAATAACAACTGAAATTTTATTGCTCTGACACATCCGTAAATATACTCAAGTTATTTTTATAGAAGTATGGGATAAGAATCATTGATCGCGTACTTCCATAAAATTTTCCATAGGCTGGAAAACAGTGTTAGAAAATTTGGTGCTAACGTGGTGTTTTGCAAAGACCAATGCAAAGACCAGACAGCCCCTCATGAGGTGTCTGGTCTTTGCGGCCGCATCTCTGGCTCTGAAAGAGAACATGCCCGCAAGACGAATCACGAAACGAAGTTCTCAAAGTGTTCGGCGAGGTTTGAATATCAAATGCTGATGTGCTGTGGGAAAGTAGACATCGGGCAAACTGGGCTATGCTTGAATGAACGCCGCAGGAAACACATTGCGTGACGGCAGAGGGAGCAACCTTGTGTTGCATTTCAGTACTGTAGGAAATGTTTGCCCTTGTTTCACCGCACGAGCATTACTAGCAGGGGGAAGTGCATGCACGAGCGAGAACTGCTTGAAGCAATGAGCGGTCCTCCATAAGCGAGCTATCTATCCTCAGCACAGGGAAAGAGTGGCGCTTTTTACCGGGGATGGAAAGATGAGCGCATTTGATTTTTCATTCGCATGTGTGCTTGTTGGAAAAAATGGCTTGATGTACGCGGATGAGCCAAAAATAAATCATTCATCAGTCCAGCAAAAGTGTGTGTGACTTGTTCTGGTCCTGTGTCTCGGTTTTCTCAGGGTTTTTTTTTTGCTAGAACTTGAATAAATAGCTTGCTCAGCAATTCAAATTTTAGTTGATATGCTTCATGGATTTTTCAATCCTGAACATTTGTGAACATTTATTATTCATGCTAGTGCTTTTATCAAACCCGGTGCCTTTTATTCTCTTTGCAGATCCAAAGGCACCGAATTTCGGAACTCTAGGCAATGTGAGAGATAGTTAGATATGGTTCAATAAGTACTTTCTTCTGGGCGAGTTGGTTCATAATTTCCAAAGGTGGTGCGCTCTGTCCTGTTGTACCGTCTCCTTCTTCTTCTTCTTCTACTGTTTGCGCAAGTCTTTTACCTTTGGAAATTAGATATGGTGTTAATTGAAAAGATTTTCAAGCCATGCTACCATTAAATATTGCACAGTGCTCTGAAGCACTGCAAATATCTGCAAAGCTGTGGTTATAACAGTGTACTGCAGGAAACACCGGGTGTAGTTATTTATGTAAATTCAAAATATTTTTGTCAACTGTGCAGCTCGCTCGGACTTGAAGAAAGTAGAGCGCAAATCTATCAGTACATGTGTTGTACACCGTGTGATGGTCACAAGTTCTTTCCTCCTGAGTGACGCATGGATCTGCCGGAGTTGTCCAGTTGAATGAGGTGCTTCTAATGCCTTCCACTTCCACACCTGGTGGCTTAAGACTGCCTAAGTTGGTTTATGTGCCTTTGCCTCCTGATCAAAGCTTTGCCTCAAGGAAATCTGATGTGTACCTCCCTCGAGGCAGCCATACCATATCTGAAGTTTTAGAAAATAACAACTTTAAGCCTTTTTTGTCTTCTAACCTGAGGATCAGGCAAGATAAGTCAATTGACAAAGTACAGTGACTACATATCTTTCAAGTGATAAATGTAGAGGTAACCTCGTGGATATAGCCTGAAAGAATGATGGAATAAGGGAACAAGACAGTATACGTTTTGAACTGACATATTGTCAAATTTTTCCGCAAGCTGCGATATAGTGCAGCGGTGAGCTGTCGTCGCAGCTTGACAAAGCCCATGGCTTGCACGCCACGTAGCAAGAGGCATTTTAAAATTCCTTATGCCGAGCAAGACACTTAAAATGCAACACATTTCGCAAATGAAAGTTTTACATATGTGTTGTCTCTCTTTTATAGAAAAGTGAATTATGTTTTTGTTTCACTATGAAGTATGTAATTATGGCAACAAAATTGTTCCTTGCCATTTTTTGGCTTCGTGTGGCCCTTTTCTGATGCCTTCATGCTGTGCAATTTTGCACATATTCTTCAATTACCATCCTTGTATCTTATCTGGCTCTACATTATGTTCTGTTTTTCAGATGCCAGGGTCCATGGATGTTCTTGGGAGGAAGCACCTAAGGCAACAGAGGGAGTTAGCAAGTTTAACGCTTTTTTTTTGTATTTCGGCAACTAGCAAAGCACTTATGAGCAATAAATGCCTCGAAAAGATATTTTTTGTAGCGGCTTTCATCAGATATTGCATAATCCAAACAAATTTGACTTCAGAATTGTAACAAAAGATAGAAGCAAGCTTGTAGACTTCCAGTATTCTGGAAACCCTTGATCAGGAAGCCAGAGAAAATCCAAACGAAAGACAGAAACTACAGTTGAGATCATTTCCAGAACAACGAATACCAGCTTCTTAGGCTTTTAGTAACATACACAAGTATGGACCGTAAATATACAGAATTATAGATGGACTGCACAGAAAATACACTAGGCTGTCTTATTAACCTATATGTGTTTCAGATTGACAAAGTAAACTGGAAGGATAGTCAGATTTCTGCTTTTGTGTTTTGATGTGTATAATAATTTGTAATACATTACAATAAATGGATCACAGCATGGTATCCAGCTACAACAGCTAAATAATTCAATTATTACTGTTTTCGTGTCATCAGCCAATTGATGGATTGAGATAGCTTAGGAGCATTTTCCTGTGTTCCAGAGGCGGGTTCTGCAGCATCTGGTTGGCGATGCCGTCGGGAACTGATGCACATCTACTCCGCAGGCCGCTGAGCACTGTCTGAAGCTCTCGGAAAGTAAACGGGGCATACATAACAGATGCCAACGCAGCAGGTAGAGTAGAGGAGTGAAGTCCTGAACTTGCACGCACAGACGCATCATCAAATTCCTCTCCCAAGCGTGCAACAGGTTTCTGCTTGCGAGTTGCGAGCGCTTCGAAAGGCTTTGTAGGGCGAGAGACGCCATCAAAACTGCCAATAAGTCTCCATATTTTCATCATCGGTGAAAAAACACTCATGATAAGGATTCTCATTGCTACCTGTAGAGCTCGTTTGTATATCGTCGAGTGACAGAGTTAATCCTAATCCCTGTGAGCTTCACTTTTTCTTCGTTTGCTTCAGTGTGTGCGTGTCGGCCGTAACATTCCGCGATATGTTAGATGCCATGTTTTGTAATTTCTGAAGGTGGGATTTTGATGTTTTGTTTTGTTGGATTTGCTACATGTGCATTTTTTCAAGTACTTGTTCCTACCCATTTTTTTTCCATTGTTCTTATTAACTTGTACCTGGCTTCTTATCTTGTTTATTTCTGTTTTCAGCCGTTTATATTTTGGGTTGTGTATTTGTTAAGTTTTCTTTGATGAATCCCCACCCTATGTAATGCCCCCTCTGGGCCTTTAGAATATTGTAATAAATAAATAATGAGAATGTCGTCTTCAAAGCTTTGTTGTCCTTTTTGCGTATCAGTTGTCGTTCCGCTCTTCGACGCGCTGCGCAAAGGTTCCGGAGTTTTAAACCCGGAGTTGGGAAATGATCAAACAACTTGACCGCCGTGGTTTTTGCCATTTTACTAGAAATCATTTTGTCTATAACATCACCAGAAGCACTTTCTAGATGTTCCCTGTATTTGTCTCAATTAATAACTTGACTGATTTTAGAACCACTCATTCGGAAGTCTGCAGTGAACACAAGGATTGGATTATGGTCACTTCCGATGTGGTCAGGTGCCGTGGACCACATCACACAGACGTCAGGTGAATGCAGAGTTAGGTCCACAGCTGCGCCTTAGGCTGGGGGTCGAAAGAAAGTGTGACTTCCGTCATTGGCCACACGCAGCTAGGACCAAACTCTCGAAAATTTCTACAAGTTTGCGTCCTCGGAAATCTGTTCCTATCACCCCAGACAGCAATGAAGTCACCACAGGTAATTCTTGGCGCTGGGCTGCGATCACAAAGCTGCTGTAGAAGCAAATCCAATGATTCCTTTCTCCGCGGAGACACATACACTGCTGCAACAGAGATTTCTGGAGCCGAGGCGTATCCTCACAGCCGCTACTGCAATATTCTCAGTGCAAAGATCAGTCAAAGCCACATGAGGAAGCTCTCGGCATATGTAAAGCGCGGCACTTCCTGCAGGAAGACCTGATGCTGCAATTTTTATGGGTGAGTCAAAAATCTCCCTCTTGCCTGGTCAGCCTCCGAGAGCGCCAAAATGGGAACATGTGTGTGTTTCAAAAACAATTTCAGCTCTGCTAAACAACCTATAATCCCAGCGCAGTTCCGCTGCATAATAAACTGCTCTTTTGGTGGTTTTAGTAGCATGCGGATGAATACCAGCCATATTAGTGGCTAAAGTTCGCTGCGAAGGTGACAATCATGGGCTTAAAGGAAAACAACTGGAGAAAGTTCTTCAGGGTGCCAGGCTGCATCGCCGGGACATGTGACCACAGGGCTTGATACAAACTACTTCGACAAAAGATGCAGGCTGAGACGCGCTCATGGCCACTGCAGCTGTTTTCCTCGCATCTTTTGAGGCAAAGGAATGACCTCCAAGTCGTAGAGAAAGATAGGCCCGTAGCGGCACTGGTCTCAAGGAAGCGTTGCGTCAATCCTTTAATCTGGGGAAATAGAGGGCACACAAAGGCACATTTACGGCGGTGCATCGCGTACATGGATTGCGCGAGCGGGCGAGCGAAGGCACAGGAAGCCGCGCGTCGGCACTGAAATTGGTTAGACGGAAAGTAGACTGTAGGGGGGCCCCTCCCTTACGGCGCGGTTCCTCGGGTGTCCACCCAGATATGGGAGACAACTCCGTGATTTCTTTTCCTCAAAAACCAATTTTCATTTCACTTGCAATAGGCTGCAGCCGTCGTTCACTGGCGTTGGAGTTGACAACATCGTAGACTCCATTGATTTCGATGAAAGGAAAGGGTCATAACTCTCCCTGGGTCAGTGGACACCTCAATGTCGCTTTGAGTTATGTGGCTTTGAATTCCACCTGCAAAGAACAGTGTTTCGCGCAATATTCGGTATTCATCAAGGTAACGTTTGCCAATTTTGTTGGGGAAGCAACACTACGGTAGGTGTGAGTGATTTCGCGGAGCCCCGGAGAGCCCCAACTGCGCATGCGCTAGGAGCGAGTGACGTCGCTGCGCCAGCAGTGCATTCTCCATGAGGAGTGACGTCACACAGCTGCGGCGCTGGGGCCACCGCCGACTCCTCAGCTACGCGGGTGACTCAGAGCTGCCGCCGCTGGCTATGAGAATATCGGGAAATTGACTATCGATAGTATCGATAGTTTCTTTAAAGGCCCCCTGCCCACCCGCGGCCAGCAGACACTCTCTACCTCACTTTGAGCGAGCCTCCTCTCCTTCCATTCCCTCCTCGAAATTTTTCTCTCCCGCTCCTCGTCGAGTAGGCTCGGCAGGGCAAAATCACCCCTTCCTTCTCCGGTGTAAGCCGGAGGCGTGGTGTCTGTGGAGTGCGTCACAGGGCGACGTCATGGCCCCGCCTTCAATAGAATTCTTTTCTTGGTTTTTGCATTTTCTCCGCACACTGAACGATCGAGAGGCGCGATCGGCTCGACCACCTAGACTTGTTAGCGAGCGCATCCTTTCATACATCTGTTTGTCATTCCCAGTTAACGAGCCACCTTTTCATTTTCTTTTAGGCCTCCCCACCGTTTCACGAGCGGAGGGGTGGAAGTCGGTTGTGTTCGAAACACACGGCGAAGCGCGGACCCGGCAACCGCCCGTTTGCTTTTCTCCATGCGTGTTTGTGTTCTGTGTGTTTGTGTCTTTTCTCCGCTCCAAAGCATATGTCATTCATTGGAGTCAAGGCGTACGCAAGATGCACGAAAGATAAGCGGTATGTGTGCGGAGCGGTAAAGTGGGCGAGCGAGGGAAAGGCTCTGCTGCACTACTAATTAAAACCTTGTTTTGGGGGGCTCGCATAGAAGAAAAGAAACTGAGAAGGGAGCGCGCACGCAGAGCGTCTCGTGACGGGATCACGGCGGGGGGGGGGGGGGGGGGGGGGCGGGGGGGGAAGGGGGGGGCGAGCCAACTCCCTCAGTTTTACTGTTTTTTTACTTTTTATGGCTAGGGTTCAAGGCTGTCGCCGCACGCTCCCTCCGCAGTTTTTTTTTTTTGTTCCTTCATGCGGGTTTGTAGGCATGAGCCAGAACAGAAGGCGCTGCGGAAAGCGTTGTGCAGACGACGCGACGCCAAGGCTACGCCCAACCTTCTCCCGTCAGTCAGAACGATGCACCAATGGAGTGCCTTTAGCGAAAGTAGCCCCCCTTGACGTCAGCGGGGTGCAGAGTAGTGGGCCGGGCCCGTTTTTGAAGGAAGGTAAGAATGAACGGGCTTTGATTTGAATTTTCGCAGCTTTTCGGGGCGCGCATGGCTCTAGTATTTTGCAGAGGTTATCTTCGATGCCTCATCTATGCAGTGGGCTTGTTTTTCAAAAATGTCCGGACCCTGGTCAGTGGCCCTTTAAAGGGACACTGAGGAGAAATTGAAGTTGGCTTGTATCGACAGAATACCAGCTCCTGATTACAAAAACGCCACTCATACTGGCAAGAAAGCTCTTGTAACGTAGAAAAGAGCAAGAACCAAAATACAGGTATCGCCGCCACAGGCCAAACTCGCAAGCACAAGCGTGATGACGTCATAGGACATAGCAGTGTTGCTAGAACCAATGGTTCTATCAACTCTAGGACCCGAGAAGCCACAAATTCCTGAGGCGCAGCCAATGCATGCGCAAATGTCCTTGACGTCGCCAGATGGCGCCACGTGCCCGGCAGCTACGCGCGCTCTTGAAGCATCGGGACCAATCAGCGCCTGTTTTCCGGCGGTAGGCGGGCTCCCGGTATTCCGCTAGCGGTAACAAGGTACACGGTATGCTAAAGGTGTCTATTTGCGAGAACTTCGTTGACGACTTCGAGAACGAGGTCCATCGTAACGCTGGCAAAACGCCAGTGCAAACGTAATCGAAGTGACTGTAGCGACGGCCGCAATAGCCGATAGATGCCTTCAACGTGCGGCCGGCGGTAGCTTTCTTCTGACTACTATTAGGCCGCACTGCTGGCTCCCAGAAATCACGGAGTCTGCGGTACGACATGCGCACGTCATGTTTCACGTCACTTAGTCCTGTGTCGTCATAGGAGAATCCCAAGTTTGAATCAGAGCGGCGGGAAAAACTTTTTCAACTTCGAATCCAAATTTCTTAGAAATAAATGCATCTTTCGCTGCCGGCCAAGTGGCAACAAAGCCATGACATGCCGAACTATCGGATTTTACTATAAAAAAAATATTAATAGTGCTCTCCTCAGTGTCCCTTTAAACTATCACTCGGTACGCGCATGCGCAGCTATGGCAAATTTTGGCTCCAACGGCTCATGCGAAACGCGGCTTTGGTGCGGCTGGTGAAGTTTTTCGCTTCAAAAAAATTAACTGCGGTTTAACTGCTGCTGAACCTGCTTAGAGAGCGAAAGCTGTCGTATATCACGAAACTAGACGCTGCATGGCGTAGGTAACGCTGAGTGTGTATACCAGTCGAGAGAGGTCGCTCCCGCTGTGAACGCTGCGGCCTATTGCTGTAGTGCCGCGTGTCGGACACAACGTTGTCAGCGCGAACGCATGCAGCGCAAATCTCTCACCCCACCGCCGCGCACCTCAAAGCGCTATTGAGGCGTCCCCTGAGCAAGGGGGAGAGCTATCCTTACCTCAAAATCATCGGTGTCCACAACGTTGTCGACGACAACGCCAATCAACTCAATGAACGCCGTCGGTTACATGGCTTGCACGTGACGTCACATCCGTCTGGGCCGACGCGTCGGATCCATGCTGGAGCACCGCGCGCGCCGCCGCCGCTGCTACCCTTGCGTTGGCTGATCGTGTAGTGCTCCTGTTTGTCGTTGCGTTTTTATGCGAATGTAACCGCTTCTTGTGAGAAATGCCGCCTGTATACAGTAAGCCTGCGTTCAACGAGTCATATTACGCGGGTCTGATCGGGTCGGCGCGTGAGCGATACGAAGAAAAGATAGAACTCTGCGACGATGTGGACCCGTACACGTTGCGACCCGGTGCGGATACGACGATGGACGTCAGCGCTTTCCCCGAGGTTTCGCACGGAGACATTGTGAACTATTTGGTGTTTTCTTCAAGTTTCGTCACTCTGCAAGAGATGAAAGCGTACAAATCACTTGAAGCCCACAACTACTTCACGAGCGGCTGGGTGAAAACTCTGTCGGCGAAGCGGCTGAAGGGAGAAAAGGTGCTGCTACTGGGAGAGGTAAGCTGAAGCCTTCGTTTTTGGTGTCGCGTTTTGTGCACAGCATTCAGAGGCATTTCCTGATTAGCCGATGGTGTGTACAAGAGACGCGCGACATTGTAGCGCCTTGCAGAGAAATCAACTGAACCATTTTAAGATTAAAAGAATCGCGCAAGCACTGTTCATGTGTAACGCCTCAGGTCCCATGATCTTCAAAAACAAGAAAGACAGACGTTGGCGAGAGTGATTTATGGCTGAACGAATGCACAGTATGTGTGCTTGCCATGCTTTTTGTTTGCGTACCTCTGCATTGTGTGCCTCAGGTTCCCAAAAACAAGAAAGACAGACGTTGGAGCGAGTGCTTTATGGCTGAACAAATGCACAGTTGTATGCTTGTCATGCTTTTTGTTCGCATACCTCTGCATTGTGTGCAGTATGTGCATTTTGATCTCACCATTTTAATTTTTCCTCGATTTTCTTTGTAGGTGAACCACTCACAACGGCTCGGAGAGCATCCACTGAAGGTGTGGATTCTGTGCAAGGAAAATGGATCCGTGCTGACTGCACATTGTACCTGTATGGCCGGTGTGGGAGAAGCTTGTTCCCATGTCGGTGCCTGTTTGTTTGCTGTCGACACAGGTGTAAGGATGAGGAAATCAGTTACTTGCACTCAGAAAGATAACATATGGCTCCCTACCTATGTGGAAAAAGTCCAGTTTAAAAGGTTGAGAGAGATAGATTTCACATCCGCCAAAGGGAAAAAACGACAGCTTGACGACAGGATTGAGAGCACCCCCACTAGCAAAGTAGCAAGACAGAGACTGGATGTGCCACCAGCCTCACCAGCAGAGGTGGAACGCTTGTGCAGCGTCTTCAAAAAAAGTGGTGTTGTGCCTGCAATTTTTTCTGTGCTGCCCAGCCATTCTGCTGCCTTCAAAAAACCAGTGCCCACACAGCCAGCACACCTTCGGAATTTGTACATGAAAGACGCTTTATCCGAAGGACTTGACGCGCTTGTTAACAAGGCTAACGAATTTCTGAGCAAGTTTGATATCACTGATGAAACAGTGAAACTCATCGAAAGTAAAACAAAAAACCAGAGCAATTCCCCAGACTGGTATCTATACCGAGCCGGTAGAGTAACTGCGTCAGTTATGAAAAATGTGTGCCGAACAGCTCTAGGTAATCCTAGTATATCCTTAGTGAAATCAATATGCTATCCTGAAAAAAAATCACTGAAGATTCCAGCCATTGTATGGGGTTTAGAGCATGAACAGGATGCTCTGAAGGCTTATGAAGATTACTACAAGCAGAAGCACGACAACTTCAACTGTTCCAAGTCAGGTCTCCATCTCAGTGCCTCCTATCCATTCGCTGGAGCGACACCAGACGCACTGATCTCGTGCTCATGCTGTGGTAGAGGCGTAGCCGAGGTTAAGTGCCCTTACTTGCTGCGGAATGCCACCTCATTCACTGAAGCCAGGTCCTGTTTGACCAGCATCAATGGTACTCTGCAGCTTTCAAAGCAACATGAGTACTACTACCAAGTTCAAGCCCAGATGGCTATATGCAAGGTAGAATATTGCGACTTCATTGTGTGGGCTCCAAACCTTTTCCATGTACAAAGGATTAGGAGAGACGATGAGTTCTGCAGTCAAATTTTTGCAACTGCGAAGGAATTTTTCATCAGAGTTATTCTTCGTGAACTGTTCACAAAGTTTTACACACGGCAACAGACAGTCCCAGAGAATTCATTGCCATCCGCAGATGTTTACTGTTTCTGCCAAGGACCGGAGACAGGACGCATGATTGCATGCGACAACCTGACATGTAAATTTAAATGGTTTCATTTTTCGTGTGTAGGAATCACACGGGCGCCGAAGTCTAAGAAGTGGCATTGTCCACAATGCAAGCAAAATAAAGAGAATTAGTTCGCTTGGCATTAGTGTTTCATTCTGCTGAACTATTCACTTTAGTAAGTAAATAAAGAATGCACAAACTCTGCAATAAATAAATTTTATTTTCAGAACCATTCTATCTGTAGAACAAATAGTAAGGCAGTTGTGATATTGCAGCACTACATAGTAGCCAGATTTTTTATATTTAGCATCAAGAGACATTAGTGAAGCTCTGATGTAGGTGAAGGCACTTCACTGTCAGCTTCCTTCAGCTCTGCTACAATTGACGGACACAAGTTAGACAAAGCACAGCAGACACTGACTATTTTATCTAGTGGCGGTGCATCATCATCCTCTCGACGGGCAACATACTCTATGGGAAGAGTGCCTTTGAGGATGGTGAACTTGTTTCTGATTAGACCAATAACACGTTCAACATGTATTCTCACGTTAGCAAGCTTTCTGGTGCTCAAAACTTCTTCTGCGGACAGCTGTTTTTTTCCTTTCGTGTACGCAGGTACATGCAGCCGTGCACAATAGAAGCCAACACTCTCAGAGATGTTGAATCCCCGGTCGGCAAGCACAACATCATCAGGGCGCAGGTTATCTAAAATGCCGCTATGCTCTGTGATGTGGTTATCGCTGCAGCGCCCACCCCAACCCTCAGATATAAAGGTGACGACACCTTGAGGAGCAATGCCAATCAGGAACTTCGCTGTGTTACTGTGCTTATATTGTGACCATGTCTCGCTTCGTGCTGAATACGATGATGGCCGCTCTATTTTTATTTCAAAGCAGTCTATTACGACTGCCACATTAGCACCAAATGAATCAAAAAAAGCCTGTGGCATTGTCTCCTGCAGTGAGACTCGCTCTGGCCATGATACAAAAGACTTGAGCCTACAGTCTGCAACATGCAGCCACTTATCAAAAATTCGACACACTGTGGCCTCTGAAATTCCAAATCTGAAGCCAAGATCAGTGTTTTGAAAATTCAGTTTCAGCTTCATTAAAAAAAGAATAAACTCCTGGAACTTGGTTAAGCTGTTTTTGACACCGTGTGGGACATAGCACTGCAAGATTTCAAATATCCCATACAGAATGTCAAAGTTTGCCATCCCAGTGTAGTAGACGACCCTTGCATTGCTCTTGCTGAATGCGGCTTCCGTCCATTGTAGTTTGTCCATCTCAGTACGCAGTGCATACAAGTTGTCATTAAGTGTAGTGCACTGTTCTTCTAAGACTGCAATGTCTCTCATTGTCAAATCTGCCTGTACAGCAACTCCTGAAATTAACAAAGCAAACATGAGTGATGAAATCAGTGGCTCACCAGCATGCAGACATATCATAACAGTAATGTAAACAAACAGAACAAAGATCTAGAATGAACGAAATCTACCTTCCAGACTTAAAACAAAGTCAAAGGAGACCCTGACCTGATTCATTTTCGACAGCGTTGACTTCAGATTCAGCTCGCGGTAGTGACAGGTTGTTCTCGGCATATGTGCTGTCGTCGTCATCGCCGTCGCAGCGGTTGCCGGATGGCGTGGTGGCGACTCCGGATGCTCCTGCAGGTGCTGTGGTCTCCTTGTCAACCTGGGCTGTTTGCTTGAACCGGCGCTTTGCAGCCCGTTCGTAACGCGCAGTGCTCTCGTGATTAGAGCTGTATCCCAGCAAAAGAGTTGGGGCCCAATCCGGGTTGGTTTCGTCCCAGAGCTTGGAGGGTCTCCCTACAAATGCAAGCAAACGTTATTCTAGCGCAGTGTCAAGTGCGCCTTATGTAATAATAGCGAAGGCTTACCTGTAACAAAGTGGGCGCCGCATACTCGGATGTTTGGGAGATCGACCCTTAGATCGGAGCGCTTGATACGCGCAAGCCACAGGCTGCGCCGCTTCACGCTGAGTGCTCTCGTTCGCTCGCATTGGCCCTCGACGACCTTCGGAAGGCGAAAAAGGTTCGTGTTGGCCGACTCCTTCCTCGAACTGCTTTTACTGCGGTTGCTGCAGCCAACAACAGCGCAGATAGCCATTTCAAAACAGTGTGCTCACACGACTGCAATGGCAATGGTGCTCCGCTGGTCCGCGGTGCGGTGCTCCACGATACCGGCAAACAAAATCGCGTTTGCGGAAGTGACGTCAGTGCAAGCCATGTTCTCAAGATTGCCGATGCCAACGTATGCAGCGCGCATCTGTTTTCGAAACTCACACACTTGGTGGACACCCGAACCGCGCCCCAAGGGAAGGGATAAAAGAGGCAGTGAAAGAAGAAAGAGAGAATAGAGGTGCTGTAGTGGAGGCCTCCGGAATAATTTCGACCACCTGCGTTATCTTTAACGTGCACTGGCACCGCACAGCAGACGGTCGCCTTTTGCGTTTCGCCTCCATCGAAACGGGGCCGCCCAGGTCGGGTTAGAACCCGGGTACGCTGGCTCAGTAAACAAGCGGCTTAACCACTGAGCCGCCTCGGAGGGTTGTTGATCACTTTTTCTGACGGCGCAGAGTATACGTGTCCCCCTTGAGTCTCCTTTCCGTCTAGCCAATTTCTGTGCCGACGCGCGGATTCCTGTGCCTTCGTTCGCCCGCTTGCGCGATCCATGTGCATTTGTGTGCCCTCTATTTCCCCAGATTAAAGGATTGGCGCAACGGGTCCTTGGGACCAGTGCCGCCACGGGCCTATCTTCGAGGGAGCGGCGAGAAACGAAAAGATGAGGCTCGAAACGCAGCCAGAACGGCGCAGCTACACGTGTCCTCTTCAAGCAAGTGCTGGAAGCGCACCGGGTTTTGATTTGATTCTGCTGCAGCGATATGTGTCATGGTCTTTGAGGAAGTGACTGTGTTCCGGGGAAAAAAAAAAGATGTTTCAGAACCGGATAAAATGACGGCGTGCAGTTGAGCGTGCGCACTGTAATAACTAGGCGTCACATTGACGGTGAAATTGACAAATTGATTTTTGTCTGGGTCGGCTTCGACCCAGGGTTTGTCGGTCCTGCTTTTGTCAATTTTGACGGTGCCTCAGCGTCATTCGGAGAAGACGCTGCCTTCGGCGTGAATCAGAGGGTGGGGGTAGAGTATGGAGAAGTGCAGTGCAAAAAAATAAACAAAATGCGCGGCCCTCTGATTGGCTGCCGTTTTCAAACGTGTACGACCGATGACCTATCATGAGGCCGTAGCGTTTGGCGCCGCGCGAACGTCGCATGCGAAGTGTTTTTTGGCCTCCTCGTGTGGTCTGTAGCGTGGTTGGTTTGTGCGGGTGCTGTTTTTTTAGTGTTCTCGCGCCATTTTTTAAAGGCGAAAGCCTTTTTATGGCTCCTAATCGCGGTAAAGGTCACGTCCGGTGTAACGCTGTCTTCCACAGCGACTACTAAGGATAGGAGAAAACGAATCTGAATTTGCCGCGCTTGAGTTCACTTCCCGACAGAATAGAGAACGTGGTGAGAGGAAGCGGTGACGTCACGCTGCGCATGCGCAGCCCGTCGGCAGTTGTTGCTTGGCGGCGGATCACACTGCTTCGACATCATTCCGTATGATATGACGTCATCAACCAGTTTACCTCGTTTTTGAGCAATTGTTGCCCAAATTATAGATGTTTCGGGGACCTTTAGTACTAATTACGCTTGATTACACATTTTTCAATCTAATTTGACACAAATCCGGCGTTTTTCCTCCCGTTCTGTGATAATTTTCACTATGCTGTGAACACTTCCGTTGGATGTCACGTCACACCGTTCCCGTCGCTATATCGACGTCTGCGGTATACCGACCGATTCCATTGTTTTCTTTGTTTTTTCGCTATAATTGGGTTTAAATTGGTAACTGTTCACTCTACAGTCATCAAACTTGGCGTCGGGGTTACATTTTGTGCCCTCTATCTGAGGCTACCATTCGTTTTCTTCTTTCAGCGGCGCTCGTCGATGAGTCGCCCCAGGCGCTGGATTTAACGCCGTACGGACAGACCGGAGAATCAGCCTTTAAAGCCGTTCGCTATAATATAGAGTTGCTTTTGTCAGTGCCTTAGTCTGTGAATTTAGCTGTTAGCCAATGAAGCTGGAAAGCAAACACAACTAAGCGTGCTATGGATTTCCTGGCCAATTAGAACTGCGGCGTCTGCTTTGTTCACTTCACGAACACCCTATTTCTATCCACTGCGCGTAAGCATGCCTTACAAAGGTGTTGCCTAAATTCTCACCATGCCGCCCTCGGAGGACCCGGCCGTCCAGACCATCGCCACCGGCCGAGCTGCCAGTATTGTGGACCTCAGGAACATAAACACTTGAGTGCAGTGCGGTGTTACGGGAACCCAGGGGTGTGCCCCGAATTCCTAGAGATAAAGTTTATCTCTGTCTGTCTCCTCAATTCTCACGCGCGAGCCACACGCACACTGGTGGTAGCAGTTGCCCCGCGCTCGTAGCGTCCACCCTGTTGGAGAAACGGTTGGCTGGAGTACGCTTTTAGCTGAAAGCTGTTAGCCTCCGAGCCCGCCAAAACCGACTATTTGCGTAAATCCTCCGAGAGTGTCACGAAAGGAAAGGCGAATAACCGGCTCCGTTGGTCAGTGGACACATCTGTCGCGCTTTGAGATAGAGAAAAAACAACTATTATTTGAAAGGAATTCGGGGCACGTTCCGGGGTCCCCACACGACCGCACTGCACTCAAGTGTTTTTGTTCCTAAGGTCTATAACACTGGCTGCCCGGCCTGTGGCAATGGTCTGCGGGAACTGGGTGCTGCGTGCGCTAAAGGGTCTCCCAGTCCTTCCAGGTCTTGAGGTTCTCTAGGCCCCGCGGGGAAGGGTGCGCCAGGCAGAGGGAAAGGATGTGGAGGGAAGAGGCGAAGGGTTCCGGGCATAGGGCAGGAGTGGGAGTTGAGTTTCCCCTTCACGTGGCGACGTGAGGAAACACTTGTTGATGGTGAAATCGGGTTTCTTCATGGATTGATGGTTCGGACTCGCAAACATTCACATTACTCGACGGCAGGAAAAGAAGGTTAACTGTTCACTTACACATAAGTAAACAAGAAGAAACGAGCAAGGAGAAAACTATTGACAGCATGACTGAACCATTGATTAGACGAAATCAGCCCCCTCTTAACCTAGAGCGCTTAGATTTAAGCCCTCTGTGTCCGCCCTTGGCGGGGACAGAAACCAACAATAAATCAGGCGACACTTCTCACCATTCGCTGGTTAGGGAAAAGAAAATATCCGTCAGCTAATCAAGACTGAGGAAAGGATATCGGCTAACCATATACTTGGGAAAGGAGGGGTTCTGATACAAACAGCACTGAATACTCTGCATTCCGAGCCCCTGCCTTCCTCTACGTTTTCTTTTCCGCACACGTGCATACGGGACACACGTATTTCCCGGGAACAATCGCTTAACTTTCTTCATAAAAAAAAAGAAATCTGTCGTTGAGGTGTCAATCTCTCAGTGGAAACTCCAGCTTAGCCAGGCACCTCTTCTGAGTACCCAAAGCTCAAACGACCCATTGGCGCCGCATCGCGTACCAATCGGCCACCGTACACATCCGTCCTCACAATAAGCTATGTATATGAGCAGAACCACGAAAGCACGAAAAGAAAAGTCCACTGGCCATAAAAATGACGACTGCAGGCGTTCAAACACTGAACACTTCACAAGGCTACGCACTGAAAACATATCTGTGGTAGGAATGCAAGACGGAGACCGAACGAGCGCTCTGGCGGCGGTGCCGCCGGCAACATTAGAGCAGCCACCGAGCCCCCGTCGTGCGTCCGTGGCTCCATGAATTAGGTAACCCTTCGACTGGGAACAGGTGCACATCTCAAAGTAGCTACCTCGCGCCGTACACTCTGTGCTGGAGACTGATCCGCGCATCAATAAGTTCAGCGAACTTCACACTTGGGAAGGAGGGTTGGTGGTGGGCTAGGGCAAAGCTAGGGTGAGGGCAGAGTGTGTACTGTAGTCTGCGCCAGAGTGTTGTGTGTGTGTGTGTTGTCTAGGGAGGGGTGGTGCGGGGGACATAGCTGGCGCGACGATAGGCCTGCGTGAGCTCGCTGAATGAGTGCATGCACTCCTTCGTGCATCCCCGATAATATGATGCATTGAACTACTTTTATTTCCGTGAGAAAATTCATTGCTCCCCGCCCCCTGCACGGAGGCCTGGCCAACAGGCAGTTGCGCCCCCTCCGTTGGAGGCTTGCTGGCACTCCTTGACTCGTAACGGCCTCTTCCGCCAGATGGATGCTGGTGCTGTGGAGCTCAGGGTCCGCGTTTCTTGGCAGGGTCTCCCAAACATCTCTGCTGTCAAAATTTTTGCCAGTTCCGGTAAAATTTGGGCACTTCAAATCATGTGTGTGGTCGAGGGTCCCTCTTGCCACAAAGTGTGCACATATATATCATGCGACCCCAACTCTGGCTACACGTGGTACGCCCATACTGGGTTCATGAAAGTAATTGTCTGTAGCCGGCACTGCGGCACAGCTTCTCTATTGTTCAATGGGTCTGCTAGGGTTACCAGCCTACGTCCCAGTTTGTAATGCTGAATAATTTCGCCGTAATTTTGGAGACGCTCCTCTTTCCCCCAGCGCTCTGGGGGCTCTGGCTAGCCGGAAGTAAGGAACTTGGGCTAGCCTCGTTACCGGGGACGGTGGCGAGTGCGGCTGTCCAAATTAACTGATTCTTCCTATGCAGCGTTTGTTGGCTAAGGATGTTTGGCGCTTCCGGAGAGATCCTGCCACTTCCGAAATTTCGAATGGCAGTCTTAATGTCGCATACTACGAATTTTGCTTTTGTTCCTACGCAGGCAAACGCTAGAGCAACTGCCTCTATAGTTTTTATGTTTCGCCTCCGGACGGCCTCCTCGAAGACTGGCGCACCTCGGCCGTGTACGACCCAAGCTACTGCCGCTCCCTCCTGCCACGTGCCGCATCTCATATACGCTACGTCCTCTCTATTCATATATTACCGAACCTCACCTCTAGAGCGTCGGCTCTCTTGGCCCTGCGTTTTGCATTGAACTCAGGGGGCGTGTTTTTTGGGGAAGGGGGCACCATAAAACCATTCCGGCGTTCCCTGTCGATTTGAACTTTTATTTTGATCCATCTTTCGGCATTTATTACAACTTTTGCTAGGATTACCCTGCTTGTATCCGCCGTGCTGAGCCTCTCAATTTGAGACGCCCGCACCGCCTCCACTATTTCTATCCACGTGTTATGTATAGCGCTAACCCAAGCAGTCGCTCCGCTGATGTATCCATGGGTGACCCTATAGTGCCTTTTTAATACGTTTCCAAATGAGGGCATCTATTTTATCACTCTCTCCGGCTGCATCCCACATTCTTGACTTAGTGTTCATTAGTTCTGCCGTTAAGTGTATTTCTGTTGATGTTTTGAAGGGTGTATCTTATCATAATCTTGTTTCCTGTGTTTTTTCCTTATCAGTTTACGTTGACAGGAAAAAGCGTCCCATATTTGTGAAAAATTTTAACAGAGCTGATGATGTAGGAATTTTGGATTTTTTAGAGACCCACCTTGACAGCTTTAGGGCTGAGGAGAATGTGAATGTGTTATGGTGTATGTTTAGAAAGATATGCCTCGACTGCTTGACAATGTGTGTTCCTAGTGTTATTAAGAAAAAAAACAACCCATGGATTACGCGGGATATTATCCACACTAAACGTAAGCTAAAGCGAATGCGGCGTTCACGTAATCGGAATGAGTCTAATGAGAGCATGCTAGGCAGTCTATTAAGAAATAAGATCAAGCAAGCTAAGGATTCCTTTTTTAATATTACACTTGGGCGCTTTCTGAGTGAAGCACCGGAGAAGTTCTGGCGATACATTAATGGCGACAAACAACGCAATGTGTCATTAATAGTTGATGGTTCACCTGTCACAGGGTCAAAAGATACTGCTGGTGTGTTTAATGAATACTTCCAATCAGTGTATACAGATAAAACCTCGAGTTTTCCTTCTAAGCCAGACGGCTACATTTCTTTAATGCCAGATGTTACTATCTCCCGCGAAGGTATTTTGAATCTTCTTCTGAAACTTGACGTAAAAAAGTCTAGTGGGCCTGATAACATCCCTCCAGCTTTTCTCCGCCGTTACGCAGAATGGTTATCACATTACTTATATATTATTTTCAACGCTTGTCTGTCTCAGTGCGCAGTCCCATCGGAATGGAAAACCGCACGGGTCGTACCTGTTTTTAAAGGCAGTGACCCATCTCGCGTATCTAATTATCGCCCAATATCTTTGATCTCGACCAGCTGCAAAATGTTCGAGCATGTGATCTGCCGAGCTCTGACGGAATTTTTGGAATCGACCCATTTTTTATGTGATGAGCAGCATGGATTTAGGCGTGGTTTATCTACGGTCTCACAACTGATAACCACTTGCCATGATTTTTTTATTGCAGTTAATAACAAACAACAAATAGACGCTGTTTTTCTTGACTTCGCCAAAGCCTTTGATAAGGTTCCGCACACTAAACTCATACAAAAGCTTTACACTGCCGGAATCAATCCTAATATCATTGACCTTATTAGAGCCTACTTAGAAGACAGATTTCAATATGTTCGTGTTAACGATGAGTACTCTGATGAACTTCCGGTTTCATCTGGTGTTCCGCAAGGATCAGTTCTGGGGCCTATCCTATTGTTGCGGGAAAGAATATATTTACAGATATTTACAAATAGACAAGAACAGCTGCGAGCGGCACCGAGAACACAGTCCGAACTTCGTTGTCGTCTTCGACTCTTCCCACTCGTGCCATCGCTCTTTTTCGTCGTCGTCTACCCGCATCAGGACCCCCGGCTGCTGAAACGCCGTCTCGGCGTTAGGGCGGCGACGTATGAGCGTCGTGATAAGGTTTAAGGCGACAGACGTGGACGATGTCGGTGGTGGCGCCAGAGGACGATGGCGAGGTTTCAAGGGGAGCAATTTCATAGTTTACGTCGGTAACACGGCGCACGACACGGTAAGGGCCACGGTAGTGCGAAAGGAGCTTCTCGGAGAGACCGACGCTGCGAGAGGGCGTCCAGAGAAGGACGAGTGATCCTGGGGTAAATTCGACGGCCTGGTGACGGCGGTCGTAGGCTGACTTCTGGGAAACCTGAGAGGCTTGGAGCCTACTATGTGCTATTTGGCGCGCCAGCGTGGCCTGGGAGATGACGTCCCGAGCGTAAGCAGTGGTGGGGGCTGAAGAAGGCGGCATGAGTGTGTCCAAAGGCAAGGTGGGATGCCTACCAAACAGACGGTAGAAAGGAGAATAGCCTGTTCTGTCATGAAGGGAAGAGTTATATGCAAATGTCACATAAGGCAAGGCTGCGTCCCAATCTCGGTGGTCTGGCGACACGTACATGGCTAACATGTCGGTGAGCGTGCGGTTGAACCTTTCCGTAAGCCCATTGGTTTGTGGGTGGTAAGCTGTCGCGAGCTGGTGCTGCGTGTCACACGAACGAAGAATGTCGTGAACTACTCTGGATAGAAAATAACGACCGCGGTCGGTGAGCAGTTGACGAGGTGCGCCGTGGTGAAGGATGACGTCTTGCAGAAGAAAATCGGCAACATCGGTAGCGCAGCTGGACGGCAAAGCACGCGTGATGGCGTACCGAGTCGTATAATCAGTTGCGACAGCGATCCACTTGTTGCCGGAGAGGGACGTCGGAAAAGGGCCAAGAAGGTCGAGGCCAACACGGTGAAAAGGTTCCGGAGGTATGTCGATGGGTTGCAGAAGACCGGCAGGCAAAGTGGAGGGCCTTTTCCGACGTTGACACAGGTCGCAAGCGGCCACGTAACGCTTGTCGGAACGATAGAGACCAGGCCAAAAGAAGCGATGCCGCACCCGAGCGTACGTGCGGGACACGCCAAGGTGACCGGCTGTCGGCAGATCGTGCAGTTCTTCAAGGACAGAAGAGCGTAGACGTTGGGGTATCACGAGCAGGAGCGGAGGGCCATCGGAGCGTAGGTTTCGGCGATACAAAATGCCGTTCTGGAGCACATAAAGGTTCAGAGACGGAGATCGGTTTGCAGAACGGATGCCATCAAAGATAAGACGTAAAGATGAGTCGTGGCGCTGTTCGTTGGCAATATCGGCAAGATCGGAGATAGCTAAGAGACAGGGCAGGGTCTCAGCGTCCTCTAGGTCAGGTGGTTCCACAGGGTATCGGGATAAACAGTCAGCGTCCTGGTGATGGCGCCCTGACTTGTACACGACGGAGTATGAGTATTCTTGGAGGCGCAATGCCCAGCGACCAAGGCGACCGGTGGGATCTTTTAGTGAAGACAGCCAACAGAGAGCGTGGTGATCAGTGACAACAGCGAATGAACGGCCGAACAGGTAGGGTCTGAATTTAGCTACTGCCCTGACAAGGGCAAGACACTCGCGCTCAGTAATGGTGTAATTTTGCTCTGCGGCTGAAAGTAGGCGGCTGGCATAAGCGATGACTCGATCTTGACCCTGTTGACGTTGGGCTAGGACGGCGCCGATGCCATATCCGGAGGCGTCCGTGCAAACCTCTGTGGGAGACGACGGGTCAAAATGTGCTAAGATGGGCGGAGTGGTTAGCAAATGGACGAGGGATGAAAATGAGTTCTCTTGAGCAGGGCCCCAGGTAAAGGGGGTGTCGTTCTTCAGAAGATCGGTGAGGGGACGAGCGATGCCGGCGAAATCTTTGATAAAACGGCGAAACTACGAGCATGCACAAGCCGACAAAGCTGCGCACATCTTTTGACGACCTTGGAAGAGGAAAGTCCTTCACAGCTTGAATTTTGATGGGATCTGGGCGTACACCAGAAGCGTCAACGAGGTGTCCGAGAATAGTGAGTTGGCGACGACCGAACTTGCATTTCGATGAGTTCAGCTGAAGTCCGGCGTTACGAAACACTGTCAGGATATTGGAGAGGCGCTCGAGGTGCGTGGCAAAAGTAGGCGAGAAAACCACAACATCGTCTAGGTAACAGAGGCAAGTGGACCATTTAAAGCCACGAAGAAGGGAGTCCATCATTCGTTCGAAGGTAGCCGGGGCGTTACAGAGGCCGAACGGCATGACTTTAAACTGGTATAAGCCATCAGGCGTCACGAAGGCGGTCTTCTCGCGGTCCTTTTCATCAACGGCAATTTGCCAGTACCCCGATCGGAGATCAATTGAAGAGAAATATTTGGCGCCGTGGAGGCAATCTAATGCATCATCGATCCTTGGGAGTGGATATACGTCTTTTTTTGTGATGCGGTTGAGGTGCCGATAATCAACGCAGAAGCGCCAGCTGCCGTCCTTCTTTTTCACCAGGACGACTGGTGAAGCCCAAGGACTTGACGAGGGCTCGATGATGTCTTTTGCGAGCATCTTGTCCACCTCTTGATTTATGACGGCGCGTTCGGCGCTGGACACTCGGTACGGACGTCTGCGGAGAGGAGCGGAATCACCGGTGTTTATGTCATGCGTCACCACAGAGGTCCGAGCCAAAACACGGCTATCAAAGTCGAAGATGTCGCGGAAAGATGATAAGAGGCACCTAAGATCGCGAGCTTGCATCGGCGGTAGGTCAGAAGCGATCATGTCGGCGTAGTCGTCCGTTGGGTTCACTGTTGATGGGGCCGCAGGCAGCCGGCATTGCTGAGTGGAAGGTAAGCAGCTGTCCACCACTGATATCACACATTCGGCAGCAGGGTACAGCGTGGCGAGTGTGATGCCTTGCGGGAGCGGTTGGATGGATGAACCAAAGTTCAGAACCGGAAGGTACGCTCGGTTGGCCGACATTGTAAATACAATGTGTGGAAGCGCAATGCTGCGCGTCAGGGCGACGTCAAGTTCCGGAGTGACTACGTAGTGACCATCAGGTACAGGGGGAACAGATGAGAAAGAAATGTAAGTTGCGGCTTGAGGCGGTAGACGGATAAAGTCGACAGCACAAAGACGGTGTATAACTGGGGACGGCGACTCAGCAGAAAGAGGAAGGTCAAGCTGAACAACATTAGTGGCGCAGTCAATGAGGGCTGAATGCTCAGACAGGAAGTCGAGGCCAAGAATGACTTCATGAGGGCACTGGTCCAGAACAGAGAACAGAACGGATGTATGGCGGCCGGATATGGTCACACGGGCTGTGCATAGCCCAACAACATGAGGCGTTCCGCCGTCGGCAACGCGGAGAACGGCTTTGGGTGCAGGGGTCAGTACTTTTCGGAGGCGGCGTCGTAGGGCTGAACTCATGACGGATACGTGCGCGCCTGTATCGATCAGGGCTCGCACAGGCACTCCATCGACATGAATGGCGAGCAAATTATGGTGTGCGCGAAGGGCTAATCGAGGATTTCGGGACTGGGGCTGTACTGCAGCATCACCTCCAGACACTGCAGCGTCTAGTTTTCCGCTTGCGAGCGTCCGTAGGGGCCAGGAGAGGAGCGACGGCGTTGGGGCGAACGAGACTGTCGACGCAGGGGGGACGGGGAGCGGCTGGAGCGGGGAATCTGGCCGTCGACTGTAGGACTGTGCTGGGCTGGAGGGGGCGTGTAGTGGTTGGGCTGTTCGTCGTCGCGGTGGGAGCTGAGAGGACGGTATGTGCTGCGACGGGACCAATAATTTCGACAGTGGCGGGAGATGTGGCCAATGCGGTGGCAATGGAAACAAATGGGCCTGTCGTCGGTTGTCCGCCAATCGTTAGGGTTTCGGCGACGTGGAGAGAAGTACGAAGGTCGTCCAGGAGCAATCGCAGTGATTTCGGGTGGTGGTGAAGACCGTACAGGGCTGACGGGCTGGAAACCAAGGTTTGCAAGCTCTTGGCGGACGACAGCTTGTACCAGAGAGATGGTAGGTAAGCGGTTGTCGCCATCATGTAGATGCAGGGGGGCAGGGGACATAGCTTCGAGCTCGCGTCGGATGATGCGGGTCACATTTTCTGGGGGCGCTGGAGTTTCCCGGTGTCGCAGGTCTTCACATGAAGAAGTCGCAGCCGTGTTGGGGAGGCGTGTGTACGGCTGGCTAATACGCCTGCTTTTGGCCTCCTCGAAGCGTCGACATTCCTTAATAATTCCGTCGACTGTAGTGCAGTTCTTGTATACGAGCAAGTTGAAGGCATCGTCGGCGATTCCCTTCAACACGTGGCCAACTTTGTCAGACTCGGGCATGTTGGCGTCAACTTTGTGACAGAGGGCCAGCACATCTTGAATATACGACACATAGGACTCCGTAGATGTTTGAGCTCGGGAGGCGAGGTCCTTCTTAGCGGCAAGCGTTCGGCCGAGCGGCCGTCCAAACAATTCGCGGAGTTTCTCTTTGCACACGTCCCAGCTGGTCAGATGGTCTTCGTGCGTCTCATACCAGACCCGGGCGGTGTCTTTTAGACAGAATATTACATTTGCGAGCATAAGGGTCGGATCCCAGCGGTTGTAGGTACTCACTCGCTCGTACATGTTGATCCAGTCGTCGACGTCAGTGTTGTCGGTACCAGAAAATGTCCCAGGATCACGAGGGGGAGAAAGAACGAGTGATGTCATGGCCGGGGCTGAGGTTTGCTGGGCGGCGTCTTGGGTCATGATGAGTGAAGGCAACTGGCGGCCGCTGCGGAGCTCCGTCGTCGGTAGACGTAGGGGAAATCCGCACCTCCACCAAATATGTTGCGGGAAAGAATATATTTACAGATATTTATAAATAGACAAGAACAGCTGCGAGCGGCACCGAGAACACAGTCCGAACTTCGTTGTCGTCTTCGACTCTTCCCACTCGTGCCATCGCTCTTTGTCGTCGTCGTCTACCCGCATCACTATTTTTAGTTTGCGTAAATGACATAATTAATGTGGTTGATTCCGAAGTTAGAGTTAAACTATTTGCAGATGACTGCGTTTTATATTCCTTAGTTAACTCCTCACCGGACCAAATTAAGCTTAACAGTAACCTGCAGAAGATCTCAAATTGGTGTAACCAATGGGGTATGTTTCTTAACGTTAATAAATGTTCCGTACTTAGAATTTGTAAAAAGAAAACTGTTCTGATACATCCATATTGTATAGCTGGCGTGCCACTTCCAGAAACCTCGTCTGTGAAATACCTTGGAGTTCAGATAACTAATTGCCTAAACTGGGATGCTCACATCGCTATTACATGCGGGAAAGCTCTGAAGACTCTGTGGTGTTTGAGGCGTAAACTGTCAAAGGCCCCAAAACATGTCAAACTGGCAGCGTATAAGGCTTTGGTGGGGCCTCGTCTGGAATATGCTTGTTGTTTATGGGACCCATTTACGGCCAAGAATATCTCCAAATTAGAAAGAGTGCAGAGGACAGCGGCCCGTTTCATTTGCAATCGATACAAACGAACAGATAGTGTATCAGCTATGATCAATTCTATTGGCCTAGAATCTCTACAGGCAAGGCGCACTGAAGCAAGATTGAAATTTTTGTTCCTAATATATAATAATCTGATTAGAATAAAAACCCATCACTATATTACTCCTGTTTCACGAGCAAGTACGCGTTATAACCATGGAAAAATGCTGCAAGAATTTCGTGCATACTCTAACACAGTTAAACACTCATTTTTTTTTTCAAATCAATAGCAGAGTGGAATGAATTGCCGAAGTGTGTAGTGAACAGCCCAAATGTAGAAACGTTTGTTGATAATTTGATAGCCTTTTCTATGTGAAACCCATGTCTTTTTGGTTTCTTTTTCGCATTATCGTTTGCTCTGGCATGAAGTTCGTGCATATCTTGTTTTTTATTTGTTTCTGTGCTCATGCCCGTGCTCATGCCTGCTTGGAGTCGAGCGACTCTGCAGTATTAAATAAATAAAATAAATAAAGTAGGGCTTCGCGTAACTAATTCTACTATTTACGTACGTCTGTGTTGGCCTCATCAAATTGCTCCTTTTCAATCCCCTACCTTTAACCGCAATTCGTCTTATGAGGCCTAGAGTTTGCATCGCGTAGTGCTCCAACTTGACAAGGACTTCCCTGTTGTATCCGTGAGACTGGATGATTAGACTCAAGATCCTTATTTTGTCCACCTTTGGCACCTGTATATCCGCCACCTTAATTTTAATATCCTCGTGTTTTTTACGCCTCGGATGTTTGGAGTTATATGAAAAAAGTTTTGACTTTTGCGCTCACCACGCCAGCCCCCTTTCGGCTGCGCACTCGACAGTCATGTCGGCTGTGGCCTGTAAGCGCTCTTCCGTGCGTGCATCACTCACTCGGAAGACCCAGATATTGATATCGTCCGCGTACATGCAGAAATGTGTCCCCCTAGCTCGTTTCACTTGTCTCGGAGGCCTCTCATTGCCACGTTGAAGAGATACGGCGACAAGACCGAGCACTGCGGCGTGCACCATGCTTCCCATGCTCTATCGCGGATGATTCTAAGCTTTGGAATCGCATACAGGCTTTCCTTCCCGGTAGAAAGTCGTTGAAATATTCGCACGTTCTCTTTCTTACTCCGACCTCGCTCAGCCTGTCAAGGATCGCCTAATTTTGACACGTGTCAAATGGTTTGGTGAAGTCTAGGCCCAAAATTACCTTCGAGACTTTGGAGCTCCAGTCTGAGCTGAGGTGTTTATGTCTGAGCATCACGTCCTGCGTGCACAAGTGTGGCTGGAAGCCGACAATCTCATGCGGTCACAGTTTTTTTTTTTGCTCCATGAGGCTCGTCAGCCTTGTTTACACGACGCGCTCCATTAATTTCCCTACACATGACGTAAGGGAAACTGCCCTTAGTTTCGGTATGAGTATGATTCTGCCTGTCTTCCATTGCTCGGGTGTAGCTTCCCATTATTCCAGGCTTCTCCGATATATTGCGTTAAGAGTCTAAGGGATTCATCGTCTACATTACCTAGCATGTTATTCGTCACTCCGTCAGGCCCTGAGCCGATTTCATCTTTAGTCATACTGGTTTCTGCCCGCATCTCCGCTTCTGTAATGGGGACGTCCAGCGCCTGATTCGGCGCCCCACCAGCTGAGTGGCGGTAGTGACAGAGAGATGTGCGCTGCATGCGTTGGCGTTGACAACACTGTGGCAGAAACACAACATTGGAGCTGTAGGCTTCAGCCGGCGTGCATTAGCGATGGCGTTGGCAACGTTGTAGACTCCGTTGATATTGCGGAAAGAAAAGGCTCCATGGGTGACTGGACGCCTCAATCGGGCTTTGAGGTACGCGGCTGTGATCTCCAACTGCAAAACAATCATGTTTTCGCCCAATACTCCGTGCTGAGCAATACTAAACCATCTGCCTCTTTTTTTGTTGCATGTTTATTTTCTTTTGATTTTGTCTGCCTGCTTTTTCATTTCTGAAAGTGTGACACCTGCCACAGTCCTTAGCCGGAGAACACCCGCGTTCAGTCCCGGCCGCGGTGGCCGTGTTTTTTTTTTTTTTGGAGGAACAGATCAGGCGTCCAGGTGGTGGAATTATTCCCGGAGACCTCCGCTACGACACCTCTTCCTCCATAACCCTTCTTTCACTCCCACCTACCTGCCTTCCCTCAAAGCACGATTAAGGTGTCCACGATGAAGTGAAGCGGTTATTGCGCGTTTCTTTTCCATAAAAACCGTTAATTCCGACGAGAGTGAGAGAGCTGCTGCACCATTCCTTTTGACGCTATCAATTTTCATGGACTTTAATACGAGTGCAAGAAGCACTAATACAGGCGCTAGAGACATCAATCCGTGAATAAGTATATTAAATGTTCAGCGTTTGCGTAGATTCCTCGTTTAGCACTTTCTTACTGTCCCATGTAGATTCGACAGCGAAGTCCATATCTGGCATGAGACGTGCCGCTACTGTTGACGATATAAACTTTGCTGGCGAGGTAACGCAGCGGACGCAGGGGTGCTCGCCTTAAGCCATCCGGGACACCTCAGATGCTTTGAGATAAAAAAAAATCTCTGCCTCTCCCGTAACCGAGAGTAGAGTAAACATGAAATGTTTACGGGCATAACACGTTGGTTGTAGATGGTACTAGTCAAAATCTTGAAATGGGTCTAGTGTTACACCACATTACACCACACCACACCACCCATACTGTGCACTGGTCCATGTGGACGCAATCGTTTCCTGTGAGTGTCTGGGGAATCTCTTCCGCCCTGCCTCGTCAGCTGTATCCGGTTTCTGTTTGCCTTTCATCTTTGTAATCGTTGTTTTCATTCCTCGGTTATACGCGGACACGACGAGCCGCAGGCCTGACAAGAATCTATATGCAGCGCGTTCGAAACTGTCTGAAATGCGTAGAGGTGAAAGCGTTTTCCACACCACTTTGCCTATGTGACACTGGTGACGTCACCACTGGATTACGTCACACATAATTGATGACGAATTAATGACAAATTGCTAATCACTGACTAATTACTGATTAATGACTAAATACTAATTAACTGCTAATTAATAACGCTTAAGATTCGCCTTTAGGAGTGGAACGCGACGGCGTGTTGTAGCGCTGCCAGGAACGCCACCACCCGTTCGGCGTGATGCCTTTCCCTTTAAACGCGACGCTTTTTGACGAAAGGAAATGACGCAGTAATTCTCTGTCATCTCGGTGGACACCCGAACCGCACCGTACAGGAAGGGAGGAACGCCACCACCCGTTCGGCGCGAAGCTATCGGCGCTTGTATGGCGGTCCTGTAGGAGGGCTTAGAGAGTCTCGTTAAATCTCGTAAGGTGCCCGAATCCTCTCGTTTCAGCTCCCGGATGTGTGGAATTCAGTGCCCGGATGGGTGGAATTCAGTGCCCGGATGTTGGCTCTCGGTCTCAGCGTGACGTCACCACACTGCCGACAACGGGAGCTAAAAGCATTTCATGCTTAAAAATTAGGTGCGGTTTAACTGCTGCGGAAACTGGTAGAGAGCGAAAGCTATTGTGTATCAGGAAACTAGACGCTGCATGGCGTACGTAACGTTGAGTGCGTATGTACCACTCGAGAGAGGTTTGCTCTCCCAGTGAACGCTGCGGCCTATTGCTGCAGTGCCTGCGTGTCGGCCACAGCATTGTCAGCCCGAACGCATGCAGCCCACATCTCTCTCCCCACCGCCGCGCACGTCAAAGCGCTGTTGAGGCGTGCCCTGACCCAGGGGGAGAGCCATGCGCCCTTCCTTTCCTTAAAATCACCGGCGTCTACAACGTTGTCGACGACAACGCCAATTATCTCAATGAACGCCGACGGTCTATAGCTTCAGTGCCGCGTTTCAGCCGCAACGCTGTCAATGCCAACGCATGTAGCGTACATCTGTTTTCAAAGCTCCCGCTCTTCATCGGTTTCGGGGCAGCTCCTGAGCGGCTGAAGGTCACTGGAGGTCAAAAGCAGACATTGCGCAGGTTCTATAGACCTGGGAGACGATGCTGCGCTCGGAGAAGCCGGTCGTGCTGACCATCGCCATCGGCCGAACTGCCAGTGTTATGGACCTTAGGAACACTGAACACTTCTTTCATGCAATAAAGTTTCTCAATCTCTCTCTGTCTTCTAATTCACTTGTGCTTGAAACGTGTGACGCCGCTAACCAAAAGCCTCCCGACACAGCCATGTACAGACTGAGCTCATAAGAGGCGTTCTTTTCTTTTCATTCATTATACACGACGACAACATGTATTCGGCGTTAATAGGTACAAAATGTGCGTCTTATAAGGTGCAGGGAAATTGAACGATCTATACCGCTAATAATTAAATACACCTTCCTAATGCAACCGTGTCTCCGTCCCGTTCCCAGGAACAAATAATGTAGCTCCACTGAGAGCGTAACTATATTTCCGCATATAGGTATTATATAGATTGTTATTTCAGTATGCCTTAATCTGTAAATTTAGCTGTTACGCAGAGGAGCTGAAAAGCAAACGAAATAAAATTCAGGGGGGCGCTTTCTTGACCTAAAGTGCGGTGAGTCGGAAACCGTAAGCACGGTGGTGCTGCTTGTCACTGATGTAAGAGTGGAACGCGACAGCGCCTTGCGACGCTGCCAGGGAGTCCACGGAACGCCATCGCCCGTTCGGCTGTACGCCTCGCTAGTCCGTAAATTGGTTTTTGAGGAAAGGAAATGTATCTGCCTCGCATATCTCGGTGGACACCTGAACCTCGCCGTAACGGGAAGGGAGGAAGACGGGAGTGACCGAAGACACCGTATTCACTGCACGCGCCTTCATTCATTCGAAACTATCGAGCTGGCATGGCGGAGTGGTTAGCGTGCTCGTCTCGCACTCCGGAGGCCCTGGTTCGATTCCCCAACTCGACCAATTTCCTACTCGGTTGTATTTATTTATTTGGCCTGACTAGAAAGGTTAATTAGGCTTCTTGGTCAATTAAGAAATTAACTAGCCTCAGTCCCACTTACTTGGAGTATCACTATACTATCCCTTTAATTGGTTGCATGGTTTCTAGCCAAAGTACAACTGGCCCGTTTGAAATTCGCGCACTGTGACGTCACCGCCATTTCGGCCAATTGAAAAGCGTGACATTTCTGTCGACAACTGCCGCTTACAACGGGTGAGGCATTAAAGGCTTCCGCCTTAAAAAATTCTGCTATGGTTTTCCACGTTACTTACAGGTGGGGGGAAGGGAGGGCTTGCTTGGTTCGCTTTATGCACACCCTGTCTCCATCCGTTGCGCGAGACCACGGCTTACACAGGTGTTGCAACAATTCTCACGCGCGAGCCAAACGCACACTCCCGGTAGCATTGGCCCCGCGCTCGTGCAAAATTGGTTTTGAGGAAAGGAAACGTCGAAGTAACCCTCTCACATATCGACCACCTGGGGATTTTTAACGTGCACTGGCACCCCGCAGCACACCGGCGCCTTTTTTAGCCAATTTCTGCGTCGACGCGCGGATTCCTGTGCCTTCGTTTTCCTGCTTGCGTGAACCATGTGCATTTGTGTGCCCTCTATTTCCCCAGATTAAAGGATTGGCGCAACGCGTCCTGTGGATCAGTGCTGCCACGGGCCTATCTTCGAGCGAGCCGCGAGAAACGAAAAGTCGAGGCTCGAAGCGCAACCAGGGCGGCGCAACTGCGCGTGTCCTCTTTAAAAAAGGGCTGGCAGCGCACAGGGCGTATCTTATTCTGTTTAGCGCTTTTTTCGGTGAATGTTTGAAACGTCTTGGTAGGTTGCAACCGTGATCAGCAGTAGAAAGGAAGTGATCGGCTTGGGTGTGTGTTCCGGCCGCCGGCTCGCGTCGGTGGCCGGTGTGTGACCTTGCGACGTACTCGTTTGTCACCTACAAAGGCTCTGGCCTTTGATGTTGTCGTCCCTGAGGGGGCTAGCCCGGAGGATGTCGTCGATGCGACAGCCTCCGTAGTTGGATTGGAGGAAGAGTACTGCGTCCAGCGCTTAAGGCTTTCTTCTCACCGCACTTTAGGTCAACAAAGTGCCCCCCTGAATTTTTTCATGTGCGGGCGGAGTAGTGGTCTGCTGGTGGCGTAATGCAGGACGCCGAGATCGCTGCATTCGACCAGCAGAAGTAAGGTATGCGGAGATGGTCAGCGAGGCTGCTGTTATTCCATACAACAACGATAGAAAGAAGCTCTACATTACGTTGGTTTTGCGGAAAGAAAAGGCTCCCTGGGTCAGTGGACGCCTCAATCGGAGCTTTGAGGTACGCGGCTGTGATCTCCAACTGCAAAAAACCATGCTTTCGCACTATAGTCCGTGCTGAGCAATACTAATCCGTATGCCAATTTTTCTGCATGTTTATTTTCTTTTGAATTTGCCTGCTTTTTTTTTGTTCAAGTGTGACACCCCTCGGCTATCGAGCCGGAGCCCACCCTCGTTTAGTCCCGGCCGCGGTGGCCGCGTTTTGTTTGAGGCGGAACGGATCAGGCGTGCAGGTGGTCGAATTATTAAGGCGAAAGCCTTTAATGCCTCATACTGTCGTGACCAGGGAATGTTAGCAAGTGTGTCCGCGTTTCGGCGCCACTACTTAAAACAACAACTGTTTCGAGGCTGTGAATCCAACGAGGGCCTTTGGCATTTGCAGTGGAGACGCTATCACTCCGTCACGAAGGCTCTTTTCCCCTTTCTTTCATGGTATTTTTTTGTGTGTATACAGACACATATGAATATATATATCCCCCACGAAGGCTCGGGGTTTGAGCAAGAATAAAGGCGCATCGAGTGAATGCATGGGATGCAAAAATAAAATGGAAGAAATTAAAAAAAAAAAATAAACAATTAAATATAAGAAAAGAAACAAACAAAATAAAATATGATAAAAAAACAGTACGCCAGGAAACGCTTTCGCTTTGCAGCACTTTAGAGAGCCAAAGTGTCCCCTGAATTTTTTTCGGAGACCTCCACTAGGACACCTCTTCCTCCCGAATCCTTTTTTCACTCCCACTAACCCCCTTCCCTCAAGGCGCGGTTAAGGTGTGCACCAAGAAGTGAAATGGTTATTGCGCGTTTCCTTCCCTAAAAAAACATTAATTCCGACGAGAGTGACAGAGTTACTGCACCATTCCTTTTGACGCTGTCAATATTTAAGGAGTTCATGCAAAGTTACACAGTTAACGCAGCATTCCTTCCTTCATAATCAAGCCTCCTGTTTTCGCGGGAGTGAAGCACGCCTGCATGTTCCGGTATTTCAGCGCAGTTTAATCCGAGTGTCACAAACCCTAATCCAGGCGCTGCAAGCATCAATCCGTGAATAAGTATACTAAATGTTCAGCACCTTCTTACTGTCCCATGTAGATTCGATAGAGAAGCCCATATCTGGCATGAGACGAGCCGCTCCTGTTAACGAGATGAACTTTGGCGGCGAGGTAACGCTGCGGACGCAGCTGTGTGCTCGCCTTAAGCCATCCGGGACACCTCAGATTCTTTATGATAAAAAAATAATTGCCGACGATTACGTTACTTCCATGCAGCGATGGCGTAGTGGTAGAGCATCCGCCTCGCGTGCAAGAGGACCGGGGTTCGAATCCCGGTGCCACGCAATTCTCCACCGGATTAAAAAAAAAAACTCCGACTGTCGATGGAGTTGCATAACCAGGCTTGGAGTGCGGCCTGATTTCGGTGACCAGAACCGACAACGCACATGGCCAGGATTCTGGTTCATGCGCCCCTAGTTCACAAATCTGCCACCACGCGCCGCATGAAGTTGAGCTCCTCCTTCTCCTCTTACATTCCTCCTTCCTGGGTTGGGGGAGAGATGCCTTCACCTTCCCGCATTCTCCACTTCGTGTGCGCTCCCCTCACGTGAACCCAGCTTTTCGGGGCCCCGGCAGAGATTCTCTGTATTCTTTTGTCACCCAGCGTATTCAAGGCGCGCTGACTGTGTCGCTCCCCTACTCGCTCCCTTCTTTGCTGGGGTGAAAGAACAGAAGCCGGACCGTGGCTAGTGCGGTGTACGCATGCCAACTTCGTCAAAAAATTTGGGGGCGGTTTAGCCCTGCTAACTACGAAATATTTTTCGAAAGCAAGTTTTTTATGTCGTCCCGACGCGCTCGCTCGTGAGCGAGCGCGTCGAGACCGGCCGTGCTATGCTTTGGTTGTTTGCTTTCAGAGGTTGAGTCGTGCCACATGAAGGCGTACTTTAATCAAAAGTGCTCCCATATACCATGGGCTGCTGCATAAAGTGCGACAAGAAAGCGCGCCCGGGGTGGATAGAGGAGATTACAAGGACTCCTTTGCGTGATAGGTACATTTTTTATTAAGCGCGTACAGTGACCACATATGCATAATGACACTGATATTGCGTACGCATTAACAATACAAAAGCAATGAAACTTCCAGGGACACTCGTTCAAGCAGTGAAATGCTTAATTCCCGACGCTCATACTTAGAGCTCACTCACGAATACTTGTATGTGGCTCTTACTCTGTGCATTAAAAATATTAAAATCGCGTATTATTCACTGCATTTCAACAATCATGTTATTGGCCTCGATAGCAGTCAGCTCTTCGAAACTTCTGTCGATGTGGTGAAAATGCAGTACGAATGCGTTGAGTGAGCAAGTGCTGCAGTATAATAAGCGGCAACACCTGATGCTGCGCTTCATGCTTGTTTCACTGACTCATTGTGCGCGGTACGTGATTTATCCAATGTAACAATTAGTAGTGTGGTAGTTCACATTTTTTCTAGGTTGGTAAAGGGCCTCCAATGATTATTCGTTCACCGTCGATAAGGGCTTTACCACTGCTGCAAGCGATGCTAGTTTTGGAAAATATTCCAGTGGTGTACGCAAACTATGAAGAGCTAAAGAAGACTTCATAGAACGGCATGCTGGGAACTATTCCGAAGCGTTTCCCGTCTGTTCGGCAAGAAACTACGCCTTTACCCAGAGCAGCACTCAAGAGTCAAACCTTAGTTAAATGTTGTTGATTATGATTGAAATTTCTTGAGAAATGAAGAGAAGTTATTTTTAGATAACACGACGTTTAAAAGATGACTGGGTTTCTCAAGCGCGGCGGCTTGGCGCTCCACCCCGCCCGCTTGTGCAGTGGGCCGCTCGCGCGATTCATTAGCGAGAGGACGCTACGTGCGCGCGGCCCTGAATATGCAGTGAATTTACCCGTCACGGATGCGAATACGTGCAACAATACCTAGGCGCTCGCACGCGAGTGGCGCGAACATATAATTTTTTTTATCATTTTGGAATGTTGTGCAAAGCTACCCCTGCCTTTTTTCTCTGTCACTCCGCTACGTGCTTCTCGCTATCCTCTCCCTTTGCCTTTAATTACACCGGCGCAGCTCCAATGTTTGAGGTCATCATCATCATCATCAGCCTGACTACACCCACTGCAGGGCAAAGGTATTAGATAGCAATCACCGCGGCCGGCAACATTTTTAATTTCGTTATTTTATTTTTGTCAGCTTTTATTGCCTCTGGCAAACCACTACTACTACTACTACTTCTTCAAGGAGGGACTGCAGAGGAGTTGCAGGTTCTTTTTAAGCCCACAAACGCGGGTTAAGAAGAGGGAGCCATTTCCAGGGAACGATTAACATTCCCCCGCGACTTTTAAATCAGCCAGGGCAGCAGGTTGGGCATGTTGGTTACTCATTTGCATTTGTGATGGAACAGCGCAGAAACCTGTGTCCCGGTGTTTTACTCTGTTCCATCACACACACAAAAAAAAAATTAACTGTGCCATGACTTAGCGCCGTTTCACATGCATGCGATTCTCGCCTGCGACGCTGTGATTGGGGAGGGCCGTCGGTCTAGCCGCAGACGGCCTGCGACCAAGTTCCGTCCGGTTGGAATTCAGTCGCAGCGTCGGTGTGTTCGCTCTGCGACTGACCAATGGGCAGCGCCGAGACGGCGCGTGTCACGTGGGAGCTGTTGCCGCGGCCACGGCCGGTCTCGAGGCGCGCGTGTCGAGACCGCCGCGGCAACAGCTCCCACGTGACATCACGTCACGCGCCGTCTCGGCATGGGGTCACGTGGGAGCTGTTCCCGCGGCGTAATCAAAACTGTTTATTCTAATCACAACATACGAAATATGAAGAAGAGGAAGAGGACGGAGCTGTGCTGACGTGTCTCGCATGGGCTCCCGCCTCGAAGCCACTTTTCGGCAGAAAGAGTCAGCCTTCGGGCTCGAATATTTTGGACGACGTCCGGGCCATTGTCCAGTGCCTGCTGAAGCCGGATTTTACCAATCTACGGACACCTAGGCATATTGCCGGCTGACTACCGGCCTAGCCATCGAGCTCGACCTAGCTCGTCACCTCTCCGCCGGGAACTGAGCTCCCAGGGACCTGCAAAGATGGAGTACGCCGTGGAAGGCGAGAAGATATCAGCGTCGGAGCTCGAGGACGGAAAATGGGAAACCATTCTTCGGTACCGCGACCGACAACGAGGCCTGAAGAATAAAGGGCCCGCATCAACCGACGACCAGCCTGCGCAGGGGCACGGCCAAGGCAAGTCTAATTCCAATTTTCCATCGCGAAAGAACGGGAAAAAGCTACTTGCACTCAGCAAGAAAGCACTTCTCCCGCGCTTACCGACCGATGATTACAAAATCGTCTGCCGACCACAAGGTTGGAATCTGAGGGACTTTGCGCCCGGACTACTACTCTTCTGCGCCTGCGAGGTGTCCAGGCTGCCGTATGATACGGTGAAGAATGAAGACATTATCAGAGTCAATACGGCCAACAACACCTTCACGCTATGCACGCCCGATCGTCAACGGGCGACTGCATACGCCAAGATTGAAAAACTGAACCTCCAAGGTCAAACCTACAACGTTACGTCGTACGTGGCGGCGCCCGAAGACTCGGTAAAAGGGGTCATTTACAACGCCTACGCGGGAGACTCGCCCGAAGCGGTTCGCCAAGGCTTCGGAAACAGAAACGAAGGAATAGAAGTTGTGGATGCCCGAAGGATCGGACAGTCCAGAACAATACAAATCACCTTTTTTGGAAAGAAGCTACCCAGCCAAGTAATCTATCAGTGCGGCGTCTTTCGGGTCCACCCCTTCAGGGAGCAACATGAAGTATGCTACAACTGCAGGAGGGTAGGACACCGGGCCGACGTCTGCTACAAACCTACAACGAACCTTTGCCGCCGCTGCGGAGAAAATCACTCGCCTCCACCTGAGGGAGAACAGCCAACCTGTCAACCCGTCTGCATCGTCTGCAACGGGGGCCACAACACAGGCAGCCGGAACTGCAAATTCCGGCTGATCAACAGGAACAAACAAGGAACGCCCCATGGCAACCAGGCACCCAAGCAAGGGGACAACGACTCATCACTACACGGACACCAGTCTAGGCCCAGGAAGAAGGAACAGGGTGCTACCGGAAAAGGAGGCAGCCACAGCCGGAACAACTCCAGCTCCTTCCCGCCCCTGGGGAACCCAGCAGGGAACGACAAGCGAAGCTCGAGCCGCGGACGCAGCGATAGCCGCTCCAACAAAAAGGTGAGCTGGCCAGCAGAGGCCTCCCAATCTATTGACGCTCGAGAGAAGGAGTTTCAGATACAACTACAATCCCGAGACAGAGAAATTGCCAGCCTTAAAAAAGAGTTGGCTGACATTAAACGCCTGTTACAAGCGCATCAGGTACAGAATGCCACTGCGGCTAGAACGCCACCCACCGCGTCCCAGGCTTCGACAAATATTGCGATGGAAACAGACGCCATTTGCCACACTCCCTCCACCGCGTCCCAGTCTTCGGCCCATAACGCGACGGACACAGACGCCAGAATAGCAACTAAAAGACCGCTTCCTACAAAAGAAGGCGAGGAATCCAAACGAAAGGCCGAGGCTTCGGAAGCCGACACCCCGCAGCCATCGAAAGCGCCTACCAAACTCAGGGCAGACATCAATACTCTGTCAGAGAGAACTAGCGCTATATCAACAGAACAAGCAACCTTCCAAGGCCTCGTTACTACCAAATTTGCTGAGATAGATATTCGCTTTGCAACACTAGAGGGACAGGTATCCCAAATAGCCACGTGTATGCAGCAAATAATGGATAGGCTTACAACTATCGAGGCCCGCCTACCCCCCATCTTGGATCTGTCCACGACGCCACAACCATCTATAACCCAACATGGCACCACGCCAAAAATTTGAAATTTGGCAATGGAACTGCAGAGGCTTCCGCCGCAAGCGGGCCCACTTGCAGCTCCACATCCAACAAGCACCGTCTGTTACAACCCCAGACGTGATTGCATTGCAAGAAGCTAGCGGCAGGGCTACACTGCCAGGCTATAAAGCATATCTGCCACCTCATTATGATACTAGTAACGCAGCCGGCTCCTTCACAGCCACTCTGGTGCATAGAAATATCACCGCAATTCAACATTTTATAAATGATTCGGAAGAAGATTACACCCTACTTGAAATAGTACCAAGGCAAAAAGGAGACTCAAATCTCTTCATCCTTAATGTATACAACCCGCCCAGAAACAAAGGCAATGGACTCCCACACTTGTTGATAAACACAGTAAAGCTGGCTGCTAGGGCTCAACTAATAATTGTGGGAGACTTCAACGCTCAACACCCAGCATGGGGATATACCAAAGCAACTCCGAAAGGGAACCTGCTCTGGCAAATCATACAGTCACTAGGGCTCACAACGCTAAACAACCCGAGCGACCACACACGCATGGGTAACAGTGTATGTGTAGACACATCTCCAGACTTATCCCTCTCTAAAAACGTCAAGGACGCAAAGTGGGTCAACACCGGGCAAAACCTTGGTAGTGATCACTTCATCCTTAGCATCACCTTCCCCACGACAAAACTTAAAAACAAAGCAAAAGAAATACGAACCACGGATTGGGACAAGTTCAGGCAACTTCGCGACAAAACAGCTCCAAAGGAGATCTCTAACCTTAGCGACTGGGTTATCTCCCTGAATGAGGATGTCAGCTCCACTAGCGTTGTGGTGCCAGTTGAGAAGGAGGAGCAGATTGCAGACTCAAAACTGTTACACCTGTGGCAGGCACAAAAAGGCCTCCAAAAACGTTGGAAGAAGCAAAAACACAACAAGCGACTACGCAAAAAGATCGCTGAAATCGAGAGGCGAATCGAGGAACATACACTTACTCTCCAAACACAACAATGGAACCAAATATGTGAAAGCGTCAATGGACAGCTCGGAAATAAGAAAACATGGCATCTTCTAAGACACCTGCTCGACCCAGAACAAACACGTCCCGTGCAACAAAGTCAACTGTACAGACTCATACATAAATATGGGGGTACAACTGAAGACCTAATCAAAGAGCTAGCAGAACGTTATCTAAACACGGATGATGGTACCACACAACCAGACTACCGGGGGACTCCTAATCCAAATTTAGACGCAGACATCACAGACGCAGAGGTCTGGTACGCAATTGGAAAACTGCGGATAACATCTGCGGCAGGACCAGACAAAGTAACAAATAAGACTCTCAGGAACTTAGACGCAACGTCGATCGCGGCGGTTACAGACCTTATGAACAAATACTGGCATGCAGGCAACATACCACCAGAGTGGAAACACGCGAAAATCACTTTTATTCCTAAAGCGGGTAAGAAACTCAGCACTGAGAATCTACGCCCAATTTCATTAACATCATGCCTAGGCAAACTCATGGAACATGTCATCCTCAATAGGCTCCAAAACTATGCGGAGGACATGAACCTCCTACCTGAAACAATGTTAGGATTCAGGGCCCAACTATCTACCCAGGACATACTCTTGCAGCTTAACAAGGACATAATTGAAGCTGACGAGGGAACAGGAACGAAAGCAATATTGGGTTTAGACCTTGTTAAAGCTTTCGACAACGTCACCCACAAAGCCATTTTGACAAACTTGTCAGAAATCAACCCCGGAGAAAGGACGTACAACTACATCCGATCCTTCCTCACTAACAGAACAGCAGTGATAACGGTCGGAACAATAGAGTCTGCCCCAATCACACTAGGAAGTAAAGGAACGCCACAGGGCTCCGTCCTGTCCCCTTTCCTTTTTAACCTCTCCCTCATCAAAATTCCCCCCAAACTGGCACAAATACCAGACCTACATCACACGTTCTATGCAGATGACATCACACTTTGGGTAATCAAAGGATGCGAAGGCTACATAGAAGACACACTCCAAGCAGCAGTGGACATCATTGAGGCATGCGCATGGGAATCCGGCCTCACTTGTTCTGAGCAAAAATCTGAACTTTTCGTGATCCGTCGTAAACAAAGAGGTAGGCGTACCACGACAACGCCCCCGCAAATAAACGTCTATGTTAATGGACGATCTGTCAAAGAGGTACAGACCATGAGAATACTGGGGTTGTATTTACAAACAAATGGAAAGAATACTGACACACTCACTAAGCTAAAACACACGGTAGAAGCGACGGCGCGATTAATCCGCCGCATAGCTAACCGCAGACAAGGGGTGAGGGAAAGAGATTTATGCCGACTAGTGCAGGCCTTTGCGCTAAGCAGGATACTCTATGCCACCCCTTATCTCAAATTTTCGAAAGCAGAAAAGGACAAATTGGATAGTATGATACGGCAGGCCTATAAGGCTGCGTTAGGACTCCCACTAAATGCCTCAACTGAAAGGCTTATGAGGTTAGGAATACATAACACCTACAATGAACTGAAAGAAGCCCATTTCATGGCTCAAACAGCGCGATTAGCCAATTCCAGAACTGGCAGGAGTATTCTTACCAGGCTCGGAATTAACTTTCAACCTACGAATAACGATGCTAAAGTGGACTTACCCCGCGACTATAGGACGGCCCTACTAATCAAACCACTCCCCAAAAACATGCACCCCTTACACCATGAGGGTAGAAGACAAGCAAGAGCCAAAGCCTTACATAACAAATACAGACAGTGCGCTGGAACACTTTATGTAGATGCAGCAGAATACAAAAATACCAATGCCTTTGCAATTGTGGTTGTGAACGAGAATGGTGACCACATCGTCTCGGCGACAATCAAAACGAAATCCTCTGAAACGGCAGAAGAGGCGGCTATAGCCCTCGCCCTAGCGCATACCCAAGGAAGCATCATCTTCAGCGATTCCAAAATGGGTATCAATAATTTCGCTAAAGGGCGAATTACAAACACCTCCCTTAGAATCCTTAACGCAACCAAATTCTCACCAAATTATTCCGAATTGATATGGGTCCCAGCCCATTCGGGGAATCCGGGGAACGAGGCAGCCCACAATAAAGCCCGAGGTTTCGTCGACCGGGCAGTGGATGAGTCTGGCTCCCTGAATTTCACGAAGGACTCCATGATCACATATCATGATCTCACCAATCATTTTAAACTTGAGGAGAATTTTCCCCCCTCCAGACAAAAGACTTAGTAAAGAACAAGAGGTTACGTGGCGTCGTCTACAGACGAGATCGATACGCACCCCATCACTCCTCGCGCGCATTTATCCAGATCTTTACAACCCAAACTGCAAACACTGTGGCCAACGTGCTACCTACGATCACATCCTGTGGGACTGCAAAATAGAGCCACCTCCGGGTGATCTAGTTACAGCTCCTTCTCTCGAGCGGTGGGAGACCGTGCTGGCTAGCTCTGACCCCAGAACCCAAGTTTTGGCGGTGGAGTGGGCTGACAAAGTCGTCGAGGGCTATGTACTCTCGACCACTTAACGCGACCTCTTGCCAAGCTCTTCCCGGCGAATAAAATGTTTTACAATCATACGAAATATTGCCTTGCATCTAAAAACATCGTCAACACATTCCGTGCAGCCTTTCTCTCGCGTTTAATCGTGGGTTGCGTATGAAAACATCGACCAACCTTGCGTGTCCCTCCGACCGAATTCGCTGGGTACGCGTTGCATGTGAAAGCACTGTGCGAAAATCGCACTGCGGCGTCACCGACTGGGCCGACTATTTTCGTTCTGCGCAAATCTGGCTCGGACTAGAGCACAATGGTTCTGTTGAAGTCAGTCCTGTTGACAGACGCCTCGAAGGGCTAGGCCACCGCGCTTCGCTCTATACGTTCATTTGTTTGACGTAAGCATTGTGCTGCTTCACTTTACCGCCATATTTCACAGCCTACGACACCAAGCTCTTGAAGCAAGGTATTACATACCACGCCTTAGGCCTTTTCTTTAGGATGACTGTCTTTGGGACGGTGGAGGAGGCGTCCGATAATGGTGACCGGCTTGTGTGTAGTTTACATCCCTTCCTTTTTGAGAATACTGGCCAAGGTTTCGCTAACTTCGTCTTAATCAAAACTTGCTTGCATTTCACTGTACCCTTCGGACATGACTTTTTGGCAGTGTTCTTCCCACAAAGGCTACAAGAACAAGACGCACTGTTGGCAACATCAAACCCTACTGAAAAAAAGGTCTATGATGCAATAACCTCATAGAGACTTCATCATAGAATATCGTGCAATTTTTATGATATATCATACAATTTGTATGATATTCTGTGACATCTCTATGATGACTGTGTGATTTTACAGAAATGTATGACATTTCTATGATAAGTATATGATATTTGTATGACAAACTGTATGAGTTTATTGCATCATACAACTTTTTCCAGCGGGGAACTGATGAAGAACGGGGAGGTGTAGTATCATGAAGGGCGAAGGATGATGTGACTCATGTGAGCTGTTGCATAGGTAGGGAGAAATTGGTGTTATTTTTTAAGAGCGGTTATTTTGCAACGGGGGATCGGTCGTGGGTGGTAAGGGGGCGGGAGAGAAAATGACAGTAGGGGGGTCTCCTGTTGTGCCTTTGCCTGCCTTTCTTTTTTCCCCCTTTTACTTTTCCTCGAGTCGTAGAGCGCAGACCGTGGTTGCTTCTGGAGTGCGCTGTTTTTCTGCTCATTACAGTGAAACAGGACGGAGTGAGCGCCTCTGCGAAAACAGCCCGGAAAGGTCTCATACATGAACGCACTCTTGTCTGTAGGCTGTCATAAAAAAAAACAAACTTACAACCCGTAATGTGTCAGTCCTGGCGAAGGGTCACTCCATGCGCGAAAGAAATCTCCCAAAAATGACATCAGAGCTTTCGCAGAGGATCAGTTACATTCTTTAATGCCTTCCACCAGCTTAAGGACTTCCACCAGCTTTGTTAAAACCAGAGCGCGTGGTCATGGCGTGGTACGAAGAGTTGCACAAAAACAAATTTCGGACGATTTAGCGCGGTTACTCCACATGCGCAGGTGCGCCCGCACTCCGGTTTTCACTGCGGTTGCGGTGTTCGGATCCATTGCGCACGGATGCTGTTGAAGAAATGATATCCAAGACACAGCGCAAGAGACTGGTAGTTTAGGATGCGGGATGCTCGGTTGCGGCGATGTAGTTGTCTAAAATTGATCTGTTCGCGCTGGCCCGGGTTCGAAACCCACTCGCGGCCGTAAAACATTTTCGATTATTTTATTTCAGGTGAAGCAGGCTTCAGACATACAGACAGACCACGTCGAAATCGAGAATTCAAGCCTTAGTGCCGCACCAAAAAATGCGACCCCGTCAGCTGGCTGTTCTTTTACCAGTTTGTGGAGGTGGCGGTTGACAAAAAAACGGCCGCTCGATGGAACCGCATCACCGAGTGGCCGTGGTTCTCGTCTGCTCACTTACTGTAAAATACGGCATGCTGAAAGGCTTTTCCTAGAGCCTTTACTTCGTTCCTTCTCATTAAACGTGCGTGCACTGTGTTATTATGGCTTGTGTGCAGTATCAAATAAAACAAACCATTGGGAACGGACGTGACCTTTCAGCGGCCACGTAATTGGTGAAAGCTTCAAAAACCGCGTGTTCTCGCCTTGTGTGGCTAGAAACCAGTCGAATGTAGCAAACTTTCCGTTTCTCCAGAGATCATCTGGCGACGACAAAGCGTCGAGGCTCCAATGTCACTATATCAAAAACAAAAAAGAAAACGCTCAGAGTAGAACACAAAAATCACAGGACGTGATTACCACTGTAGAACGCGAGATTTCAGGTGATGAAATTCGTATTTCTTATTGCCATTTATTTTCATATTGCTTTCAATACGCATGGCCTCACCACTCTTTCACTCGTGATGTAACTGTGCTCGTACCTCTCAGACATCAACGCCAACACCGACGATGCACAACCGAGAAACATGCCCTCAACAGCTGTCGATGTTAATACGTCGCAGAGCGTGCACTGAGAATGCCGACAACGAAGGCAGCTCCCTGGAAGATACCCGCTTTCGCTGTGGGTCGCTTGGCGGCCTTGATGTCCGCTGACGCACCCTAGCATACTCTCGACGTGCCGGCATTCATTGTGTCTGAAGTAAATGGACAACTTGCAGAATTGCAGGAAAGCTTATTTTCATGAAGGTCTCTTCAAACCAAGAACCCTCGTTCACAGACCGCGTTTCCACTTCCTGCTCGGCTGGCTCAAGCGGTTAGCGTGAAGGGGGATGAGTCAGTAGCCCTCCATTGTATCGTTCTTGGAAGAAGGTGAGGGGGGCTGCTCCCTAATATGCCGGAACCTGAAGCCTCGACGCACGCCTCCAGCCATCGAGATAGTGTAAAAAGAAGTTGCCGAAAGGTTACCATGATGCGTTCTCTTGACAAGTACCTGTCCCGACCCGCTCCTCACATCCTTTCCACAACTTCTGTCTTATATTGACAAAGGGACATCTCCCCCCTCATTTTTCGAACGAGAATGTTCGGTTGAAAAATTGTTGAGGGCACTCGATATGCTGAAAGTGTGCTCCAAGGGCCCTTCTTTGGCGTACGCGCTCAAGGTGGGCGCTCTTGGAATACCACAGAACCGGTATAAGCATGCGGGGACCGCAGCTTAGCAGGGGGGCGCTGCGGACGCCACTGAAAAGCGCCCTCTCCGGCCGACTCCGCACTATTGTCCGGGCAAACCGGTCTCCCTCCCATTGAGTAGCTGCGCGAGCAGCGCGCCTTCTCCTGAAAAAAAGCCAGTTCTGCACGTACTTTGCACGTGTTGGCCAGCCTGCAAATCTCTTTGTGCAGTCGCGAGCTTTTTCCCTCGTACTTGAACGCTGACGAGCTTCAGAGGATTAGCAAAATGTACAGGGGCGCTAGAAAAAAATGCGGACTGCACGGCGCCCACGCGCTGCGCAGTCGGAATTTATCTTCAATGCGTTTTTATCTCGGTAGTAACAAAAAGACGCTAGAGTGGTACATTATTGTATCACGGATGTCTCCAGCGTATTTGTGTTGCGAGCCAAGTATAAGCGTGACGAAAATAAATTCCAACAGCGGAGCGCCTAGGCACTGCGCTGTTGGCATTTCTTTCTGTCGCGGCAGTACGCTCTCAGATAGTGGACAGTGAATTTTTTTTTTCGCTGCGCAAACTTGAAAAATGAACTGCTAGTGGATCAGGCCCACTACGTGAAGCAGATTGTTGACGAAAAAGCCGGTACCGTAACGGCGAAATGTGTATCGCAAGTAAATGACGAGGTCATTTAAGACGTGGAATTCGAGGTAAATACCATTTTTTTTTTGGCGCAGCCATCTTCGCAAGATGCTTAATTTCGTTGGGTGGCTGAGCAGTTAGATGCATGCAGGTTTTTTGGCCAAATAATAAGGATTTTTTTACGTGTTTCGCTGAAAAATAATGGAAATAATTTTTATTTTAACTTAAAATAAAGTGGCCTTAAGGCGACACGCGAGGCTGAGGAGAAAAACGAAAAAACTCACGAAATGCGCCTACCAGCTTCTTGCTATATACGGCAAAGAGAAAAAATGCTCTAGTTTCGTCAATCGCTACAACGGAGATAAGCGGTTGGTATATTTATTTTAATGTCGATTACAGCGCACGCGCATCCCCAATTTATTTGCAGAGCCATCGCTCATATGCAAACGCTCATTCATGTGCAAGCAAACATTTTGATTATTTTTGTTTTTAGAAATTTTTTACATGTAAAGCAACTTCGAAAATTGAGCCAGGCGTCACAAGTCGGGACATTGAGGCGATCACTTACCTTGCCTCACACGCGTCTGCATAATGCCGCTAGCTGTTGTCAGTCTCCAAAATAAAAAATGGCAAAAGAAATGAGTTTCCTTAGCGCGAGCTTTACTAAACACTGCATGCTTAGTGAATTACAGCAAAAACTGCTCAGAAATAATATTACGCGTGCAACATGCCAAACGTGTTTAGTAACAGGCAAAAGCTTACTTCACCCTGCCCATAGCAGTTATCGAGGCCTGCCGTTTCTCGTTCTCATCCATTTCATACACCGGACAAAAACACTTTTTAATAGGAAAAAGTGTATGAACGCATTTTTTTTCATATACTGGAAGATTTCACTATAGCAATCTCCCATCGATAGGCTTGCATTTTTTTTTTCGTTTTAACGTTTTTCCTATCGTCAACTGCTCGATACGAGCGATGAAAAATATTTAAGATTTTGCTGCATATAGAAAGGGTGGACCAGTACCTTCAATATTTCCGTTACTGTACGTTACAATTCTCCAATATTAAATTTTTTTCCCCCAAGAATGTAGGACATCTCCAGGAAATCTGTAGAATTCCACGGGCAGTCCTTGGCCGTCGATGTTCAGAGAACTATTGTGACAGCCCCAGACACAACAAGTTTCTCCACTCTTAGAACGTCGCGGAATTCACAGCGAGCGGCAACAACACTTTTGTGCGCCCGCGAGCAGGACGGCACGTGCTCACAATGAAAGAGCTGTCGACTCAATGCGCTCCGCCCGCGACGTGCCCGGACGGAAACGCCAAAATGACCGGCAGGGGAGAAGTGGCGCTGGTGCAGTGGAAGCAAACTTCAGGTGCGCTTCCAGCGGGGCTCTCGGCGACTCTTTTCTTTATGGCTTGAAGCTCTATCAGGTTCCCAGAACTTTTCGCGGTTCGAGTTGCCCTTCAGAGCACCCAACCTCTTTTCTTCACGGCTCGAAATTACTTCCGTCGGCTTCAGAGGGGGAGCCAGCCAGCACCAAGAACATGGAGGTGCATGCCCTTTTTCGGCGCCCGTTCGGCGTACGCCGTCGCTTTACTGCTTGCAGCATCGGTTCATGTTTGGTAAACTTCGGTATGCCAGGCACTCGGGCAAGTGGTTTGTCAGCGGAACGTTTTATCATATCCGTTCTAGAAGCCGCGCAGCAGCTGCGTGAAAGTGTGGAAGTTAAGTTGAAATTGATCTGGCTCCCGTAGAAAGTCGGAAAGAGGAAAACATATTGCGTTAGAGCTGCGCTGGCTGGACTGTACAGAACAAAGACCCACACGTACTGGTAGTACACGAATCCGTGTAGGCCGGTTTATTGAAGAGAGCGTAGTTCTAACATTGCAATCGCACCAACTAACCCTGTTACAAGTAGAGATGCCGTGTTTTCGGTATTCGTTAAACTCCGTTAAACTCCGAAAAATGACCCCCGCGGCATTTTGATATGAATGCTGGAAAACCAATGAACACTGATTTTCAGCCGTCCTTGAAGAAAAGAATGCCAGTTTCAAGTGAAGAAATGTACTCTACTTTTTTTTCTCTAGTTCACCCGGAACACAGCCGCACTGAACTGTCCTTGGTGCTATTCCTTTCAATCGAAACCAAATTCTGTTGTCGCGTTCCTTTGTCTTCTCTTTACCAGCGTGACGGTTTTCAAGTGTGTAGGTCAGGCATAAGTTTCCTGTAACGAGGAACGCAACAGGACACGAGAGTACCCAGGACAAGCTCCCCACCCGACAAAATCTTCTGCTCTTTCGGCTCAGCAGTGCTTACAGGCTCCAGGGGAATACGGCGGGATTTTCACATTGCCTGCACGTCTCTCTCATTGCCAGTTTGGCAACTTGCCACTGTGGCTCCCCTGAGAGCTGGTACTTTTTTTTTTAGCGTTCATTCATGTTCTTGGTTTCTGGAGAGCAATCAAACAAAAGGTGAAAAGCTCGAGAGCCTGCTAGCAGTACTCGCTATCCCCGAAGACATGACTGTATATATAGTTTTTGTGAAGTGTAATCGCGTGGTATAGAACATCGAGGCAATAAACACAGCAATAAAATCATTGGAATCAGAGGAGGCACTTGTCTGCCGCGTGTACTCAATCCTGGTTCATCTAGCCTGCACCTTCACTGGTCAATACCTTCCTGAATGGTCAGCGTTTGGTGCGAAGACCGATATATTCGCTACTGACAAGCTATGAAGTCCGCGAGAAATATATGCGCAGCTTCCGCGAAAACTCACTTGATAGCGATGACTTCTGGCATCAAGTGCAAGTTGTGGACCCGTCCATAGAGCAGGAATTGATGACAAAGGAGTCTTTAATGGATTATTTTCGCCTGTTGTGAGCTCTGCAGACCACCCGTTTTTGAAAGAAGGATCTCAGAATAATCGCTGTTCAAAATTACATCTGCTGACGTTTGCTTTCACAGCTTATGGAGAGCGCGCTGTAAAGAATGGCCGGTCTTGTTAAAACCATCTCTTGATTTTCTTGCCATCCCCCCATCAAGTGCAAATGTAAAACGTGTGCTTTCTGACCGCATTCCTCCGATGGCTGACAAATCTCTCAATGTACGTGTCCATTTTTTTTCACTACGTGTAAATATAACATTTTATACTCTTTAAAGCATTATAGTTCCATTACGAGAAAATCCGGCGCCGTGCGTTCGTCGTTCCAAGTATTTGCGTGTGTATGTACTACATACACGACAATCCAAGCGATGCCATCACTGGCAGGGGCTCAATGCGGTGGCAGTATTCCCAACTACATTCGTGCCAAAATTTTGAATAACCTTGCGTCGTACAGCGTTCCGTTGCTGTCATAGCATTTCTATTTTATTTTTACTCGTTTGGGCATTAATTCATTGGGTAGGGTGTTTGGTATGTGTTTAATAAAAAAAATTCAGCTGGTGCGCTATATTTTCTCCAGTAACTATACAGCCGCTTTACAACACCTATCCCGATAAACGCCGGTTTCGCTCCGGCATTGAAAGTAGAAAGCGAAAATCATCGAACCAAAGAGAAAAAATAAACACCATATAACCCGCAAATGGAAAAAAACAGAAATACTGAAAACACGGAACCCTAGGTTTTTTAGTGAAACGCCTTAGCAACGAAATAAAGCACCCAAGCGCTTTCCAAGAGGCGCCATATGGTGCGTGTGTCATTATTCCAGAGGACGAGGCAAGCACAAGGGCCCCTGCCTCATTCGAGATGGGCGCAATTGCAGGCCAAATCTATTCAGGGTGTTTCACGGAACTTGAACCAAAGATTACAAAAAAAAAAAAGGGTTGCTGCGTAGCTAGGTGAAACCAGCGACATGTTGTTGCTCACTGTGTGGCGCTCCTCAGAGTATTTCTTATTTTCGCTTAATTAGTTACTTATTTAAGATCAATTATACATAATTTTAACGTTTACTGTAAGGGAACGTGCATTTTGTTAAGTTGTACAGGGGCGTTACGAAAGAACCGATCCAGTGTTTTGTAGCAACGTACGTGGCCCTTTTTTCGAGTTTTCATGGAATGCTCGCTAAATATGAAAAAGAAAAAACACTTCATTACGCTCTTGCGCTACTGCATTGTAGCGCCGCCAAGCGCGTTCTGAATGAAGCGTGCGCGCTCACCTTCTGGAAGTGAGCAGTCGACGCCGCTCTTAGCTTAATCTTGAAAGTGCGATCAGCACATTCTTCCAGCATGGAAAGCGCACGGCGTGATCTGCCAATTGCGATAGGGCTTTTATGAGACATCGCGCAGGCAAACCAAAAAATGAAGTGAAAGTAGTGAAGTCGTGTATTCTAGTGTAGTCTTCGTTTTTTTTTTTTGTTCATGATTTGGCAGCCCGTCGAACTACGCCCCGGCCGCTTACTTGGCCACGGTGAGCGCACACGCTTCGTTCATTCAGAGCTGGCTTGCAACGCGACAGTACAGTAGCGCAAGAGAGAAAACACGTGGTGTTTTCATATTTCGCGGGCTTTTTAAAAAAAAACTTGAAGAAAGAACCACGTGGAAGACACGCTCCTACAAAAAAACTTGATCGGTTCTTTCGTAACGCTCCTCTACAACTTAACAAAAAGCACGTTAACCTAAAGTGAATGTTTAAAATTTAGCATAATTAATCTTACCTAATTAACTAATTGATCGGAATTTATAAAATACTCTGAGGAGGACCATACGACGGGAAACACTCTGTGGGTGGTTTCACGTAGCTCTGGAACTCCATTTTTTTATCCTTGGTTTAATTTACGTTAATCACATACTATACTTTTTTTCAAGAGCCGATAATCTGAGAAGCTGAAAAAGTCAAAATTGTCGAATAGAACTCAAGAACCGTAATCGGCAAATTCCGCTGAAAGGAGGCCTTCCGTCAAATGCCGTCTACCGGGTTTCGCTATCGTCGTGTTTAATCTGCCTAATCCTCAGTAATCCCATTTAACGTGCAAAAACTCGTGATGACAGGCTGACAGGTACAAGATGTCAGGGCGTCATGCCAATCGGTGAAGCCATAGGGTGTATTCGTCGTACCGTTCATGAGTTGTATCGATCATCAAGCCTTCTATTCTGCGCTTGCACTTTGGTTAGCCCCGCCTCACTATGAAAAACGGAGCTGCTCAGAGTACCTACAGCTTACCTGGCAGCGTCTTAGTCTGCATTTCACTGGCCAAACACGTAAAGCCGAATGTATTGACGCTGAACTGGCATTCGAATGCCCAAATGGCACCTTCTTTGTTTTTGCTGTTTCTTGCGTCTGGCGGTTTTGACTTCGTGGGCGCGCACTTCCTAATAATGGTGGCATCGCAAGATCGCGCGTGACTCTGCCCACCGTTGAAGGCTTCGTTCAGTTCACGCAGGATCAACACATAGGCGCCGCTTGCGCTCACCGTTTCAGCATTGTTCGCGAACTTTCGGAGTCCTGCTTCCGGTGACTGCTTGCAACGAAAGCTAGCGACTGAGTGACGGAGCGCTGACAACAGTGCTGGAATGGCCAAAATATGTTCTTTTTTTTTAAGAAAAAGCTTTTGGAGAACAAAAATGGGCGTTCTGGGGCAACTATAGAACGGAAAATGCATTCTGATGCAGCTGTGAAGTAGAAATATCGCCATTTTGTTGCAGTAATACCAGTATTGTGGAGCTCCAATACACAAAATATTTATTAAAACAACCCCTCATGCTGAGAAGTGCTGGTGTGGTTGAAAGTTTTGTTGCTTCTCAACCAACTATCCCATTTACCTCATCCTTCACAGTTTAGATACCTTCCCGACCATGTTGTTAATGATAGCAACTGTCAGGCTTTTAGGGCTCCGCTCTCTGATTATCGCAGCAAAATCTTGTCCCGTTGTCTCGAAAAAGTTCTGTGCGGCTTATGGGACGTTTAGTCATGTCTTATGTTATGTGTATACTTGCAGTAATTTTTGACAAATCATCGCTCGAAGTCGCACGAAGAAGGCACAAAGCCCTGTTAGCCGCGACCCGACTTTTCCTTTTCTTGCACGCCAACAAAGGGAGCACGGAGGGCAGCCGCACAGTCAGCCCGCCTTGAACACGCTGGGTGAGAAAAGAAAAAATAAACGCAATGCGGCTGGTTTCTTGACACACAGGCTGAGGACACGTGGTTTCCGAAGCTTCCACCAATTACGTGGCCGCAGAAAGGTCTTGCTCCACATGGCAGTGGAACAACAGCGACCTGATGCGATCAAAGTTTTTTTTTTTTTTTACCCGGTGCTGAGGCTTAGTGTTCGCCTAGGTCCGTCTGTATGTCTGGAGTTTTCTTGACCTTAAACAAAATTAACTAAACGAAAATACCTTACGGACCGAGTGGGTTGCGAATCCGGACGGCGCGTATAGATTAGTTTTGCTGGCCACTGCATCAGACCACTGCATCACTGCCTTTTGTTCTATGTACATGAACCGTGTTCAAACCATATGGAAAACAGTAGCAGATCGACATGACACGTAATACGACACACCTCAGCAGCACAGCACTCGCTCTTACATCACCGCAGCCGAACATCCCGTGCCCTTAACTACCCGTCTCTCGCGCTGTGCTTTGGGTATCTTCTGCATCAACTTGCAGCCGTGATCAGTGGATTCGAATATCGAAACCGCAGTGCTAACACATCTAATTCGCATTTGCCGTAGCCACGACAAATGGACCAAAATTTCTTTTTGTGCCACTCTTTGTGCCTTGCACTGCTCTCTTCGCAAAGCTGGTGGCAGTCCTGCGTAACCAGGACGTCAGAGAATGCAACTGATTCTCTCCAAAAACTCTGATGGGATTTTTGGGAAATGTTTGACCGCTTCAGTCAGGAGTGGCACATTAGCAGCTGTAAGTTTTTTTTTTTTTTTACGTGAGCCGGCAAGAGGCCTTTCAGGACCGGTTTGGCAGACGCGCCAGCTTTGTCGGTCTTCAGCGTCGGAAGTAAAAAAAAAACAGCGCACTTTAGAAGAATTCGCGGCCTGCGGTCCACGGCTCGAGGAGAAGTAAAAGGGGAAAAAGAGAAAGGCGCACACAAAGGTACAGCAGGAGACAGCACCCTCTCCCTACTGCCCTTTGCTCTCTCCTCCCCCTTACCCCCGCAACCGGTCACCTACGTACCTCTTGAAAATAACGCCCATTTCTCCCTGTGTTCGTCATCCATTTAATTCTGCGAATCGTGTGTCGCGTTGTCATAACCTTTCTGAGAGGAACATATTGTCAAAGAGTTGTGTCGGAAGGGTAGCGTGAAATTCAAGCAAGTTTAGGTTGAAAGTGATGCCCAATTCTTCCTTATTTATTTTAAAATCAGCGATAGCAGTGCTTTTAGCATGCGGTTCGCGGGCGGTTCGGTTGTTCGATTCCCAGTGCCCCCGAATACCTATCGCTTTCCAATGCATACAATTTTTTTTTGTGGTTTCTCTGAGGTGAATTGACTCGAAAAATGTCTTTCACCTAACCTTATGTAGAAGAAAACACTGTTCCATGGCGCTCTTTGGTGCAAGGCGGCCCTTGCACCATTAAAACTTGTCAACAAAAGAAAACATCCTTATGGGAAAAAACGCAACGAAACAATTCTACGCGTAGGCTAAGTACACGCCAGGAGCAAAAACGCGTATGCAATCTGTACGTAAAAGGCGTCAGCAAAACCTTGGCCAGCATTCGCGGAAAGGAAGCGGTGGAAACTGGGTACCAGCCGGACATCATTATCAGGTGCCTCCTCCCCTGTCCCGAAGACCCATCGTCCTACAGAAAAGATGCAAGGCGTGGTACGCAAAAACCCTGCGCGAGTGCATGGTGTCTAGAGCGGCGTTTACTTGAAGGGGTTTAGTTGAGGAATTCAGTTGAAAACCGGTTACTGGTTTCATGTAAACACCGCACAGTCGGTTCCGGGAGTCGAGGAAGTGAGTCCAGTCAACTCCGCTGCAGGGGGGGCGGGGGGGGGGGCGTTGACTCGCTCAATCCCAACGGAAGATAGCACGTAAACCGGATACAGACGAAGAGTCGGTTTAGCGGGAGTGGAGATCATAAATTACGATCCTGTTTTTACGCTTGCGCCATCGCGCCTGCGAGACAGCGGTGCCGTTCCGCAATCTTGGAGGCTGCCACTGCCCTCACCCGCTGCGCTGCTAGACGCTTGGTGTCGCTGCAGTTGAACCGGTCTCGACTCGCTAAAATCTAGTTCATGTAAACACGCAATCGTCGAGTCGGGCTGACCTTACACAACTTGACCCCCCGATTCGATCTACCGCAGTCCGGTTCATGTAAACGAGGCTTAGGCTGGGGACACCAACAATATGACGGAAAGAGTGAAGCAGCACAAAGCTTATGTCAAGCAAATGAACAGAAGCGCAGTGGCCGTACTTCCCAGCCATGCCACCACAGGGGTGACTTTGACGGCACTATTGTGGTGGAAACCGAACCAAACTGCGCAGAAGCATTCTACTTGAGTCATGAGGGAGGAGAATGTTGAATGTTTTCTGGGAACCACTCCCTTTTCCTACATCCACGGTTTAAGCTCCGTGACCCTGCGGTCGACCTTATGTGGGCTTAAAAAAGGCTCCGCAACGCGCCCGCAGTCGCACCTTCAAGAATTAGTAGTAATCGTTTACTGACAAAAAAATACAAAAAGGAAGCACGAGAGCTGCAGCCGGTGAAATTCACGGAATTCAGAGCCGGCGGAAGTCACAGGGAGAGGATAGCGAGGAAAAGTACGGAGGAAAGCGACCGGCAGAAAAGACGGGGGAGCTTTATACACAATTCACAAAATACAAAAAAGTATCAAGTTCGCGCCGCTCGCAAGCTAGTGCCTAAGCTTTGTTGTACACATTTACAACGCGCGTAAATTAACTGCATATTCTAGGCCGCGTGCACGTAGCGTCCTGTCGCTAATGGACAGCGAGAGCGGCGCATTGCGCAAGTGGCCCGGATGGAGCGCCCAGCTGCCGCCTTAAAGCAGAAACAGAGCCGGCTTTGAAACGTCGTGTTATCCTACAAGAACTTATTTGGCTGGCGTTTACTTCTCAAATAAATGCAAATTATAGTCATAAAATTTTAATTGGATTTGCCTCTGGGTTGCAGCTTTGGGAAAAGGCGTAGCTTCCTGCACAGCAAATGGCAGATTTGTCAGAATAGCTCTCAACATGCCGTTCTATGAACTCTTCGTTATCGCTTCATAGTTTGCACACACTTTTGACATGAACGCGGAAATTAGCAGCGATTACGGCAATGGCAAAGCCCTTAGCGACGGCGAATGATCGAATAACTGGAGGCACTTTAACAACCTAGAAGAAATGCTGTGAATTACCACACTACGAATTGTTACACTAGACAAATTGCCTAATGCGCACAATCAGTTAGTGAAACAGGCACGAAACGGAGCACCAGGTTTCTTGCATAGAGTCCTGCAGTACTTGCAACGTACAAGCTTATGGGCATCTATATATGTACAGATGACAGGAGTACAGCAAGAAGCCAAACGAATTCGGCTTGATTGGGCTTGTACCCTTACAGAAATAGCTTTATATTCAATAAAGAGACTACAGAGGTACACTGATTTCAACGCATCCCTGCTGCATTTTGACCGCATCGCCTAAACTTTCGAAGAGCTGAACGCTATTGAGCTTTAAGATGTAGCGATTAATGCGCTAATACCTAAGTTTCGTGGCTTTGTATAGTTAATGCGCACGCATTTCCACTATCACTCATCCTCAAGTAGCCACTGTATCCGTTTGCAATAGTAAATGTGTCTGTAAAGCTCCGGAGTTTGCTTATAATCCTCTATAATACCCATACATGGCGAGCACTTTCTTGTAGCGGCCCATGTTTGTGTGCCTACATCCGATGGGGACACTTTTAATAAAAGCGCGCATTCACAAGGCGTGACTTGATCTCCTTAAAGCAAGCAAAAAAAAGCGTAGACGTGCGCCTAGCCATACGCACCAAGAGAGGGCGCCACACGTTTCTTGCCGATGCTGAGGATGCATGATGAATAGAAAAATAGCCAGGGAAAAATTCTGCCTCTTTCAAATGTAAAATACTTTACATCTATTAAAAGATGGGACATTTCGCTACCTAAAGCTCCTAGAGCAGTCCGATATATTGTAAATCATGGCAGCGGTGAGTGATCAAATGAGGACAAGTGGGGTTTTTTTCGCGACCTCCTCATAGGCATCATGCGACCATATCTCATCGCGCACGGTAAACGCAATATTTAAGCCACAGTGATGAAACTTTATTAAAAGAAACTTTATGAGGTATTTAACCCCTCAGGGTCAGAGCTCGCTTGTAACTTATGCGTGACGAGATATTGATTTTTTATTTTTCATCGCCATTCAGTTACGCGCCGCCGCGCCGCCGGCTGTCGCGAGAGGGCGCGACCGGTTTTCCGAGGCGCATGGGCCGGAATCCTGGGGATGCTTCCTCACCAGAACAGGATTTGGCCACCCTGGTGTAGTACTTGGCCACAAACTTCTATGAACAAACCAATTAACCCTCGGCCCTTAGTCCCCAGCGGCTGCGGAGCAACTGACCAAGGCGGCGGTCAGATCTGTGACGCAGCGGAGGGTGCTAAGAATCTCTGGCTCCGGAGAGGCCGCCATTGGAAACTGAACCTGGCAACGTTTAACGCAAGAACCTTATCAAGTGAGGCTAGCTTAGCAGTGCTATTGGAGGAATTAGCCAGTATTAAATGGGATGTCATAGGGCTTAGTGAGGTTAGGAGGACAGATGAGGCGTATACAGTACTAAAGGGCGGGCATGTACTGTGGTGGATTAGGAGATAAGCGAGAACTAGGTGTGGGATTCCTCATTAATCAGGATATAGCTGGCAACATCGAGGAGTTTTACAGTATTAACGAGAGAGTGGCAGCTATCGTAATTAGGCTTAATAAGAGGTACAAGCTTAAGGTGGTGCAGGCCTACGCGCCTACATCAAGCCATGATGACCAGATAGTTGAAAGCTTCTATGAGGATGTGGAATCGGCAATGACCAAAGTAAAATCACAGTACACTGTACTCATGGGCGACTTTAATGCAAAGGTAGGTAAAAAGCAGGCTGGAGACAAGGCGGTAGGTGACTATGGCATAGGTTCTAGGAACAGTAGGGGAGAGTTATTAGTAGAGTTCGCAGATAGAAATAATTTACGGATTATGAATACCTTCTTCCGCAAACGAGCAAACAGGAAGTGGACGTGGAAGAGCCCCAATGGTGAGACTAAAAATGAAATAGACTTCATACTGTGTGCACACCCTGGCATCGCAGAGGATGTGGAGGTCCTCGGTAAGGTCCGTTGTAGCGACCGCAGAATGGGAAGGTCTCGTGTTAGCTTAGATTTGAAGAGGGAACGGAGGAAACTGGTGAAGCGAAAGGCTATTAACGAGTTAGCATTAAGAGGGAAAGGTCCGTTGTAGCGACCGCACAATGGTAAGGTCTCGTGTTAGCTTAGATTTGAAGAGGGAACGGAGGAAACTGGTGAAGCGAAAGGCTATTAACGAGTTAGCATTAAGAGGGAAGGTAGAGGAATTCAGAATGTCGCTGCAAAAGAGATTTTCCGCTTTAACTGAAGAAGACGACCGTAGTGTTGGAACAATGAATGATAATCTTACAGCTATCGTTACAGAGTGCGCCGCAGAAGTAGGTGGTAGGATGGTTCGACAGGATACCAGCAAGCTATCTCAGGAGACTAAAGATCTGATTGAGAAACGCCAAAGCATGAGGACGTCTAACTCCACAGACAGGATAGAACTAGCAGAGCTATCGAAGTTAATAAATAAGCGCAAGGTAGCCGACATAAGAAAGTTTAACGTGGAGAAAATCGAGCGTGCTCTAAGGAACGGAGGTAGCCTAAAATCAGTGAGGGGAAAACTGGGCATAGGTAAAAACCAGATGTATGCGCTAAAAGACAAACAGGGCAATGTCATCAGCAATATGGATAAGATAGTTGAGTTAGCCGAAGAGTTCTACACAAATCTATACAGTAGCGAATGTAATCATCAAGTTACTGAGGGAGGCAGTCGAGCACAGTAATGGGACATCCTGCCAGTAACGAAGGAGGAAGTAAAGAAAGCCTTAAGAGCAATGCAAAGAGGGAAAGCAGCTGGTGAGGATCAGGTAACAGCAGATTTGTTGAAGGACGGAGGAGAGATTGTGCTACAAAAACTAGCCACCCTGTATACGCAATGCCTTGTGACCTCGAGAGTACCAGAAGCTTGGAAGAACGCTAACATTATCTTAATTCATAAGAAAGGAGACATCAAGGACTTGAAGAATTACAGACCAATCAGCTTATTGTCCGTTGCCTACAAGGTATTTACTAAGGTAATCGCTAATAGAGTCAGGACAACCTTTGACTTTAGTCAACCAAATGATCAGGCAGGCTTTCGTAAAGGATACTCGACAATAGACCACATTCACACTATCAATCAGGTGATAGAGAAATGCGCAGAATATAACCAACCCCTATATATAGCCTTCATTGATTACGAGAAAGCATTTGACTCAGTAAACCTCAGCTGTCATGCAGGCATTACGGAATCAGGGTGTAGAAGAGTGTTATGTGAAAATATTGGAAGATATTTAAAACGATTGCACAGCTACTATAGTTCTCCATAAAGTCAGCAATAAAATTCCAATACGGAAAGGTGTCAGGCAGGGAGACACGATCTCGCCAATGCTCTTCACTGCCTGCTTACAGGAGGTATTCCGGGGACTAGAATGGGAACAGTTGGGGATAAGAGTTAATGGAGAATACCTGAGTAATTTGCGATTCACTGATGACATTGCCTTGCTAAGCCACTCAGGACAAGAACTGCAAAGCATGATCAATCAGTTAGACAGGCAGAGCAGAATGGTGGGGCTAAGAATTAACATGCAGAAAACCAAAGTAATGTTCAACAGCCTAGCAAGGGAACAGCAGTTCGCAATTGGTAGCGAGGTGCTGGAAGTAGTAAGAGAATATGTCTACTTAGGGCAGGTAGTGACCGCAGATCCGGATCATGAGAGGGAAATAACTAGAAGAATAAGAATGGGGTGGAGCGCATATGACAGGTTCTCTCAGATCATGAATGGTAGCTTACCAATATCCCTGAAGAGAAAAGTATACAACAGCTGTATCCTACCGGTACTCACCTATGGGGCAGAAACGTGGAGGCTAACAAACAGGGTTCAGCTTAAGTTAAGAAGAACGGAGCGAGCTATGGAAAGGAAAATGATAGGTGTAACGTTAAGAGATCAGAAGAGGGCGGAGTGGGTGAGGGAACAAACGCGGGTTAATGACATCTTAGTTGAAATCAAGAGGAAGAAATGGGCTTGGGCAGGGCATGTAATGCGAAGGCAAGATAACCGCTGGTCCTTAAGGGTAACGGAGTGGATTACAAGAGAAAGCAAACGTAGCAGGGGACGGCAGAAAGTTAGGTGGGCGGATGAGATTAAGAAGTTTGCGGGGATACAGTAGCGGTAACTGACAAAGGACTGGGTTAATTGGAGAGACATGGGAGAGGCCTTTGCCCTGCAGTGGGTGTAGTCAGGCTGATGATAATGATGACGTTACTTCCTAATGCGAAATTTGAGCGCAGCTCATCAACTGTTTCATCAGCAAGACATGTGTGCACAATTACAGACAACTTCTTTTTTTTTCACACATATTCCTTCTTCAAGAAACACTCCACTAATAGTTCTTGATTCTCATGAAGGAAGCTTTGCGGGCGGAGAAATCGATGGATATGCTCGACTTGCTGCACCAATGCCTGGCTTTCAAAGACGGTGTATGCAAGTATTCGCGAGACCACGGCTTACACTGGTGTTCCAACAATTCTCACGCGCGAGCCAAACGCACACTCCCGGTAGCATTTGCCCCGCGCTCGTGCAAAATTGATTTTGAAGAAAGCAAATATCGCAGTAATCCCCTCACATATCTCAATGGACACCCGAACCGGGCCGTAAGGGAAGGGAGGAAGGTGGGATTGAAAGAAAGAGAGAAATAGGTGCTGTAGTGGAGGTCTGCGTAATAAGTTCGACCACCCGGCGATCTTTAACGTACACTGGCATCGCACAGCACACGGGCGCCTTTTGCTTTCCGCCTCCATGGAAACGGGTCCGCCCAGGTCGGGTTTGAACTAGTGATGCAAAACTATCGATAGTACTATCGATACTATCGATAGTTCTTTTGATAGTAATATATCGACAGTTCTATTGATGGTACTATCGATAGGCGTATCGCTACTACTTGTTATATATGGTGCTATAGATTCTGTAAAATCAACCACGCGTACCCACTGCATCCTAAACTTGCTTTCCCGAGCGCGTGGTATGGAGGTGATGCTATGAATAACTGACAGGAGTCGCCCGTTTTCGCGGCCTACGCGTCACCAAGCTCTGCAGACGTTCCCTACGTAAAGTTGCTGGATAAAATGTTAGCGTGCGAATGTCCAAGTTGCGAAGCATATGTGCGAAAAGCATTTCTGCAGTGGTTACGCCATCAAGACGACGTCTGCAGGGCACGATAGTGTCGTGTAAGCCAATACAACTTGTGCTGTTTGTTCTTATGTTGGATGCAGTTCCAGGTATTTCTCCGAACTGTCCCAGTGCACGTTAAAGAACCACAGCTGGTCGAAATTTACCCGGAAACCTATACAACGGCACCCCTCATAGCTTGCCTCACTTTGGGACGTTAAGCATCATGAGACCGTTAAACCAATCAGGTATCGCAAATGTTATGGTTATATCGCTGGCCAACAAATGCATAACATCAATATTGTTACCATCAATAGTCTTACCATCGACAGTTTCACTATCGATAGTCTTGCTATTGATAGCGGTACTATCGCTAGTAGTACTGTCGATAGTAGAATCGATAGTACTACTATCGATAGTAGACTATCGATAATACTATCGATAGTCTATAGATAGTAGCACTATCGATAGATTTTTTACGCTATCGATAGTCAATTTTCCGATAGTTTTGCATGACTATAGTTTGAAACCGGGTACGCTGGCTCAGTAGACGACTTGTTTAACTACTTAAAGCGAAAGCCTTTAATGCCTCATACTGTCGTTAGCTGCCGTGTCGGCAGATGTGTCCGCGTTTCGATTACGTGCCTTTTATGGGCATATGACGATCGTTTTTAATCGATGGCATTCGAATATATCGGAACACGATTTAAGGCATTCTATGATAATTGCATGATAATTAGTGACTAATAGAGTGGTAGTAGTTAAGCTATTAGCAAAATAACTTTTCTAGTCAGAGCAGATAAATACACAAAACCGAGTAGGAAATTGGTCGACTCGCGGAATCGAACCAGGGTCTCCGGAGTGCGAGACCAGCACGCTAACCACATCGCCATGCTAGCTGGATGATTTGAAATGAACAGAGGCGCGTCTAGTGAATACGGTGTGTTCGTTCACTCCCTTCCCGTTACGGAGGTTCCGTCTCACCGCACTTTGGGTCAACAAAGTGCCCCCCCTGACTTTTTTATGACGGCGCAGTGCAGGTGTCTCCCTACAGTCTCCTTTCCGTCCGGCCAATTTCTGTGCCGACGCGCGGCTTCCTGTGCGTTCGCTCTCTCGCTCGCGCCGTCCACGTCCGCGATGCGCGGCCGTAAATGTGCATTTGTGTGCCCTCTATTTCCCCACAATAAAGGATTGGCGCAACGCGTCCGTGGGATCCGTGCCGCCACGGGCGGATATTTACGCGAGCCCCGAGAAACGAAAAGACGAGGCTCGAAGCGCAACCAGGCCGGCGCAACTGCGCGTGTCCGCTTTAAAAGAAGGGCTGGCAGCGCACAGGGCTGGTCGGATTCCGTTTAGAGCACTTCGTTGCATACTATTTGTAGAGGACTGGCTGTCCCTTTCATGGTTTTGAGTTCAAATGAACTTCTCTTGAGAGAGACTACATCAGTTTTTGGAAAAAAAAAAAAGAACGATGGTACAAAATCGGCTGAAAAGACGGTGCACAGTTCAGCGTGCGCACTGTAAAATCCAGCCGTCACTTTGGCGGTGAAATTGGCAAATTGGTTTTTGAGGAAAGGAAACGGCGCACTATCTCTCTCTCATATCTCGGCGGACATCTGAGCCGCGCCGCAAAGGAAGGGAGGAAGGTGGGAGTGAAAGGAGAAAGAGAGAAAGAGGTGCCGTAGTGGAGGTTTCCAGAATAATTTCGAACACCTGGGGATCCTTAACGTGCACCGACATCGCACAGCACACGGGCGCCTTTTGCGTTTCGCGGCTCGAAACACGACGACATGTATTCGGCGTTAATAGGTGCAAAACGTGCGTCGTAAAAGGTACAGGGAAATTAAATGATCTATACCGCTAATAACGAAATACGCCTCCATAATGCAGCCGTCTCTCCACCGCGTTCCCAGGTACAAATAATGTAGCTCCACTTTGAGCGTAACTGTACTTCCGCATAGGTATTACACAGATTGCTGTTTCAGTGTGCCTTAATCTATAAATTTAGCTGTTACGCAGAAGAGCTGGAAAGCAAACAAAATAAAACTGTGCTATGGTTTTCCACGTCACTTACAGCTGCGTAGGTTTGCTTGGTTGGCTTTATGCACACCCTCTCTCCCTCCGTTGCGCGAGACCACAGCTTACACAGGTGTTGAAACGAGTCTCACGCGGGAGCCAAAGGCACACTGCCGGTAGCATTGGCCCCGCGCTCGTGGTAAATTGGTAAATTGGTTTTTAAGGCGGAAGCCTTTAATGCCTCATCGTTGTAAGCAGCAGTTGTCGGTAGCAATGTCACGCTTTTCAATTGGTAGAAACGGTCGTGACGTCACAGTGCGCGAATTTCAAACGGGGCCAATTGTACTTTGCCTACAAACCATGCAACCAATTAAAGGGACCGTATAATGATGATCCAAGTAAGTGGGACTGTTTAGTTAATTGCTCACTTAACCAATTAGCCTAATTAACCTTTCTAGTAAGACCAGATAAATAAATGAATAAAGAAATGAAACCGAGAAGGAAATTGGCCGAGCTCGGGAATCGAACCCCGGTCTCCGGAGTGCGAGTCGAGCACGCTACCACGCCGCCATCCCAGCCCGATGGTTTGAAATGAACAAAGGCGCGTCTAGTGAATACGGTGTCTTCGTTCACTCCCATCTTTCTCCCTTTCCGTTACGGCGAGGTTTAGGTGTCCACCGAGATATGAGAGGCATACATTTCCTTTCCTCAAAAACCAGTTTACGGACGAGCAAGGCGTAGAACCAAACGGGCGATGACGTTCTATGGACTCCCTGGCAGCGTTGCAATACGCTGTCGCGTTCCGCTGGTTGGTCGGTTGGTTGCGACTGAGAGAAGGACGAAAAGCAAAGTGCACGGGGCCTGCCTGCCGACTGGCTCAAGCCGAGCCACCACCGCTGCCACGTACCGAAAGAAGAGAGTTGAAAGGTAAGAAGAAAGAGAAAAACAGAGAGAGTAAAGACGCGCGTCGCAACAACCGCGTCCGCCGAAGCGGACGCTGGCTGAAAAAACAGATAAGCGGCCGTAGCCCGAAGGCTGCAACACCCTCTTAGAGGCGGAGCTTAACATCTTAACCGCACATCAGTGACACAAGCAGCAACACGAAGCTTAAGGCTTTCGCCTCACCGCACTTTAGGTCAACAAAGTGCCCCCCTGAATTTTTGAGGAAAGGAAATGGCGCAGTATCTGTCTCGCATATCTCGGCGGACACCTGAACCGTGCCGTAAGGGAAGGGAGGAAGGTAGGAATGAAAGAAGAAAGAGAGAACGAGCTGCCGTAGTGGAGGTCTCCGGAATAATTTCGACCCCCTGGGGATCTTTAACGTGCACTGGCATCGCACAGCACACGTTTCGCACAGCACAGCATGCGTTTCGCCCGCGGTCGGGTTGGAACCCGGGTACTCCGGCTCCCCCGCGCTCGTGCAGAATTGGTTCTGAGGAAAAGAAGCGCTGAAGTAACTCTCTCACTTATCCCAGTCGACACCCGAACAGCGCCGTAAGGGAAGGGAGGAAGGTGGGACTGAAAGATCAAAGGAAGAAAGAGGTGCTGTAGTGGAGGTCTGCGTAATAAGTTCGACCACATGTGGATCTTCAACGTGCAGTTATATCGCACAGCACACGGGCGCCTCTTGCGTTTCGCCTCCATCGAAATGCGGCTGCCGCGGTCGGGTTTGAACCCGGGTTTGACGGCCCTCCTTTTGTCAATTTTGACGGTGCCTCAGCGTCATTCGGAGAAGATGCTGCTTTCGGCGAGAATCGGGGAGAGGGTAGAGACGAGGAGTGTAAAGAAATAAACAAAATGCGCGGCTCTCTGATTGGCTACCGTTTGCAAACGTCATACGACCGGTGGCCTATCGCGAGGCCGTCGCGTTGGCGCCGCGCGAACCGGGCATGTTTTTGGCGTCCTCGTGTGGTCGGTAGCGTGGATGGCTTGTGCGGGTGTTGTTTTTTTTCATGTCCTCGCGCCTTTTTTTTTTTCGTGTTGGTGAAGAAGACTCCAGTCTTGGGTTCATGGAAGCTGCTGCAGTCATACACAAAGTGCGCCTGATTACGGTAGGTGTACTGCATGTTTACTATGTTTGTTTACAGTTTCCTTTCGGTACGTGGTGTGTCAAACAAGCGTGGAGAGTCTCGTTCAAGCCGCCGTGGGGTGCACACAGTGGCGGCCGGCGTAGTACGTTTTTCGCCTCGGGCCCGTCGTGGATTCGTCTCGCGCTGTGCTCGCCCGCTAACCTGCACAAGGGTTACCATCACTGCAAACTCTCTTCTGTGCGTTCCTTGTGAGCCCGCTCTTTCCTAACGCGAGACGGCCTTGTATGCTTGTACACACAGGTGAAGGGAACACGCGAGCCCGTTTCGATGCGAGCCGATCGCGTGCTTGTGGCTGTTGTAAACAACGTGCTGTCGTGCTTTCGTGCGCTCTGCTTTAAGATATGTGGTTAGACAGCTGTCCACCCCATAGTGCTCCTTCGGTGCGTATTCCGCTTTTGGATTAAAGCGGCCTCACTATTCTTATAATCCTTACTAGTCCAAAAGTATAGCACGAACACGCAGCCGCATTGCTTCTACCTGTAGTACGTGCGTTCGCCTCTCCCTCCGTCTTTTCCGGGGACATCAGAGCACGCCTTTACTCGCTCGCTCTGCCGCGCCTATTTCTATTCATCTCTCCGGAACTCTCCGGCAGCTCTTCGGTCGGCTGAATACTCGCCCCGGATCCTCACGCTGCAGCCGTGCGAGGCGGCGGCGGTCGGCCCGCTGGTTGTCGTATATCTTCCTGCTGCAGTGGCCGCAGTTTGGCGTGATCACTCCGAGGTCCGGTCCGTGCCTGCAGCGAGCTGAGTGAGCTTCGGGAAAGCGGGCCCCGAATTTCTAGAACCAGCATTTTGCTAGAAATAATAATAGTGATCCTTTTGTTTATGTCATATTAAGCTAGGACACTGGAGGCCGGCAGTAAAAGCTGTCATGCAAGACAGCTTCACAGAGCCGGAGGCCCCCATTACACTTAACAGCGTCACAGCGGCATTTTTTTTGCTTACAAGAGGAGAAAAGTACAATACATGTTCACAGTAGGAAATTCTCTTTCCTAAAGTAAATGTAACAGACATGAATATGGCGGAATTGTGGAAGAGGAGGCAATTACCAAATTAGTTTTTCTGATGCAGTAGAAAACCAGGAAGAGGTGCACAGTGACGGAGCAGTCGACCAAAGGAAAAATCACAAATGCAGTTTCAGTTATCCGGCAGAAATAATAACAATACATATACAGTGATGGGGAGGTAAGAATAAAAGAAAAATGAATAAAACGCACATTGTCATTTCAAACAAGTGACGAGAGGACGGAAGCTAACCAGACACACAATTGGGAAATATCCGACTAGACAAACACGGGGTGCTGAAAAGGAAATAAAACAGCCTACAATGTTTTAAAATGATGCTGAAGTGCTAAAAATATGTCATATCTACAAGGTGCACTTGTTCTTGATGCAATCTGTTTAGTAAGCTGGGCAAGTTGTCCTGTAGTGTCTTTGAAGCATAGGTTGTTTTGTAAGTTCTTACTGTCCAGGGCTCAGTACGTGTCTGGCGGGCTGTAGTGTTTTCCTGCAAGTTGGCTAATTGTTTTAAAAATGAGCTCTTATTTATTTTTTCGTTTTTAAATTATTTGCATGAAATGTAGTCGGAACAATTTGGTAACTGGGATAACACTGTATTTGTCAAAAAGGGGCTGTATTTGAGAATAAAAATGCAAACATTCTATTATTCTGAGAAACCGTTTCCGCATCTTGCGAAGCCTTAGAAAATTTCCATGTGTTGTGTTAGACCAGATTAAATGGCAATAGTTCAGACTAGAGGAAACCAATGAGTTATAAATTAACATGATAAATTTGGGGGCAAGTATGTGACGATTTCGGTATATTAACCCAATACATGTTCGAAAGCAAGAAGGTCAGGCTAGACCACGCCGAGAGCCTTGCTTGCCGTATGCGTTGTCTGAGTTAGTCTCGAAATTACGCAAAAAAAAGTTTTAACTCAGAACTATTACGTGCTAGTAATTTGTTCCCATGCAGGCTCAGGTGTGCACGACATTCACCTAGTCGCCCTTGCAGCCGACAGAGAGGAGTGCATCTGCAGAACCACGCAGTCTGGACAAGGCAGTGGGACTCCTTCTTGGAGCCTTTCTTGTTTTCAAGACCTGTTATCCAGCCGGCTGCCCTCTCACTACGGAATGTTTGCAGAGGTAAATGAGTATGAAATAATGGAAAAGGCCCTTTCGATAAAAGTTGGAATTTTAGGGACCGGTAAAAAATTTATTCAAATAATGTGCTTTAGTGAAAATCGAGTACTTTTTGTGCGAACGAAAAAGATAACCTCACCTGTGGTCAACTTCCTTGGTTATGTGGGTTTTTATAGGGTTCCTCAGTACAAAGTACAGGACTGAAATTTTTTCTTTCAGAGATTTCTGGTTTATGCAGTTGTCAGTAATCTGATAACTTGGCAGCTAGTAGCAATATTGATATCATGCATCATCACTTACGATGTGTACTAAATTTGTTGCACTTCAGTTCGTGTTCCAGAGAAAAACAGTGGATACTGACACACAAGTTGATGACAAGGTACACACACACTACTGCCAGACTTACAGCTGATTTATTTCTGCACGCTCACATGCAGTTCAAAAAAATCAAGTCCAGTCATAATTTCATTCCGGATAAAAAGCACCACTCTTTCTCTGTGATAAGGAAAGAAGTGTTCCTTATCCAGGACAGCTCATTTTGAAAAAATAATTTTTAGAAGTGCCTCAAGCAGTTCTTGTTTGTTCCTGGACTTTCTCCTGCTAGTAATGCTCGTGTAGTGAAACAGGTGGGCATTTGCTATAGTCCTGCACTTGCAAAGCAAGGCTACTACCTGTGCCTGCTTGCAACTTGTTGCTCTGTTGTTTCAGGCATTCATTCAGGCATTGCCCAGTCTGCCTGATGTATTGTTTCCCACTGGACATGGGGGGATTGAATACACATCCCACATTGCACACGTGAACTTCATTTGGTGGTTATTCTTGCAGGCTCATTCTCTTGCAGAGTTGGAGATGCATGTACAAAGACCAGATAGCTTGCAGGTGGCTCAAAACACCAAGTTGATACCAAAATTTCCTGACACTGTTTTCAACGCCTGGAAATGTTAATAGCACACACGAAAACAGCGCAAACTTCCCAAAGGACGCAGAACGAGGAGACGAGACACAGACGCTGAATAACAACCGAAATTTTATTGCTCTGACACATCCTTAAATATACTCAAGTTATTTTTATAGAAGTATGGGATAAGAATCATTGATCGCGTACTTCCATAAAATTTTCCATAGGCTGGAAAACAGTGTTAGAAAATTTGGTGCTAACGTGGTGTTTTGCAAAGACCAATGCAAAGACCAGACAGCCCCTCATGAGGTGTCTGGTCTTTGCGGCCGCATCTCTGGCTCTGAAAGAGAACATGCCCGCAAGACGAATCACGAAACGAAGTTCTCAAAGTGTTCGGCGAGGTTTGTGTATCAAATGCTCATGTGCTGTGGGAAAGTAGACATCGGGCAAACTGGGCTATGCTTGAATGAACGCCGCAGGAAACACATTGCGTGACGGCACAGGGAGCAACCTTGTGTTGCATTTCAGTACTGTAGGAAATGTTTGCCCTTGTTTCACCGCACGAGCATTACTAGCAGGGGGAACTGCATGCACGAGCGAGAACTGCTTGAAGCAATGAGCGGTCCTCCATAAGCCAGCTATCTATCCTCAGCACAGGGAATGAGTGGCGCTTTTTACCGGGGATGGAAAGATGAGCGCATTTGATTTTTCATTTGCATGTGTGCTTGTTGGAGAAAATGGCTTCATGTACGCGGATGAGCCAAAAATAAATCATTCATGAGTCCAGCAAAAGTGTGTGTGACTTGTTCTGGTCCTGTGTCTTGGTTTTCGCAGGGTTTTTTTTTTTGCTAGAACTTGAATAAATAGCCTGCTCAGCAATTCAAATTTTAGTTGATATGCTTCATAGATTTTTCAATCCTGAACATTTGTGAACATTTATTATTCATGCTAGTGCTTTTATCAAACCCGGTGCCTTTTATTCTGTTTGCAGATCCAAAGGCACCGAATTTCGGAACTCTAGGCAATGTGAGAGATAGTTAGATATGGTGTTAATTGAAAAGACTTTCAAGCCATGCTACCATTAAATATTTCACAGTGCTCCGAAGCACTGCAAATATCTGCAAAGCTGTGGTTATAACAGTGTACTGCAGGAAACACCTGGTGTAGTTATTTATGTAAATTCAAAATATTTTTGTCAGCTGTGCAGCTGGCTCGGACTTGAAGAAAGTAGAGCGCAAATCTATCAGTACATGTGTTGTACACCGTGTGATGGTCACAAGTTCTTTCCTCCAGAGTGAGGCATGGATCTGCCGGAGTTGTCCAGTTGAATGAGGTGCTTCTAATGCCTTCCACTTCCAGACCTGCTGGCTTAAGACTGCCTAGATTGGTTTATGTGCCGTTGCCTCCTGATCAAAGCTTTGCCTCAAGGAAATATGATGTGTACCTCCCTCGAGGCAGCCATACCATATCTGAAGTTTTAGAAAATAACAACTTTAAGCCTTTTTTGTCTTCTAGCCTGAGGATCAGGCAAGATAAGTCAATTGACAAATTAAAGTACCCTGACTACATATCTTTCAAGTGATAAATGTGGAGGTAACCTCGTGGATATAGCCTGAAAGAATGATGGAATAAGGGAACAAGACAGTGCACGTTTTGAACGGACATATTGTCAAATTTTTCCGCAAGCTGCGATATAGTCCAGCGGTGAGCTTTCGTCGCAGCTTGACAAAGCCCATGCCTTGCACGCTACGTAGCAAGAGGCAGCTTAAAATTCTTTATGTCGTACATGACACTTAAAATGCAACACATTTCGTAAATGAAAGTTTTACATATGTGTTGTCTCTCTTTTATAGAAAAGTGAATTATGTTTTGTTTCACTATGAAGTATGTAATTATGGCAACAAAATTGTTCCTTGTCATTTTTTGGCTTCGTGTGGCCCTTTTCTGATGCCTTCATGCTGTGCAATTTTGTACACATTCTTCACCTATCATCCTTGTATCTAACCTGGCTCTATACTATGTTCTGTTTTTCAGATGCCAGGGTCCATGGATGTTCTTGGGAGGAAGCACCTAAGGCAACAGAGGGAGCTAGCTAGTTTAACGCTTTTTTTGTATTTCGGCAACTAACAAAGCGCTTATGAGCAATAAATGCCTTGAAAAGATATCATTTTCTTGTAGCGGCTTTCATAAGATATTGCATAATCCAAACAACGTTGACTTCAGAATTATAACAAAAGATAGAAGCAAGCTTGTAGACTTCCAGTATTCTGGAAACCCTTGATCAGTAAGCCAGAGAAAATCCAAACGGAAGAAACTACAGTTGAGATCATTTCCAGAACAACGAATACCAGCTTCTTAGGCTTTTAGTAACATACACAAGTATCTACCGTAACTATACAGAATTATAGATGGACTGCACAGAAAAGACACTAGGCTGTCTTATTACCTATATGTGTTTCAGATTGACAAAGTAAACTGGAAGGATAGTCAGATTTCTGCTTTTGTGTTTTGATCTTTATAATAATTTGTAACACATTACAATAAATGGATCACCACATGGCATCCAGCTACAACAGCTATATAATTCAATTATTACTGTTTTCGTGTCATCAGCCAATTGATTGATTGAGATAGCTTAGGAGCATTTTCCTGTGTTCCAGAGGCGGGTTCTGCAGCATCTGGTTGGCGATGCCGTCGAGAACTGATGCACATCTACTCCGCAGGCCACTGAGCACTGTCTGAAGCTCTCGAAAAGTAAACAGGGCATACATAACAGATGCCAACGCAGCAGGTAGAGTAGAGGAGCGAAGTCCTGAACTTGCACGCATAGACGCATCAGCAAATTCCTCTCCCAAGCTTGCAACAGGTTTCTGCTTGCGAGTTGCGAGCGCTTCGAAAGGCTTTGTAGGGCGAGAGACGCCATCAAAACTGCCAATAAGTCTCCATATTTTCATCATCGGTGAAAAAACACTCATGATAAGGATTCCCATTGCTACCTGTAGAGCTTGTTTGTATATCGTCGAGTGACAGAGTTAATCCTAATCCCTGTGAGCTTCACTTTTTTTTCGTTTGCTTCAGTGTCTGCGTGTCGGCCGTAACATTCCGCGATATGTTAGATGCCATGTTTTGTAATTTCTGAAGCTGGGATTTTGATGTTTTGTTTTGTGGGATTTGCTACATGTGCATTTTTTCAAGTACTTGTTCCTACCCATTTTTTTTCCCATTGCTCTTATTAACTTGTACCTGGCTTCTTATCTTGGTTATTTCTGTTTTCAGCCGTTTATATTTTGGGTTGTGTATTTGTTAAGTTTTCTTTGAAGAATCCCCACCTTATGTAATGCCCGCTCTGGGCCTTTAGAATATTGAAAGAAGTAAATAATGAGAATATCGTCTTCAAAGCTTTCTTGTCCTTTTTGCGTATCAGTTGTCGTTCCGCTCTTCGACGCGCTGCGCAAAGGTTCCGGAGTTTTAAACCCGGAGTTGGGAAATGATCAAAGAACTTGACCACCGAGGTTTCTCCCATTTTACTAGAAATCATTTTGTCTATAACATCACCAGAAGTACTTTCTAGATGCTCCCTGTATTTGTCTCAATGAATAACTTTACTGATTTTAGAACCACACATTCGGAAGTCTGCAGTGAACACAAGGATTGGATAATGGTCACTTCCGATGCGGTCAGGTGCCATGGACGACATCACACAGACGTCAGGTGAATGCAGAGTTAGGTCCACAGCTGCGGCTTAGGCTGGGGGTCGAAAGAATGTGTGACTTCCGTCATTGGCCACACGCAGCTAGGACCAAACTGTCGAAAATTTCTACAAGTTTGCGTCCTCGCGAATCTGTATTCCTATCACCCCAGACAGCAATGAAGTCACCACAGGTAATTCGTGGCGCTGGGCTGCGGTCACAAAGCTGCTGTAGAAGCAAATCCAATGATTCCTTTCTCCGCGGAGACACATACACTGCTGCAACAGAGATTTCTGGAGCCGAGGCGTATCCTCACAGCCGCTACCGCAATATTCTCAGTGCAAAGATCAGTCAAAGCCACATGAGGAAGCTCTCGGCGTATGTAAAGCGCGGCACTTCCTGCAGGAAGACCTGATGCTGCAATTTTTATGGGTGAGTCAAAAATCTCCCTCTTGCCATTTTAGCCTCCGAGAGCGCCAAAATGGGAACATGTGTGTGTTTCAAAAACAATTTCAGCTCTACTAAACAAGCTATAATCCCAGCGCAGTTCCACTAAATAATAAACTGCTCTTTTGGTGGTTTTAGTAGCATGGGGATGAATACCAGCCATATTAGTGGCTAAAGTTCGCTGCGAAGGTGACAATCGTGGGCTCAAAGGAAAACAACTGGAGAAAGTTCTTCAGGGTGCCAGGCTGCATCGCCGGGACATGTGACCACAGGGCTTGAAACAAACTACTTCGACAAAAGATGCAGGCAGAGACGCGCTCATGGCCACTGCAGCTGTTTTCCTCGTCTCTTTTGAGGCAAAGGAATGACCTCCAAGTCGTAGAGAAAGATAGGCCCGTAGCGGCACTGGTCCCAAGGACGCGTTGCGTCAATCCTTTAATCTGGAGAAATAGAGGGCACACAAACGCACATTTACGGCGGTGCATCGCGTACATGGATTGCGCAAGCGGGCGAACGAAGGCAAAGGATGCCGCGCGTCGGCACTGAAATTCGTTAGACGGAAAGGAGACTGTAGGGGGGTCCACCCAGATATGGGAGACAGTTAACTCAGTGATTTGTTTTCCTCAAAAACCAATTTTCATTTCACTGGCAATAGGCTGCAGCCATCGTTCATTGGCGTTGGAGTTGACAACATCGTAGACTCCGTTGATTTCGATGAAAGGAAAGGGTCATATCTCTCCCTGGGTCAGTGGAGACCTCAATGTCGCTTTGAGTTACGTGGCTTTGAATTCCACCTGCAAAGAACAGTGCTTTCGCGCAATATTCGGTATTCATCAAGGTAACGTTTGCCAATTTTGTTGGGGAAGCAACACTGCGGTAGGTGTGAGTGATTTCGCGGAGCCCCGGAGAGCCCCAACTGCGCATGCGCTAGGAGCGAGTGACGTCGCTGCGCCAGCAGTGCATTCTCCAGGAGGAGTGACGTCACACAGCTGCGGCGCTGGGGCCACCGCCGACTCCTCAGCTATGCGGGTGGCTCAGAGCTGCCGCCGCTGGCTATGAGAATATCGGGAAATTGACTATCGATAGTATCGATAGTTTCTTTAAACTATCACTCGGTTCCCGCATGCGCAGCTATGGCAAATTTTGACTCCAACGGCTCACGCGAAACGCGGCTTTGGTGCGGCTGATGAAGTTTCTCGCTTCAAAAAAATTAACTGCGGTTGAACTGCTGCTGAACCTGCTTAGAGAGCGAAAGCTGTGGTATATCAGGAAACTAGACGCTGCATGGCGAAGGTAACGCTGAGTGCGTATACCAGTCGAGAGAGGTCGCTCCCGATGTGAACGCTGCGGCCTATTGCTGCAGTGCCGCGTGTCGGACACAACGTCGTGAGCGCAAACGCATGCAGCGCAAATCTCTCACCCCACCGCCGCGCACCTCAAAGCGCTATTGAGGCGTCCCCTGACCCAGGGGGTGAGCTATGCGCCCTTCCTTTCCTCAAAATCATCGATGTCCACAACGTTGTCGACGACAACGCCAATAAACTCAATGAACGCCGTCGGTCTATAGCTTCAGTGCCGCGTTTCAGTCCCAAGATTGTCGATGCCAACGTATGCAGCGCGCATCTGTTTTCGAAACTCACACACTTGGTGGACGCCCGAACCGCGCCGCAAGGGTAGGGATAAAAGAGGCAGTGAAAGAAGAAAGAGAGAATAGAGGTGCTGTAGTGCAGGTCTCCGGAATAATTTCGACCACCTGCGTTATCTTTAACGTGCACTGGCACCGCACAGCGGACGGTCCCCTTTTGCGTTTCGCCTCCATCGAAACGGGGCTGCCCAGGTCGGGTTAGAACCCGTGTACACTGGCTCAGTAAACGAGCGGCTTAACCACTGAGCCGCCTCGGAGGGTTGTTGATCACTTTTTCTGACGGCGCAGTGTATACGTGTCCCCATTGAGTCTCCTTTCCGTCTAGCCAATTTCTGTGCCGACGCGCGGATTCCTGTGCCTTCGTTCGCCCGCTTGCGCGATCCATGTGCATTTGTGTGCCCTCTATTTCCCCAGATTAAAGGATTGGCGCAACGGGTCCTTGGGACCAGTGCCGCCACGGGCCTATCTTCGAGCGAGCTGCGAGAAACGAAAAGATGAGGCTCGAAACGCAGCCAGGACGGCGCAGCTACACGTGTCCTCTTCAAGCAAGTGCTGGAAGCGCACCGGGTTTTGATTTGATTCTGCTGCAGCGATTTGTGTCATGGTCTTTGAGGAAGTGACTGTGTTCCGGGAAAAAAAGAAAGATGTTTCAGAACCGGATGAAATGACGGTGTGCAGTTGAGCGTGCGCACTGTAAAAACTAGGCGTCACTTTGACGGTGAAATTGACAAATTGATTTTTGTCTAAAAGAAATGGCACAGTATCTGTCTCGCATATCTCGGCGGACACCTGAACCGTGCCCTAAGGAAAGGGAGGAAGGTGAGAATGAAATAGGAAAGGGAAAAAGAGGTGCTGTAGTGTAGGTCTGCGTAATAATTTCGACCACCTGCATGGGGATCTTAACGTGCACTGACATCGCTCAATACACGGGCGGCTTTTGCGTTCCGCCTCCATCGAAATGCGGCCGCCGCGGTCGGCTTCGACCCAGGGTTTGTCGGTCCTGCTTTTGTCAATTTTGACGGTGCCTCAGCGTCATTCGGAGAAGACGCTGCCTTCGGCGTGAATCAGAGGGTGGGGGTAGAGTATCGAGAAGTGCAGTGCAAAAAAAAAATAAACAAAACGCGCGGCCCTCTGATTGACTGCCGTTTTCAAACGTGTACTACCGATGACCTATCATGAGGCCGTAGCGTTTGGCGCCGCGCGAACGTCGCATGCGAAGCCCATGTAAAGGCCTGAAGAAGGCGGATGAGCGGCTCCTTCTCCGCCTTTTCACCAATACATTGCTGTGCCCGGCAGCGCTAAAACATTTTGACCCCTCCTTAAGCGGCAGCTGCCCCCACTGTAGTGCAGTGTCTTCTGACACTTATCACATGGTGTGGGCCTGTCCCTCCAACCCCGCTATTCCCCCCATCCCCAACCCAACCCGGGAGGACTGGGAGGCGACCCTGCTCGGCTGCCACGACTTACAGGCCCAACAAGCCTTAGTCGGGCGCGCCCGGGCGGCGGCAACCGCCACTGGGGTCCCATACTAGGGACCTCCACCTAGTGTTTGTAAGGATCGGTCCCTTACGGGCTGATCCAAACATACCTCCTGCTCATTCGTAATAAATGTTTTCACCACCACCACCAGGTGTTTTTTGGCCTCCTCGTGTGGTCTGTAGCGTGGTTGGTTTGTGCGGGTGTTGTTTCTTTAGTGTTCTCGCGCCATTTTTTTAAGGCGAAAGCCTTTTTATGGCTCCTAATCGCGGTAAAGGTCACGTCCGGTGTAACGCTGTCTTCCACAGCGACTACTAAGGATAGGAGAAAACGAATCTGAATTTGCGGCGCTTGAGTTCATTTCCCGACAGAATAGAAAACGTGGTGAGAGGAAGCGGTGACGTCACGCTGCGCATGCGCAGCCCGTCGGCAGTGGTTGCTTGGCGGCGCATCACACTGCTTCGACATCATTTCGTCTGATATGACGTCATCATCCAGTTTTCCTCGTTTTTGAGCAATTGTTGCCCAAATTATAGATGTTTCGGAGATCTTTAGTACTAATTACGCTTGATTACACATTTTTCAATGTAATTTGACACAAATCCGGCGTTTTTCCGCCCGTTCTGTGATAATTTTCACTATGCTGTGAACACATGTCACGTCACACTTTTCCCGTCGCTATATCGACGTCTGCGGTATACCGACCGATTTCATTGTTTTCTTTGTTTTTCGCTATAATTAGCTTTAAATTGTTAACTATTCTCTCTACAGTCATCAAACTTGGCGTCGGGGTTACATTTTGTCCCCTCTATCTGAGGCTACCATTCGTTTTCTTCTTTCAGCGGCGCTCGTCGATGAGTCGCCCCAGGCGCTGGATTTATCGCCGTACGGACAGACCGGAGAATGAGCCTTTAAAGCCGTTCGCTTCAATATAGAGTTGCTTTGGTCAGTGCCTTAGTCTGTGAATTTAGCTGTTAGCCAATGAAGCTGGAAAGCAAACACAACTAAAGCGTGCTATGGATTTCCTGGCCACTCAGAACTGCGGCGCCTGCTTTGTTCGCTTCACGCACACCCTATCTCTATCCACTGCGCGTAAGCATGGCTTACAAAGGTGTTGCCTCAATTCTCACCATGCCGCCCTCGGAGGACCCGGCCGTCCAGACCATCGCCACCGGCCGAGCTGCCAGTATTATGGACCTCAGGAACATAAACACTTGAGTGCAGTGCGGTGTTACGGGAACCCAGGGGTGTGCCCCGAATTCCTAGAGATAAAGTTTATCTCTGTCTGTCTCCTCAATTCTCACGCGCGAGCCACACGCACACTGGTGGTAGCAGTTACCCCGCGCTCGTAGCGTCCACCCTGTTGGAGAAACGGTTGGCTGGAGTACGCTTTTAGCTGAAAGCACTGTTAGCCTCCGAGCCCGCCAAAACCGACTATTTGCGTAAATCCTCCGAGAGTGTCACGAAAGGAAAGGCGAATAACCGGCTCCATTGGTCAGTGGACATATCTGTCGCGCTTTGAGATAGAGAAAAAACAACTATTATTTGAAAGGAATTCGGGGCACGTTCCGGGGTCCCCACACGACCGCACTGACCTCAAGTGTTTTTGTTCCTAAGGTCTATAACACTGGCTGCCCGGCCTGTGGCAATGGTCTGCGGGAACTGGGTGCTGCGTGCGCTAAAGGGTCTCCCAGTCCTTCCAGGTCTTGAGATTCTCTAGGCCCCGCGGGGAAGGGTGCGCCAGGCAGAGGGAAAGGATGTGGAGGGGAGAGGCGAAGGGTTCCGGGCATAGGGCAGGAGTGGGAGTTGAGTTTCCCCTTCACGTGGCGACGTGAGGAAACACTTAATTCTTGATGATGAAATCGGGTTTCTTCATGGATTGATGGTTCGGACTCGCAAACAGTCACATTACTCGACGACAGGAAAAGAAGGTTAACTATTCACTTACACATAAGTAAACAAGAAGAAACGAGCAAGGAGAAAACTATTTACAGCATGACTGAACCATTGATTAGACGAAATCAGCCCTCTCTTAACCTAGCGCGCTTAGATTTAAGCCCTCTGTGTCCACCCTTGGCGGGGACAGAAACCAACAATAAATCAGGCTACATTTCTCACCTTTCGCTGGTTAGGGAAAAGAAAATATCCGTCAGCTAATCAAGACTGAGGAAAGGATATCGGCTAACCATATACTTGGGAAATGAGGGGTTCTGATACAAACACCACTGAATTCTCGGCATTCCGAGCCCCTGCCTTCCTCTACGTTTTCTTTTCCGCACACGTGCATACGGGACACACGTATTTGCCGGAAACAATCACTTAACTTTCTTTATAAAAACAAAAGAAATCTGTCGTTGAGGTGTCAAGCGCTCAGTGGCAAATCCAGCTTAACCAGGCACCTCTTCTGAGTACCCAAAGCTCAAACGACCCATTGGCGCCGCATCGCGTACCAATCGGCCACCGTACACATCCGTACTCACAATAAGCTATGTATATGAGCAGAACCACGAAAGCACAAAAAGAAAAGTCCACTGGCCATAAAAATGACGACTGCAGGCGTTCAAACACTGAACACTTCACAAGGCTACGCACTGAAAACGTATCTGTGGTAGGAATGCAAGACGGAGACCGAACGAGCGCTCTGGCGGCGGTGCCGCCGGCAACAATAGAGCAGCCACCGAGCCCCCGTCGTGCGTCCGTGGCTCCAATAATTAGGTAACCCTTCGACTGGGAACAGGTGCACATCTCAAGGTAGCTACCTCGCGCCGTACACTCTGTGCTGGAGACTGAATCACGCCTCAATAAGTTCAGCGAACTTCACACTTGGGAAGGAGGGTTGGTGGTGGGCTAGGGCAAAGCTAGGGTGAGGGCAGAGTGTGTACCGTAGTCTGCGCCAGAGTGTTGTGTGTGTGTGTTGTCTAGGGAGGGGTGGTGAGGGGGACATAACTGGCGCGACGATAGGCCTGCGTGAGCTCGCTGAATGAGTGCATGCACTCCTTCGTGCATCCCCGATAATATGATGCATTGAACTACTTTTATTTCCGTGAGAAAATTCATTGCTCCCCGCCCCCGGCACGCAGGCCTGGCCAACAGGGAGTTGCGCCCCCTCCGTTGGAGGCTTGCTGGCACTCCTTGACTGGTAGCGGCCTCTTCCGCCAGATGGATGCTGGCGCTTTGGAGCTCAGGGTCTTGTTTCTTGGCAGGGTCTCCCAAACAGCTCTGCTATCAAAAATTTTGCCAGTTCCGGTAAAATTTGGGCACTCCCAAATCATGTATGCGGTCGAGGGTCCCTCTTGCCACAAAGTGTGTACATATATATCATGCGACCCCAACTCTGGCTACGCGTGGTACGCCCATACTGGGTTCATGAAAGTAATTGTCTGTAGCCGGCACTGCGGCACAGCTTCTCTATTGTTCAATGGGTCTGCTAGGGTTACCAGCCTACGTCCCAGTTTGTAATGCTGAATAATTTCGCCGTAATTTTGGAGACGCTCCTCTTTCCCCCAGCGCTCTGGGGTGTCTACGGCTAGCCGGAAGTAAGGAACTTGGGCTAGCCTCGTTACCGGGGACGGTGGCGAGTGCGGCTGTCCAAATTAACTGATTCTTCCTATACAGCGTTTGTTGGCTAAGGATGTTTGCCGCTTCCGGAGAGATCCTGCCACTTCCGAAATTTCGAATGGCAGTCTTACTGTCGCTTACTACGAATTTTGTTTTTGTTCCTACGCAGGCAAACGCTAGAGCAACTGCCTCTATAGTTTCTATGTATCGCCTCCGGATGGCGTCCTGAAAGACTGGCGCACCTCGGCCGTTGACGACCCAAGCTACTGCGCTCCCTCCTGCCACCTGCCGCATCTCATATACGCTACGTCCTCTTTATTCATATATTACCGAACCTCAGCTCTAGAGCCTCGGCTCTCTTGGCCCTGCGTTTTGCATTGAACTCAGGGTGCATATTTTTTGGGGGAGCGGGCACCATAAAACCATTCCTGCGTTCCCTGTCGATTTCCACTTTCATTTTGATCCATATTTCGGCATTTATTGCAACTTTTGCTAGGATTACCCTGCTTGTATCCATCGTGCTGAGCCTCTCAATTTGAGACGCCCGCACCGCCTCCACTATTTCTATCCACGTGTTATGTAGCGCTAACCCAAGCAGTCGCTCCGCTGATGTATCCATGGGTGACCCTATAGTGCCTTTTTAAAACGTTTCCAAATGAGGGCATCTATTTTATCACTCTCTCCGGCTTTTATATCCAAGTAGGGCTTCGCGTAACTAATTCTATTTACGTACGTCTGTGTTAGCCTCATCAAATTCCTCCTTTTCAATCCCCTACCTTTAACCGCAATTCGTCTTATGAGGCCTAGAGTTTGCATCGCGTAGTGCTCCAACTTGATAAGGACTTCCCTGTTGTATCGTGGGACTGGATGATTAGACTCAAGATCCTTATTTTATCCACCTTTGGCACGTGCATATCCACCACCTTAATTTTAATATCCTCGTCTTTTTTACGCCTCAGATGTTTCGGGTTATATGAAAAAAAGTTCTGACTTTTGCGCTCACCACGCCAGCCCCCTTTCGGCTGCGCACTCGACAGTCATGTCGGCTGTGGCCTGTAAGCGCTCTTCCGTGCGTGCATCACTCACTCGGAAGACCCAGATATTGATATCGTCCGCGTACATGCAGAAATGTGTCCCCCCTAGCTCGTTTAACTTGTCTCGGAGGCCTCTCATTGCCACGTTGAAGAGATACGGCGACAAGACCGAGCACTGCGGCGTATACCATGCTTCCCATGCTCAATCGCGGATGATTCTAAGCTTTGGAATCGCATACAGGCTTTCCTTCCCGATAGAAAGTCGTTGAAATATTCGTACGTTCTCTTTCTTACTCCGACCTCGCTCAGCCTGTCAAGGATCGCCTCATTTTTGACATGTGTCAAATGGTTTGGTGAAGTCTAGGCCCAAAATTACCTTCGAGACATTGGAGCTCCAGTCTGAGCTGAGGTGTTTATGTCTGAGCATCACGTCCTGCGTGCACAAGTGTGGCTGGAAGCCGAGAATCTCATGCGGTCACAGTTTTTTTTTTTGCTCCATGAGGCTCGTCAGCCTTGTTTACACGACGCGCTCCATTAATTTCCCTACACATGACGTAAGGGAAACTGCCCTTAGTTTCGGTATGAGTATGATTCTGGCTGTCTTCCATTGCTCGGGTGTAGCTTCCCATTATTCCAGGCTTCTCCGATATATTGCGTTAAGAGTGTAAGGGATTCATCGTGTACATTACCTAGCATGTTATTCGTCACTCCGTCAGGCCCTGAGCCGATTTCATCGTTAGTTATACTGGTTTCTGCCCGCATCTCCGCTTCTGTAATGGGGATGTCCAGCGCCTGATTCGGCGCCCCACCAGCTGAGTGGCGGTAGTGACAGAGAGATGTGCGCTGCATGCGTTGGCGTTGACAACACTGTGGCAGAAACACAACATTGGAGCTGTAGGCTTCAGCCGGCGTGCATTAGCGATGGCGTTGGCAACGTTGTAGACTCCGTTGATATTGCGGAAAGAAAAGGCTCCATGGGTGACTGGACGCCTCAATCGGGCTTTGAGGTACGCGTCTGTGATCTCCAACTGCAAAAAAATCATGTTTTCGCCCAATACTCCGTGCTGAGCAATACTAAACCATCTGCCTCTTTTTTTGTTGCATGTTTATTTTCTCTTGATTTTGTCTGCCTGCTTTTTCATTTCTGAAAGTGTGACACCTGCCACAGTCCTTAGCCGGAGAACACCCGCGTTCAGTCCCGGCCGCGGTGGCCGCGTTTTTTTTTTTTTTTGGAGGAACAGATCAGGCGTCCAGGTGGTGGAATTATTCCCGGAGACCTCCGCTACGACACCTCTTCCTCCCTAACTCTTCTTTCACTCCCACCTACCTGCCTTCCCTCAAAGACGATTAAGGTGTCCACGGAGAAGTGAAGCGGTTATTGCGCGTTTCCTTTCCATAAAAACCGTTAATTCCGACGAGAGTGAGAGAGTTGCTGCACCATTCCTTTTGACGCTATCAATTTTCATGGAGTTTAATACGAGTGCAAGAAGCACTAATACAGGCGCTACAGACATCAATCCGTGAATAAGTATATTAAATGTTCAGCGTTTGCGTAGATTCCTCGTTTAGCACTTTCTTACTGTCCCATGTAGATTCGACAGCGAAGTCCATATCTGGCATGAGACGAGCCCCTGCTGTTAACGATATAAACTTTGCTGGCGAGGTAACGCAGCGGACGCAGGGGTGCTCGCCTTAAGCCATCCGGGACACCTCAGATGCTTTGAGATAAAAAAAAAAATCTCTGCCTCTCCCGTAACCGAGAGTAGAGTAAACATGAAATGTTTACGGGCATAACACGTTGGTTGTAGATGGTACTAGTGAAAATCTTGAAATGGGTCTAGTGTTACACCACATTACACCACACCACACCACCCATACTGTGCACTGGTCCATGTGGACGCAATCGTTTCCTGTGAGTGTCTGGGGAATCTCTTCCGCACTGCCTCGTCAGCTGTATCCGGTTTCTGTTTGCCTTTCATCTTTGTAATCGTTGTTTTCATTAGTCGGTTATACGCGGACACGACGAGCCGCAGGCCTGACAAGAATGTATATGCAGCGCGTTCGAAACTGTCTGAAATGCGTAGAGGTGAAAGCGTTTTCCGCACCACTTTGCCTATGTGACACTGGTGACGTCACCACTGGATTACGTCACACATAATTGATGACGAATTAATGACAAATTGCTAATTACTGACTAATTACTGATTAATGACTAAATACTAATTAACTGCTAATTAATAACGCTTAAGATTCGCCTTTAGGAGTGGAACGCGACGGCGTGTTGTGGCGCTGCCAGGAACGCCACCACCCGTTCGGCGTGATGCCTTTCCCTTTAAACGCGACGCTTTTTGACGAAAGGAAATGACGCAGTAATTCTCTGTCATCTCGGTGGACACCCGAACCGCACCGTACAGGAAGGGGGGAACGCCACCACCCGTTCGGCGCGAAGCTATCGGCGCTTGTATGCCGGTCCTGTAGGAGGGCTTAGAGAGTCTCGTTAAATCTCGTAAGGTGCCCGAATCCTCTCGTTTCAGCTCCCGGATGTGTGGAATTCAGTGCCCGGATGGGTGGAGTTCAGTGCCCGGATGGGTGGAATTCAGTGCCCGGATGTTGGCTCTCGGTCTCGGCGTGACGTCACCACACTGCCGACAACGGGAGCTAAAAGCATTTATGCTTAAAAATTAGCTGCGGTTTAACTGCTGCGGAAACTGGTAGAGAGCGAAAGCTATTGTGTATCAGGAAACTAGACGCTGCATGGCGTACGTAACGTTGAGTGCGTATGTACCACTCGAGAGAGGTTTGCTCTCCCAGTGAACGCTGCGGCCTATTGCTGCAGTGCCTGCGTGTCGGCCACAGCGTTGTCAGCCCGAACGCTTGCAGCCCACATCTCTCTCCCCACCGCCGCGCACGTCAAAGCGCTGTTGAGGCGTCCCCTGACCCAGGGGGAGAGCCATGCGCCCTTCCTTTCCTTAAAATCACCGACGTCTACAACGTTGTCGACGACAACGTCAATTATCTCAATGAACGCCGACGGTCTATAGCTTCAGTGCCGCGTTTCAGCCGCAACGCTGTCAATGCCAACGCATGTAGCGTACATCTGTTTTCAAAGCTCCCGCTCTTCATCGGTTTCGGCGCAGCTCCTGAGCGGCTGAAGGTCACTGGAGGTCAAAAGCAGACATTGCGCAGGTTATCTAGACCTGGGAGACGATGCTGCGCTTGGAGAAGCCGGTCGTGCTGACCATCGCCATCGGCCGGGCTGCCAGTGTTATGGACCTTAGGAACACTGAACACTTCTTTCATGCAATAAAGTTTCTCAATCTCTCTCTGTCTTCTGATTCACTTGTACTCGAAACGTGTGACGCCGCTAACCAAAAGCCTCCCGACACAGCCATGTACAGACTGGGCTCATAAGAGGCGTTCTTTTCTTTTCATTCATTATACACGACGACAACATGTATTCGGCGTTAATAGGTACAAAATGTGCGTCTTATAAGGTGCAGGGAAATTGAACGATCTATACCGCTAATAATTAAATACACCCCCTAATTCAACCGTGTCTCCGTCCCGTTCCCAGGAACAAATAATGTAGCTCCACTGAGAAAGTAACTATATTTCCGCATATAGGTATTATATAGATTGTTATTTCAGTATGCCTTAATCTGTAAATTTAGCTGTTACGCAGAGGAGCTGAAAAGCAAACGAAATAAAATTCAGGGGGGCGCTTTCTTGACCTAAAGTGCGGTGAGTCGGAAACCGTAAGCACGGTGGTGCTGCTTGTCACTGATGTAAGAGTGGAACGCGACAGCGCCTTGCAACGCTGCCAGGGAGTCCACGGAACGCCATCGCCCGTTCGGCTGTACGCCTCGCTAGTCCGTAAATTGGTTTTTGAGGAAAGGAAATGTATCTGCCTCGCATATCTCGGTGGACACCTGAACCTCGCCGTAACGGGAAAGGAGGAAGACGGGAGTGACCGAAGACACCGTATTCACTGCACGCGCCTTCATTCATTCGAAACTATCGAGCTGGCATGGCGGAGTGGTTAGCGTGCTCATCTCGCACTCCGGAGGCCCTGGTTCGATTCCCGAACTCGACCAATTTCCTACTCGGTTATATTTATTTATTTGGCCTGACTAGAAAGGTTAATTAGGCTGCTTGGTCAATTAAGAAATTAACTAGCCTCAGTACCACTTACTTGGAGTATCACTATACCATCCCTTTAATTGGTTGCATGGTTTCTAGCCAAAGTACAACTGGCCCGTTTGAAATTCGCGCACTGTGACGTCACCGCCATTTCGGCCAATTGAAAAGCGTGACATTTCTGTCGACAACTGCCGCTTACAACGGGTGAGGCATTAAAGGCGGAAGCCTTTAATGCCTTTAATGCGCAACCAGGGCGGCGCAACTGCGCGTGTCCTCTTTAAAAAAGGGCTGGCAGCGCACAGGGCGTATCTTATTCTGTTTAGTGCTTTTTTCGGTGAATGTTTGAAACGTCTTGGTGGTGGTGGTGAAAAACATTTATAATGCAATAAATATTTACAGACAGGTGATTGGGGTAGGACCTATTGGCCCTTCCCCCTAACAATACTAGGTTGAGCCCCTATTCCGGGGCCCCATTGGCAAGCAACGCCGCCCGCGTCCGGTGAACCAAGGCCTTTTGGGTCTTTAGGTCCTGACAGCCGAGCAGGGCCGCCTCCCAGTCCTCTCTGGTGGGGTTGGGGTTGGGGGGGATGGATGGGTTTGATTGACACGCCCAAACCATGAGGAAGGTGTCAGCCACCTCCCCATAGAACTGGCACGTGCCATCAAAGGATGCGTTGAAATGTTTAAGTACCGCCGGGCACAGTACAGTGTTAGTAAGAATTTTGATGAGGAGGCGCTCGTCAGCGCGATCCAGTCCCTTACAAGGGGCCGGGTAGCGCCGGTGCTCCTCCTTGTAGTAATCGGTGATGTGTTTGAATGTAAGGGCCAGATTGTCTGATTGGGAGTAGGCGCCCAAGGACAGGGAGATAGCCCGTGGAGAGAGTGCGCGGGCGGCCTGATCGGCCTGTTCGTTTCCCTGGAGGCCCTGGTGACCGGGGGCCCAAATCAGGTTGCGTGGAGTTGGATCTTCGCATCGGCAGCTATATTCCAATATGCGCCAGGCAAGCGTGGGAGCCCAGCCCAACTCATAGTTCCGACAGGACCCTCGCGAGTCGGTGATGATGTGTTTCGATTTGGGAGTAGTGAGAGCAAGAGCAATGGCAATCTCCTCCGCGTGTGTTGCGCTGTAGGCTTTGAAAGTGAGCCCGTTGACTGTGTTTGTATTGTGTACGACTGCGGCCGTGTACCACACCCCGTGGTGTGGGCCGGCAACGTCCACGTAATACACATGTTGTTGGTTACCATAGTATCGCGCCAACGCTTCCGCGCGCGCCTGGCGACGAACGCTATGGTCTTCTCTGGACGTGTTGCGGGGAAGGGGTCGGACCCGGAGGGCGCGTCTCCAGGGTTCTGGCACTCTCTCCCTTTCCTCAATATGGTAGTCATGTTTGATGTGTAGCCGGTCCAAGAGGCGGCGACCGGACGTGGTCTGTGCAAGACGCGTGTATTGGTTGACTAAGTGGGCTTCTCGAAGCTCCCGGAATGTGTTTACCACGCACAAGGCCAGAAGTCGCTGGTTGGACGTGGTGACCGGGAGGTCGAGAGCCCGCTTGATGACTTTCCGGTGGATGACCTCCAGTAGGTCATCATCATGCTTCTGCAGGTGCAAGTAAGGGGTTGAGTAGAGGATTCTACTCGTTACGAAAGCATGGGCAAGCCGCAGTGCATCCTTGCTTCATAATCCGCCCCGCTTGTTGGAGACCCGGCGGACCATGCGGCCCACCTGGTCTCCCACCGTGCGAAGTTTGGCTAGGGTGGTGTCGACTCTGCGTTGGTGGTGTATGAAGAGACCAAGGACGCGGATCTCCTTGGACTCCCGGATCGGTCCCGAGGGGAGACTGATGCAAAGCGGGGTTGTGTCCCGAGGGGAGGGACGTATGTGCACAAATTCTGATTTAGATGGGGCGCACTGGAGTCCGCAGTAGGCCGCGTAGTCGTCGACTAGGGTCGCCGCTGCTTGCAGGCAGGATTCCATGTGGCCCAGGTTACCTTGCGTGGCCCAGATTGTAATGTCATCCGCATAAAGAGCGTGATGTATCCCGGGCAAAGAGGACAATTTGGAGGGAAGATGAAGCATTGCCAAATTGAAGAGGAGGGGAGACAGGACCGCGCCTTGAGGTGTTCCCCTCGAGCCGATGGTGTATGGCTCGTGTTCCGCATCTTGTATGCGTATGTAGGCTTGACGGTCTGTAAGAAATTGTTTTATGTAGTTGAATGTTTTGTGGCCACAGTTGGTGTTACTGAGGTGGTCCAGGATTACTTCGTGTTTGACGTTGTCGAATGCGCCTTTAAGATCCAAGGCCAAGACCACCTTGTCGTTGTGGGGACATTCGACAGGATCTAAGATGTCGTGGTGAAGCTGCAGAAGTATATCCTGTGCAGACTTGTGAGGGCGAAAACCGAACATGGTGTCCGTGAAAGTGTGCTGTGTTTCGAGAAAATCGGAGAGTCTGTCGCGCACCATCGTCTCCATCAGCTTTCCGACACAAGACGTGAGGGAGATGGGGCGAAGGTTCTCCACATCAATAGGTTTGCCGGCCTTCGGAATAAAGGTCACGAGAGCCGATTTCCAATCGAGAGGGAGAGGAGTCTCTCCGTCCCAAATGCTATTGATGTATTTGAGGAGCGCGGCGTAGGCTGCGTCGGGAAGGTTGGCCAAGAGCTTGACCGTAACCTTGTCGCGCCCGGGTGCAGTGCCCCGCTTCATTTTGCTTAAGGCTGCCCGGAGGTCGTGGAGTTGGAACGGCTTGTCCAGCTCCGTGTTCTCTTCGCCTGCATACGAGAACGCCGCCTGCCGGGGGTCCTTAGTGGTGCACAGGTAGCGATCCCTGAGCGTGTGCGCTAGTTGTTTTGTCGTTCCTGTTAAGTTGTGCAAGGCCCTATGTAATTGGCGTTGGGTTTCCGTGCGTGTTTGTATTGGATCGATGAGAGCGCGGAACAGGCGCCACGTGTTGCGGCCAGACATCTGGCGAGCAGCCGCGTTGCACCGGTCCACCCAGTTAGTGTCGGCTAGCTGAGTAGCATATTCCGCTGCCTGTTGTGTGAGTTCGAGGATGCGGTTCTTTAGGCGTCTGTTATGTTTCTGTTTCTTCCATCGCTTCGTGAGGCTGCGACGGGCCTCCCAAAGGTGGAGAAGGTTTTTGTCCACGTCTGTTTGTGTTTCTGTGAGCTGTATCTGCTGTTCGTGTTGTGTGAGTGTAGACGTGAGCGATCTGAACCAGGCGTCGTATCCCGACTGGAGGGGGTCTACAATAAGCAGAGAGGTGCGAAAAGTCGTCCAGTCAGGGATACGAGCTTGTTTTAGTGGGCGTTTCAGGGGACGCATGTAAATCGTTGTGTTGATTATACAGGGATCACTACCTAGAGTGTCCTCTGTATTCAGCCAGTCGGCATGTCGTATGTTGCGTGTAAATGTGAGATCCGGGCAAATATCTAGTTGAATGGAATTGCCGACACGTGTTGGGTTGGCGGGGTTGGTGTGCAGGGTGAGTCCAAGTGTGGAAAGAAGTTCCGCAAGCTTCCTCCCACGCCTTTCCTCCCGGGGGTATCCCCATAGCCTGCTCGGGGTGTTGAAATCGCCGACGATTAGGAGGGGATCCCTACCCGCCACCTGCATAGCTTGAGTGAAAATTTCATTGAACGTGACGTTCTTAAGTTTCGGTGGGCAGTAAATATTTAGAATGTGTACAGGTGGGTCAGACCGCTTTAGGGGCAGCACTGAAACCATCGTGTATGGGAAAGACGGTGTTGTGGGAAGTGTGACCTCCTGCGCAGTGTATCGCTTGTGAACAAGTATACATGTCTGCAGGTTGTGTTGAAATGTAGTGTAGTTTCTTAGTTTGGCACCGGTGCCGGGTTCCTGAAGGGCAACCACGGCGACGAGGAACTCAAAGGTCTCAAGATAGAGGCGGAAATGAGTCCGCTTCTTGTGGTCCTTGAGACCTCGGCAGTTCCACTGCGTTAGTGTAAGCGGCTGAGTTGTTCTTGCTCGCGTGTTAGGGTTGGGGGCCATGGTCGGAGGCGGAGGGTGGGGTCACGTTGTTAAGACTCCCCAGTCCGCTAGTGCCCGGCGCAGACGTGCAGGAGTCTTCCGAAAAGTGAAACTCATCGGGAATAGCTCTATTGAATTTTGAGGGGCGGTTAGCGTCCCTGATGGGTCCTACGCGTTTAAGGACGCGCGGATTGTCTTTTATCCATTTTTGGATAATGTGCGTTACGGCTTGTGTCACCTGTGCGATGACACTCTCCACCTGACGCGCGATGGTATCATGGATAATTTTGGGAAGGTCAGCCAATTGTGTTTCAATTGCGGTCACCCGGGTCTCCAGGGCCGCGGCGCGACTCTCCACAGGAGGAGGGATCTCCCTGTCTGTTATGTTTTCTGCCTCGTCGCTCGACGCGGGCGGAGTATGGAATTGGTAGATTGCAACCGTGATCAGCTGTAGAAAGGAAGTGATCGGCTTCGGTGTGTGTTCCGGCCGCCGGCTCGCGTCGGTGGCCGGTGTGTGACCTTTCGACGTACTCTTTTGTTAAGGTGTCCTTCGGCTGGCGGGGGCCTCATTATGGTGAGCCAGCCACCTACAAAGGCTCTGGCCTTTGATGTTGTCGTCCCTGAGGGGGCTAGTCCGGAGGATGTCGTCGATGCGACAGCCTCCGTAGTTGGATTGGAGGAAGTGTACTGCGTCCAGCACTTCGGTGGACGCAACTACCAAGTCACTGTGAAAAGTGAAGCCGCCATGGCTAAAATCGTTGAAGCTTCCTGCCTCACCATCGGCAAGGAACGCGTCGCCATCGTTCCCCTCAGCCCGCAGGTGACCCAGGTGACTGTTCTTTTTCTGCCTGCACGTGTATCCAGTGACGCCCTTGCCAAGGCTCTCTCCGCTTTTGGCAAGGTGCTGCACATTAGTCGCGGCGTCATGGGATCGCGTCCCACTGTCACCACCGGGACCCGCTACGTGCGAATGGAAATGAAGCCAGAGTCACCCGCACCCAACTACATCAAGGTCGCGGGCCACCGCGTGACGTGTGACTACAAGGGCATGCAGCGCGTTTGCCGGTGTTGCGGGTCCACTGCGCACTTCTGGGCACAGTGCATGGCTCCTTTCTGCGCCCGCTGTGGGGTCTTTGGGCACCAAGGCCAGGGTTTCGTGCTCCCATGTCGTCGTTGTGGTGATCCGCACGCTACTGTGGCGTGCGCTATCAAGCCCTCATACTCGGAGGCTGCGGCCCGCCCTACGCCCCCGCAGGCCGCTCAGGGAGCGGTTGAAGCCATCAAGGAGACCGGCGGATCCAACACCGCCGCCGTTACGGGTGCTTCCGCTGCGTCCCAGCGTAACTGCGGTGAAGAGCCGGAGTCTGCTGTTGATGCGTCCAGCGCTGCACCAAGCGAGCAGACAGTAAAGGTTCCTGCTGCGTCAGCCTCAGTCTCTCCGAGCGTCCCTGATGACACAGGGGCCGAGCCTACTGTGTCCCTGGAAAAATCAGGCTGAGAACGTGCCACCCTCGGAGCCCGCGCTAGAGCCCGCGGCCAGCGTTGCGGTTTTGAGCAGGGACGCCGACATAGCTGAGGTCGACGGTGACGACAGCAGCTTGACGTCCTCAGCCTCTTCAGTCAACCTCGTCATTGACGAGACTGTCATCACGCCTGAGGAGGACCCGACGCCGCCGTCGCAGTCTTCGTCATTGCTTGTACGGGAGCCAAGATCATCTCCAGACGCTGACCCTGTGCAGTCGCCGTCCTCTTCTACATCGAGGATCAGCGCTAGCACTTCTAGCGAACAGTCGTCGGATATTGAGATGGTCGCTTTAAGTTCGAGCTTAAAGCGTCCACATGCGTCGACTACGGACTCGGACAATTCTGCTGGTCGGCCAAGGAGGCCTCGTGCCTCCTCTGGTCCGACCCTCCGCAAAAAGTGAGCTGGTTTAGCGCCGTTCGCGGCGCGCTTTGTATTGCCTAAGCATCACGACTGTTCAGGCTTCATTTTTCATTTCGAAAATGACTAACCTTCAAATTATTACTCTGAACGTGCAGGGGTTCCGCAGTGTTTTGAAGCAGGCAACGGTGGTCGCATTCGCTCGTTCCTCGGGTTGCGATATCGTCTGCCTGCAAGAAACCATTTTTTTTCGTCTCAGTGACGTGTTGAAATTCAAGCGTAGGTTTGGCGTCGATGCCTTCTTTTCGTACGCCAGCACGCGTTCTAGCGGCGTTGGCGTTCTTGTTTTGAACCGCTCACTGTTGCGCGATCATCATGTTATCTACGATGCGCTTGGACGCGTGTTGGCGTTCGACTGCACGTTTAGCGCTCTTCGCCTGAGAATTCTTTGTATTTATGCGCCTGCGCATTCCAATTTGGTAAACGCATTCTTTAAAGATTTATATGTGTATTTTCTTGGAGGGCGTAATGTTGTGATGTTGGGCGATTTCAACTGCGTGCTCGATACGGTCGCCGATGTGCAAGGCCCTGGTAGGGGTAGGGCAGGCTGGAATGCATGTGAGTTGCGCCGCTTAGTGAACCATTTCATGCTCACGGACGCGTATGAGCTCCTCTATGGCAACGTCTTTGTGTGGACTTGGCGTCGCGGGTTATCGTCGAGTTGGCTAGACAGGCCGTACGTTCCGGCGAGCCTTTCGCGGTCAGTGTGTGTAGCTAATGTACTGACGCTGCCATCCTCGCCGGTGCACATATCAGACCACCGCCCTTTTCTTCTATCACTCAAGGTTCCGGCGTCTGCAGTATCACCTCATAGACCATGGCGGTTGGATGTACGCATACTTCACGACGCCAGCACTAAAGACGGGCTCACACGGGCCTTGCGTTTTTCGGTTTTTGGGGCGGTGCCTGGTGACTGGGACCGTCTGAAGGAGCAGTGGCGTCACCATTGCGCCGCATCTGGTCGAGCCCTTAGGGCTCGCGTGTCAGATGAGGTGCGTGTGGTGACGGCGAAGCTGCGTACTGCTCCACGCACCCCGTCGCCTTCGTCGCTTATGTGCGCATGGAGAGAGGAGCTTTCGGAGCGCCTACAGCGTCTTCAGCGGCTGCATCCCACATTCTTGACTTGGTGTTCATTAGTTCTGCCGTTAAGTGTATTTCTGTTGATGTTTTGAAGGGTGTATCTGATCATAATCTTGTTTCCTGTGTTTTTTCCTTATCAGTTTACGTTGACAGCAAAAAGCGTCCCATTGTTGTGAAAAATTTTAACAGAGCTGATGATGTAGGAATTTTGGATTTTTTAGAGACCCACCTTGACAGCTTAGGGCTGAGGAGAATGTGAATGTGTTATGGTGTATGTTTAGAAAGATATGCCTCGACTGCTTGACAATGTATGTTCCTAGTGTTATTAAGAAAAAAAACAACCCATGGATTACGCGGGATATTATCCACACTAAACGTAAGCTAAAGCGAATGCGGCGTTCACGTAATCGGAATGAGTCTAATGAGAGCATGCTAGGCAGTCTATTAAGAAATAAGATCAAGCAAGCTAAGGATTCCTTTTTTAATATTACACTTGGGCGCTTTCTGAGTGAAGCACCGGAGAAGTTCTGGCGATACATTAATGGCGACAAACAACGCAATGTGTCATTAATAGTTCATGGTTCACCTGTCACAGGGTCAAAAGATACTGCTGGTGTGTTTAATGAATACTTCCAATCAGTGTATACAGATAAAACCTCGAGTTTTCCTTCTAAGCCAGACGGCTACATTTCTTTAATGCCAGATGTTACTATCTCCCGCGAAGGTATTTTTAATCTTCTTCTGAAACTTGACGTAAAAAAGTCTAGTGGGCCTGATAACATCCCTCCAGCTTTTCTCCGCCGTTACGCAGAATGGTTATCACATTACTTATATATTATTTTCAACGCTTGTCTGTCTCAGTGCGCAGTCCCATGGGAATGGAAAACCGCACGTGTCGTACCTGTTTTTAAAGGCAGTGACCCATCTCGCGTATCTAATTATCGCCCAATATCTTTGATCTCGACCAGCTGCAAAATGTTCGAGCATGTGATCTGCCGAGCTCTGACGGAATTTTTGGAATCGACCCATTTTTTATGTGATGAGCAGCATGGATTTAGGCGTGGTTTATCTACGGTCTCACAACTGATAACCACTTGCCATGATTTTTTTATTGCAGTTAATAACAAACAACAAATAGACGCTGTTTTTCTTGACTTCGCCAAAGCCTTTGATAAGGTTCCGCACACTAAACTCATACAAAAGCTTTACACTGCCGGAATCAATCCTTATATCATTGACCTTATTAGAGCCTACTTAGAAGACAGATTTCAATATGTTCGTGTTAACGATGAGTACTCTGATGAACTTCCGGTTTCATCTGGTGTTCCGCAAGGATCAGTTCTGGGGCCTATCCTATTTTTAGTTTGCGTAAATTACATAATTATGTGGTTGATTCCGAAGTTAGAGTTAAACTATTTGCAGATGACTGCGTTTTATATTCCTTAGTTAACTCCTCACCGGACCAAATTAAGCTTAACAGTAACCTGCAGAAGATCTCAAACTGGTGTAACCAATGGGGTATGTTTCTTAACGTTAATAAATGTTCCGTACTTAGAATTTGTAAAAAGAAAACTGTTCTGATACATCCATATTGTATAGCTGGCGTGCCACTTCCAGAAACCTCGTCTGTGAAATACCTTGGAGTTCAGATAACTAATTGCCTAAACTGGGATGCTCACATCGCTATTACATGCGGGAACGCTCTGAAGACTCTGTGGTGTTTGAGGCGTAAACTGTCAAAGGCCCCAAAACATGTCAAACTGGCAGCGCATAAGGCTTTGGTGCGGCCTCGTCTGGAATATGCTTGTTGTTTATGGGACCCATTTACGGCCAAGAATATCTCCAAATTAGAAAGAGTGCAGAGGACAGCGGCCCGTTTCATTTGCAATCGATACAAACGAACAGATAGTGTATCAGCTATGATCAATTCTATTGGCCTAGAATCTGTACAGGCAAGGCGCACTGAAGCAAGATTGAAATTTTTGTTCCTAATATATAATAATCTGATTAGAATAAAAACCCATCATTATATTACTCCTGTTTCACGAGCAAGTACGCGTTATAACCATGGAAAAATGCTGCAAGAATTTCGTGCATACTCTAACACAGTTAAACACTCATTTTTTTTTTTTCAAATCAATAGCAGAGTGGAATGAATTGCCGAAGTGTGTAGTGAACAGCCCAAATGTAGAAACGTTTGTTGATAATTTGAGAGCCTTTTCTATGTGAAACCCATGTCTTTTTGGTTTCTTTTTTCGCATTATCGTTTGCTCTCGCATGAAGTTCGTGCATATCTTGTTTTTTATTTGTATCTGTGCTCATGCCCGTGCTCATGCCTGCTTGGAGTCGAGCGACTCTGCAGTATTAAATAAATAAAATAAATAAAATAAATAAATTAGGGCTTCGCGTAACTAATTCTACTATTTACGTACGTCTGTGTTAGCCTCATCAAATTCCTCCTTTTCAATCCCCTACCTTTAACCGCATTTCGTCTTATGAGGCTTAGAGTTTGCATCGCGTAGTGCTCCAACTTGACAAGGACTTCCCTGTTGTATCCGTGAGACTGGATGATTAGACTCAAGATCCTTATTTTATCCACCTTTGGCACCTGTATATCCGCCACCTTAATTTTAATATCCTCGTGTTTTTTATGCCTCGGATGTTTGGAGTTATATGAAATGGGCTCGGCAGCACTGCAACGATGCCAACGTACACTCACCTACATCGCCTCTTTGTCGTGCAGATGCTGATGTTCGCGCTCGTGCCTTTCAGTCCGCTTGCTGGTGGTGTTGACGCGAGAGGAGCCATCGGCAGCACTCTTCAGCCGGGAACGTCGTCCTCTTGTCCCCGGAACTCCGACCCTCCGTCCTCCATCCCGGCCGGACCGCAGTCAGCTGGCTCGCTCGAGTCGGCACAGTGCCTTCTTCGTGCCCCCTTCAGCCGGCCTACCACGGAATACTGCACGGACGCCAACTTTGGCTCCTGCCCGAGTACGGCGCATGCTCCAGTCTACCCGCCCACCCTCCTCCCAACGATAACCAGCATGACTACGTCACCAGAGCGTGCAAGCTACTCAAGGACTGCATCACCGCCCGCGCCGCTTAATGGGCTCGGCAGCACTGCAACGATGCCAACGTACACTCACCTACATCGCCTCTTTGTTGTGCAGATGCTGATGTTCGCGCTCGTGCCTTTCAGTCCGCTTGCTGGTGGTGTTGACGCGAGAGGAGCCATCGGCAGCACTCTTCAGCCGGGAACGTCGTCCTCTTGTCCCCGGAACTCCGACCCTCCGTCCTCCATCCCGGCCGGACCGCAGTCAGCTGGCTCGCTCGAGTCGGCACAGTGCCTTCTTCGTGCCCCCTTCAGCCGGCCTACCACGGAATACTGCACGGACGCCAACTTTGGCTCCTGCCCGAGTACGGCGCATGCTCCAGTCTACCCGCCCACCCTCCTCCCAACGATAACCAGCATGACTACGTCATCAGAGCGTGCAGGCTACTTAAGGACTGCATCACCGCCCGCGCCGCTTAATGGGCTCGGCAGCACTGCAACGATGCCAATGTACACTCACCTACATCGCCTCTTTGTCGTGCAGGTAAGGTATGATCAATCGCTATTTGCGCGGCGTACGCGTTATGCGGCCTTGCTAGTGCTGCCGAGCCCACAGTGTTGTGTCGCAATTACCTTTGAATGTGTTGGCGTCATACGTCAACTGCTGATCTTGTCGGGTGACGTTGAGGTTAACCCGGGTCCCAACACCCGCGGCGCTGCTCCGCAAGATAACTCTGACATAATGGAGGCTTTGCAAGAACTGCGATCTGGCCAAGCATCTTTGTTGTCAGAAATAAAAACAATTCGTTGCACGTTAACTGAAAACGACAAAGCGCTGGGGGAAATAAAAACCAGACTAGCAAAGATTGAAGATGATTGCGCAACATTTGCCGCAATAAAAACCGATATCAGCGATGTTCGGGAACTTGCGGAGCACAATGCCGGTGAAATATCAAACATAATGTCTAAGCTGGTGGATTACGAAGACAGGGCGCGCCGCTCGAATTTATTATTTTTTGGATTAAAAGACACTAACCCTGAAACATGGGCTGAATCTGAAAACTTGATCACGACGGTATGCAAAGAAAAACTAGATATAACAATCAGCCCCACAGACATTGAAAGATGTCACAGATTAGGAAAATTTGATGCCAACAAAAACAGACCAATCATTGTTAACTATGATCACTACAAAACAAAAGAGAAAATTCTTTCCTCTGCTAGCAAACTAAAGAACAGTTCCTACAGTATTTCAGAAGATTACTCGAAAACTACCCTCTCTGCCAGGAAACAGCTACTTGCATTTGGTAAATCACAAAGTGAAAAATACAAACTCCGCTACGATAAGTTAATCATCGGCAGCACTACTAACATTTATGACCATATTTCAAACGAAGTTGTTCCCCGCACCCCATAGCTACTACGTAATCCTCCCGAAAAGCCTAAGCTCCGCCCCTTGTCCATTCTTTACACTAATATTCGCAGCCTTGTACCGAAGCTAGATTCCCTCTCAAGTCTTATACGCACTACGGAGATCAACGTAATTGTACTAACCGAAACATGGCTAAATTCAACAGTAGGGGACTCCGAAGTAACTTCCATGTTTCCTGATTTCAATATCTTTAGACGCGACAGAATTAATAGGCGAGGAGGAGGTGTACTAATAGGTGTTCATCATTCTTATCCTTGTTCCGAGATTAAACTTGATTCCCCTCTCGAACTCCTTTTCATTAAGTGTCATGCCTCTTTCCCTCCTGTTATCATTGGCGTTTGCTATCGACCCCCTGATCTAACTGATTCCTTTGTTGCCCACTTACACGAAGCACTCCGCGTGATAACTACGTCCTATCAGCACATACCCATTCTTTTTTATGGTGACTTCAATTTTCCTGACATTACCTGGTCCGATCTTCCCACCATTACATCAAAAAATAACATTGTAAGTGACTTTGTTAACACGTGCCTAACCTTTGGCTTGTCTCAAGTCGTATCTGGACCTACTAGGCAAACTGATCATTCCTCCAACATTCTCGATCTCATTCTCACTTCCCACCCTGATAAAGTTTCTACGCCACTTCATTTACCCGGACTTAGTGACCACTCCATTATACTAAGCACATTTTCATTCCAAGTCCCAAGTTTGAAGAAAACCAAAAAAACACTTACATTATACGACAAAGGTAACTACGCTGCCATGAACACAGAACTAACCGATTTTGGGGCGTGGTTCGTCCATGACTTTTCAAGCCGGTCAGTAGAAACTAACTGGTCCCTTTTCATACACAAAATGCATCAACTAATAGATAAGCACATCCCTACTATCACGATCACAGAAAAATCATCGTCACCGTGGTTTAACAACGATCTGAAGCGCCTTAATAACAATAAGAAACGGATTTTCCGTACAGCCAGACGTGTGAACACTGACTGCTCATGGAAAAAGTACCATTGTGCTGAAAAAACATTCCAATCTCTGGTAAACCAAACTAAACGTTCCTTTTTTTCATCAGTATTACCTTCTATGCTTCTCACTAATCCTAACAAGTTTTGGAAATCCATTAATCCTTCACGCAACACACCTATTACTTTGCATGATGAGGACCATAATCTCATTCCGGAACATGATGTCTGTCGCGTTCTAAATTCTTTTTTCTGTTCAGTTTTTACTAACGAACCGGACGGCGAATTACCACACTTCCCTGTCTTCGATCATCCAGCTATGCCAGACATTTTGTTCGATAGCAATGGTATTAGGAAACTAATTGAATCATTGAAAGTGTCATCGTCATCTGGCATTGATGGCTTGAACTCTAAAGTGCTAAAAAATACTAAAAACGTGGTTAGTGTCATTTTGTGCCATCTTTTTCAACAGTCATTATCATCAGGCGTGCTTCCGCAAGACTGGAAAATCGGGAAGATCGTTCCAGTCCCCAAGAAAGGTTCATCGTTTTCATGTAAAAACTACCGCCCTATTTCTCTTACGAGCATCTGTTCAAAACTAATGTAACATGTTATTTATTCTCACATCGTTAAATTTTTAGTTCCGCTCAAGTTTTTTCATCCTAACCAACACGGCTTTCTAAAAGGACTTTCCTGTGACACCCAACTAGCCCTTTTTGTTAATGATCTTAGCTCTCATCTTGACCTAAACATTCCCGTTGACACGCTCTTCCTTGACTTTGAAAAAGCTTTTGATAAGGTACCCCACAAAAGATTACTACTAAAACTTTCACGTCTTAACCTTACCCCCTTGGTGTTAAAATGGCTACAATTTTTTTTTTTTTGACCAACAGAGAGCAATTTGTCTACGCCAACAAATCATCGTCACCTCTTTCCCCCGTTACTTCAGGTGTACCACAAGGCACAGTGCTTGGACCCTTGCTTTTTCTAATCTACATTAACGATCTTCCCTCTAACGTCAACTCGAACATCGGATTATTTGCCGACGACTGTGTAATCTACCGCCCTATTACCAGCAGAACTGACTCTTACACCCTCCAAACTGATCTAACCCAAATCGAAACTTGGTGCAAGCATTGGCTAATGTCCCTTAATATTACTAAAACATGCATGCTTTCTTTTCATGGCAGGCAATCCCATATTCCCTAAAAATATGTTCTTTTCGGTTCTGAAGTATCATCTGTTCTTTCCTGTATATTGGCATCACCTTAACTCATACCCTAACATGGTCTTCGCATATCACGAACATCGCTAATGACTCTAACCGCACCCTTGGCTTCCTACGTCGAAATCTACGTTTTACTACCCCTTCTATCAAATTATTAGCTTATAAAACATTCGTCCGACCTAAACTAGAATTCGCGTCAGCAGTATGGGATCCTCATCAATCTAACCTTTTATAATCCTTGAAAAAGTTCAAAACCGCGCTATCCGTTTTATTTATTGTGACTACTCTTACTATACTAGCGTGTCCTCTTTAAAATCTAGAGCATCCTTGCCTAACCTTGAAACTAGAAGAAAAATATCTCGACTATGCCTATTCCACAAGTTCTATCATTCACCTTTAGGATCATCTATCATATCAACAGCTCATCGTCCTTCTAGCCGCAACAACCACATCAAGACCGTATACCCACCCGCTGCAAGAACAACATCTCATTTCCGTTCTTTTTTGTCATATCATCTCGGGACTGGAACGATCTGCCGCCGGAAGCCGTACTCATCGTCAACTGCATCGACTTCAAGAAAAAGATTGAGGCCATCCTTATGTAATCAGTAATCTTTACGTATCCTGTAATCTTTATGTATCCTGATCTTTATGTACTCTGTAATCTTTATATAATCTGCATGTAATCCGCCCATCCCTCATGTACTGCCCCACAACCGGGGCTTTTGAGGTAATAAATAAATAAATAAATAAAAAAGTTTTGACTTTTGCGCTCACCACGCCAGCCCCCTTTCGGCTGCGCACTCGACAGTCATGTCGGCCGTGGCCTGTAAGCGCTCTTCCGTGCGTGCATCACTCACTCGGAAGACCCAGAGATTGATATCGTCCGCGTACATGCAGAAATGTGTCCCCCCTAGCTCGTTTCACTTGTCTCGGAGGCCTCTCATTGCCACGTTGCAGAGATACGGCGACAAGACCGAGCACTGCGGCGTACACCATGCTTCCCATGCTCAATCGCGGATGATTCTAAGCTTTGGAATCGCATACAGGCTTTCCTTCCCGGTAGAAAGTCGTTGAAATATTCGCACGTTCTCTTTCTTACTCCGACCTCGCTCAGCCTGTCAAGGATCGCCTCATTTTTGACACGTGTCAAATGGTTTGGTGAAGTCTAGGCCCAAAATTACCTTCGAGACTTTGGAGCTCCAGTCTGAGCTGAGGTGTTTATGTCTGAGCATCACGTCCTGCGTGCACAAGTGTGGCTGGAAGCCGGCAATCTCATGCGGTCACAGTTTTTTTTTTGCTCCATGAGGCTCGTCAGCCTTGTTTACGCGACGCGCTCCATTAATTTCCCTACACATGACGTAAGGGAAACTGCCCTTAGTTTCGGTATGAGTATGATTCTGGCTGTCTTCCATTGCTCGGGTGTAGCTTCCCATTATTCCAGACTTCTCCGATATATTGCGTTAAGAGTCTAAGGGATTCATCGTCTACATTACCTAGCATGTTATTCGTCACTCCGTCAGGCCCTGAGCCGATTTCATCTTTAGTCATACTGGTTTCTGCCCGCATCTCCGCTTCTGTAATGGGGACGTCCAGCGCCTGATTCGGCGCCCACCAGCTCAGTGGCGGTAGTGACAGAGAGATGTGCGCTGCATGCGTTGGCGTTGACAACACTGTGGCAGAAACACAACATTGGAGCTGTAGGCTTCAGCCGGCGTGCATTAGCGATGGCGTTGGCAACGTTGTAGACTCCGTTGATATTGCGGAAAGAAAAGGCTCCATGGGTGACTGGACGCCTCAATCGGGCTTTGAGGTACGCGTCTGTGATCTCCAACTGCAAAAAAATCATGTTTTCGCCCAATACTCCGTGCTGAGCAATACTAAACCATCTGCCTCTTTTTTTGTTGCATGTTTATTTTCTTTTGATTTTGTCTGCCTGCTTTTTCATTTCTGAAAGTGTGACACCTGCCACAGTTCTTAGCCGGAGAGCACCCGCGTTCAGTCCCGGCCGCGGTGGCCGCGTTTTTTTTTGGAGGAACAGATCAGGCGTCCAGTTGGTGGATTTATTCCCGGAGACCTCCGCTACGACACCTCTTCCTCCCTAACCCTTCTTTCACTCCAACCTACCTGCCTTCCCTCAAAGCACGGTTAAGGTGTCCACGGAGAAGTGAAGCGGTTATTGCGCATTTCCTTTCCATAAAAACCGTTAATTCCGACGAGAGTGAGAGAGCTGCTGCACCATTCCTTTTGACGCTATCAATTTTCATGGAGTTTAATACCAGTGCAAGAAGCACTAATACAGGCGCTACAGACATCAATCCGTGAATAAGTATATTAAATGTTCAGCGTTTGCGTAGATTCCTCGTTTAGCACTTTCTTACTGTCCCATGTAGATTCGACAGCGAAGTCCATATCTGGCATGAGACGTGCCGCTGCTGTTAACGATATAAACTTTGCTGGCGAGGTAACGCATCGGACGCAGGGGTGCTCGCCTTAGGCCATCCGGGACACCTCAGATGCTTTGAGATAAAAAAAAAATCTCTGCCTCTCCCGTAACCGAGAGTAGAGTAAACATGAAATGTTTACGGGCATAACACGTTGGTTGTAGATGGTACTAGTCAAAATCTTGAAATGGGTCTACTGTTACACCACATTACAACACACCACACCACCCATACTGTGCACTGGTCCATGTGGACGCAATCGTTTCCTGTGAGTGTCTGGAGAATCTCTTCCGCCCTGCCTCGTCAGCTGTATCCGGTGTCTGTTTGCCTTTCATCTTTGCAATCGTTGTTTTCATTCCTCGGTTATACGCGGACACGACGAGCCGCAGGCCTGACAAGAATGTATATGCAGCGCGTTCGAAACTGTCTGAAATGCGTAGAGGTGAAAGCGTTTTCCACACCACTTTGCCTATGTGACACTGGTGACGTCACCACTGGATTACGTCACACATAATTGATGACGAATTAATGACAAATTGCTAATTACTGATTAATTATTGATTAATGACTAAATACTAATTAACTGCTAATTAATAACGCTTAAGATTCGCCTCTAGGAGTGGAACGCGACGGCGTGTTGTAGCGCTGCCAGGAACGCCACCACCCGTTCGGCGTGATGCCTTTCCCTTTAAACGCGACGCTTTTTTACGAAAGGAAATGACGCAGTAATTCTCTGTCATCTCGGTGGACACCCGAACCGCACCGTACAGGAAGGGAGGAACGCCACCACCCGTTCGGCGCGAAGCTATCGGCGCTTGTATGCCGGTCCTGTAGGAGGGCTTAAGAGTCTCGTTAAATCTCGTAAGGTGCCCGAATCCTCTCGTTTCAGCTCCCGGATGTGTGGAATTCAGTGCCCGGATGGGTGGAATTCAGTGCCCGGATGGGTGGAATTCAGTGCCCGGATGTTGGCTCTCGGTCTCGGCGTGACGTCACCACACTGCCGACAACAGGAGCTAAAAGCATTTCATGCTTAAAAATTAGCTGCGGTTTAACTGCTGCGGAAACTGGTAGAGAGCGAAAGCTATTGTGTATCAGGAAACTAGACGCTGCATGGCGTACGTAACGTTGAGTGCGTATGTACCACTCGAGAGAGGTTTGCTCTCCCAGTGAACGCTGCGGCCTATTGCTGCAGTGCCTGCGTGTCGGCCACAGCGTTGACAGCCCGAACGCATGCAGCCCACATCTCTCTCCCCACCGCCGCGCACGTCAAAGCGCTGTTGAGGCGTCCCCTGACCCAGGGGGAGAGCCATGCGCCCTTCCTTTCCTCAAAATCACCGGCGTCTACAACGTTGCCGACGACAACGCCAATTATCTCAATGAACGCCGACGGTCTATATCAGTGCCGCGTTTCAGCCGCAACGCTGTCAATGCCAACGCATGCAGCGTACATCTGTTTTCAAAGCTCCCGCTCTTCATCGGTTTCGGCGCAGCTCCTGAGCGGCTGAAGGTCACTGGAGGTCAAAAGCAGACATTGCGCAGGTTCTCTAGACCTGGGAGACGATGCTGCGCTTGGAGAAGCCGGTCGTGCTGACCATCGCCATCGGCCGGGCTGCCAGTGTTATGGACCTTAGGAACACTGAACACTTCTTTCATGCAATAAAGTTTCTCAATCTCTCTCTGTCTTCTAATTCACTTGTGCTCGAAACGTGTGACGCCGCTAACCAAAAGCCTCCCGACACAGCAATGTACAGACTGGGCTCATAAGAGGCGTTCTTTTCTTTTCATTCATTATACACGACGACAACATGTATTCGGCGTTAATAGGTACAAAATGTGCGTCTTATATGGTGCAGGGAAATTGAACGATCTATACCGCTAATAATTAAATACACCTCCCTAATGCAACCGTGTCTCCGTCCCGTTCCCAGGAACAAATAATGTAGCTCCACTGAGAGCGTAACTATATTTCCGCATATAGGTATTATATAAATTGTTATTTCAGTATGCCTTAATCTGTAAATTTAGCTGTTACGCAGAGGAGCTGAAAAGCAAACGAAATAAAATTCATGGGGGCGCTTTCTTGACCTAAAGTGCGGTGAGTCGGAAACCGTAAGCACGGTGGTGCTGCTTGTCACTGATGTAAGAGTGGAACGCGACAGCGCCTTGCAACGCTGCCAGGGAGTCCACGGAACGCCATCGCCCGTTCGGCTGTACGCCTCGCTAGTCCGTAAATTGGTTTTTGAGGAAAGGAAATGTATCTGCCTCGCATATCTCGGTGGACACCTGAACCTCGCCGTAACGGGAAGGGAGGAAGACGGGAGTGACCTAAGACACCGTATTCACTACACGCGCCTTCATTCATTCGAAACTATCGAGCTGGCATGGCGGAGTGGTTAGCGTGCTCGTCTCGCACTCCGGAGGCCCTGGTTCGATTCCCCAACTCGACCAATTTCCTACTCGGTTGTATTTATTTATTTGGCCTGACTAGAAAGGTTAATTAGGCTGCTTGGTCAATTAAGAAATTAACTAGCCTCAGTCCCACTTACTTGGAGTATCACAATACCATCCCTTTAATTGGTTGCATGGTTTCTAGCCAAAGTACAACTGGCCCGTTTGAAATTCGCGCACTGTGACGTCACCGCCATTTCGGCCAATTGAAAAGCGTGTCATTTCTGTCGACAACTGCCGCTTACAACGGGTGAGGCATTAAAGGCTTCCGCCTTAAAAAATTGTGCTATGGTTTTCCACGTTACTTACAGGTGGGGGGGAGGGAGGGCTTGCTTGGTTCGCTTTATGCACACCCTGTCTCCATCCGTTGCGCGAGACCACGGCTTACACAGGTGTGGCAACAATTCTCACGCGCGAGCCAAACGCACACTCCCGGTAGCATTGGCCCCGCGCTCGTGCAAAATTGGTTTTGAGGAAAGGAAACGTCGAAGTATCCCTCTCACATATCTCAGCGGACACCCGAACGGCGCCGTAATTGAAGGGATGAAGGAGGCAGTGAAGGAAGAAAGAGAGAAAGGGGTGCCGTAGTGAAGGTCGCCGTCCGTAATAATTTCGACCACCTGGGGATTTTTAAGGTGCACTGGCACCGCGAGCACACGGGCGCCTTTTTAGCCAATTTCTGCGTCGACGCGCGGATTCCTGTGCCTTCGTTTTTCTGCTTGCGTGAACCATGTGCATTTGTGTGCCCTCTATTTCCCCAGATTAAAGGATTGGCGCAACGCGTCCTGTGGATCAGTGCTGCCACGGGCCTATCTTCGAGCGAGCCGCGAGAAACGAAAAGTCGAGGCTCGAAGCGCAACCAGGGCGGCGCAACTGCGCGTGTCCTCTTTAAAAAAGGGCTGGCAGCGCACAGGGCGTATCTTATTCTGTTTAGCGCTTTTTTCGGTGAATGTTTGAAACGTCTTGGTAGGTTGCAACCGTGATCAGCTGTAGAAAGGAAGTGATCGGCTTCGGTGTGTGTTCCGGCCGCCGGCTCGCGTCGGTGGCCGGTGTGTGACCTTGCGACGTACTCTTTTGTTAAGGTGTCCTTCGGCTGGCGGGCGCCTCATTATGGTGAGCCAGCCACCTACAAAGGCTCTGGCCTTTGATGTTGTCGTCCCTGAGGGGGCTAGTCCGGAGGATGTCGTCGATGCGACAGCCTCCGTAGTTGGATTGGAGGAAGTGTACAGCGTCCAGCGCTTAAGGCTTTCTTCTCACCGCACTTTAGGTCAACAAAGTGCCCCCTTGAATTTTTTCATGTGCGGGCGGAGTAGTGGTCTGCTGGTGGCGTATTGCAGGACGCCGAGATCGCTGCATTCGACCAGCAGAAGTAAGGTATACGGAGATGGTCAGCGAGGCTGCTGTTATTCCATACAACAACGATAGAAAGAAGCTCTACATTACGTTGATTTTGCGGAAAGAAAAGGCTCCCTGGGTCAGTGGACGCCTCAATCGGAGCTTTGAGGTACGCGGCTGTGATCTCCAACTGCAAAAAACCATGCTTTCGCACAATAGTCCGTGCTGAGCAATACCAATCCGTATGCCAATTTTTCTGCATGTTTATTTTCTTTTGAATTTGCCTGCTTTTTTTTTGTTCAAGTGTGACACCCCTCGGCTATCGAGCCGGAGCCCACCCTCGTTTAGTCCCGGCCGCGGTGGCCGCGTTTTGTTTGAGGCGTAACGGATCAGGCGTCCAGGTGGTCGAATTATTAAGGCGCAAGCCTTTAATGCCTCGTACTGTCGTGACAAGGGAATGTTAGCAAGTGTGTCCGCGTTTCGGCGCCACTACTTAAAACAACAACTGTTTCGAGGCTGTGAATCCAACGAGGGCCTTTGGCATTTGCAGTGGAGACGCTATCACTCCGTCACAAAGGCTCTTTTTCCCTTTCTTTCATGGTATATTTTTGTGTGTATACAGACACATATGAATATATATATCCCCCACGAAGGCTCGGGGTTTGAGCAAGAATAAAGGCGCATCTAGTGAATGCATGGGATGCAAAAATAAAATGGAAGAAATTAAAAAAAAAATAAAATAAATAAAAGAATTAAATATAAGAAAAGAAACAAACAAAATAAAATATGATAAAAAAAACAGTACGCCAGGAAACGCTTTCGCTTTGCAGCACTTTAGAGAGCCAAAGTGTCCCCTGAATTTTTTTCGGAGGCCTCCACTAGGACACCTCTTCCTCCCGAATCCTTTTTTCACTCCCACTAACCCCCTTCCCTCAAGGCGCGGTTAAGGTGTGCACCAAGAAGTGAAATGGTTATTGCGCGTTTCCTTCCCTAAAAAAAAACATTAATTCCGACGAGAGTGACAGAGTTACTGCACCATTCCTTTTGATGCTGTCAATTTTTAAGGAGTTCATGCAAAGTTACACAGTTAACGTAGCATTCCTTCCTTCATAATCAAGCCTCCTGTTTTCGCGGGAGTGAAGCACGCCTGCACGTTCCGGTATTTCAGCGCAGTTTAATCCGAGTGTCACAAACCCTAATCCAGGCGCTACAGGCATCAATCCGTGAATAAGTATACTAAATGTTCAGCGTTTGTATAGAGCCCACGTTTAGCACCTTCTTACTGTCCCATGTAGATTCGATAGAGAAGCCCATATCTGGCATGAGACGAGCCGCTCCTGTTAACGAGATGAACTTTGGCGGCGAGGTAACGCTGCGGACGCAGCTGTGTGCTCGCCTTAAGCCATCCGGGACACCTCAGATTCTTTATGATAAAAAAAAAAATTGCCGACGATTACGTTACTTCCATGCAGCGATGGCGTAGTGGTAGAGCATCCGCCTCGCGTGCAAGAGGACCGGGGTTCGAATCCCGGTGCCACGCAATTCTCCACCGGATTAAAAAAAAAACTCCGACTGTCGATGGAGTTGCATAACCAGGCTTGGAGTGCGGCCTGATTTCGGTGACCAGAACCGAAAACGCACTTCCTCACCAGAACAGGATTTGGCCACCCTGGTGTAGTACTTGGCCACAAACTTCTATGAACAAACCAATTAACCCTCGGCCCTTAGTCCCCAGCGGCTGCGGAGCAACTGACCAAGGCGGCGGTCAGATCTGTGACGCAGCGGAGGGTGCTAAGAACCTCTGGCTCCGGAGAGGCCGCCATTGGAAACTGAACCTTGCAACGTTTAACGCAAGAACCTTATCAAGTGAGGCTAGCTTAGCAGTGCTATTGGAGGAATTAGCCAGTATTAAATGGGATGTCATAGGGCTTAGTGAGGTTAGGAGGACAGATGAGGCGTATACAGTACTAAAGGGCGGGCATGTACTGTGGTGGATTAGGAGATAAGCGAGAAGTAGGTGTGGGATTCCTCATTAATCAGGATATAGCTGGCAACATCGAGGAGTTTTACAGTATTAACGAGAGAGTGGCAGCTATCGTAATTAGGCTTAATAAGAGGTACAAGCTTAAGGTGGTGCAGGCCTACGCGCCTACATCAAGCCATGATGACCAGATAGTTGAAAGCTTCTATGATGATGTGGAATCGGCAATGACCAAAGTAAAATCACAGTACACTGTACTCATGGGCGACTTTAATGCAAAGGTAGGTAAAAAGCAGGCTGGAGACAAGGCGGTAGGTGACTATGGCATAGGTTCTAGGAACAGTAGGGGAGAGTTATTAGTAGAGTTCGCAGATAGAAATAATTTACGGATTATGAATACCTTCTTCCGCAAACGAGCAAACAGGAAGCGGATGTGGAAGAGCCCCAATGGTGAGACTAAAAATGAAATAGACTTCATACTGTGTGCACACCCTGGCATCGTAGAGGATGTGGAGGTCCTCGGTAAGGTCCGTTGTAGCGACCGCAGAATGGTAAGGTCTCGTGTTAGCTTAGATTTGAAGAGGGAACGGAGGAAACTGGTGAAGCGAAAGGCTATTAACGAGTTAGCATTAAGAGGGAAGGTAGAGGAATTCAGAATGTCGCTGCAAAAGAGATTTTCCGCTTTAACTGAAGAAGACGACCGTAGTGTTGGAACAATGAATGATAATCTTACAGCTATCGTTACAGAGTGCGCCGCAGAAGTAGGTGGTAGGATGGTTCGACAGGATACCAGCAAGCTATCTCAGGAGACTAAAGATCTGATTGAGAAACGCCAAAGCATGAGGACGTCTAACTCCACAGACAGGATAGAACTAGCAGAGCTATCGAAGTTAATAAATAAGCGCAAGGTAGCCGACATAAGAAAGTTTAACGTGGAGAAAATCGAGCGTGCTCTAAGGAACGGAGGTAGCCTAAAATCAGTGAGGGGAAAACTGGGCATAGGTAAAAACCAGATGTATGCGCTAAAAGACAAACAGGGCAATGTCATCAGCAATATGGATAAGATAGTTGAGTTAGCCGAAGAGTTCTACACAAATCTTTACAGTAGCGAATGTAATCATCAAGTTACTGAGGGAGGCAGTCGAGCACAGTAATGGGACATCCTGCCAGTAACGAAGGAGGAAGTAAAGAAAGCCTTAAGACCAATGCAAAGAGGGAAAGCAGCTGGTGAGGATCAGGTAACAGCAGATTTGTTGAAGGACGGAGGAGAGATTGTGCTACAAAGACTAGCCACCCTGTATACGCAATGCCTTGTGACCTCGAGAGTACCAGAAGCTTGGAAGAACGCTAACATTATCTTAATTCATAAGAAAGGAGACATCAAGGACTTGAAGAATTACAGACCAATCAGCTTATTGTCCGTTGCCTACAAGGTATTTACTAAGGTAATCGCTAATAGAGTCAGGACAACCTTGGACTTTAGTCTACCAAATGATCAGGCAGGCTTTCGTAAAGGATACTCGACAATAGACCACATTCACACTATCAATCAGGTGATAGCGAAATGCGCAGAATATAACCAACCCCTATATATAGCCTTCATTGATTACGAGAAAGCATTTGACTCAGTGGAAACCTCAGCTGTCATGCAGACATTACGGAATCAGGGTGTAGAAGAGTGTTATGTGAAAATATTGGAAGATATTTAAAACGATTGCACAGCTACTATAGTTCTCCATAAAGTCAGCAATAAAATTCCAATACGGAAAGGTGTCAGGCAGGGAGACACGATCTCGCCAATGCTCTTCACTGCCTGCTTACAGGAGGTATTCCGGGGACTAGAATGGGAACAGTTGGGGATAAGAGTTAATGGAGAATACCTGAGTAATTTGCGATTCACTGATGACATTGCCTTGCCAAGCCACTCTGTCACGATATGGTGGCCGGCTAGATGTTTCATTGGCGCCGAATTTATAATTAATCGGGCCAACCTGCCCACCACTGCACTCTCCGTAAATTCGGAGGGGGAGGAGCGACAAACCTCTCCACCCCGCGTGCGGAAGATGAGGTTAGACTGCTGACCGGCGATAGAGGCCACGCCTGATTAGCCGTTGACCGGAGGCATGAGGCGCATAGGCAAGTTTCCTCAGCAACCCTTTTACTTGGGTAAGAACAAGAACAAACTGCTACAAAACAAACCAAGCAATATTGCGAAAATACACAGGCGCGACGCGAATAAACACAGGATCAGAACACAAGCAACTATTGACAATAGGAAGGAAAACAACAGGGCGAGAACTATACAACAAAGTTACACGGTTAAAGCAATATACAAAAGAATAGGACGAGAACAGCGACAGAACAAAGAAAAGAGCAAAGCGAGTGGTGAGAATCGGTGGCTTAGCTGCGTAGTGGCAAGGTCCGGTCGCAGGGAGCGTCGGGCTGCGGAAGCGCGCGGTGCTGATGGGGTGGGGGGGGGGGGGGGTGCGGATACGGGCGAACTTGGGCCCCGGGTTACGCGTCTTCCACGCGTCTTTCGGGACCGCCGTCGCCGCGCTCTACGCGTCAGACACCGCCTAGGCTCGCTTGCCGAGCACTTCCCTGGCTGACCCCACACACGTCGGCACGCACCGAAATCTCTAAACCAACTAACTCGGTCGTGATTTTCCCGCCACCGTGTTCACGTGACAAACCACAAAAAAAACAAACAAAAGCAAACGAATCCTCTCGGCCCCGTGCACCAACGATTTACGGATGTTGAGAAGGGGGGAGAAGAAACATGAAGAAACTGAAGGGGATGCGAAGGAAAGGTATGGTCCTAACGAGGAGCGATGTTAACTTCCCAAGGTTGGGACGGGTGCTAGGGCATTCACCGGCCGCTTCCCGTCCCCCCCTCGCGAAAGCACTCGCTTCCCGGCGATAATCCTGAGGAGGGGAGCGGCGTAGTCTTGACCCCCCCAGCGTCGCGAGGGGTCAACGCCCACGCGGGGGGAGGCAAAGTCATCGCCGCTGCGTCGCGACATGCCCGCATACTACCGGCGCCGTGGCCAGCCGTGGCCACTTTGGTCGGAGAAGAAGAAAAATAAAGCATGCGCGCACTTTGTGACACAACCCCCACGAAAAGAATGTTATTCTTAATAACATTTCAATATCAAATACACAAGTGTCGTGCAGGCACAAATGCGTCTTGCCGAGCAGGCAAACGAAGATGAATTAATGCGCACTTCACTGTTAGGAGCGCGCACCAGTTCTTCGCACAACGTTTGCCACGATGGCTCGCACAGTCGCGCACTGCACACTTCACGCAGTCACGTCACAGTCACTGCAGACTGTTCCACACAGCACTTGGAATTGAAACAGTTCAACACTGCACACAACATCCGCAGATTTTGCGTTACCAAACATTCCAAGCAGAAGCGCGCGTGAGCATTGACTTATGCAACGCCAGGCCGGCGGCAGCAAGCCCGCGAGAGCGCCGTGGTAGCCCGCAGCGGTGCAGATGCGATATTAGCCTAGGGCGGCTTACAGCCGGCGTTTTGTCATCGCAGGGGTCTGTTGAACCCCGAGTAACAGTATCAAGACGTTTCGTTGAAGCGCGCGTGAGCATTGACTTATGCAACGCCAGGCCGGCGGCAGCAAGCCCGCGCGATCGCCGTGGTAGCACGCAGCGGTGCAGATGCGATGAGGCCCGACGGCTCTCGAGGAGAGAGGGTGGTGGTAAAGGGAAGGAAGCCCCCGCCTCTCCCGCCCGAAACGATATGGGGGAGGAGGCAAGTAGAGGAGGTGGTGAAAGAAGGAACGGAGAAGAGAAGAGGAGGAGGAGAGGCGGCGTTGGGCGAGGAGACATATGCAACGCCAGCCCGGGATCAGCCGTTCGTCTCCTTCGGCGAGCAGCACACGGCCAGAGTATTGTAACCTGACCGCTCATGGGAATAGCCACCCTGGCGAGAAGTTACTGACTGTACGTCATTTGCCGGTTGTGCGCTTGGCTGTGCGGAAACGGCAGTCTCGCAGCAACTGGCTCGCTCTACCCTCACGTATGCCCGCACACCTCTCTGCACTCCTGGATGCTGCTCCGAAAACGGGCCATCCGTTGAGGCGACCGGCCCCGTGTCGGCCGCTTGTCGCGGTTCTAGCCACGCGGGAACTGCGGCTTCCCCACGATCCGCTGGTTCCCTTAAGGAGCACAACTGCGCTCCATTCTCTCTGTCAGGCTCTACAGCCGACGAGTCCGAGCCATGCTCCTCGACTCCGACTGGTCCGTCGGGCTCTGCTTTTCTTTCCTCATCATCACGAGGGTCGGGGCGCTCCACAGCTCGCCGCACGGTCCGCCGCTCGGGAGCCGTAACATAGCCGGGATCTCTTTTCCCGAAAGTGTGCCCCAGTGTCCCGTCCTCCAGGTCAGGCGACACTGTTGCCTCCCATGTGACGTCTGAGGGTGGTGCCGGCATTCGGCTAAGCAGCTCTTCCTGCGTGTTCGCTTCAGGCGTTTCCGAACTCACCTCTACCCCGATTGCAAGGCCGAGCTCACCACTTCGTCCTTTGACGATACAAAGTTCACCCCCTTTGAACGTGAGCTCCCCATGCTCGGGAGGCGTCGGCAAACGCACCTGGTCCGCTGCCGGTGCCATTTCTGCAACCGCCCTGCAGTCGCCTTGCCGGTAATTCCGTTCGCCGGCATCAAGCACCTTCGGTGCTGTCTCACCCGGCACTTCGCTTCCGTTTGAAGCGGCATCAGAGCCTTCCCTCCTGCTAGCTTTGCTTCGTGCTCGGAGAGCCTCAAGTTCTCTCTGCAGCTCCAGCAGCCTGCGCGCTGAGCGCGCTTTGTCTAGCTCGTCCTCCTGACGACGGCGCTCATCCTCCTCGCGACGACGCTCGCGTAGCGCTATCCGCTCGTCGCACACAAATTGGCGAAGGGCTGCTCCCTCGAGACCTAACGCCTTTCCGCGCCCGATGAGTCTTTCTAGGTCCTCCATCGCGCCGACTCTACGCACCTTTCAATAGGGCGCGTACGTCAAGTCTGGCCTGAACCCTACGCCTCCCGGTCAGGGCTAATCATGGTCAGCAAGTCCTGTCGCGGACGCCAGTTGTCACGATATGGTGGGCGGCTAGATGTTTGATTGGCGCCGAAATTATAATTAATCGGGCCAACCTGCCCACCACTGCACTCTCCGTAAATTCGGAGGGGGAGGAGCGACAAACCTCTCCACCACGCGTGCGGAAGATGAGGTTAGACTGCTGACCGGCGATAGAGGCCACGCCTGATTAGCCGTTGACCGGAGGCATGAGGCGCATAGGCAAGTTTCCTCAGCAACCCTTTTACTTGGGTAAGAACAAGAACAAACTGCTACAAAACAAACCAAGCAATATTGCGAAAATACACAGGCGCGACGCGAATAAACACAGGATCAGAACACAAGCAACTATTGACAATAGGAAGGAAAACAACAGGGCGAGAACTATACAACAAAGTTACACGGTTAAAGCAATATACAAAAGAATAGGACGAGAACAGCGACAGAACAAAGAAAAGAGCAAAGCGAGTGGTGAGAATCGGTGGCTTAGCTGCGTAGTGGCAAGGTCCGGTCGCAGGGAGCGTCGGGCTGCGGAAGCGCGCGGTGCTGATGGGGTGGGGGGGGGGGGGGGTGCGGATACGGGCGAACTTGGGCCCCGGGTTACGCGTCTTCCACGCGTCTTTCGGGACCGCCGTCGCCGCGCTCTACGCGTCAGACACCGCCTAGGCTCGCTTGCCGAGCACTTCCCTGGCTGACCCCACACACGTCGGCACGCACCGAAATCTCTAAACCAACTAACTCGGTCGTGATTTTCCCGCCACCGTGTTCACGTGACAAACCACAAAAAAAAACAAATAAAAGCAAACGAATCCTCTCGGCCCCGTGCACCAACGATTTACGGATGTTGAGAAGGGGGGAGAAGAAACATGAAGAAACTGAAGGGGATGCGAAGGAAAGGTATGGTCCTAACGAGGAGCGATGTTAACTTCCCAAGGTTGGGACGGGTGCTAGGGCATTCACCGGCCGCTTCCCGTCCCCCCCTCGCGAAAGCACTCGCTTCCCGGCGATAATCCTGAGGAGGGGGGCGGCGTAGTCTTGACCCCCCCCCCAGCGTCGCGAGGGGTCAACGCCCACGCGGGGGGAGGCAAAGTCATCGCCGCTGCGTCGCGACATGCCCGCATACTACCGGCGCCGTGGCCAGCCGTGGCCACTTTGGTCGGAGAAGAAAGAAGAAAAATAAAGCATTCGCGCACTTTGTGACACACTCAGGACAAGAACTGCAAAGCATGATCAATCAGTTAGACAGGCAGAGCAGAACGGTGGGGCTAAGAATTAACATGCAGAAAACCAAAGTAATGTTCAACAGCCTAGCAAGGGAACAGCAGTTCGCAATTGGTAGCGAGGTGCTCGAAGTAGTAAGAGAATATGTCTACTTAGGGCAGGTAGTGACCGCAGATCCGGATCATGAGAGGGAAATAACTAGAAGAATAAGAATGGGGTGGAGCGCATATGACAGGTTCTCTCAGATCATGAATGGTAGCTTACCAATATCCCTGAAGAGAAAAGTATACAACAGCTGTATCCTACCGGTACTCACCTATGGGGCAGAAACGTGGAGGCTAACAAACAGGGTTCAGCTTAAGTTAAGAACAACGGAGCGAGCTATGGAAAGGAAAATGATAGGTGTAACGTTAAGAGATCAGAAGAGGGCGGAGTGGGTGAGGGAACAAACGCGGGTTAATGACATCTTAGTTGAAATCAAGAGGAAGAAATGGGCTTGGGCAGGGCATGTAATGCGAAGGCAAGATAACCGCTGGTCCTTAAGGGTAACGGAGTGGATTACAAGAGAAAGCAAACGTAGCAGGGGACGGCAGAAAGTTAGGAGGGCGGATGAGATTAAGAAGTTTGCGGGGATACAGTAGCGGCAACTGACAAAGGACAGGGTTAATTGGAGAGACATGGGAGAGGCCTTTGCCCTGCAGTGGGTGTAGTCAGGCTGATGATGATGATGACGTTACTTCCAAATGCGAAATTTGAGCGCAGCTCATCAACTGTTTCATCAGCAAGACATGTGTGCACAATTACAGACAACTTCTTTCCACTAATAATTCTTGATTCTCATGAAGGAAGCTTTGCGGGCGGAGAAATCGATGGATATGCTCGACTTGCTGCACCAATGCCTGGCTTTCAAAGACGGTGTATGCAAGTATTCGCGAGACCACGGCTTGCACTGCAGTGTTCCAACAATTCTCACGCGCGAGCCAAACGCACACTCCCGGTAGCATTTGCCCTGCGCTCGTGCAAAATTGATTTTGAAGAAAGCAAATGTCGCAGTAATCCCCTCACATATCTCAATGGACACCCGAACCGGGCCGTAAGGGAAGGGAGGAAGGTGGGATTGAAAGAAAGAGAGAAATAGGTGCTGTAGTGGAGGTCTGCGTAATAAGTTCGACCACCCGGCCATCTTTAACGTGCACTGGCATCGCACAGCACACGGGCGCCTTTTGCTTTCCGCCTCCATGGAAACGGGTCCGCCCCGGTCGGGTTTGAACTAGTGATGCAAAACTATCGATAGTACTATCGATACTATCGATAGTTCTTTTGATAGCAATATATCGACAGTTCTATTGATAGTACTATCGATAGGCGTATCGCTACTACTTGTTATATATGGTGCTACAGATTCTGTAAAATCAACCACGCGTACCCACTGCATCCTAAACTTGCTTTCCCGAGCGTGTGGTATGGAGGTGATGCTATGAATAACTGACAGGAGTCGCCCGTTTTCGCGGCCTACGCGTCACCAAGCTCTGGAGACGTTCCCTACGTAAAGTTGCTGGATAAAATGTTAGCGTGCGAATGTCCAAGTTGCGAAGCATATGTGCGAAAATCATTTCTGCAGTGGTTACGCCATCAAGACGACGTCTGCAGGGCACGAGTGTGTCGTGTAAGCCAATACAACTTGTGCTGTTTGTTCTTATGTTGGATGCAGTTCCAGGTATTTCTCCGAACTGTCCCAGTGCACGTTAAAGAACCACAGCTGGTCGAAATTTACCCGGAAACCTATACTACGGCACCCCTCATAGCTTGCCTCACTTTGGGACGTTAAGCATCATGAGACCGTTAAACCAATCAGGTATCGCAAATGTTATGGTTATATCGCTGGCCAACAAATGCATAACATCAATATTGTTACCATTGAAAGGGGGTTCGCGTACTAGTTACCTCAGCTATACAGTTCACCAAATAGCCGAGCGGACGGCAGCAAAATCACAGTCAGTCTACACAGCCAGAGAGCTGGAGCCGCGCGCGCCGGCACACTTCGTCGTCAACTTCTTCGTCTGCCATCGAGGCAACCTGAGGCGCATTCATAATAGTTCAGGCGCGTTCATTGTAATTCACTACAATGGCCCCGGGATGGAAGAGGAGCCATCCTGGCGACCTATGGTGATGGCAAGAGGAGCGGGTCGTAATAAGTCTTGAGGCGACTGACATGGACAAGCTCACGGCCGCGACGACGCAAGTCCGAAGACGGTGTAAGCGGCTCTACAATATAATTAACAGGGGACGTTGATTCGACGACGCGGTAAGGGCCATGATGTTCTCGGCGAAATTTCGAAGACTGTCCTGGTGTAGTGGAGGGGACCCAAAGCCAAACTAATGAACCTGGAGAGAAAGCGTGCGCGGTTTGATGGGCATCGTGTTCATGCTTTCGGCGACCTTGGGAGTCCGAGGTGAAAGAACGGGCCAGTTGGCGACATTCCTCGGCGTGCTTGGCGAGTTCGGAAAGGGGCGTGCATTCGGAGGCGTCCGGAGTGTACGGCAAAACCGTGTCCATTGTGGAGGACGGCTCACGGCCATACAACAGGTAGAAAGGGGAAAATCCGGTGGTTGACTGGGTGGCGGTATTGTATGCGTACGTCACAAAAGGCAGTACAGAGTCCCAGTTAGACTGATCTGACGAGACGTACATGGTGAGCATATCGCCGAGAGTGCGATTAAAGCGCTCAGTCAGCCCGTTAGTTTGAGGGTGGTAGGCAGTGGTGGTCCGATGAATGATGCGATACTCTCTGAGGCGCGCGCGGCTCCAGCTCTCTGGCTGTGTAGACTGACTGTGATTTTGCTGCCGTCCGCTCAGCTGTTTGGTGAACTGTATAGCTGAGGTCACTAGTACGCGAACCCCCTTTCATTTGGTGGAGGTTGCGGTCGTCTGACGCCCTGGACCTTCGCAGCCGTCTTCTCCCGCCGCTCACAATGCCTAAGGACTCCGTGCCCAGTCCTGCACCACCCACCCCGACCGTTCTGTGCGCTGGAGCGCTGCGGCAGCGTGATCCCGCTTTCTTCAGTGGCACCGGCGACGATGACGTCGAGGATTGGCTGGCATCGTACGAACGGGTGAGCACCCATAACAAGTGGGACGATGCACTCAAACTCAACAACGTCATCTTCTACCTTTCGGACGTTGCGAACCTATGGTTCAGAAACCACGAATCCGACATCCCCACGTGGTCAGCTTTCAAGTCCAATTTTTCTGATGTATTTGGCAGGCCTGCGGTGCGCAAGCTGCGCGCGGAACAACGCCTGCGAAGTCGGGCGCAGCTGCCTGGTGAAAATTTCACCAGCTACATAGAGGACGTTGTGAACCTGTGCACACGAGTTGATGCCTCTATGTCTGAGCGCGCCAAGATTGAGAACATTTTGAAAGGAATCGACGACGATGCGTTCCAGATGCTTCTGGCACGCAATCCCACCACAGTCGCCGACGTCATTACTCATTGCCAGAACTTTGACGAACTTCGGAAGCGACGCATCCTCACCCGTTCTCCGCTCTCGCAGCAGGAATCGCTTGCTTCCCTCACATCTGACACCGACCCGGCGCAACTGTCACCGCAGATAAAGCAGTTTGTTCGGGAGGAAGTCGCGCGTCAGCTCTCATTGATGCCCTCCAGTCACGACGCTGCGACTCCTCTGGTGGCGCCATTGCAGGAGGTCATCCGCCATGAAGTTGCCGAGGCTATTCCTACTGCACATCCAGTCCCTTCGGTTGCTCCCTTAACCTACGCCGAGGCTCAGTATCCCCAACCATCTCCTATACCCGCCCGGATGACCTACGCAGAAGCAGCGGCGCGCTCCGTGCCCCTGACTGTTCCACCTCGTCAGCCCGTCCTGCGCCCCGCCCCGTCTCTACGACCAGCCCCGGTTTCTTCGCCGTCTCCGCAGCGGCTTTACAACCCTTGGCGCACATCGGATAACCGACCCATCTGTTACTCCTGTGGGTACGCGGGACATGTCGCCCGCCACTGTCGTCGTCGCATTGTGGCATCGCCAACCATCTCAACCCCTGTGCACCCATCCCAGATGTTTTATTCGGCTTCTCCATCCTCGCTGCTAGACGCGTACGCCCCCGACCGTCGTGCTTACGAGACCCGACGTTCTCCATCACCGCGCCGTCGCTCACTGTCACCAATGCGCCGTCGCCCTCCCTCCGCTGAAGAGGGAAACTAAGATCCGCAGTTCCGGAGGCAAGAACTGCGCGCTGTTCGAAAAGCTCAAGGCCTCCGTTTTCCCCAAGCAACGTTCTTCAGGTCATCGTCGACGGACTGCCGGTACATGCGCTTATCGACACGGGTGCCTCAGTATCAGTTATTCACGAAAAACTCTGCCGCCGCTTGCGCAAAGTCACGACGCCATTTACGGGTCTCTCGCTCCGCACCGCTAGTGAACAGTGCATTGCCCCTCTCGCCTCGTGCACAGCGCGAGTCATCATTGACGATATATTGTATTCAGTCGAATTGTTGGTGCTGTCCTCATGCTCACATGACATAATTCTCGAGTGGGACTTTCTGTCACACAACACCATCAATAGTCTTACCATCGACAGTTTCACTATCGATAGTCTTGCTATTCATAGCGGTACTATCGCTAGTAGTACTGTCGATAGTAGAATCGATAGTATTACTATCGATAGTAGACTATCGATAATACTATCGATAGTCTATAGATAGTAGCACTATCGATAGATTTTTTACGCTATCGATAGTCAATTTTCCGATAGTTTTGCATGACTATAGTTTGAAACCGGGTACGCTGGCTCAGTAGACGACTTGTTTAACTACTTAAAGCGAAAGCCTTTAATGCCTCATACTGTCGTTAGCTGCCGTGTCGGCAGATGTGTCCGCGTTTCGATTACGTGCCTTTTATGGGCATATGACGATCGTTTTTAATCGATGGCATTCGAATATATCGGAACACGATTTAAGGCATTCTATGATAATTGCATGATAATTAGTGACTAATAGAGTGATAGTAGTTAAGCTATTAGCAAAATAACTTTTCTAGTCAGAGCAGATAAATACACAAAACCGAGTAGGAAATTGGTCGACTCGCGGAATCGAACCAGGGTCTCCGGAGTGCGAGACGAGCACGCTACCACATCGCCATGCTAGCTGGATGATTTGAAATGAACAGAGGCGCGTCTAGTGAATACGGTGTGTTCGTTCACTCCCTTCCCGTTACGGAGGTTCAGGTGTCCACGGTGATATGCGAGACAGATACATTTCTCTTCCTCAAAAACCAATTTACCGACGAGCAAATCGTACAGCCGAATGGGCGATGGCGTTCTGTGGACTCCCTGCCAGCGTTCCACACTAGGCGAAGTTTAACATCTTAACCACACATCAGTGACACAAGCAGCAACACCGCTTCCGTCTCACCGCACTTTGGGTCAACAAAGTGCCCCCCCCTGACTTTTTTATGACGGCGCAGTCCAGGTGTCTCCCTACAGTCTCCTTTCCGTCCAGCCAATTTCTGTGCCGACGCGCGGCTTCCTGTGCGTTCGCTCTCTCGCTCGCCCAGTCCACGTCCGCGATGCGTGGCCGTAAATGTGCATTTGTGTGCCCTCTATTTCCCCACAATAAAGGATTGGCGCAACGCGTCCGTGGGATCCCTGCCGCCACGGGCGGATATTTACGTGAGCCCCGAGAAACGAAAAGACGAGGCTCGAAGCGCAACCAGGCCGGCGCAACTGCGCGTGTCCGCTTTAAAAGAAGGGCTGGCAGCGCACAGGGCTGGCAGGATTCCGTTTAGAGCACTTCGTTGCTTACTATTTGTAGAGGAGAGAGAGAGAGAGAAAACATTATTGACAAAGGAATTCGGGGCACGCCCCAGGGTCCCCGCACGACCCCACTGCACTCAAGTGTTTATGTTCCTGAGGTCCATAACACTGGCAGCACGGCCGGTGGCGATGGTCTGCACGGCCGGGTCCTCCGAGTGCAGCAGGGTCTCCCAGTCCTCCCAGGTCTTGAGGTTCTCTAGGTCCCGCGGGGGAGGGTCCGCCGGGCAGAGGGAAAGGATGTGGAGGGAAGAAGCGAAGGGTTCAGGGCATAGGGCGCAAGCAGGAGTGGGGAAGGAGGGATGATAGTGGGTTAGGGTAAGGGGCGAGGGGAGAGTATGTGTTTGTAATCTGCGCCAGAGTGTTGCGTGTCTGTTATCTAGGGAGGGGTGGGGCGGGGGGTAGAGCTGGCGAGAGGCTCTGTATGCCTGGGTCAGCTCACTGAATGAGTGCATGCGATCCTTCGTGAATCCCCGATCCGAGGCCACCTGAGCCCGGTTTAAAGAACCTCGGGCTAAAAGGTTGGCGGCCTCGTTTCCGGGATTCCCGGAGTGCGCAGGCACCCATATCAGCTCCACTTGGCGGGGCGGGGGTGCATCGGGCGAGTCCAGTATGCCAAAAGCAGGGACATGAACTCGGCCTCGAGCAAAATTTAGAATCGCAGTTTTAGAGTCAGTTAAAATATACCGGGCTTCCGTGCGGGTTATAGCAAGTGCAATGGCGGCTTCCTCTGCAGCCGCTGGGGACGTATCTGGAGGGAGAGGTAGTGTGAGGAGGGTGGATGAAGAGGAGTCCACCGCAGCTGCTGTCGCTTCATCACCCGTGCAGGCAGCATCCACCCATACGGCGTCCGGCTGGGGGCCGTACGCTCGATGGAGTGCCTTCGCACGGGCTCTGCGGCGCTGCTCATGGTGGGACGGGTGCATATTCCTCGGGAGCGGCCTGATGAGAAGCTCTCGGTGAAGGGATCGTGGGATGGCGAGAAGGGTTGGGTCGTTGGCCGGTATTTTGATTCCCAGGGAGTCCAGGATATACCGACCTGTGGAAGTTTTTGTGAGCCTGATGTATTGGGCCTGTCGGTGGGCCTCCACCAGTTCCCCGATCGTGTTGTGGAGGCCCCGGCCTAGTAATCTGTCTGTGGGTGTGTTGAGGGGAAGATGAAGTGCTACCTTGAATGCCTTGCGAATCAAAGCATCCAAAGCGTTTATGTCATGTTTGGATAGTTGTAAGTATGGGGTAGTGTACAGTACACGGCTGAGGACAAAGGCATGAATGAGGCGACATAGGTCGCGCTCCTTCATGCCTCTATGATGTCCCGAAACCCTGCGGATGAGGTGCGATATCGCGCCTGCAACCTGCTTGAGTTTCTTGAGGGTAGTGGTGTTTTTGCCATCGTTCTGGATGTGCAAGCCCAATACACGGAGGGTGCCAACCTCAGGTACCGGGTAACCATTCAATTCACTGGCAATGGGGGAGCGGGGACAGCGGTGGTTCTTAGGCCGGATGAGGAGCAGTTCGGACTTCTCTGGGGAGCAAGACAGTCCGATGGTCCGTGCGTAATTTTGGGTGAGGGTGGCTGCTTCCTGTAAGGTGTTCTCTATGTCGCCGTCACTGCCGTGGGTGGTCCACAGGGTGATATCGTCGGCATAAAGAGTGTGCTTGAGGTGGGGAATAGTTGCCAATTTCCGGGCGAGGGGTATGAGGGTTATGTTAAAGAGAAAGGGGGAAAGGACGGACCCTTGAAGGGTGCCGATACTCTGAAGTGTGTAGGAGGTGGAAGACAGAGGGCCGAAGTGTATCTCAGCCGTGCGGTCAGTCAGGAATGCTTGAATGTAGGCATACTTGCGCACACCCACATTCAATGGGGATAGAGCAGTCATGATCGCCTGATGTTCAATGCGATCAAAAGCTTTGGAGAGATCCAAAGCTAAGACTGCCTTGGTGTGACCTGGAAGAAGCGGGTCAAAAAGGTCGTGTGTGAGTTGCAGCATGGCATCCTGTGCGGATAGATGAGGGCGGAATCCCACCATGCTATGCGGGTAGAGATTGTTGTCCGCCATGTGACTTGTGAGTCTCGCTAATACAACATGCTCGAGGAGCTTCCCGAGGCATGAGGTTAGCGAAATCGGGCGAAGGTTTTGAATGGTGAGTGGTTTGTTGGGTTTTGGTATAAATATTACCTTCGCGTGGCGCCAGGACTGCGGGAGGTTACCCTCCCTCCAGCACTGGTTGAAGTATTTCGTAATGTGGGTGATCGATTGGTCATCCAGATTACGGAGCATGGAGTTTGTGATTTGGTCTGCACCAGGTGCGGAGTTGGCGCGGAGAGTCAGGAGGGCCGCTCTGACTTCCGTCTCCGTGATGTCGGTGTCGAGTGTTGGATTTGCTTGTCCTGTGTAGTGCGGTAGAGGTATGGGGCCGCCTGGAGATGTGTACATGGTTTGAAGTGTGTCTAGAAGGGTGTCGGGATCGTCAATGTGTTCATGTGTGAGGCGTGTCACGTGGTGCTGTGCTGCTGATTTGGTGCGTGTGGGGTCAATGAGGTGTCGGAGGAGTTGCCATGCACGTTTGCTGGACAGGTTTCCGGCGATGCCGTCACATATCTGTCCCCAGTTGGATCGACAGAGCTCCTCAGAGTGCTGTTGGATTTGTGTCTGCAGCGCGGCCAGCCGCTTTTTAAGCGTTCTGTTGTGTTTGTTGCCTTTCCAGCGTTCCAGGATGCTGTGATAAGCCTCCCAGAGGTGGGCTAGGCGTGTGTCAAGGGTCGGTGTTTCGGTTGTAGTTTCAATGTGTCGCGTGTTGTGGTGAACGTCATGCTTGAGTGATTGCACCCATGCATCGATGTCTGCGATGGGAGTGTCTGGGAGGGCGGTGCGTGCAGCGCGAAAGGCATCCCAGTTAATGAGTTCGTGTGTCATATTTGCGTGACGGGGTGGTTTGTATGGGACAGTGATTTGTATAATGTAATGATCACTGCCCAGTGTATGTTGTGTTCTGTTCCAGGTAACGCCGCGGATACAGCGGCTCAGCGTCAGCTCCGGACTGGTATCCATGCTGACACTGTTGCCGATCCGCGTAGGCGTCTGAAACGTGTTGTGCACAGTGAGTTGGAGGTTCTGCAGGAGCAGCCAAAGCCTGCGACCTCGATGTGTCGTGGTTGTGTATCCCCGGTCAGTATGCTGACTGTTGAAGTCCCCACCGATGAGTAGGGGATGTTTCCCTGCTAGATGGTGTAGCTTTCGCAGAAGTGATTCTAGCGGGGCCATCGGCAGGGACGGGGGGTGGTATATGTTTGCTATAAATATAGAAGGAAGTGAATGTGTGTGATGTATAATTTCCGTGATCACGCAGGGCGTCTCAGACGTAATGATATCAGTTTTGTAGGTGAGGCTGCGGTGGATGAGTGTGGACGCCCTGGGTGTGTTAGTGGTATCCGAGTGTGTAGATGTGTAGCTGGGGAGGGTTGCTCGGTGTGCAGTCTCCTGGAGAAGAAGTATGTGGGGCGTGGGTGTGATGGTGGGAAGGAGAAGTTGCAGAGGTGCGCGCTTTGCCCGGAAGCCGCGGCAGTTCCAAGTTATAATGGGGAGATAATTAGTGTTCCCCCCCGCCGCCATATTGGATGGTGGGGGGATTGAGGAGGGTATTAAGACGGGTATCAATTGGTATGTGTGGCTCAGGGAAGGTTTTTTGTGCTTGTGGAGGTAGGATGGGGGGAGTGGAGGGGGTTTGAAGTTGGGTGAAGCGATGGGTAAGATTATGCTCCAAGAGCTCCATCATCTTGGTAAGCATAGCGTCCATGCGCTGCTCAAGTTTTTCGGTGAGGGCGGCGGCAAGGTGATTGAATCTGGCCTCGAGGCGGGCGTCTAGCTCCTTTAGTTTATGGTCAAATTTTGCTTCGAGTGCTGCTAATTTAGCGTCTATTTCTGGGGGCACGGGAGGGGGTGTGGCGTCTGTGGTGCGCTGTTTCTTTGCAGGAGGGGTGCTCGAAGTGTCTGTGGATGATGAGCTCGAATTAATGACAGGGGGTGCGGGTTGAGGGGGCATGGAGGGGGCGGGGGTGCTTAGGAGAGAGGAAAGGCGGCTTACCTCGTCACGCAAGGCCTTGAGTTCCTGGTCTCTCGGGTCTGCCTGGGAGGACTGGGGTGGTGGGGGTTGACGGGTGGTTTTGCCGGAAACGCGGTCTGCCCAGGTGAGACGCGTGGCGTTCTTGCTGCCATTCTGCCGGCTTGTAGAAGGCGACCGGGAAGCCGTCGAGCTGCGTCTGCTGGCTGTGCCTGGTTGATCGCAGCGGGAAAGCCGCGATGTACCCGGAGGGGAGAGAGCGTTCTTCGGGGACGCTAGTTTGCGGCCCCGTCCCTTGCAGTTCCCGGTGCCGGTCATATGAGGGCCTCCGCAGAGAATGCAGCTGGGGGTGCATGAGGGCATATCTTCCTTTGGGTGGGACTGCCCACAGCGGGGGCACTTATGGGATCTTGGGTGGACACACACGTCTGCCCGGTGACCAGGGACGCGGCAGTTAGTGCAGGCGTCTATATGCCCTCGATAGGGTGTGCACCTGTGGAGGGCTCCTCCATAAAGGACGGCGCGTGGGACAGGTCCAGCTCGGAAAGTGATTAGGATTGAACGCGTGGAGCCCATTCGGCGGGCGTCCACGATGAGAGCGTCTGGGTTGCCGGTGATCAGGTCTTGCAGGAGCTCTGTCGGGGTCTCATTCCAATAAGCATTGGAGATGACTCCGCGTACCGCTCCATCCGGCGGGGCTATGTAAGCTGCGACGGCGAAGTCCTTGCCTTGGTTTTTGATGCTGGTTACGCTAACCAGGGCAAGCGCGTCAGCTTTTATGGGCGTGCTTACGGTGCACGTATTGTTTACGGGGTGTACCCTGATTTGGGTACGCGTTGGTTCGTGTAGCTGGGACGCCGCTTGAAGGATGGCTTCCCGTAGTTGTCGGGGTGGAAGCAGGTCCAGCTGCAGCCCGCCTCGTGATCTGAACACGACCTTGTAGTCTGCAGCAGGAAGCGGCGGCTGCTGCCGCGAACGCTGCGCAGCTGTGCGCGTTGCTTGTAGGTGCGCTGACTTGTCAAGGCGCGCAGACTTGGGGGCACCGGTAGCAGAGGCTGCGGCCTCCTGGCTTCGGGATGGTGAAAGGACGTCCTTGGAGCGGGCAGGCACACTAAGAATGTGCGTCCAGTCCCTTGGGTCGTAGTCGTGGGGGTTAAGAACCTCTCCCTGCACCTGCACCTCCATGATGGTGTTGGTGGCGGAAGCGTCCGACGCAGTAGGCCTAGCTCCCAGCGGAGCGAGGCCTAGCTCAGGCGAAGAGGTCACAAAGAAAGGGCCGTGGGTGCCCGAAAAATGGCTTAGGCGGGCCAAAAATTGATGGCGTGCGGCACTCACATTCGTAGATCAGTGGATGGTGAAATTTGGGCCGATGATGCTGGCGATTGGCGAATTCCGCTGTCTTTGTGCGGAGCCGATCTGGGGTGCGTCTGTACTACTCGGCCCCCTAGCGGCCAACCTCCTTGTAGAGGACTGGCTGTCCCTTTCATGGTTTTGAGTTCAAATGAACTTCTCTTCAGAGAGACTACATCAGTTTTTGGAAAAAAAAGAACGATGTTACAAAATCGGCTGAAAAGACGGTGCACAGTTCAGCGTGCGCACTGTAAAATCCAGCCGTCACTTTGGCGGTGAAATTGGCAAATTGGTTTTTGAGGAAAGGAAACGGCGCTCTATCTCTCTTTCATATCTCGGCGGACATCTGAGCCGCGCCGCAAAGGAAGGGAGAAAGGTGGGAGTGAAAGGAAAAAGAGAGAGAGAAGTGCCGTAGTGGAGGTTTCCAGAATAATTTCGAACACCTGGGGATCCTTAACGTGCACTGACATCGCACAGCACACGGGCGTCTTTTGCGTTTCGCGGCTCGAAACACGACGACATGTATTCGGCGTTAATAGGTGCAAAACGTGCGTCGTAAAAGGTACAGGGAAATTAAATGATCTATACCGCTAATAATGAAATATGCCTCCCTAATGCAACCGTCTCTCCACCGCGTTCCCAGGAACAAATAATGTAGCTCCACTTTGAGCGTAACTGTACTTCCGCATAGGTATTACACAGATTGCTGTTTCAGTGTGCCTTAATCTATAAATTGAGCTGTTACGCAGAAGAGCTGGAAAGCAAACAAAATAAAACTGTGCTATGGTTTTCCACGTCACTTACAGCTGCGGGGGTTTGCTTGGTTGGCTTTATGCACACCCTCTCTCCATCCGTTGCGCGAGACCACAGCTTACACAGGTGTTGAAACGAGTCTCACGCGGGAGCCAAAGGCACACTGCCGGTAGCATTGGCCCCGCGCTCGTGGTAAATTGGAAAATTGGTTTTTAAGGCGGAAAGCCTTTAATGCCTCATCGTTGTAAGCAGCAGTTGTCGGTAGAAATGTCACGCTTTTCAATTGGTAGAAACGGTCGTGACGTCACAGTGCGCGAATTTCAAACAGGGCCAATTGTACTTTGGCTACAAACCATGCAACCAATTAAAGGGACCGTATAATGATGATCCAAGTAAGTGGGACTGTTTAGTTAATTGCTCACTTAACCAATTAGCCTAATTAACCTTTCTAGTAAAACCAGATAAATAAAGAAATGAAACCGAGAAGGAAATTGGCCGAGCTCGGGAATCGAACCCCGGTCTCCGGAGTGCGAGTCGAGCACGCTACCACGCCGCCATGCCAGCCCGATGGTTTGGAATGAACAAAGGCGCGTCTAGTGAATACGGTGTCTTCGTTCACTCCCATCTTTCTCCCTTTCCGTTACGGCGAGGTTTAGGTGTCCACCGAGATATGAGAGGCATACATTTCCTTTCCTCAAAAACCAGTTTACGGACGAGCAAGGCGTAGAACCAAACGGGCGATGATGTTCTATGGACTCCCTGGCAGCGTTGCAAGACGCTGTCGCGTTCCGCTGGTTGGTCCGTTGGTTGCGACTGAGAGAAGGACGAAAAGGAAAGTGCACGGCGCCTGCCTGCCGACTGGCTCAAGCCGAGCCACCACCGCTGCCACGTACAGAAAGAAGAGAGTTGAAAGGTAAGAAGAAAGAGAAAAACAGAGAGAGTAAAGACGCGCGTCGCAACAACCGCGTCCGCCGAAGCGGACGCTGGCTGAAAAAACAGATAAGCGGCCGTAGCCCGAAGGCTGCAACACCCTCTTAGAGGCGAAGCTTAACATCTTAACCACAAAACAGTGACACAAGCAGCAACACCAAGCTTAAGGCTTTCGCCTCACCGCACTTTAGGTCAACAAAGTGCCCCTCTGAATTTTTGAGGAAAGGAAATGGCGCAGTATCTGTCTCGCATATCTCGGCGGACACCTGAACCGTGCCGTAAGAGAAGGGAGGAAGCTAGGAATGAAAGAAGAAAGAGCTGCCGTAGTGGAGGTCTCCGGAATAATTTCGACCACATGTGGATCTTTAACGTGCAGTTATATCGCACAGCACACGGGCGCCTCTTGCGTTTCGCCCGCGGTCGGGTTGGAAGCCGGGTACTCCGGCTCCCCCGCGCTCGTGCAGAATTGGTTCTGAGGAAAAGAAGCGCTGAAGTAACTCTCTCACTTATCCCAGTCGACACCCGAACAGCGCCGTAAGGGAAGGGAGGAAGGTGGGAATGAAAGAACAAAGGAAGAAAGAGGTGCTGCAGTGGAGGTCTGCGTAATAAGTTCGACCACATGTGGATCTTTAACGTGCAGTTATATCGCACAGCACACGGGCGCCTTTTGCGTTTCGCCCGCGGTCGGGTTGGAAGCCGGGTACTCCGGCTCCCCCGCGCTCGTGCAGAATTGGTTCTGAGGAAAAGAAGCGCTGAAGTAACTCTCTCACTTATCCCAGTCGACACCCGAACAGCGCCGTAAGGGAAGGGAGGAAGGTGGGAATGAAAGAACAAAGGAAGAAAGAGGTGCTGCAGTGGAGGTCTGCGTAATAAGTTCGACCACATGTGGATCTTTAACGTGCACTTATATCGCACAGCACACGGGCGCCTTTTGCGTTTCGCCCGCGGTCGGGTTGGAAGCCGGGTACTCCGGCTCCCCCGCGCTCGTGCAGAATTGGTTCTGAGGAAAAGAAGCGCTGAAGTAACTCTCTCACTTATCCCAGTCGACACCCGAACAGCGCCGTAAGGGAAGGGAGGAAGGTGGGAATGAAAGAACAAAGGAAGAAAGAGGTGCTGCAGTGGAGGTCTGCGTAATAAGTTCGACCACATGTGGATCTTTAACGTGCACTTATATCGCACAGCACACGGGCGCCTTTTGCGTTTCGCCCGCGGTCGGGTTGGAAGCCGGGTACTCCGGCTCCCCCGCGCTCGTGCAGAATTGGTTCTGAGGAAAAGAAGCGCTGAAGTAACTCTCTCACTTATCCCAGTCGACACCCGAACAGCGCCGTAAGGGAAGGGAGGAAGGTGGGAATGAAAGAACAAAGGAAGAAAGAGGTGCTGCAGTGGAGGTCTGCGTAATAAGTTCGACCACATGTGGATCTTTAACGTGCACTTATATCGCACAGCACACGGGCGCCTCTTGCGTTTCGCCTCCATCGAAATGCGGCTGCCGCGGTCGGGTTTGAACCCGGGTTTGGCGGCCCTCCTTTTGTCAATTTTGACGGTGCCTCAGCGTCATTCGGAGAAGACGCTGCGTTCGGCGGGGATCGGGGAGAGGGTAGAGACGAGGAGTGCAAAAAAATAAACAAAATGCGTGGCTCTCTGATTGGCTACCGTTTGCAAATGTCATACTACCGGTGGCCTATCGCGAGGCCGTCGCGTTGGCGCCGCGCGAAACGAGCATGTTTTTCATGATGTTTTTGGCGTCCTCGTGTGGTCGGTAGCGTGGATGGCTTGTGCGGGTGTTGTTTTTTTTCATGTCCCCGCGCCTTTTTTTTTTTTCGTGTTGGTGTGAAGACTCCAGTCTTGGGTTCATGGAAGCTGCTGCAGTCATACACCAAGTGCGCCTGATTACGGTAGGTGTACTGCATGTTTACTATGTTTGTTTACAGTTTCCTTTCGCTACGTGGTGTGTCAAACAAGCGTGGAGAGTCTCGTTCGAGCCGCCGTGGGGTGCACACAGTGGCGGCCGGCGTAGTACGTTTTTCGCCTCGGGCCCGTCGTGGATTCGTCTCGCGCTGTGCTCGCCCGCTAACCTGCACAAGGGTTACCATCACTGCAAACTCTCTTCTGTGCGTTCCTTGTGAGCCCGCTCTTTCATAACGCGAGACGGCCTTGTATGCTTGTACACACAGGTGAAGGGAACACGCGAGCCCGTTTCGATGCAAGCCGATCGCGTGCTTGTGGCTGTTGTAAACAACGTGCTGTCGTGCTTTCGTGCGCTCTGCTTTAAGATATGTGGTTAGACAGCTGTGCACCCCATAGTGCTCCTTCGGTGCGTATTCCGCTTTTGGATTAAAGCGGCCTCACTATTCTTATAATCCTTCCTAGTCCAGAAGTATAGCACGAACACGCAACCGCATTGCTTCTACCTGTAGTACGTGCGTTCGCCTCTCCCTCCGTCTTTTCCGGGGACATCAGAGCACGCCTTTACTCGCTTGCTCTGCCGCGCCTATTTCAATTCATCTGTCCGGAACTCTCCGGCAGCTCTTCGGTCGGCTGAATACTCGCCCGGGTCCTCACGCTGCAGCCGTGCGAGGCGGCGGCGGTCGGCCCGCTGGTTGTTGTATATCTTCCTGCTACAGTGGCCGCAGTTTGGCGTGATCACTCCGAGGTCCGGTGTGTGCCTGCAGCGAGCTGAGTGAGCTTCGGGAAAGCGGGCCCCGAATTTCTAGAACAAGCATTTTCCTAGAAATAATAATACTGATCCTTTTGTTTATGTCATATAAAGCTAGGACACTGGAGGCCTGCAGTAAAAGCTGTCATGCAAGACAGCTTCACAGAGGCGCAGGCCCCCATTACACTTAACAGCGTCACAGCGGCATTTTTGTTGCTTACAAGAGGAGAAAAGTACAATACATGTTCACAATAGGAAATTCTGTTTCCTGAAGTAAATGTAACAGACATGAATACGGCGGAATTGTGGAAGAAGAGGCAATTACCAAATTGGTTTTTCTGATGCAGTAGAAAACCAGGGAGAGGTGCACAGTGACGGAGCAGTCGACCAAAGGAACAATCACAAATGCAGTTTCAGTTATCCGGCAGAAATAATAACAATACATATACAGTGATGGGGAGGTAAGAATAAAAGAAAAATGAATAAAACGCACATTGTCATTTCAAACAAGTGAAGAGAAGACGGAAGCTAACCAGACACACAATTGGGAAATATCCGACTAGACAAACACGGGGTGCTGAAAAGGAAATAAAACAGCCTACAATGTTTTAAAATGATGCTGAAGTGCTAAAAATATGTCATATCTACAAGGTGCACTTGTTCTAGATGCAATCTGTTTAGTAAGCTGGGCAAGTTGTCCTGTAGTGTCTTTGAAGCATAGGTTGTTTTGTAAGTTCTTACTGTCCAGGGCTCAGTACGTGTCTGGCGGGCTGTAGTGTTTTCCTGCAAGTTGGCTAATTGTTTTAAAAATGAGCTCTTATTTATTTTTTCGTTTTTAAATTATTTGCATGAAATGTAGTCGGAACAATTTGGTAACTGGGATAACACTGTATTTGTCAAAAAGGGGCTGTATTTGAGAATAAAAATGCAAACATTCTATTATTCTGAGAAACCCTTTCCGCAACTTGCGAAGCCTTAGAAAATTTCCATGTGTTGTGGTAGACCAGATTAAATGGCAATAGTTCAGACTAGAGGAAACCAATGAGTTATAAATTAACATGATAAATTTGGGGGCAAGTATGTGACGATTTCGGTATATTAACCCAATACATGTTCGAAAGCAAGAAGGTCAGGCTAGACCACGCCGAGAGCCTTGCTTGCCGTATGCGTTGTCTGAGTTAGTCTCGAAATTACGCAAAAAAAGTTTTAACTCAGTACTATTACGTGCTAGTAATTTGTTCCCATGCAGGCTCAGGTGTGGACGACATTCACCTAGTCGCCCTTGCAGCCGACAGAGAGGAGTGCATCTGCAGAACCACGCAGTCTGGACAAGGCAGTGGGACTCCTTCTTGGAGCCTTTCTTGTTTTCAAGACCTGTTATCCAGCCGGCTGCCCTCTCACTACGGAATTTTGCAGAGGTAAATGAGTATGAAATAATGGAAAAGACCCTTTCGATAAAAGTTGGAATTTTGGGGACCGGTAAAAAATTTATTCAAATAATGTGCTTTAGTGAAAATCGAGTACTTTTTGTGCGAACGAAAAAGATAACCTCACCTATGGTCAACTTCCTTGGTTATGTGGGTTTGTATAGGGTTCCTCAGTACAAAGTACAGGACTGAAATTTTTTCTTTCAGAGATTTCTGGTTTATGCAGTTGTCAGTAATCTGATAACTTGGCAGCTAGTAGCAATATTGATATCATGCATCATCACTTACGATGTGTACTAAATTTTTTACACTTCAGTTCGTGTTCCAGAGAAAAACAGTGGATACTGACACACAAGTTGATGACAAGGTACACACACACTACTGCCAGACTTACAGCTGATTTATTTCTGCACGCTCACATGCAGTTCAAAAAATCAAGTCCAGTCATAATTTCATTCCCGATAAAAAGCACCACTCTTTCTCTGTGATAAGGAAAGACATGTTCCTTATCCAGGACAGCTCATTTTTAAAAAATAATTTTTAGAAGTGCCTCAAGCAGTTCCTGTTTGTTCCTGGACTTTCTCCTGCTAGTAATGCTCGTGTAGTGAAACAGAGGTGGGCATTTGCTATAGTCCTGCACTTGCAAAGCAAGCCTACTACCTGTGCCTGCTTGCAACTTGTTGCTCTGTTGTTTCAGGCATTCATTCATGCATTGCCCAGTCTGACTGATGTATTGTTTCCCACTGGACATGGGGGGATTGAATACACATCCCACATTGCACACGTGAACTATATTTGGTGGTTGTTCTTGCAGGCTCGTTCTCTTGCAGAGTTGGAGATGCATGTACAAAGACCAGATAGCTTGCAGGTGGCTCAAAACACCAAGTTGATACCAAAATTTCCTGACACTGTTTTCAACGCCTGGAAATGTTAATAGCACACACGAAAACAGCGCAAACTTCCCAAAGGACGCAGAACGAGGAGACGAGACACAGACGCTGAATAACAACTGAAATTTTATTGCTCTGACACATCCGTAAATATACTCAAGTTATTTTTATAGAAGTATGGGATAAGACTCATTGATCGCGTTCTTCCATAAAATTTTCCATAGGCTGGAAAACAGTGTTAGAAAATTTGGTGCTAACGTGGTGTTTTGCAAAGACCAATGCAAAGACCAGACAGCCCCTCATGAGGTGTCTGGTCTTTGCGGCCGCATCTCTGGCTCTGAAAGAGAACATGCCCGCAAGACGAATCACGAAACGAAGTTCTCAAAGTGTTCGGCGAGGTTTGTGTATCAAATGCTCATGTGCTGTGGGAAAGTAGACATCGGGCAAACTGGGCTATGCTTGAATGAACGCCGCAGGAAACACATTGCGTGACGGCACAGGGAGCAACCTTGTGTTGCATTTCAGTACTGTAGGAAATGTTTGCCCTTGTTTCACCGCACGAGTATTACTAGCAGGGGGAAGTGCATGCACGAGCGAGAACTGCTTGAAGCAATGAGCGGTCCTCCATAAGCCAGCTATCTATCCTCAGCACAGGGAAAGAGTGGCGCTTTTTACCGGGGATGGAAAGATGAGCGCATTTGATTTTTCATTTGCATGTGTGCTTGTTGGAGAAAATGACTTCATGTACGCGGATGAGCCAAAAATAAATCATTCATGAGTCCAGCAAAAGTGTGTGTGACTTGTTCTGGTCCTGTGTCTCGGTTTTCTCAGGGTTTTTTTTTTTTTGCTAGAACTTTAATAAATAGCTTGCTCAGCAGTTTAAATTTTAGTTGATATGCTTCATGGATTTTTCAATCCTGAACATTTGTGAACATTTATTATTCATGCTAGTGCTTTTATCAAACCCGGTGCCTTTTATTCTGTTTGCAGATCCAAAGGCACCGAATTTCGGAACTCTAGGCAATGTGAGAGATAGTTAGATATGGTGTTAATTGAAAAGACTTTCAAGCCATGCTACCATTAAATATTTCACAGTGCTCCGAAGCACTGCAAATATCTGCAAAGCTGTGGTTATAACAGTGTACTGCAGGAAACACCTGGTGTAGTTATTCATGCAAATTCAAAATATTTTTGTCAACTGTGCAGCTGGCTCGGACTTGAAGAAAGTAGAGCGCAAATCTATCAGTACATGTGTTGTACACCGTGTGATGGTCACAAGTTCTTTCCTCCAGAGTGACGCATGGATCTGCCGGAGTTGTTCAGTTGAATGAGGTGCTTCTAATGCCTTCCACTTCCAGACCTGCTGGCTTAAGACTGCCTAGATTGGTTTATGTGCCGTTGCCTCCTGATCAAAGCTTTGCCTCAAGGAAATATGATGTGTACCTCCCTCGAGGCAGCCATACCATATCTGAAGTTTTAGAAAATAACAACAACTTTAAGCCTTTTTTGTCTTCTAACCTGAGAATCAGGCAAGATAAGTCAATTGACAAATTAAAGTACCGTGACTACATATCTTTCAAGTGATAAATGTGGAGGTAACCTCGTGGATATAGCCTGAAAGAATGATGGAATAAGGGAACAAGACAGTGCACATTTTGAACTGACATATTGTCAAATTTTTCCGCAAGCTGCGATATAGTCCAGCGGTGAGCTGTCGTCGCAGCTTGACAAAGCCCATGCCTTGCACGCTACGTAGCAGGAGGCAGCTTAAAATTCTTTATGTCGTACATGACACTTAAAATGCAACACATTTCGTAAATGAAAGTTTTACATATGTGTTGTCTCTCTTTTATAGAAAAGTGAATTATGTTTTGTTTCACTATGAAGTATGTAATTATGGCAACAAAATTGTTCCTTGTCATTTTTTGGCTTCGTGTGGCCCTTTTCTGATGCCTTCATGCTGTGCAATTTTGTACACATTCTTCACCTATCATCCTTGTATCTAACCTGGCTCTATACTATGTTCTGTTTTTCAGATGCCAGGGTCCATGGATGTTCTTGGGAGGAAGCACCTAAGGCAACAGAGGGAGCTAGCTAGTTTAACGCTTTTTTTGTATTTCGGCAACTAACAAAGCGCTTATGAGCAATAAATGCCTTGAAAAGATATCATTTTTTTGTAGCGGCTTTCATAAGATATTGCATAATCCAAACAACGTTGACTTCAGAATTATAACAAAAGATAGAAGCAAGCTTGTAGACTTCCAGTATTCTGGAAACCCTTGATCAGGAAGCCAGAGAAAATCCAAACGGAAGAAAATACAGTTGAGATCATTTCCAGAACAACGAATACCAGCTTCTTAGGCTTTTAGTAACATACACAAGTATCTACCGTAACTATACAGAATTATAGATGGACTGCACAGAAAAGACACTAGGCTGTCTTATTACCTATATGTGTTTCAGATTGACAAAGTAAACTGGAAGGATAGTCAGATTTCTGCTTTTGTGTTTTGATCTTTATAATAATTTGTAACACATTACAATAAATGGATCACCACATGGCATCCAGCTACAACAGCTATATAATTCAATTATTACTGTTTTCGTGTCATCAGCCAATTGATTGATTGAGATAGCTTAGGAGCATTTTCCTGTGTTCCAGAGGCGGGTTCTGCAGCATCTGGTTGGCGATGCCGTCGAGAACTGATGCACATCTACTCCGCAGGCCGCTGAGCACTGTCTGAAGCTCTCGAAAAGTAAACAGGGCATACATAACAGATGCCAACGCAGCAGGTAGAGTAGAGGAGCGAAGTTCTGAACTTGCACGCATAGACGCATCAGCAAATTCCTCTCCCAAGCTTGCAACAGGTTTCTGCTTGCGAGTTGCGAGCGCTTCGAAAGGCTTTGTAGGGCGAGAGACGCCATCAAAACTGCCAATAAGTCTCCATATTTTCATCATCGGTGAAAAAACACTCATGATAAGGATTCCCATTGCTACCTGTAGAGCTTGTTTGTATATCGTCGAGTGACAGAGTTAATCCTAATCCCTGTGAGCTTCACTTTTTTTTCGTTTGCTTCAGTGTCTGCGTGTCGGCCGTAACATTCCGCGATATGTTAGATGCCATGTTTTGTAATTTCTGAAGCTGGGATTTTGATGTTTTGTTTTGTGGGATTTGCTACATGTGCATTTTTTCAAGTACTTGTTCCTACCCATTTTTTTTCCCATTGCTCTTATTAACTTGTACCTGGCTTCTTATCTTGGTTATTTCTGTTTTCAGCCGTTTATATTTTGGGTTGTGTATTTGTTAAGTTTTCTTTGAAGAATCCCCACCTTATGTAATGCCCGCTCTGGGCCTTTAGAATATTGAAAGAAGTAAATAATGAGAATATCGTCTTCAAAGCTTTCTTGTCCTTTTTGCGTATCAGTTGTCGTTCCGCTCTTCGACGCGCTGCGCAAAGGTTCCCGAGTTTTAAACCCGGAGTTGGGAAATGATCAAACAACTTGACCGCCGAGGTTTCTGCCATTTTACTAGAAATCATTTTGTCTATAACATCACCAGAAGCACTTTCTAGATGCTCCCTGTATTTGTCTCAATTAATAACTTCACTGATTTTAGAACCACACATTCGGAAGTCTGCAGTGAACACAAGGATTGGATAATGGTCACTTCCGATGCGGTTAGGTGCCGTGGACGACATCACACAGACGTCAGGTGAATGCAGAGTTAGGTCCACAGCTGCGGCTTAAGCTGGGGGTCGAAAGAATGTGTGACTTCCGTCATTGGCCACACGCAGCTAGGACCAAACTGTCGAAAATTTCTACAAGTTTGCGTCCTCGGGAATCTGTATTCCTATCACCCCAGACAGCAATGAAGTCACCACAGGTAATTCTTGGCGCTGGGCTGCGGTCACAAATCTGCTGTAGAAGCAAATCCAATGATTCCTTTCTCCGCGGAGACACATACACTGCTGCAACAGAGATTTCTGGAGCCGAGGCGTATCCTCACAGCCGCTACCGCAATATTCTCAGTGCAAAGATCAGTCAAAGCCACATGAGGAAGCTCTAGGCGTATGTAAAGCGCGGCACTTCCTGCAGGAAGACCTGATGCTGCAATTTTTATGGGTGAGTCAAAAATCTCCCTCTTGCCAGGTTAGCCTCCGAGAGCGCCAAAATGGGAACATGTGTGTGTTTCAAAAACAATTTCAGCTCTGCTAAACAACCTATAATCCCAGCGCAGTTCCACTGCATAATAAACTGCTCTTTTGGTGGTTTTAGTAGCATGGGGATGAATACCAGCCATATTAGTGGCTAAAGTTCGCTGCGAAGGTGACAATCGTGGGATCAAAGGAAAATAACTGGAGAAAGTTCTTCAGGGTGCCAGGCTGCATCGCCGGGACATGTGACCACAGGGCTTGAAACAAACTACTTCGACAAAAGATGAAGGCTGAGACGCGATCATGGCCACTGCAGCTGTTTTCCTCGTCTATTTTGAGGGAAAGGAATGACTTCCAAGTCGTAGAGAAAGATAGGCCCGTAGCGGCACTGGTCCGAAGGACGCGTTGCGTCAATCCTTTAATCTGGAGAAATAGAGGGCACACAAACGCACATTTACGGCGGTGCATCGCGTACATGGATTGCGCAAGCGGGCGAACGAAGGCAAAGGAAGCCGCGCGTCGGCACTGAAATTCGTTGCACGGAAAGGAGACTGTAGGGGGGTCCACCCAGATATGGGAGACAGTTAACTCAGTGATTTGTTTTCCTCAAAAACCAATTTTTATTTCACTGGCAATAGGCTGCAGCCATCGTTCATTCGCGTTGGAGTTGACAACATCGTAGACTCCGTTGATTTCGATCAAAGGAAAGGGTCATAACTCTCCCTGGGTCAGTGGACACCTCAATGTCGCTTTGAGTTACGTGGCTTTGAATTCCACCTGCAAAGAACAGTGCTTTCGCGCAATATTCGGTATTCATCAAGGTAACGTTTGCCAATTTTGTTGGGGAAGCAACACTGCGGTAGGTGTGAGTGATTTCGCGGAGCCCCAAATGCGCATGCGCTAGGAGCGAGTGACGTCGCTGCGTCAGCAGTGCATTCTCCAGGAGGAGTGACGTCACACAGCTGCGGCGCTGGGGCCACCGCCGACTCCTCAGCTACGCGGGTGACTCAGAGCTGCCGCCGCTGGCTATGAGAATATCGGGAAATTGACTATCGATAGTATCGATAGTTTCTTTAAACTATCACTCGGTTCGCGCATGCGCAGCTATGGCAAAGTTTGACTCCAACGGCTCACGCGAAACGCGGCTTTGGTGCGGCTGGGGAAGTTTCTCGCTTCAAAAAAATTAACTGCGGTTTAACTGCTGCTGAACCTGCTTAGAGAGCGAAAGCTGTGGTATATCAGGAAACTAGACGCTGCATGGCGTAGGTAACGCTGAGTGCGTATACCAGTCGAGAGAGGTCGCTCCCGGTGTGAACGCTGCGGCCTATTGCTGCAGTGCCGCGTGTCGGACAAACGCATGCAGCGCAAATCTCTCACCCCACCGCCGCGCACATCAAAGCGCTATTGAGGCGTCCCCTGACCCAGGGGGAGAGCTATGCGCCCTTCCTTTCCTCAAAATCATCGGTGTCCACAACGTTGTCGACGACAACGCCAATCAACTCAATGAACGCCGTCGGTCTATAGCTTCAGTGCCGCGTTTCAGTCCCAAGATTGTGATGCCAACGTATGCAGCGCGCATCTGTTTTCGAAACTCACACACTTGGTGGACACCCGAACCGCGCCGCAAGGGTAGGGATAAGAGAGGCAGTGAAAGAAGAAAGAGAGAATAGAGGTGCTGTAGTGCAGGTCTCCGGAATAATTTCGACCACCTGCGTTATCTTTAACGTGCACTGGCACCGCACAGCGGACGGTCCCCTTTTGCATTTCGCCTCCATCGAAACGGGGCTGCCCAGGTCGGGTTAGAACCCGGGTACGCTGGCTCAGTAAACGAGCGGCTTAACCACTGAGCCGCCTCGGAGGGTTGTTGATCACTTTTTCTGACGGCGCAGTGTATACGTGTCCCCGTTGAGTCTCCTTTCCGTCTAGCCAATTTCTGTGCCGACGCGCGGATTCCTGTGCCTTCGTTCGCCCGCTTGCGCGATCCATGTGCATTTGTGTGCCCTCTATTTCCCCAGATTAAAGGATTGGCGCAACGGGTCCTTGGGACCAGTGCCGCCACGGGCCTATCTTCGAGCGAGCGGCGAGAACCGAAAAGATGAGGCTCGAAGCGCAGCCAGGACGGCGCAGCTACACCTGTCCTCTTCAAGCAAGTGCTGGAAGCGCACCGGGTTTTGATTTGATTCTGCTGCAGCGATTTGTGTCATGGTCTTTACTTTTTCACGGTATTCGGCTTTCTTAACGCCATTGCCTCAATCTGCTTGACAGAGTACACATTGGTGCTACTTATAAAGGATGTAGGTGTTCTTGCTTAAATGCATTTTTATTACGTTTTTCAGCACTAATGCATGCGGTAATTAAAGGTAACACTGTTGAAATGAACGGCCCCGCAACGACAACGGCAGAAGAAGGACAACACATACGCACTCTACCAACTGTTTATTAGACGGAAAAGAGGCACACTAATGATCCTCAGCTCAAGCATGTGACACAGCTCATTATCGCTCCGAACAGAGCCAGTGACAGGAAATCGGCATGAAAACAAGACAGCATACATGTAATCGCAGGACACTTTTGTATCCCGTGCATATAAAGCACTAGCGGCACTAGCTTCTCATAAATAGGTTTTTAAACCAAACAGAGGAATAAAAAAAAAATTTCAGCAAAAAAGTAGTGTCATATATCAGAAGCAAAAGCACAAAACACAAAAGCACCACAACAACCCACCAAGCACCCACAATTTAGTGTGCACAATGCTACACATCGAACGAAAGTTTCTCGAGCGCGCGCTACATGTTGTTTCATATATTTCTGCCTCCACCTTGTTTCAGTAGTTCGTGAGAAAGCTCTGGGCGTTGCTGCGTACGAAAAAAACCCATTATGAGCTCGTCCCGCGCGAGTAAAGACACAGCGCAGTCTTGCTCGGCGAAGGCGAAGGATAAAAAAAAAAATGCGAGAGGCCCGCGGTAGTTTAACAAACCTTCGACATTTAATATAACAAAACGCTGAACATTCAAAAGAAACCAGGCAGAGCAGTTGCTCAATTTACCTTGGGCATACGTTTCCTTTGCGAATTGTGTTCGTCCTTTTGGGGCCAAATCAAATTTCCGACGTGTATTTGCACTCGGCAACAGAGGACATGCAAAATCCCGCGCGCTCTACAAACGAAATACACTCCAAGCGCGTCACAATCGCGGTACTTGCCTTCAAATAACAGTTCAGTACACACAAGCCACCTACATGAAACTGCAGGCGGTATGCGACACTGCATACAATTGGAAATGGTCTAAACGCGGCGATTTTCCCGTTGTTTACAGCAGTTTAGCGTAGTCGATAGCTACTCTGCATACCGCCATCTTCCCACGGTCTACGTTGCCAGGTTCCAACTCCGTTCTTTGTCCAGATTTAGAGAGTGTCTAAACAGCTGGCAACATACACAAACCGCTGGATCATGGCGGCGTTCATGCGTTGCCCACTGGTATGCATGGGCTCAACGGCCAGCTTTCCCTCTAGAGTTGGTTATATTAACTCTATGATCACACTGCTTCGACATCATTTCGTCTGATATGACGTCATCATCCAGTTTTCCTCGTTTTTGAGCAATTGTTGCCCAAATTATAGATGTTTCGGGGATCTTTAGTACTAATTACGCTTGATTACACATTTTTCAATGTAATTTGACACAAATCCGGCGTTTTTCCGCCCGTTCTGTGATAATTTTCACTATGCTGTGAACACATGGCACGTCACACTTTTCCCGTCGCTATATCGACGTCTGCGGTATACCGACCGATTTCATTGTTTTCTTTGTTTTTTCGCTATAATTGGCTTTAAATTGTTAACTATTCACTCTACAGTCATCAAACTTGGCGTCGGGGTTACATTTTGTCCCCTCTATCTGAGGCTACCATTCGTTTTCTTCTATCAGCGGCGCTCGTCGATGAGTCTCCCCAGGCGCTGGATTTAACGCCGTACGGACAGACCGGAGAATGAGCCTTTAAAGCCGTTCGCTTCAATATAGAGTTGCTTTGGTCAGTGCCTTAGTCTGTGAATTTAGCTGTTAGCCAATGAAGCTGGAAAGTAAACACAACTAAAGCGTGCTATGGATTTCCTGGCCACTCAGAACTACGGCGCCCGCTTTGTTCGCTTCACGCACACCCTATCTCCATCCACTGCGCGTAAGCATGGCTTACAAAGGTGTTGCCTCAATTCTCACCATGCCGCCCTCGGAGGACCCGGCCGTCCAGACCATCGCCACCGGCCGAGCTGCCAGTATTATGGACCTCAGGAACATAAACATTTGAGTGCAGTGCGGTGTTAGGGAACCCAGGGATGTGCCCCGAATTCCTAGAGATACAGTTTATCTCTGTCTGTCTCCTCAATTCTCACGCGCGAGCCACACGCACACTGGTGGTAGCAGTTGCCCTGCGCTCGTAGCGTCCACCCTGTTGGAGAAACGGTTGGCTGGAGTACGCTTTTAGCTGAAAGCACTGTTAGCCTCCGAGCCCGCCAAAACCGACTATTTGCGTAAATCCTCCGAGAGTGTCACGAAAGGAAAGGCGAATAACCGGCTCCGTTGGTCAGTGGACACATCTGTCGCGCTTTGAGATAGAGAGAAAACAACTATTATTTGAAAGGAATTCGGGGCATGTTCTGGGGTCCCCACACGACCGCACTGCACTCAAGTGTTTTTGTTCCTACGGTCTATAACACTGGCTGCCCGGCCTGTGGCAATGGTCTGCGGGAACTGGGTGCTGCGTGCGCTAAAGGGTCTCCCAGTCCTTCCAGGTCTTGAGATTCTCTAGGCCCCGCGGGGAAGGGTGCGCCAGGCAGAGGGAAAGGATGTGGAGGGAAGAGGCGAAGGGTTCCGGGAATAGGGCAGGAGTGGGAGTTGAGTTTCCCCTTCACGTGGCGACGTGAGGAAACAACACGTGTTGTTGGGCTAGTTGGTAATACATACTTCTGAAGGAACCAGCGCACAAAACACAACGGACAAGAAAAAGGTGGTACACGACGGACAGGAGCGCTCCTGTCCGTCGTGTACCACCTTTTTCTTGTCCGTTGTGTTTTGTGCGCTGGTTCCTTCAGAAGTGAGGAAACACTTCTTGATGATGAAATCGGGTTTCTTCATGGATTGATGGTTCGGACTCGCAAACATTCACATTACTCGACGGCAGGAAAAGAAGGTTAACTATTCACTTACACATAAGTAAACAAGAAGAAACGAGCAAGGAGAAAACTATTTACAGCATGACTGAACCATTGATTAGACGAAATCAGCCCTCTCTTAACCTAGAGCGCTTAGATTTAAGTCCTCTGTGTCCACACTTGGCGGGCACAGAAACCAACAATAAATCAGGCGACATTTCTCACCTTTCGCTGGTTAGGGAAAAGAAAATATCCGTCAGCTAATCAAGACTGAGGAAAGGATATCGGCTAACCATATACTTGGGAAATGAGGGGTTCTGATACAAACACCACTGAATTCTCTGCATTCCGAGCCCCTGCCTTCCTCTACGTTTTCTTTTCCGCACACGTGCATACGGGACACACGTATTTCCCGGGAACAATCACTTAACTTTCTTTATAAAAAAAAAAGAAATCTGTCGTTGAGGTGTCAAGCGCTCAGTGGCAACTCCAGCTTAACCAGGCACCTCTTCTGAGTACCCAAAGCTCAAACGACCCATTGGCGCCGCATCGCGTACCAATCGGCCACCGTACACATCCGTGCTCACAATAAGCTATGTATATGAGCAGAACCACGAAAGCACAAAAAGAAAAGTCCACTGGTCATAAAAATGACGACTGCAGGCGTTCAAACACTGAACACTTCACAAGGCTACGCACTGAAAACATATCTGTGGTAGGAATGCAAGACAGAGACCGAACGAGCGCTCTGGCGGCGGTGCCGCCGGCAACAATAGAGCAGCCACCGAGCCCCCGTTGTGCGTCCGTTGCTCCATGAATTAGGTAACCCTTCGACTGGGAACAGGTGCACATCTCAAAGTAGCTACCTCGCGCCGTACACTCTGTGCTGGAGACTGAATCGCGCATCAATAAGTTCAGCGAACTTCACACTTGGGAAGGAGGGTTGATGGTGGGCTAGGGCAAAGCTAGGGTGAGGGCAGAGTGTGTACTGTAGTCTGCGCCAGAGTTTTGTGTGTGTGTGTGTGTTGTCTAGGGAGGGATGGTGCGGGGGACATAGCTGGCGCGACGATAGGCCTTCGTGAGCTCGCTGAATGAGTGCATGCGCTCCTTCGTGCATCCCCGATAATATGATTCATTGAACTACTTTTATTTCCGTGAGAAAATTCATTGCTCCCAGCCCCCGGCACGCAGGCCTGGCCAACAGGGAGTTGCGCCCCCTCCGTTGGAGGCTTGCTGGCACTCCTTGACTGGTAGCGGCCTCTTCCGCCAGATGGATGCTGGTGCTTTGGAGCTCAGGGTCTTGTTTCTTGGCAGGGTCTCCCAAACAGCTCTGCTATCAAAAATTTTGCCAGTTCCGGTAAAATTTGGGCACTGCCAAATCATGTATGTGGTCGAGGGTCCCTCTTGGCACAAAGTGTGTACATATATATCATGCGACCCCAACTCTGGCTACACGTGGTACGCCCATACTGGGTTCATGAAAGTAATTGTCTGTAGCCGGCACTGCGGCACAGCTTCTCTATTGTTCAATGGGTCTGCTAGGGTTACCAGCCTACGTCCCAGTTTGTAATGCTGAATAATTTCGCCGTAATTTTGGAGACGCTCCTCTTTCTCCCAGCGCTTGGGGGCTCTACGGCTAGCCGGAAGTAAGGAACTTGGGCTAGCCTCGTTACCGGGGACGGTGGCGAGTGCGGCTGTCCAAATTAACTGATTCTTCCTATGCAGCGTTTGTTGGCTAAGGATGTTTGCCGCTTCCGGAGAGATCCTGCCACTTCCGAAATTTCGAATGGCAGTCTTACTGTCGCTTACTACGAATTTTGTTTTTGTTCCCACGGAGGCAAACGCTAGAGCAACTGCCTCTATAGTTTCTATGCATCGCCTCCGGATGGCGTCCTGAAAGACTGGCGCACCTCGGCCGTTGACGACCCAAGCTACTGCGCTCCCTCCTGCCACCTGCCGCATCTCATATACGCTACGTCCTCTTTATTCATATATTAGCGAACCTCAGCTCTAGAGCCTCGGCTCTCTTGGCCCTGCGTTTTGCATTGAACTCAGGGTCCATATTTTTGGGGGATGGGGCACCATAAAACCATTCCTGCGTTCCCTGTCGATTTCCACTTTCATTTTGATCCATATTTCGGCATTTATTACAACTTTTGCTAGGATTACCCTGCTTGTATCCATCGTGCTGAGCCTCTCAATTTGAGACGCCCGCACCGCCTCCACTATTTCTATCCACGTGTTATGTTGCGCTAACCCAAGCAGTCGCTCCGCTGATGTATCCATGGGTGACCCTATAGTGCCTTTTTAAAACGTTTCCAAATGAGGGCATCTATTTTATCACTCTCTCCGGCTTTTATATCCAAGTAGGGCTTCGCGTAACTAATTCTACTATTTACGTACGTCTGTGTTAGCCTCATCAAATTCCTCCTTTTCAATCCCCTACCTCTAACCGCAATTCGTCTTATGAGGCCTAGAGTTTGCATCGCATTTTGCTGGAACTTGATAAGGACTTCCCTGTTGTATCCGTGGGACTGGATGATTAGACTCAAGATCCTTATTTTATCCACCTTTGGCACGTGCATATCCACCACCTTAATTTTAATATCCTCGTCTTTTTTACGCCTCAGGTGTTTCGGGTTATATGAAAAAAAGTTCTCACTTTTGCGCTCACCACGCCAGCTCCCTTTCGGCTGCGGACTCGACAATCATGTCGGCTGTGGCCTGTAAGCGCTCTTCCGTGCGTGCATCACTCACTCGGAAGACCCAGATATTGATATCGTCCGCGTACATGCAGAAATGTGTCCCCCATAGCTCGTTTAACTTGTCTCGGAGGCCTCTCATTGCCACGTTGAAGAGATACGGCGACAGGACCGAGCACTGCGGCGTATACCATGCTTCCCATGCTCAATCGCGGATGATTCTAAGCTTTGGAATCGCATACAGGCTTTCCTTCCCGATAGAAAGTCGTTGAAATATTCGTACGTTCTCTTTCTTACTCCAACCTCGCTCAGCCTGTCAAGGATCGCCTCATTTTTGACATGTGTCAAATGGTTTGGTGAAGTCTAGGCCCAAAATTACCTTCGAGACTTTGGAGCTCCAGTCTGAGCTGAGGTGTTTATGTCTGAGCATCACGTCCTGCGTGCACAAGTGTGGCTGGAAGCCGACAATCTCATGCGGTCACAGTTTTTTTTTGCTTCATGAGGCTCGTCAGCCTTGTTTACACGATGCGCTCCATTAATTTCCCTACACATGACGTAAGGGAAACTGCCCTTAGTTTCGGTATGAGTATGATTCTGGCTGTCTTCCATTGCTCGGGTGTAGCTTCCCATTATTCCAGACTTCTCCGATATATTGCGTTAAGAGTCTAAGGGATTCATCGTCTACATTACCTAGCATGTTATTCGTCACTCCGTCAGGCCCTGAGCCGATTTCATCTTTAGTCATACTGGTTTCTGCCCGCATCTCCGCTTCTGTAATGGGGACGTCCAGCGCCTGATTCGGCGCCCCACCAGCTGAGTGGCGGTAGTGACAGAGAGATGTGCGCTGCATGCGTTGGCGTTGACAACACTGTGGCAGAAACACAACATTGGAGCTGTAGGCTACAGCCGGCGTGCATTAGCGATGGCGTTGGCAACGTTGTAGACTCCGTTGATATTGCGGAAAGAAAAAAGCTCCATGGGTGACTGGACGCCTCAATCGGTCTTTGAGGTACGCGGCTGTGATCTCCAACTGCAAAAAATCATGTTTTCGCCCAATACTCCGTGCTGAGCAGTACTAAACCATCTGCCTGTTTTTTTGTTGCATGTTTATTAAGGCGGAAGCCTTTAATGTCTCATCGTTGTAAGCAGCAGTTGTCGACAGAAAATGTCACGCTTTTCAATTGGTGGAAACGGTCGTGACGTCACAGTGCGCGAATTTCAAACGGGACCAATTGTACTTTGGCTAGTAACCATGCAACCAATTGAAGGGATCGTATAGTGATGCTCCAAGTATTTGGGACTGAGCTTAGTTAATTGATTAATTGCCCAATTAGCCTAATTAGCTTTACTAGTCAGGCCATATAAATAAATAAAACCGATTAAGATATTGGTCGAGCTCAGGAATCGAACCCCGGTCTTCGGCGTGAGAGATGAGCATGCTATCCACTCCGCCATGCCAGCTCGATGGTTTGGAATGAACAAAGGCGCGTCTAGTGAATGCGGTGTCTTCACTCACTCTCATCCTCCTCCATTTCCTTCCGGCGAGGTTTAGGTGTCCACCTACAAATGAGAGACCGATACATTTCCTTTCCTCAAAAACCAATTTACCGACGAGCGAGGCGTAGAACCGAATGGGCGATGGCGTTCTATGGACTCCTTGGCAGCGTTGCAAGACGCTATCGCGTTCCACTCTTAGGGGCGAAGCTTAGCATCTTAACCACACATCAGTGACCACACTTTAGGCCAGAAAAGTGCCTGCCCCCCTGAATTTTCTGAGACAGTTACTGCGTAATTTCCTTTCCTCAAATACAATTTTCATTTTCTTCATTACGGCTCCTCTTTGTCTATCTTCTTTCACTCCCAATTCCTCCCTTCCTCTACGGTGTGGTTCAGGTGTCCACCGAGATGAGAGTGAATTACTGCGCCATTTCCTTTCCTCAAAAAGCGTTGCGTTCATTTCATTTCATTTCATTTATTGAAGCCTTAAGGGCCCGTGGGCATTACATAAGGCGGGGGCAAGAACAGTGTGTAACATATAGTACCAGCTCAACAAAAAACAAAAACAGAAAGCAATGAAACGAAACAGAGCAAAAAAAAAAAAAACATTAAAGGAGACAGTAACACTTGATCAGATTATTTGATGAAGCCGAATACATCACGTAAGACACAGGTGATTCGCTAATAAAGTGCGGAAAATTGCTCGATCTGTGCAAGAAGCAATATTATCAGGCAGGGCATTCCATCGGGCTATTGCATCTGGAAAGAATGAATCATTCATAGCTGATGTGCGGCCTTTCATGGGAGCTATGGGATGAGTGTGGTTTAGGCGAGGGGATATTCTTGATGGCGGCTGCAGCAAAGGGTGCCTGTTAATAGGGCGGTAGAAAAAGGAATGAAGGAGGCATAGGCGTGATACGATGCGACGTGATTGGAGACTTGGGAGGGAAAGGGCTCGTTTTAATGCAGTGACACTACTATCACGCGAGTACTTTGACATGATAAACCGTGCAGCTCGATTTTGAACGGCTTCTAATTCATTTGTAAGGTATGCTTGTGAAGGGTTCCAGATGGATGAGGCGTATTCAAGCTTTGGGCGTACGTATGTCTGATAAGCTAGTTGTCTGATTTCAGGTGGTGCTGATGTTAGGTTCCGTCGCAGATAACCAAGAGTGCGTGAGGCCTGGGAGCATATTGAATTAATATGAGTGACCCATGACAAGGATGAAGAAAGGTGAACGCCAAGGTATTTGTAAGAGGAAGTTCGGGCAATGGGAGTTGAATTAATATGGTATGTGCAGTTAATAGAGGTTTTTTTACGAGAAAAGGACATGAGTTGGCATTTGTCTAGGTTAAGTGGCATGTGCCATTTTTCACACCATGATGCAATTGTGTCTATATCATTTTGTAGATTAATGGTGTCTTCAGGGGCATGGATGATGTTATAAACGACGCAGTCATCCGCAAAAAGTCGAAGTTTGGTTATTGTGTTAGATGGGAGATCATTTATGTAGATTAAGAATAACAACGGTGATAACCCTGCGCCCTGGGGGACACCTGATGTGACGTCAGTATGCGATGAGCTGCAACAGTTGGCGAATGTAAATTGCACGCGCCCTTTAAGAAAGTGCTCGAGCCAGATAAGTAATGTTTGCGGGATTCCAAGTAAAGCAAGTTTAGCTAGCAGATGATTATGCGGAACACGGTCGAATGCCTTAGAAAAGTCGAGAAAGATGGCATCAATTTGTAGGCGATTGTCCATGTACTGAAGGATGTCGTGAGTGAATTCGGCGAGCTGTGTTTCGCATGATAGTAGTTTTCGAAAGCCATGTTGGTGCGGGTAAAAGTAATTTAGTGATTCAAGATGAGCGATTAAATTTGATGCTATAACGTGCTCAAGGAGTTTGGACGGGATGCTGGTGAGCGAAATTGGTCGATAGTTGTTTGGTTTTGACCGATCTCCTGATTTGTAAATAGGAATTATTTTTGCTTTTTTCCAATCGTGAGGAACTTCGCCGGTATTTAGGGACTGTGAGAACAACAGGTATAGTATTTTACTTGATACTGCGGTAGTATTCTTTAACATTTTGGTGCTAATTTGGTCACATCCAGCTGACGACGATAGTTTGAGGGAGTTAATTAAGTTGGCTATTCCATCGGCATTAATTTCTATTTCTGGCATTGAAGTCACTGGAAACTCATGCATGGAAGGAACAATAGCGTTAGTGGAAGAAAAGACTGAGGAAAAATACTTGTTAAGAGCCGTCGCGCATTGTTCTACCTCGACCGGTTGGTCATCATCTCCTGAGAGTTCGAACTGCTTAGTATGGCTTTTGGGGGAAAGAATTCGCCAGAATTTACTTGGGTTTGACTGTAATATTGATAGCAGATCAGAAGAAAAAAATTTCTTTTTAGACGCCTTCAATTCTTTAATATAATTATTTGCACTAAGACGGTATCGCTCCCATGCCGTGCAGCTATTAACTAGTTTCGCGTGCCTGTAGTGCCGTTTTTTCTTGTTAAGGAGGCTTTTAAGACGGTTGTTGAACCATTGGTTGTTTAAATCAGTCTTTATAAGGACGGTGGGAATGTAAGAAGCTTGTAAATTAAGTATCATGTTTTTATATAATTCCCAATTCGTGTTGACAGAGCGAGATGAGTATATAGTACTAAAGTGTTCATAAAACTGTTCAAGTTCCCGGTTAATTGCTTCAAAGTCCGCTCTCTTATAATCAGTGATAAGCTTTTGGGTAGGGGATCTCTTTTTGATAGGTAATGAGATGCATATATGAAGTAGGCTATGATCGCTGAAGCCCGGTAATATGTTTATGCTTTTAATGTCGTCTGGATTAGATGTCAGTAAAAGATCCAGTGTATTGTCGCCTCTTGTTGGGCATGTTATTACCTGATGTAAGTTGAAATCTAGAACTAAATCAAGGAACTGTTTTGCTTCGTTTGATTGTGATTTGTGAGGTTCTGATAGCAGAGGCCAGTTGATAGTCGGATAGGTAAGGCATAGTCGGATAGGTAAAGGGTAAGGCATCGCGCCGAACGGGTGGTGGCGTTCCGTGGACTCCCTGGCAGCGCTACAACGCGCTGTCGCGTTCCACTCCTAAAGGCGAAGCTTAAGCATCATTAATTAGCAGTTAATTAGTATTCAGGCATTAATCAGTAATTAAACATTAATTAGTGATTTGTCATCACTTAGTAATTAGTACTCAGTTATATGTGACGCCACCAGTGCCACAGAAACAGAGAAGGTGGTGCGGAAAACGCTTCCGCCTCTACCCACTTTAGACAGTCAAAGTGCCCCCTGAATTTTTTTCTTTGATTTTGTCTGCCTGCTTTTTCATTTCTGAAAGTGTGACACCTGCCACAGTGCTTAGCCGGAGAACACCCGCGTTCAGTCCCGGCCGCGGTGGCCGCGTTCTGTTGGAGGAACAGATCAGGCACCAAGGTGGTGGAATTATTCCGGAGACCTCGACTACGACACCTCTTCCCCCCTAACACTTCTTTCACTCCCACCCACCTGCCTTCCCTCAAAGCACGGTTAAGGTGTCCACGAAGATGTGAAACGGTTATTGCGTGTTTCCTTTCCATAAAAACCGTTAATTCCGACGAGAGTGAGAGAGTTGCTGCACCATTCCTTTTGACGCTATCAATTTTCATGGAGTTTAATACGAGTGCAAGAAGCACTAATACAGGCGCTACAGACATCAATCCGTGAATAAGTATATTAAATGTTCAGCGTTTGCGTAGATTCCTCGTTTAGCACTTTCTTACTGTCCCATGTATATTCGACAGCGAAGTCCATATCTGGCATGAGACGAGCCGCTGCTGTTAACGATATAAACTTTGCTGGCGAGGTAACGCAGCGGACGCAGGGGTGCTCGCCTTAAGCCATCCGGGACACCTCAGATGCTTTGAGATAAAAAAAAAAAATCTCTGCCTCTCCCGTAACCGAGAGTAGAGTAAACATGAAATGTTTACGGGCATAACACGTTAATTGTAGATGGTACTAGTCAAAATCTTGAAATGGGTCTAGTGTTACACCACATTACACCACACCACACCACCCATACTGTGCACTGGTCCATGTGGACGCAATCGTTTCCTGTGAGTGTCTGGGGAATCTCTTCCGCCCTGCCCTCGTCAGCTGTATCCGGTTTCTGTTTGCCTTTCATCTTTGTAATCGTTGTTTTCATTCCTCGGTTATACGCGGACACGACGAGCCGCAGGCCTGACAAGAATGTATATGCAGCGCGTTCGAAACTGTCTGAAATGCGTAGAGGTGAAAGCGTTTTCCACACCACTTTGCCTATGTGACACTGGTGACGTCACCACTGGATTACGTCACACATAATTGCTGACGAAGTAATGACAAATTGCTAATTACTGACTAATTACTGATTAATGACGAAATACTAATTACCTGGTAATTAATGGCGCTTAAGCTTCGCCTTTAGAAGTGAAACGCGACGGCGTGTTGTACCACCCGTTCGGCGCGATGCCTTTCCCTTTGAACGCGACGCTTTTTGAGGAAAGGAAATGGCGCAGTAATTCTCTGTCATCTCGGTGGACACGCGAACCGCACCGTACAAGAAGGGCGGAACGCCACTACCCGTTCGGCGCGAAGCTATCGGATCTTGTATGCCGGTCCTGTAGGAGGGCTTAGAGAGTCTCGTTAAATCTCGTACGGTGGCCGAATCCTCTCGTTTCAGCTCCCGGATGTGTGGAATTCAGTGCCCGGATGGGTCGAATTCAGTGCCCGGATGTTGGCTCTCGGTCTCGGCGTGACGTCACCACACTGCGGACAACGGTAGCTAAAAGCATTTCATGCTTGAAAATTAGCTGCGGTTTAACTGCTGCTGAAACTGGTTAGAGAGCGAAAGCTGTGGTGTATCAGGAAACTAGACGCTGCATGGCGTACGTAACGTTGAGTGCGTATACCACTCGATAGAGGTCGCTCCCGCTGTGAACGCTGCGGCCTATTGCTGCAGTGCCTGCGTGTCGGCCACAGCGTTGTCAGCCCGAACGCATGCAGCCCACATCTCTCTCCCCGCCGCCGCGCACCTCAAAGCGCTATTGAGGCGTCCCCTGACCCAGGGGGAGAGCTATGCGCCCTTCTTTCCTCAAAATCATCGGTGTCCACAACGTTGTCGACGACAACGCCAATTATCTCAATGAACGCCGACGGCCTATAGCTTCAGTGCCGCGCTTCAGCCGCAACGCTGTCAATGCCAACGCATGTAGCGTACATCTGTTTTCAAAGCTCCCGCTCTTCGTCGGTTTCGGCGCAGCTCCTGAGCGGCTGAAGGTCACTGCAGGTCAAAAGCAGACATTGCGCAGGTTCTCTAGACCTGGGAGACGATGCTGCGCTTGGAGAAGCCGGTCGTGCTGACCATCGCCATCGGCCGGGCTGCCAGTGTTATGGACCTTAGGAACACTGAACACTTCTTTCATGCAATAAAGTTTCTCAATCTCTCTCTGTCTTCTAATTCACTTGTGCTCGAAACGTGTGACGCAGCTAACCAAAAGCCTCCCGACACAGCCATGTACAGACTGAGCTCATAAGAGGCGTTCTTTTCTTTTCATTGGTTTGGTTTATTGAGGTTTAACGTTCCAAAGCGACTGCGGCTATGAGAGCTGCCGTAGTGAAGGGCTCCGGTAATTTCGACCACCTGGGGTTCTTTAACGTGCACTGACATCGCACAGCACACGGGCCTCTAGAATTTCGCCTTCAAGAAATTCAGCCGCCGCGGGCGGGATCGAACCCGCGTCTTTCGGGTCAGCAGCCGAGCGCCGTAGGCACTAAACCACCGCGGCGGGGCTACATACACGACGGCAACATGTAGTCGGCGTTAATAGGTACAAAATGTGCGTCTTATAAGGTGCAGGGAAATTGAACGATCTATACCGCTAATAATTAAATACACCTCCCTAATACAACCGTGTCTCCGTCCCGTTCCCAGGAACAAATAATGTAGCACCACTGAGAGCGTAACTATATTTCCGCATATAGGTATTATATGTATTGTTATTTCAGTATGCCTTAATCTGTAAATTTAGCTGTTACGCAGAGGAGCTGAAAAGCAAACGAAATAAAATTCAGGGGGGCGCTTTCTTGACCTAAAGTGCGGTGAGTCGGAAACCGTAAGCACGGTGGTGCTGCTTGTCTCTGATGTAAGAGTGGAACGCGACAGCGCCTTGCAACGCTGCCAGGGAGTCCACGGAACGCCATCGCCCGTTCGGCTGTACGCCTCGCTAGTCCGTAAATTGGTTTTTGAGGAAAGGAAATGTATCTGCCTCGCATATCTCGGTGGACACCTGAACCTCGCCGTAACGGGAAGGGAGGAAGACGGGAATGACCGAAGACACCGTATTCACTACACGCGCCTTCGTTCATTCGAAACTATCGAGCTGGCATGGCGGAGTGGTTAGCGTGCTCGTCTCGCACTCCGGAGGTCCTGGTTCGATTCCCGAACTCGACCAATTTCCTACTCGGTTGTATTTATTTATTTGGTCTGACTAGAATGGTTAATTAGGCTGCTTGGTCAATTAAGAAATTAACTAGCCTCAGTCCCACTTACTTGGAGCATCACTATACCATTCCTTTAATTGGTTGCATGGTTTCTAGCCAAAGTACAACTGGGCCGTTTGAAATTCGCGCACTGTGACGTCACAGCCATTTCGGCCAATTGAAAAGCGTGACATTTCTGTCGACAACTGCCGCTTACAACGACGAGGCATTAAAGGCTTCCGAATTAAAAAATTGTGCTATAGTTTTCCACGTTACTTAGAGGTGGGGGGGGGGGGGGAGGGCTTGCTTGGTTCGCTTTATGCACACCCTCTCTCCCTCCGTTGCGCGAGACCACAGCTTACACAGGTGTTGAAACAATTCTCACGCGCGAGCCAAACGCACACTCCCGGTAGCATTGGCCCCGCGCTCGTGCGAAATTGGTTTTGAGGAAAGGAAACGTCGAAGTAACCCTCTCACATATCTCAGCGGACACCCGAACGGCGCCGTAAGGGAAGGGATGAAGGAGGCAGTGAAGGAAGGAAGAGAGAAAGAGGTGCCGTAGTGAAGGTCTCCGTAATAATTTCGACCACTTGAGGATTTTTAACGTCCACTGGCAGCGCGCAGCACACGGGCACCTTTTTTAGCCAATTTCTGTGTCGACGCGCGGATTCCTGTGCCTTCGTTTTCCCGCTTGCGCGAACCATGTGCATTTGTGTGCCCTATATTTCCCCAGATTAAAGGATTGGCGCAACGCGTCCTGCGTATCAGTGCCGCCAGGGGCCTATCTTCGAGCGAGCCGCGAGAAACGAAAAGTCGAGGCTCGAAGCGCAACCAGTGCGGCGCAACTGCGCGTGTCCTCTTTGAAAAAGGGCTGGCAGCGCACAGGGCGTATCTGATTCTATTTAGCGCTTTCCTTGGCACACTAGGTATGCAGATAGTTTTTGGAAACAAAAAACCGTTTTTCAGAAACAGCTGAAATGACGCTGTACAGCGTGCGCACTGTAAAAAACAGCCGTCAATTTGGCGGTGAAATTGGCTAATTGTTTTTTGAGGAAAGGAAATGGCGCACTATCTCTCTCGCATATCTCGGCGGACATCTGCGCCCCAAGGGAAGGGACGAAGGTAAGAACGAAAGAAGAAAGAGAGAAAGAGGTGCTTTAGTCGAGGTCTCCGTAGTAAGTTCGACCACCTGGGGATCTTTAACGTGCAGATATCGCACAGCACACGGGCGCCTTTTGCGTTTCGCCCCCAGCGAAACTCGGCTCGCTCGGTCGGGTTCGAAACCGGGTTTGACCACGGTGCCTCAGCGTCATTCGGAGAAGACGCTGCCTTCGCCGTGAATCAAGGGGTGAGGGTACAGTGAACTAGAATATTCTAGTTCAGTGTAGTGAGGGTAAAGTATGAAGAGGAAAAAAAAAATAAACAAAATGTGCGGCCCTCTGATAGGCTGCCGTTTGGAACGTCACACGACCGGTGGCCTATCGCGAGGCCGTCGACGGCCTCGACGGCGAGGCTTGGGTTCATGGCAGCGGCTGCGATCCAAATGAGCCTAATTACGGTAGGTGTACTGGATATTTACTATGTTCGCTTACATTTTCATGTCGTTACGTTGTGTATGACACAGGCGCGGAGAGTCTCGTTCGAGCCGCCGTGGCGTGCACGCCGTGGCGGCCGGCGTAGTACGGTTTTCGCCTCGGGCCCGTCGTGGATTCGTCTCGCTCTTTGCTCGCCCGGTTTCCTGCACAAGGGTTACCATCACTGCAAGCTCTCTTCTGTGCGTTCCTCGTGAGCCCACTCCTTTCTAACGCGAGAGGCCGCTTTGTATGCTTGTTCACCTAGGTAAAGGGAACAGTCGAGCCCGTTGCAATGCGAGGCGATAGCGAGCTTGTAGCTGTTGTAAACAACGTGCTGTCGGGCTTTCGTACAGTCTACTTTAATATATGTGCTTTGGGAGCTGTGCAGCCCATAGTGCTCCTTTGGTGCGTATTCCGCTTTTGGATTCCGCCTCTCCCTCCGGGTTTTGCGGGGACATCACAGCGCGCCTTTACGCGCTCGCTCTGCCGCGCCTATTTCATCTGTCCGGAAATGCCCTGCAGCTCTTCGGTCGGCTGAATACTCGCCCCGGCTCCTCACGTACGCTGCAGCCGTGCGAGGCGGCGGCGGTCGGCCCGCTGGTTGTCGTATATCTTCCTGCTGCAGTGGCCGTAGTTTGGCGTCATCACTCCGAGGTCCGGTGTGTGCCTGCAGCGAGCTGAGTGAGCTTCGTGCAAGCGGGCCCCCAATTTCTAGAACCAGCATTTTGCTTGAAGTAATAATAGTGATCCTTTTATTTATGTCATATAAAGCTAGGACACTGGAGGCCGGCAGTAAAAGCTGTCATGCAAAACAGCTTCACAAAGCCGCAGGCCCCTACACTAAACAGCGTCACAGCGGCATTTTTTTTGCTTACAAGAGGAGAAAAGTACAATACATGTTCACAATTGGAAATTCTCTTTCCTAAAGTAAATGTAACAGACATGAATATGGCGGAATTGTGGAAGAGGAGGCAATTACCAAATTAGTATTTCTGATGCAGTAGAAAACCAGGAAGAGGTGCACAGTGACGGAGCAGTCGACCAAAGGAACAATCACAAATGCAGTTTCAGTTATCCGGCAGAAATAATAACAACACTTATAAAGTGATTGGGAGGTAAGAATAAAAGAAAAATTAATAAAACGCACATTGTCATTTCAAACAAGTGACGAGAGGACGGAAGCTAACCAGACACACAATTGGGAAATATCGGACTAGACAAACATGGAGGGCTGAAAAGGAAATTAAACAGCCTACAATGTTTTAAAATGCTGCTGAAGTGCTACAAATATGTCATATCTACAAGGTGCACTTGTTCTTGATGCAATCTGTTTAGTAAGCTGGGCAAGTTGTCCTGTAGTGTCTTTGAAGCATAGGTTGTGTAAAATCTTACTGTCCAGGGCTGAGTACGTGTCTGGCGCGCTGTAGTGTTTTCCTGCAAGTTGGCTAATTGTTTTAAAAATGAGCTCTTATTTATTTTTTCGTTTTTAAAATATTTGCATAAAATGAGGTAGAACAATTTGGTAACTGGGATAACACTGTATTTGTCAAAAAGGGGCTGTATTTGAGAATAAAAATGCAAACATTCTATTATTCTCAGAAACCCTTTCCGCAACTTGCGAAGCCTTAGAAAATTTCCATGTGTTGTGGTAGACCAAATGGCAATTGTTCAGACTGGAGGAAACCAATGAGTTATAAATTAACATGATAAATTTGGGGGCAAGTATGTGACGATTTCGGTATATTAACCCAATACATGTTCGAAAGCAAGAAGGTCAGGCTAGACTACGCAGAGAGCCTTGCTTGCCGTATACGTTGTCTAAGTTAGTCTCGAAATTACGCAAAAAAAAAGTTTTAACTCAGTACTATTACGTGCTAGTAATTTTGTTCCCATGCAGGCTCAGGTGTGGATGACATTCACCTAGTCGCCCTTGCAGCCGACAGAGAGGAGTGCATCTGCAGAACCACGCAGTCTGGACAAGGCAGTGGGACTCCTTCTTGGAGCCTTTCTTGTTTTCAAGACCTGTTATCCAGCCGGCTGCCCTCTCATTACGGAATGTTTGCAGAGGTAAATGAGTATGAAATAATGGAAAAGACCCTTTCGATCAAAATTGGAATTTTGGGGACCGGTAAAAAATTTATTCAAATAATGTGCTTTAGTGAAAATCGAGTACTTTTTGTGCGAACGAAAAAGATAACCTCACCTATGGTCAACTTCCTTGGTTATGTGGGTTTGTATAGGGTTCCTCAGTACAAAGTACAGGACTGAAATTTTTTCTTTCAGTGATTTCTGGTTTATGCAGTTGTCAGTAATCTGATAACTTGGCAGCTAGTAGCAATATTGATATCATGCATCATCACTTACGATGTGTACTAAATTTGTTGCACTTCAGTTCGTGTTCCAGAGAAAAACAGTGGACACTGACACACAAGTTGATGACAAGGTACACACACACTACTGCCAGACTTAGCTGATTTATTTCTGCACGCTCACATGCAGATCAAAAAATTAAGTCAGTCATCATTTCATTCCCGATAAAAAGCACCGCTCTTTCTCTGTAATAACGAAAGACATGTTCCTTATCCAGGACAGCTCATTTTTTTTAAATAATTTTTAGAAGTGCCTCAAGCAGTTCTTGTTTGTTCCTGGACTTTCTCCTGCTAGTAATGCTCGTGTAGTGAAACAAAGGTGGGCATTTGCTATAGTCCTGCACTTGCAAAGCAAGCCTACTACCTGTGCCTGCTTGCAACTTGTTGCTCTGTTATTTCAGGCATTCATTAAGGCATTGCCCAGTCTGAGTGATGTATTGTTTCCCACTGGACATGGGGGGATTGAATACACATCCCACATTGCACACGTGAACTTCATTTGGTGGTTACTCTTGCAGGCTCATTCTCTTGCAGAGTTGGAGATGCATGTACAAAGACCAGACAGCTTGCAGGTGGCCCAAAACACCAAGTTGATGCCAAAACTTCCTGACACTGTTTTCAACGCCTGGAAATGTTAATAGCACACACGAAAACAGCGCAAACTTCCCAAAGGATGCAGAACGAGGAGACGAGACACAGACGCTGAATAACAACTGAAATTTTATTGCTCTGACACATTCGTAAATATACTCAGGTTCTTTTTATAGAAGTATGGGATAAGAATCATTGATCGCGTACTTCCATAAAATTTTCCATAGGCGGGAAAACAGTGTTAGAAAATTTGGTGCTAACGTGGTGTTTTGCAAAGACCAATGCAAAGACCAGACAGCCCCTCATGAGGTGTCTGGTCTTTGCGGCCGCATCTCTGGCTCTGAAAGAGAACATGCCCGCAAGACGAATCACGAAACGAAGTTCTCAAAGTGTTCGGCGAGGTTTGTGTATCAAATGCTCATGTGCTGTGGGAAAGTAGACATCGGGCAAACTGGGCTATGCTTGAATGAACGCCGCAGGAAACACATTGCGTGACGGCACAGGGAGCAACCTTGTGTTGCATTTCAGTACTGTAGGAAATGTTTGCCCTTGTTTCACCGCACGAGTATTACTAGCAGGGGGAAGTGCATGCACGAGCGAGAACTGCTTGAAGCAATGAGCGGTCCTCCATAAGCCAGCTATCTATCCTCAGCACAGGGAAAGAGTGGCGCTTTTTACCGGGGATGGAAAGATGAGCGCATTTGATTTTTCATTTGCATGTATGCTTGTTGGAGAAAATGGCTTCAAGTACGCGGATGAGCCAAAAATAAATCATTTGTAAGTCCAGCAAAAGTGCGTGTGACTTGTTCTGGTCCTGTGTCTCTGTTTTCGCAGGGTTTTTTTTTTGCTAGAACTTGCATAAATAGCTTGCTCAGCAATTCAAATTTTAGTTGATATGCTTCATGGATATTTCAATCCTGAACATTTGTGAAGATTTATTATTCACGCTAGTGCTTTTATCAAACCCGGTGCTTTTTATTCTGTTTGCAGATCCAAAGGCACCGAATTTGGGAACTCTAGGCAATGTGAGAGGTAGTTAGATATGGTGTTAATTGAAAAGACTTTCAAGCCATGCTACCATTAAATATTTCACAGTGCTCCGAAGCACTGCAAATATATGCAAAGCTGTGGTTATAACAGTGTACTGCAGGAAACACCTGGTGTAGTTATTTATGTAAATTCAAAATATTTTTGTCAACTGTGCAGCTGGCTCGGACTTGAAGAAAGTAGAGCGCAAATCTATCAGTACATGTGTTGTACACCGTGTGATGGTCACAAGTTCTTTCCTCCGGAGTGACGCATGGATCTGCCGGAGTTGTCCAGTTGAATGAGGTGCTTCTAATGCCTTCCACTTCCACACCTGCCCTCTTAAGACTGCCTAAATTGTTTTATGTGCCGTTGCTTCCTGATCAAAGCTTTGCCTCGAGGAAATCTGATGTGTAGCTCCCTCGAAGCAGCCGTACCATATCTGAAGTTTTAGAAAATAACAACAACTTTCAGCCCTTTTTGTCTTCTAACCTGAGGATCAGGCAAGATAAGTCAATTGACAAATTAAAGGACAGTGACTACATATCTTTCAAGTGATAAATGTGGAGGTAACCTCGTGGATATAGCCTGAAAGAATGATGGAATAAGGGAACAAGACAGTGCACGTTTTGAACTCACATATTGTCAAATTTTTCCCCAAGCTGCGATATAGTCCAGCGGTGAGCTGTCGTCGCAGCTTGACAAAGCCCATGCCTTGCACGCTACGTAGCAAGAGGCAGCTTAAAATTCTTTATGTCGTACATGACACTTAAAATGCAACACATTTCGTAAATGAAAGTTTTAGATATGTGTTGTCTCTCTTTTATAGAAAAGTGAATTATGTTTTGTTTCGCTATGAAGTATGTAATTATGGCAACAAAATTGTTCCTTGTCATTTTTTGGCTTCGTGTGGCCCTTTTCTGATGCCTTCATGCTTTGCAATTTTGTACACATTCTTCACCTATCATCCTTGTATCTAACCTGGCTCTATACTATGTTCCGTTTTTCAGATGCCAGGGTCCATGGATGTTCTTGGGAGGAAGCACCTAAGGCAACATAGGGAGCTAGCTAGTTTAACGCTTTTTTTGTATTTCGGCAACTAACAAAGCGCTGATGAGCAATAAATGCCTTGAAAAGATATCATTTTTTTGTAGCGGCTTTCATAAGATATTGCATAATCCAAACAACGTTGACTTCAGAATTATAACAAAAGATAGAAGCAAGCTTGTACACTTCCAGTATTCTGGAAACCCTTGATCAGGAAGCCAGAGAAAATCCAAATGAAAGACAGAAACTACAGTTGAGATCATTTCCAGAACAACGAATACCAGCTTCTTAGGCTTTTAGTAACATACACAAGTATCTACCGTAACTATACAGAATTATAGATGGACTGCACAGAAAAGACACTAGGCTGTCTTATTAACCTATGTGTGTTTCAGATTGACAAAGTAAACTGGAAGGATAGTGAGATTTCTGCTTTTGTGTTTTGATCTTTATAATAATTTGTAACACATTACAATAAATGGATCACCACATGGTATCCAGCTACAACAGCTAAATAATTCAATTATTACTGTTTTCGTGTCATCAGCCAATTGATGGATTGAGATAGCTTAGGTGCATTTTCCTGTGTTCCAGAGGCAGGTTCTGCAGCATCTGGTTGGCGATGCCGTCGGGAACTGATGCACATCTACTCCGCAGGCCGCTGAGCACTGTCTGAAGCTCTCGAAAAGTAAACAGGGCATACATAACAGATGCCAACGCAGCAGGTAGAGTAGAGGAGGGAAGTCCTGAACTTGCACGCATAGACGCATCAGCAAATTCCTCTCCCAAGCGTGCAACAGGTTTCTGCTTGCGAGTTGCGAGCGCTTCGAAAGGCTTTGTAGGGCGAGAGACGCCATCAAAACTGCCAATAAGTCTCCATATTTTCATCATCGGTGAAAAAACACTCATGATAAGGATTCCCATTGCTACCTGTAGAGCTTGTTTGTATATCGTCGAGTGACAGAGTTAATCCTAATCCCTGTGAGCTTCACTTTTTTTTCGTTTGCTTCAGTGTCTGCGTGTCGGCCGTAACACTCCGCGATATGTTAGATGCCATGTTTTGTAATTTCTGAAGGTGGGATTTTGATGTTTTTTTTTGTGGGATTTGCTACATGTGCATTTTTTCAAGTTCTTGTTCCTACCCATTTTTTTTCCCATTGCTCTTATTAACTTGTACCTGGCTTCTTATCTTGTTTATTTCTTTTTCAGGCGTTTATATTTTGGGTTGTGTATTTGTTATGTTTTCTTCGAAGAATCCCCACCTTATGTAATGCCCGCTCTGGGCCTTTAGAATATTGAAAGAAGTAAATAATGAGAATATCGTCTTCAAAGCTTTCTTGTCCTTTTTGCGTATCAGTTGTCGTTCCGCTCTTCGACGCGCTGCGCAAAGGTTCCGGAGTTTTAAACCCGGAGTTGGGAAATGATCAAACAACTTGGCCGCCATGGTTTCTGCCATTTTACTAGATATAATTTTGTCTATAACATCACCAGAAGCACTTCCTAGATGCTCCCTGTATTTGTCTCAATTAATAACTTGACTGATTTTAGAACCACTCATTCGGAAGTCTCCAGTGAACACAAGGATTGGATAATGATCACTTCCGATGCGGTCAGGTGCCGTGGACCACATCACACAGACGTCAGGTGAATGCAGAGTTCGGTCCACAGCTGCGGCTTGGCCTGGGGGTCGAAAGAAAGTGTGACTTCCGTCAGTGGCCACACGCAGCTAGGACCAAACTGTCGAAAATTTCTACAAGTTGGCGTCCTCGGGAATCTGTGTTCCTATCACCCCAGCCAGCAATGAAGTCACCACAGGTAATTCTTGGCGCTGGGCTGCGATCACAAAGCTGCTGTAGAAGCAAATCAAATGATTCCTTTCTCCGCGGAGACACATACACTGCTGCAGCAGAGAGATTTCTGGAGCCGAGACGTATCCTCACAGCCGCTACCGCAATATTCTCAGTGCAAAGATCAGTCAAAGCCACATGAGGAAGCTCTCGGCGTATGTAAAGCGCGGCACTGCCTGCAGGAAGACCTGATGCTGCAATTTTTATGGGTGAGTCAAAAATATCCCTCTTGCCAGGTCAGCCTCCGAGAGCGCCAAAATGGGAACATGTGTGTGTTTCAAAAACAATTTCAGCTCTGCTAAACAACCTATAATCCCAGCGCAGTTCCACTGCATAATAAACTGCTCTTTTGGTGGTTTTAGTAGCATGGGGATGAATACCAGCCATATTAGTGGCTAAAGTTCGCTGCGAAGGTGACAATCGTGGGCTCAAAGGAAAACAACTGGAGAAAGTTCTTCAGGGTGCCAGGCTGCATCGCCGGGACATGTGACCACAGGGCTTGAAACAAACTACTTCGACAAAAGATGCAGGCTTAGACGCGCTCATGGCCACTGAAGCTGTTTTCCTCGTCTCTTTTGAGGCAAAGGAATGACCTCCAAGTCGTAGAGAAAGATAGGCCCGTAGCGGCACTGGTCCCAAGGACGCGTTGCGTCAATCCTTTAATCTGGGGAAATAGAGGGCACACAAAGGCACATTTACGGCGGTGCATCGCGTACATGGATTGCGCGAGCGGGCGAGCGAAGGCACAGGAAGCCGCGCGTCGGCACTGAAATTGGTTAGACGGAAAGGAGACTGTAGGGGGGCCCCTCCCTTACGGCGCGGTTCCTCGGGTGTCCACCCAGATATGGGACACAACTCCCTGATTTCTTTTCCTCAAAAACCAATTTTCATTTCACTTGCAATAGGCTGCAGCCGTCGTTCACTGGCGTTGGAGTTGACAACACCGTAGACACCGTTGATTTCGATGAAAGGAAAGGGTCATAACTCTCCCTGGGTCAGTGGACACCTCAATCTCGCTTTGAGTTACGTGGCTTTGAAATCCACCTGCAAAGAACAGTGCTTTCGCGCAATATTCGGTATTCATCAAGGTAACGTTTGCCAATTTTGTTGGGGAAGCAACACTACGGTAGGTGTGAGTGATTTCGCGGAGCCCCAACTGCGCATGCGCTAGGAGCGAGTGACGTCGCTGCGTCAGCAGTGCATTCTCCAGGAGGAGTGACGTCACACAGCTGCGGCGCTGGGGCCACCGCCGACTCCTCAGCTACGCGTGTGACTCAGAGCTGCCGCCGCTGGCTATGAGAATATCGGGAAATTGACTATCGATAGTATCGATAGTTTCTTTAAACTATCACTCGGTTCGCGCATGCGCAGCTATGGCAAATTTTGACTCCAACGGCTCACGCGAAACGCGGCTTTGGTGCGGCTGATGAAGTTTCTCGCTTCAAAAAAAATTAACTGCGGTTGAACTGCTGCTGAACCTGCTTAGAGAGCGAAAGCTGTGGTATATCAGGAAACTAGACGCTGCATGGCGAAGGTAACGCTGAGTGCGTATACCAGTCGAGAGAGGTCGCTCCCGATGTGAACGCTGCGGCCTATTGCTGCAGTGCTGCGTGTCGGACACAACGTCGTGAGCGCAAACGCATGCAGCGCAAATCTCTCACCCCACCGCCGCGCACCTCAAAGCGCTATTGAGGCGTCCCCTGACCCAGGGGGTGAGCTATGCGCCCTTCCTTTCCTCAAAATCATCGATGTCCACAACGTTGTCGACGACAACGCCAATAAACTCAATGAACGCCGTCGGTCTATAGCTTCAGTGCCGCGTTTCAGTCCCAAGATTGTCGATGCCAACGTATGCAGCGCGCATCTGTTTTCGAAACTCACACACTTGGTGGACGCCCGAACCGCGCCGCAAGGGTAGGGATAAAAGAGGCAGTGAAAGAAGAAAGAGAGAATAGAGGTGCTGTAGTGCAGGTCTCCGGAATAATTTCGACCACCTGCGTTATCTTTAACGTGCACTGGCACCGCACAGCGGACGGTCCCCTTTTGCGTTTCGCCTCCATCGAAACGGGGCTGCCCAGGTCGGGTTAGAACCCGTGTACGCTGGCTCAGTAAACGAGCGGCTTAACCACTGAGCCGCCTCGGAGGGTTGTTGATCACTTTTTCTGACGGCGCAGTGTATACGTGTCCCCATTGAGTCTCCTTTCCGTCTAGCCAATTTCTGTGCCGGCGCGCGGATTCCTGTGCCTTCGTTCGCCCGCTTGCGCGATCCATGTGCATTTGTGTGCCCTCTATTTCCCCAGATTAAAGGATTGGCGCAACGGGTCCTTGGGACCAGTGCCGCCACGGGCCTATCTTCGAGCGAGCGGCGAGAAACGAAAAGATGAGGCTCGAAGCGCAGCCAGGACGGCGCAGCTACACGTGTCCTCTTCAAGCAAGTGCTGGAAGCGCACCGTGTTTTGAATTGATTCTGCTCCAGCGATTGGTGTCATGGTCTTTTAGGAAGTGACTGTGTTCCGGGGAAAAAAAAAGATGTTTCAGAACCGGATGAAATGACGGCGTGCAGTTGAGCGTGCGCACTGTAATAACTAGGAGTCACATTGACGGTGAAATTAACAATTTCGTTTTTGCCTGGGTCGGCTTCGACACAGGGTTTGTCGGTCCTGCTTTTGTCAATTTTGACGGTGCCTCAGCGTCATTCGGAGAAGACGCTGCCTTCGGCGTGAATCAGAGGGTGGGGGTAGAGTATCGAGAAGTGCAGTGCAAAAAATAAATAAAATGCGCTGCCCTCTGATTGGCTGCCGTTTTCAAACGTGTACGACCGATGACCTATCATGAGGCCGTAGCGTGTGGCGCCGCGCGAACGTCGCATGCGAAGTGTTTTTTGGCCTCCTCGTGTGGTCTGTAGCGTGGTTGGTTTGTGCGGGTGCTGTTTTTTTAGTGTTCTCGCGCCATTTTTTAAAGGCGAAAGCCTTTTTATGGCTCCTAATCGCGGCAAAGGTCACGTCCGGTGTAACGCTGTCTTCCACAGCGACTACTAAGGATAGGAGAAAACGAATCTGAATTTGCCGCGCTTGAGTTCATTTCCCGACAGAATAGAGAACGTGGTGAGAGGAAGCGGTGACGTCACGCTGCGCATGCGCAGCGCGTCGGCAGTTGTTGCTTGGCGGTGGTGGTGGTGGAAAACATTTATTTACAGATAAACTTCGGGAGGTGAGGTATGAGCTGACCCAAAGGGGGCCAGCCCTCACAAGTACTAGGTGGAGGTCCCTAGTTCGGGACCCCAGTGGCGTCGGCCGCTGCCCGGGCTTGCGCGACCAGGGCCCGTTGGGCCTGCAGGTCAGAGCAGCCGAGCAGGGTCGCCTCCCAGTCCTCCCGGGTTGGGTTGGGGTGAGGGGGGATAGCAGGGTTGGAGGGGCAGGCCCACACCATGTGGTAGATGTCCGAAGACTTCTCCGCACAGTGCGGACAGCTGCCAGAGAAAGAAGGGTCAAAGTGTTTTAGAGCTGCCGGGCACAGCAAAGTATTTGTATATAGGCGAAGCAGAAGCCGCTCCTCCGCCTTTGAGAGACCTTTACACGGGCGGGGATAAAGACTATGGCCAGATTGATAAAGTAAAGAAATGTCTTTAAACGAGTAAGCTGGAGAGAATTCGAGTTCCTGATCGTCGGGGTCGGAGGGGAATGTCCGGTGAGAGAGCGCGCGGGCGGCGGCGTCAGCTGCCTCATTTCCCTCAAGGCCCATGTGAGCAGGAGCCCAAACGATACGCCGGTGAGCGGGGTCCCCGGTATAGACGCTGTTTTGGAGAATGCGGTAGGCTGGATACGGTACCCAGCCCTGCTCGACGTTCCGACATGCCCCTCGCGAGTCGGAAATAATTGTTTTTGAATTGGAATGAGATGCAGCCAAAGCAATGGCGACCTCCTCCGCGTGTGTTATGTCACGGGCTCGGAAAGTAAGGCCGTTCACTGTTTTGGATTCGTGGACGACTGCGGCCGTGAACCATCCCCCATGGTGGGGGCCGGAGGCATCCACGTAGAATACGCCGGGTTTCGATCCATAGTGGCGGGCCAGGGCTTCCGCCCGCGCCAGGCGCCGGCCATTATGGTCCTCGCGGTTCATGTTCGCGGGAAGAGGGCGCACGTGGAGGGCGCATCTCCACTGGGATGGAATACGTACGCGCTCTTCCATGAGAGTGGTGTGTTGGATGTGTAGTCGGGCAAGAAGGCGGCGACCCGACGATGTCTTCGAGAGACGTGTGTATTGGTTGGTCAAGTGAGCTTCCCGGAGCTCCCGAAATGTGTTCACCATGCCCAGCCCCAGGAGGCGTTTGTTGGAGGTGGTCACGGGGAGGTCCAGAGCCCGCTTAATAATTTTGCGGAGGATGACTTCGAGTCAATCCTCGTCTTGCTTCCGCAGGTGGAGGTATGGAGTCGAATATAGAATTCGACTGGTTACAAATGCATGCGCCAGCCGCAAGGCGTCCTTACATCGTAACCCCCCGCGCTTGTTAGAAACCCGGCGGACTAAGCGGCCCACCTGGTCCCCCACCTGACGGAGTTTGGCCAATGTTGTTTCTGACCGTCTGTCTTGATGTATAAAGAGCCCCAGTACCCGGACTTCGATTTTTTCAGGGATTGGACCTGTCTCAAGAGACAATGAAATTTTGGCTGTGCACTTTGGTGAGGGGCGTATGTGCACAAATTCAGACTTTTGGGTGGAGCATTGGAGGCCGCAGCGGCGAGCATAACGGTCCACTATGGTCGCCGCCTCCTGCAGGTTGGCCTCAATGTCTCCAAGGCAACCCTGTGTGGCCCACAGGGTGATGTCATCGGCGTACAGCGCATGCTGTACACCGGTGACAGCGGCCAGCTGGGCCGGTAGGCGCATCATAGCCAGATTGAATAAAAGGGGAGAGAGCACCGCGCCCTGTGGTGTACCCCTGGTTCCTAAATGAAAAGGCCATGTTCCTTATCCTGGATTCGAATGTAAGATTGTCTGTCTGTCAAAAATTGCCGAATGTATTGAAAGGCGTTTCTGCCGCAGTTAGTTTGAGAAAGGTGGGTGAGAATGATCTCGTGGGTAACGTTGTCGAATGCTCCCTTCAAATCCAAGGCGAGTACGACCTTCTCATTGTGAGCGCATTCGACGGGGTCAAGGACAGCCCGATTGAGTTGTAGCAGGACATCCTGTGCAGATCTCTGTGGGCGAAACCCGAACATGGTGTCCGCGAAAAGATGTTTGGATTCCATGAACTCGGACAGCCTGTCGCGTACCATCGTCTCCATGAGTTTGCCCACACAAGAAGTCAGAGAGATGGGGCGGAGGTTGTCCGTGTTGATGGCCTTTCCAGGTTTAGGAATGAAGGTGACCAGGGCGGTCTTCCAGTCGATGGGGAGTGGTACTTCCCCAAGCCAGATTGAGTTAATGTAATTCAGTAAAGACAAGTATGTCGGGTCGGGGAGGTTGGCTAACAATTTGACTGTAATTTTGTCCCGACCCGGAGCGGTGCCACGTTTCATTTTTGCCAGGGCTGCCCTCAGGTCATGGAGCTGGAACGGTTGATCCAGCTCAACGTTCTCAGAACCTGCATAAGAGTACGCCGGCCCGCGGGGGTCCTGGGTGGTGCACAAGTACTGGTCCCGGAGCTTGTGCGCCAACTGAGTTGTGTTGCCCTGAAAGCTGTGTATGGCTCTTTGGAGGTGTTTTTGAGTTTCCGTGCGTGTTTGCGTGGGGTCAATTAGGGCGCGAAAAAGTCGCCACGTGTTCCGGCTGGACATTTGCCGCGCGGCCGTGTTGCATCGTGCCACCCAGTTGGAGTCGGCGAGTTGGGCCGCATACTCAGCCGCTCGTTGAGTGAGCTCGGCGATGCGAGCTTTAAGTTTCCGGTTGTGCTTCTGCCGACGCCACCGACGGACGAGGCAATGCCGGGCCTCCCAGAGGTGGAGCAGGTGGTTGTCCACATCAGAAACCGCCTCTGAGAGCTGAATTTGAGTTTCGGAGGAGCGAACGCTAGAGACCAATTGTTCTGACCAAGACTGGTAGCCTTGTTCATGTATTGGTTGCAGTGTTATAATTTTGCCTGAACTTGGTCCAATCTGGGAGTCGGGCTTGTGTTGTTGGTCGCGCGAAAGGATAGGTCCTAATCGTAATGTTCAGGAGGCAGTGGTCGCTGCCGAGGGTTTCCTCGGTGTTGACCCAGTCTGCATACTGAATGTTGTGGGTGAAGGTCAAGTCCGGACACGTATCCCTTGTCACGGAGTTGCCTATACGAGTTGGATGGATGGGATCAGTGTGAAGAGTGAGGCCCAGCGTTGACGCAAGCTCCGCCAACTTGCGTCCCCGCTTCTCTTCACGGCAGTAACCCCACATCCGAGAGGGAGCGTTGAAATCGCCCACAATCAGGAGGGGGCCCCGACCCGCAACTCTCAGCGCGCGGCTAAAGAGGTCCGCGAATGATACATTCGGCAATTTCGGATTGCAGTATATATTGAGTATGTGTAACGGTGGGTCCTGCTTGCGGAGTGGGAGGAGGGTCACCATTACATAGGAGTATTCAAGTTGTATGTCTAAGTCGACCTGGTTGGCTGTATAATTTCTATGAACGCAGAGACAAGAAGAGGGGTCCTGCTGGAACGTCGTATAATTTGTTAGTGTGGCGCCTTTCCCTGGCTCTTGGAGGGCAACCACCGCTGGCAAATGCTCAAAGGTTGATAGGAAAAGCCGGAGGTCGGCGCGCATGGAACGGGACCGGAGCCCCCGACAGTTCCATTGAGTAATCGTAATGGGGGAAGCCGATTTGGAAAGGGGGGAGCGCCTATACCGGGGGTGTCCCGCCATGCTCAGATTTTGACGTGATAGGTGGTAGTGAGGTTGCCCCCGAGCCAGATACCGGAGGCTGAAGCTCAGCACCTGGAAGGGGTCAGCTGTCTTCGTCATCGTCGAGGTCATTGACTCGCCGGGATAATCTAGAGGGCCGACCAGATACGTCCTTAAGGGGGCCGGCTCTGCGAGAAAGGCGGGGGTTACTCGCGACGTGTTGAGCGATCATAGAGGGGATAGCCTCCATGACTCTAGCTATAAGGCGTTCCATCGCTGTCTCCAACAAGGTGTCAAATTTGGCATTGAGACGGGCTTCGAGTTCAGCAAGGGAAGGTTCCATAGCCGGTGTCGCCGCCGTCTCGCTCTCCATAGCCTCTGTGTCGGGGTTACTAAGGGGGATGGGGAGTTGTTCTAGCCTCTAAGGCTTCAATTTTGGCAAGTAGCATCTCGTTTTGGGCCCGGAGAGAAGCTACAAGGTTGTGGAGCTCAGCGTCAGCCGCCGAGCGAGGGGCAGGGGAGAAGGGGTGGGAGGAGGAGGCAACCCTGCCTGAACCGCTCACCTGTTTGCCATTTTTGACAGCGTTGGTCCAGGAACCGGCCGCGCCATTCTTGTCTTGGGAGCGGGCTTGCTTCTCCTGGCCGCCGTGTGGGGGCGGTGGTGGCACTTGACAGCCCTTGACGTCCTTCCCGCTGGTAGGCGTCTGTTGTTTTGAAGCGTCGCTGCCGACGCTACCAGGGTGATGTGGCTGCCTGCCCGTCACGCTGGATTTCCCGCCCTTAGGGGCGGCTGGCTTGTTGGGACGGTATTTTGCAGTGCAGTCCCGCGAGTTCGTGGCATGGCCACCACCACAAACTGCACACTTGGCCACACACTGGTGAGGGGCCCGCACCCCCTCTTTTATGGGTGCCTGCTGTCCACACTGGCCACACTTATCTTGTGCTGGGTTGGGGCAAGCGTCTGCCCGATGGCCGACAGTTCCACACAAGCTGCAGGCCGGAATAGTGCGCAAATACGGCTGCACTGAGACGATTTCAGAGTTGTAGTGGACGTATTTTGGCTTAACCGTGCCGGCAAAGGTGAGCCGGGCCTTGTTGGAGTTGCCGAACTTGCGGATATTGTGACGATTCGTGCGCGTACACCAGTGGCCGCACAAACACGGTCAGTGACTCCCGGGAGGCGGCAGACCGCGCCATCCTGGCGGCGTGTCTCCACGGAGGGGCAAGGCCACATAGCGCATAGGATGGCCGTCGACGACTCCTACGGTGGGGATTAAAGGCCGTTGTACGATCGCTTTTAAGCGGATCCGCCAGGCAGGCGGACTGGCGGACCGAACGACCAGACAATAGGCATTCGCCCCGTTCGGCAGGCGGAAGGAAAGTTGGTGAACTTCAACTTTGGGGCGGACGAGCGAACCGCCCGGCGACCGAATTGCAGCGATTGGCTGCTTTTTACGTGACGTAGGCATCCGCTCCTGCCGGGCAAGATGGCCGTCCGTCGACTGAACTGGGGAGCGAGGCATAGGTCGTGGCTGTAGTGGTGGCACCTATGCCGCGAGGCATACTCATACTATATTGGCCACATGTTGATATTACGAGTGTTCAGAGCGACTGCGAACTTCTCCGCGTGCAGCAGCGGCGAGCAGCGACAGTTTCCCGAGTTGAAATCGACGCTGATGTAGCTGACAGAGCGCCTCTTCAAACCGACGCAAGACCTACGCGTTGGCTGTGTCACGAAGTGTTTATATGGAGCTGTTTGTGGTTGCTGCAAGGGTTCCTAATTCCTGCGAGGATCATCACGCACAGCGGCGAACAACAGCTGCTCACGGTGAACTTTTGTGCGTGCATGAGCTGCGTAGCACAGTGACTAGTGTCCGCGTAGTGAAAGTGATTGCGATCGAAGCGAGTGCTTTTACGTCAAGGCAGTGAAATGTGCGCCTTCGAGAGCTCACTACGCACGCCGTGCTTTCCGAATGCTGAAATGAGCGTGGCGTTGTGCAGCTAGTCGCATTCGTTGCGATGGTTGCAGTGATCGCGACCGAAGCGTGCACATGACGTTGTTGCTGGCTACGCATTCGTTACCATTTTGTTCGCGATTCGTGTTGGCACTGTGCTTGATTTGGTTTGGTTTATGGGGTTTAACGTCCCAAAGCGACTGAGGCTATGAGAGACGCCGTAGTGAAGGGCTCCGGAAATTTCGACCACCTGGGGTTCTTTAACGTGCACTGACATCGCACAGTACACGGGCCTCTAGAATTTCTCCTCCAAAGAAATTCCAGCCGCCGCGGCCGGGATCGAACCCGCGTCTTTCGGGTCAGCAGCCGAGCACCATAACCGCTGAGCCACCGCGGCGGCAGGCACTGTGCTTGAGAATTGCCGTGTGTGCGACGTGACGCGACGCGAGCTTGGCTGCACGGCCGTAGGACTGTTTTGCGGCGACAACAGCGATGTCGCCATCCTCTGCGCTTTGGTGCTCCATTCAGTACGTTTTGTGATGATGGGTGCTCGGGTTACGACTCGCCGGAGAAACTGTGTAACCTGTGTTAAAACATCGGTGCAGTGCAAATGTATCTTCGGGAGCGTCATTTCTTTTTATTTCCTGCCGGCTGTGCGCACATTTGCCTGCAATAAACATATCGGCGTGATGAATGGGTGACTGAACACTTCCGCTAGCCATTTCGGTTTAGGTTGTAACAACATGGAAACAAGAATCATTGCCGCTTTTGAATCACGACTGATTGACAGTGTACAAATCTCTAATATGTGCCAACTCATAAGTCTGTTTTTCATGAGCATTTCAATTGATGTAGCGCAGAAAAAAAAAAGTGTGGCAGCAGCTTATGCAATCAAAACTGACCACAGAGCAAGTTGAGCATAACGAGTCTTGATGAAAAAGAAGAAAAAAATATTGAGAAAACCTTTGCCATTGCTTTTTTTCTCTTTTTGCATAGCAGTGTTAAGTCAATATTGACAAATGCTTGGCAGTATTCAGTTCAAGTGGGATGTTGGTTTCCACTGCAATCAGAAAAATACAGTGGTCTTGAAGCACCTCATAGGCAATGACAGTGTCTGTTGTTGATTTTGCTCATGGTCCTTTTCGATCCGGGGATCAGTGGTACGAAACTGGATGTGTTCGCAATGCTATTGTTGCAGAGCTGCTTGCGAAATCGGCCTTATTGGTGTTAAGTGGTTGTTCAGCGGTGCTTCCTGGGTCAGCCGCAGCACTTTGTTTAACAAGCCATTCTCAAAGCTTTGAGAAGATCTCGTCGATGCACTTGCATATGTCTGTCTGCTACCACCTTCATTTGCCTGTGACTGCTTGCTACAGACATGACTACTTGCAGACTGCAAAATAAGCCCTGTGGAGCTGGTAAAACTACGCTAGGAACAAAGACGATGGTAACAACATCACTGCACAGGGTAGCAATTCTTGCTCTGTCGTCGTCCCTTAGCACAGTTTCGACATGCCAACTTGCCACCGGTGCACCCCACAGTACGCTATGATCAAGTTCTGTGAAATTTACAGAAAGCAACAATGGGAGAGGAAGTAGGTTGTATAGGCATATCTAGTGCATGCTGTACAGATAGCTTCCTGCCTTATTATAGCCTGGCCCCTCTGTTTATAATCCTTCATCACCCAGCACCTATGGCCCTATTTGTGTTATTGGCATGTGCTGCAAATCACCAAACACATTTCATACTCTTGACCCTGCTAGATTGTTTTGGCCCATTAAGTTGTTTGATTCAAATCGGCAAGCTTTTAGAAGACATTTCTGCAATAGCCAACTTTTTCTTGTTCTTCACGACATGCACCGTGACTGCAACATCCCCCTATGATGCTTTTGTTCTTTGCTTTGAAAAAGCATGCATTTCCCCTATTTATGTGAGGCTGGTTTTCTCGTGCTTTAACTTGCATCCAATAGCTCTAAACTGGATCCAAGCTTAAACAGCCAGCCTTCGGCAAATTTCTCTTGCCAATTCTTATGTATCTTGCCTTTTCCTGCAATCTCGGACGTCCGCCAAGGCACTCCTTTGGGCCTCAGCTTTTCATTACTTGCATTATTACCGTCCCTTCAGTGTTTTGTCATATGCCTTCACTGACAGCCATATGGTGTGTGCTATATTGCAATCAATACCAGCATTTCAGTTGTTCAAAACAACAATTAGCATGCCCTGGATTGTCCTGTTTGCTAATGTTACTAAGAATGCAGTAATATTGTTTTTTATTGTCAGCATTACATTTTGCCAACTTATAAGGCCTTCCGATAAAGGTATATTCACTGTATACTGGTTCAAATACCTAATAATCCTCATACACCCACCCACAACCTAGGATATTTACACCATGACGTGTTGTTAGTATCACCGTCTTTCAAGTTACTTGCATTCAATTCCCCTGTGTGTCATCAACTTGGGTATTCTAATGGCACATGGCACAAATCTAACTTAACTAGAATCCTTGAATTAGTTCAGTCCTGAGCCGCTTGTTTTATTTTCTCAGGCCATTTTTGAAGGTCCAGTGTGACAGCACCAAAAGTGCATATTTGAATGTATTCATCTTATGCAGGTTTTTTTTGCTCCTTACCAACACGTCCCCAACTAATCAGTCCCAACTTGTAGTCTCTCGTGCACTAGGTGCACTAACACTCTTGTGCCTCGTTTAGCTCATATGCCACTGAATTTCAAGATTCGTTTTTGTTCGTGCCACAGAAGGCTGTAACGGTCTTGCATCCCACAAGGCTGTGTATCTTACTGTCCTGCGAAGTGGTTACTACAGAAATCATGCTATAAATTACGAACTCACTGAGCTCCTACCTGGCACACCATTTTAAAGCTCGCTACTAAAGTAACGTCATTTAGGACCATTGAGGTGTGATAAATATGAAAACAAATAGATCTGATATAGTGCTCAGTCACTCGGTCACCTCAGCAAACCAGTACAATGCTCTCTTATGCATAACGTGTTTATTGAGAACTATCGGGGCAGATTTACACAATAGTAGCATTTGGGCTAACTTTGCGCAAGCTAGCTCTAGCTACCTACATTCGCTCACTGCAAAGCTAAACATGCATTAGTGCACCCACCTGTTGTTGACCGGGCTTCTCTTTGTGCTTGTCTGTTCTGCTCAGCTGAGCAACACACTGACTTCATGATGTGGCTCAGTGAGAATTCTACATCTGTATGCTTATGCATGTAACTTGTATATAGTCACATGTACTAAGGATAGTATTCACTGGGCAATTGGTTCAGCTTAAAAGCTCTCATCATCAGATTGCAGCAAAGAGATAGCAATAAAAGACAAAAGTCATCACTGCCTTTCTGTTTTTCTTCGTCATCCTTCGGCCTGACTTCAACTTGGTTTCTTTCCAACTTCCTTATGACTACTGATGGCTCAGTTAATTCGTTTCCTTGCAACCCAGACTGGCAGTGGAATAAGGATATTTTGCTAAGAAATTGGTAATTAGTAACTAGTACGACATCATTCTATATATAACAAGTGGTGCGGATATCGATTAACAAATGCAGATTCTCTCTTTTGCTTGCTGCTTTGGGAATCATAGTTGCCCTTAAAATTTCTCATATTATTTTTTACTGATCAGAAAGGACGTACCTTCAAGATTGCTGTAGAGCTTTACTGGAGAACTTAAGCATCTATGGCCCACACATACTTCAATGGCTTATTTTTCAATTCATTCTGTCCTGAGACATCATAGCTCTTATTTCTGAAAATTAACTTTTTCGCATTCTGCTTGATATGATTGTGTTTGTTTGAGGTAACTGCAAAATATGAAGCAGTTCCCGTTCCCTTGACTATACAACGCATTCTATCCTAGTCTCCGCCAATATTTGCTATGTAAACTTTCCAAATCGGTTCTTGCATTTCCTTAACCTCTAGGCCAGTGTACTTACTCCCTTATCTAATTATGTATGGATTAATGAGGATGGCACATGTATACTTTTCTGAAATATGAAGCAACCACTTTGTTTTAAATTCATGGGACAGTTATGAATGCTTTGTGGTCGTACGCACAATACGCCACCTTGTTTCTGTGCATGTCAACATTGATTGGCTCTCAACAGAACTTTCCACACTTGTTTACTATGCTGCATACTGGTTTGCACAATGTTCACTGCAATGTCACCTCAGGAAGCACTGGTAAAAGGAAGCGGCCTGCCCACTGTCACTGCAGAACAAAAGCGTGCACTTTAGTACAGTGATGCGCACCATGTCCGCTTTGAAGCCACTGAGCGGTATTTCTATTTCGATTTTCGTAATGGTGTGAAAAACATGACGAAAAAAAATCAGAAAACAAATCAGTATTATTGCGTCGTCATTTTTCTGTGATATTGTAAACACCTGCAGTTAACACTGATCTTCCATATTAGTAAAGGTTGGGAACATTGTAATTTCCTCATGTATAGATGCATTCATATCTGATGGTAACATGCTAAAATATGCTGATTTTTTCATGCATGCATAATACACACATACACATACACCTTTTCTTTAATGAGAGACAGTGGCGTGTTTGATGTCATTTGACCACACATACTATGATGTGGATAGAGTTGAAGTGCGGCGGGAGTGAACAGAGACACAAGAAGAATGATATACAGGTGATGCTGGATTTCCCACAGCTGAAGAACCAAGCTGGGCAGAAATGATCTGGTTTGGTTTGGTTTATGGGGTTTAACGTCCCAAAGCGACTAAGGCTATGAGAGACGCCGTAGTGGAGGGCTCCGGAAATTTCGACCACCTGGGGTTCTTTAACGTGCTGACAGAGCATTGTTAAAGGCTGTGAACAAGCAGTCCACATCAGCAGCAGCAGATGCCCTCTCTACAGATGCAACAACCAATCTTGTCAAAGTCACCTTGACGTCAGAAGCAGTAGCATGGACTAAGCCTCGGTACTATTCCCTTTTATCTAAGAGCACACAGAGGCATCTGCTCTACGTCACCTCTTGTGTAGGACAGTCCAGCATACACTGTTCGTGATATCGCTTTGGACAGTTGGCAGTATCAGTGAGGTGTTTGTTGCGGGTTGTCTCTTTTTGTTTCATGTTAACTATGCGTATCTATTCCTACAACAAATATTTTTGCTTGCATTGAATTGGCATCTAAGCTCAGTCAACAATCAATGTTCAGTTTTGGTTTTTGGCTGTCAGAACATGTTATCACCGAACACAATAGTCAGATTCAATTTAAGTCTGCAGTGAAGCTCTGCCATCTGGACCGCCGCACAGAATTCTTCTGCGCCAAAAAAAGTAGTCCGCTGTCAGAACTTTTATTGCATACTACCATAAGAAGCTTATTACAAGAAAAAACAATAACTTCTAGAATTCTGATACCTGGATAGATTAATAAAGTCAAGCATCGAACAACTAATTTCGTTTACTGTTATTGGTTAGTGGAGTAATACAGGATGCCTCGGGCCATGACCGAGTGCTAACAACTGCTGTTTCTTTTAAGTTTTATCCTACTATACATGAGGTACGCGGTATGTGAACCAGAATCATAAAATTTCAGTCACAGCAATTTCATCTTGCTCAGATGTTTGATGTGTGTTCCACAAGGTCACCATCCTCAAATCCAGCAAACCATTGTCATGAAATGCACCATTATTTTTTTACTTGCAGTTATGTTGTAGGTAGGTAGCCAACGTCTGTGTTAAGGTACTCCACTCAGGATGTCGGTTTGCTTCTGCAAACAATGGAAACTCACTAAAAGCATGTGTTTGATTTCACAGACGGTTACCAGTTGAAAATAATAACAGTCATATTCACCCGACATCACTGCTATCATTCAGCAGCACAGAGAACCCTATGCAACAATTTTGTGGCAACAAACGACAGAGTGCAGGAACCACTGTGTATACGCATGTATGGAGTGCATGCTGCACATACTGTTTCTTACTTCAGAATGCTGGCCTTTGCCAGTTACCACCCAGCAGCTATTGCCCCATTTCCATCACTATGCAAGATCAATGCTCAAATGCATGTGCGGTAATTAGTATCCAACTGTACAGCACTGCATACAAGAATTCCCAGTAAGTGTCAGCAGTTCACCCATGATGGCTATCATTAATCCTGCTTTTCAATTATAACCTCAGGAATGCCTTCAGGTACTTTCCCTGGGCCTTTTCACACCTCTGTCCCATTATGGGGACAGTGCTTCTAATTAGCCCCCTCAGTTCATCCATCAATAACTGATCCCTCTTGAGGCTGTTCACTGGTACATGTTCCTCCATAATGTCATTTTCCACCTGTCTTAGTTGTTTTTTGGGCTTCTCCCAATAAATGCAGACTTCATAATCTCTTTTGTCAGTTAAATTGTTATCCTTTGTCATTGTATGACCGTCGCAGCATTCCTTTCTGAAAATTTGTCATCCTTCATTTTAAATACCCCTAGTATGCGGTCTTGACATTGCGCGCATCCATCCCGGCATCCGTGGGATTGGTACGCGTTACAGATTCCGCAAATATGTGCTTCCGAATTCGCTCACGCGGATATGTACAGGTCACAGCCTGCCTTAATTTCGAGTGCTACCATACTGTACATGCGCCCGTTTCTTCGCCCTCCATCACGTGCCCCAGTAGTACGGAAGCTCTTTCGCAGCGGCTCAATGCGCGGGCACAGCG